>NW_026047101.1:0-684539 GCF_023864275.1 Schistocerca cancellata
GATTCAATACATCGTCCTCCAGCCTGCTTGTCTCAAAGGGGATATTGCTACGTCGGGCACCTTATGGTCCGTCTCCTGTGAGTCTAGATTTTCGAATCGGACGCAAAACCGATAGTTAATTGTAACGTTCAGGGCCTTCTAATGGCGATGGAAAACTCAAATTGCATCGCGATTCAATACATCGTCCTCTAGCCTACTTGTCTCCAAGGGGATATTTGTGCCTGGGGGACCTTATGGTCCGTCTCCTGTGAGTCTAGATTTTTGAATCGGATGCAAAACTGATGATAATTGCAACATTCAGGGCCTCCTAATTACGATAGGAATCTCAAATTGCGTCGCGATTCAATACATCGTCCTCCAGCCGACGTGTCTCCAAGGGGATATTGCCGCCTCGGGCACCTTATGGTCCTTCTCCTGTGATCTAGATTTTCGAATCCGACGCAAAACTGACGGTTAATTGTAACGTTCAGAGCCTCGTAATGACGATTGAACACTCAAATTACATCGCGATTCAATACATCGTCCTCCAGCCGATTTGTCTACAAGCGGATATTGCTGCCCTGGGCACCTTATGGTCCGTCTCCTGTGAGACTTGATTTTCGAATCGGACGCAAAACTGATAGTTAATTGTAACGTTCAGGGCCTCCTAATGGCGATGGAAAACCCAAATTGCATCGCGATGCAATACATCATCTGCCAGCAGACTTGTCTCCAAGGGGATATTGCTGCCTCTGGAACCGTATGGTCCGTCTCCTGTGAGTGTAGATTTTCGAATACGTCGCAAAACTGATGGTTAATTATAACGTTCAGGGCCTCCCAATGACGATGGAACATTCAAATTGCGTCGCGATTCAATAAAGCTTCTTCCAGCCGACTTGTCTCCGAGGGGATTTGCTGCCTCGGACACCCTATGGTCCGTCTCCTGTGAGTCTAGATTTTCGAATCCGACGCAAAACTGATGGTTAATTGAACGTTCAGGGCCTCCTAATGACGATGGAACACACAAATTGCGTCGCGATTCAATAAATCGTCCTCCAGCCGACTTGTCTCCAAGGGGATATTGGTGCCTCGGACACCATACGGTTCGTCTCCTGTGGGTCTAGATTTTCGAATCCGACGCAAAACTGATGGTTAATTGTAACGTTCAGGGCCTCCTAATGAGGATGGAAAATTAAATTTGCATCGCCATTCAAGACATCGTCCTCCAGCCGATTTGTCTCCAATGGGATATTGCTGCCTCGGGCACCATATGGTCCGTCTAATGTCAGTATAGATTTTCGTATCCGACGCAAAACTGATGGTAAATTGTAACGTTCAGGGCCTCCTAATGACGATGGAACACTCAAATTGCATTGCGATTCAATAAATCTTCCTCCAGCTGACTTGTCTCCTAGGGGATTACTGCCTCGGACACCTTATGGTTCGTCTCCTGTGAGTCTAGATTTTCGAATCCGACGCAAAACTGATCGTTAATTGAACGTTCATGGCCTCCTAATGACGATGGAACACTCACATTCCGTCCAGATTCAGTACATCCTCTTCCAGCCGACTTGTCTACAAGGGGATATTGCTGCCATGTGCACCTTTTGGTCCGTCTCCTGTGGGTCTTGATTTTCGAATCGGACGCAAAACTGATAGTTAATTGTAACGTTCAGGGCCTCCTAACGGCGATGGAAATCTCAAATTGCATCGCCATTCCATACATCGTCCTTCAGCCGATTTGCCTACAAGGGGATATTGCTGCCTCGGTCACCTTATGGTCCGTCTCGTGTCAGTCTAGATTTTCGAATCCGACGCAAAACTGATAGTTAATTGTAACGTTCAGGGCCACCTAATGACGAAGGAACACTCAAATTGCGTCGCGATTCAATAAATCTTTCCCAGGTGACTTGTCTGCAAGGGGATTTGCTGCCTCGGACACCTCATGGTCAGTCTCCTGTGGGTCTAGATTTCCGAATCGGACGCAAAACTGATAGTTATTTGTAACGTTCAGGGCCTCCTAATGACGATGGAAAACTCAAATTGCATCGCGATACAATACATCGTCCTCCAACCGACATGTCTCCAAGGGGATATTGCTGCCTCGGGCACCTTATGGTCCGTCTCCTGTGGGTGCAGATTTTCGAATCCGACGCAAAACTGATGGTTGATTGTAACGTTCAGGGCCTCCTAATGACGATGGAACACTCACATTCCGTCCAGATACAATACATCGTCCTCCAGCCGACTTGTCTCCAAGGGGATATTGCAGCCTCGGACACCATATAGTCCGTCTCCTGTGAGTCTAGATTTTCGAATCCGTCCCAAAACTGATGATTAATTGTAACGTTCAGGGCCTCCTAATGGCGATGGGAAACTCAAATTGCATCGCGATTCAATACATCGTCCTCCAGCCTGCTTGTCTCCAAGGGGATATTGCTACCTAGGGCACCTTATGGTCCGTCTCCTGTGAGTCTAGATTTTCGAATCGGACGCAAAACCGATAGTTAATTGTAACGTTCAGGGCCTCCTAATGGCGATGGAAAACTCAAATTGCATCGCGATTCAATACATCGTCCTCTAGCCTACTTGTCTCCAAGGGGATATTTGTGCCTGGGGCACCTTATGGTCCGTCTCCTGTGAGTCTAGATTTTTGAATCGGATGCAAAACTGAAGATAATTGCAACATTCAGGGCCTCCTAATTACGATAGGAATCTCAAATTGCATCGCGATTCAATACATCGTCCTCCAGCCGACGTGTCTCCAAGGGGATATTGCTGTCTCGGGCACCTTATGGTCCTTCTCCTGTGATCTAGATTTTCGAATCCGACGCAAAACTGACGGTTAATCGCAACGTTCAGAGCCTGGAAATGACGATGGAACACTCAAATTGCATCGCGATTCAATACATCGTCCTCCAGCCGATTTGTCTCCAAGGGGATATTGCTGCCTCTGGAACCGTATGGTCCGTCTCCTGTGAGTGCAGATTTTCCAATACGTCGCAAAACTGATGGTTAATTGTAACGTTCAGGGCCTCCCAATGACGATGGAACACTCAAATTGCGTCGCGATTCAATAAAGCTTCTTCCAGCCGACTTGTCTCCGAGGGGATTTGCTGCCTCGGACACCCTATGGTCCGTCTCCTGTGAGTCTAGATTTTCGAATCCGACGCAAAACTGATGGTTAATTGAACGTTCAGGGCCTCCTAGTGACGATGGAACACACAAAATGCGTCGCGATTCAATAAATCGTCCTCCAGCCGACTTGTCTCCAAGGGGATATTGCTGCCTCGGACACCATACGGTTCGTCTCCTGTGGGTCTAGATTTTCGAATCCGACGCAAAACTGATGGTTAATTGTAACGTTTAGGGCCTCCTAATGAGGATGGAAAATTAAAATTGCATCGCCATTCAAGACATCGTCCTCCAGCCGATTTGTCTCCAATGGGATATTGCTGCCTCGGGCACCATATGGTCCGTCTAATGTCAGTATAGATTTTCGTATCCGACGCAAAACTGATGGTAAATTGTAACGTTCAGGGCCTCCTAATGACGATGGAACTCTCAAATTGCATTGCGATTCATTAAATCTTCCTCCAGGTGATTTGTCTCCAAGGGGATTTGCTGCCTCGGACACCTTATGGTCAGTCTCCTGTGAGTCTAGATTTTCGAATCCGACGCAAAACTGATGGTTAATTGAACGTTCAGGGCCTCCTAATGGCGATGGGAAACTCAAATTGCATCGCGATTCAATACATCGTCCTCCAGCCTACTTGTCTCCAAGGGGATATTGCTGCCACGGGCACCTTATGGTATGTCTCCTGTGAGTCTAGATTTTCAAATCGGACGCAAAACTCCTGTTAATTGCATCATTCAGGGCATCCTAATGACGATGGAAATCTCAAATTGCATCGCGATTCAATACATCGTCCTCCAGCCGACGTGTCTCCAAGGGGATATTGCTGCCTCTGGAACCTTATGGTCCGTCTCCTGTGAGTGCCGATTTTCGAATACGTCGCAAAACTGATGGTTAATTGTAACGTTCAGGGCCTCCTAATGACGAAGGAACACACAAATTGCGTCGCGATTCAATAAATCGTCCTCCAGCCGACTTGTTTCCAAGGGGATATTGCTGCCTCGGACACCATACGGTTCGTCTCCTGTGAGTCTAGATTTTCGAATCCGACGCAAAACTGATGGTTACCTGTAACGTTCAGGGCCTCCTAATGAGGATGGAAAATTAAAACTGCATCGCCATTCAAGACATCGTCCTCCAGCCGATTTGTCTCTAAGGGGATATTGCTGCCTCGGGAACCACATGGTCCGTCTAATGTCAGTATAGATTTTCGAATCCGACGCAAAACTGATGGTAAATTGCAACGTTCAGGGCCTCCTAATGACGATGGAACACTCAAATTGCGTCGCGATTCAGTAAATCTTCCTCCAGCTGACTTGTCTCCTAGGGGACTTACTGCCTCGGACACCTTATGGTCCGTCTCCTGTGAGTCTAGATTTTCGAATCGGACGCAAAACTGATAGTTACTTGTAACGTTCAGGATATCCTAATTACGATGGAAAACTCAAATTGCATCGCGATTCAATACATCGTCCTCCAACCGACTTGACTCCAAGGGGACATTGCTGCCTCGGGCACCTCATGGTGCGTCTACTGAGAGTGCAGATTTTCGAATACGTAGCAAAACTGATGGTTAATTGTAACTTTCAGGGCCTCGCAATGACGATGGAACACTCAAATTGCGTCGCGATTCAATAAAGCTTCCTCCAGCCGACTTGTCTCCGAGGGGATTTGCTGCCTCGGACACCCTATGGTCCGTTTCCTGTGAGTCTAGATTTGCGAATCCGACGCAAAACTGATGGTTAATTGTAACGTTCAGGGCCTGATAATGACGATGGAACACACAAATTGCGTCGCGATTCAATAAATCGTCCTCCAGGCGACTTGTTTCCAAGGGGATATTGCTGCCTCGGGCACCTTATGTTCCGTCTCTTGTGAGTCTAGATTTTCGAATCCGACGCAAAACTGATGGTTAATTGTAACGTTCAGGGCCTCCTAATAACGATGAAACACGCAAATTGCGTCGCGATTCAATAAATCGTCCTCCAGCCGACTTGTCTCCAAGGGGATATTGCTGCCTCGGACACCATTCGGTTTGTCTCCTGTGAGTTTAGATTTTCGAATCCGACGCAAAACTGATGGTTAATTGTAACGTTCAGGGCCTCCTAATGACGATGGAACACTCAAATTGCGTCGCGATTCAATAAATCTTCCTCCAGGTGATTTGTATCCAACGGGATTTGCTGCCTCGGTCACCTTATGGTGAGTCTCCTGTGAGTCTAGATTTTCGAATCCGGCGCAAAACTGATAGTTAATTGTAACGTTCAGGGCCTCCTAATGACGATGGAAAACTCAAATTGCATCGCGATTCAATACATCGTCCTCCAACCGACTTGTCTCCAAGGGGATATTGCAGCCTCGGGCACCTAATGGTCCGTCTCCTGTGTGTGCAGATTTTCGAATCCGACGCAAAACTGATGGTTAATTGTAACGTTCAGGGCCACCAAATGACGATGGAACACTCACATTCCGTCCAGATTCAATACATCGTTATCCAGCCGACTTGTCTCCAAGGGATATTGCTGCCTCGGGCACCTTATGGTCCGTCGCCTGTGAGTCTAGATTTTCAAATCGGACGCAAAACTGATAGTTAATTGTAACGTTCACGGCCTCCTAATGACGAGGGAACACTCAAATTGCGACGAACTTCAATACATCGTCCTCCAGCCGACTTGTGTCCTAGGGGATATTGCTTCCTCGGGCACCTTATTGTCCGTCTCCTGTGGGTCTTGATTTTCGAATCGGACGCAAAACTGATAGTTAATTGTAACGTTCAAGGCCTCCTAACGGCGATGGAAATCTCAAATTGCATCGCGTTTCAATACATCGTCCTCCAGACGACTTGTCTCCAAGGGGATATTGCTGCCTCGGGAACCTTATGCTTCGTCTCCTGTGAGTCTAGATTTTCGAATCGGACGCAAAACTGATGGTTAATTGTAACGTTGAGGGCCTCCTAATGACGATGAAACACACAAATTGCGTCGCGATTCAATAAATCGTCCTCCAGCCCATTTGTGTCCAAGGGGATATTGCTGCCTTGGGCATTTGATGGTCCGTCTCGTGTCAGTCTAGATTTTCGAATCCGACGCAAAACTGATGGTTAATTGTAACGTTCAGGGAATCCTTATGACGATGGAACACTCAAATTGCGTCGCGATTCAATAAATCTTCCTCCAGGTGACTTGTCTCCAAGGGGATTTGCTTCCTCGGACACCTTATGGTCAGTCTCCTGTGAGTCTAGATGTTCGAATCGGACGCAAAACTGATAGTTAATTGTAACGTTCAGGGCCTCCTAATGACGATGGAAAACTGAAATTGCATCGCGATTCAATACATCGTCCTCCAACCAACTTGTCTCCAAGGGGATATTGCTGCCTCGGGCACCTTATGGTCCGTCTCCTGTGAGAGCAGATTTTCGAATCCGACGCAAAACTGATGGTTGATTGTAACGTTCAGGGCCTCCAAATGACGATGGAACACCCACATTCCGTCCAGATTCAATACATCGTCCTCCAGCCGACTTGTCTCCAAGGGGATATTGCTGCCTCGGGCACCTTATGGTCCGTCTCCTGTGAGTCGAGATTTTCAAATCCGACGCAAAACTGATGGTGAATTGTAACGTTCAGGGCCTCCTAATGACGATGGAACACACAAATTGCGTCGCGATTCAATAAATCATCCTCCAGCCGCCTTGTCTCCAAGGGGATATTGCTGCCTCGGACACCATGCGGTTCGTCTCCTGTGAAGCCTAGATTTTCGAATCCGACGCAAAACTGATGGTTAAATGTAACGTTCAGGGCCTCCTAATGACGATGGAAAACTAAAATTGCATCGCGATTCAATACATCGTCCTCCAGCCGATTTGTATCCAAGGGGATATTGCTGCCTCGGGCACCTTATGACCCGTCTCCTGTGAGTATAGATTTTCGAATCCGACGCAAAACAGATGGTTAATTGTAACGTTTAGGGCCTCCTAATGACGATGGAACACTCACATTCCGTCCAGATTCAATACATCGTCCTCCAGCCGACTTGTCTCCAAGGGGATATTGCTGCCTCGGGCACCTTATGGTCCGTCTCCTGTGAGTCAAGATTTTCGAATCGGACGCAAAACTGATAGTTAATTGTAACGTTCAGGGCCTCCTAATGGCGATGGGAAACTCAAATTGCATCGCGATTCAATACATCGTCCTCCAGCCTACTTGTCTCTAAGGCGATATTGCTGCCTCGGTCACCTTATGGTATGTCTCCTGTGAGTCTAGATTTTCGAATCGGACGCAAAACTGATGTTCATTGCATCATTCTGGGCATCCTAATGACGATAGGAATCTCAAATTGCATCGCGATTCAATACATCGTCCACCAGCAGACTTGTCTCCAAGGGGTTATTGCTGCCTCGGGAACCTTATGGTCCGTCTCCTGTGAGTCTAGATGTTCGAATCGGACGCAAAACTGATGGTTAATTGTAACGTTCAGGGCCTCCTAATGACGATGAAACACACACATTGCGTCGCGATTCAATATATCGTCATCCAGCCGACTTGTCTCCAAGGGGATATTGCTGCCTCAGACACCATACGGTTTGTCTCCTGTGAGTCTAGATTTTCGAATCCGACGCAAAACTCATGGTTAATTGTAACGTTCAGGGCCTCCTAATGACGATGGAAAACTAAAATTGCATCGCCATTCCATACATCGTCCTCCAGCCGATATGTCTCCAAGGGGATATTGCTGCCTCGGGCACCTTATGGTCCGTCTCGTGTCAGTCTAGATTTTCGAATCCGACGCAAAACTGATAGTTAATTGTAACGTTCAGGGCCTCCTAATGACGATGGAAAACTCAAATTGCACGCGATTCAATACATCGTCCTCCAACCGACTTGTCTCCAAGGGGATATTGCTGCCTCGGGCACCTTATGGTCCGTCTCCTGTGAGTGCAGATTTTCGAATCCGACGCAAAACTGATGGTTAATGGTAACGTTCAGGGCCTCCATATGACGATGGAACACTCACATTCCGTCCAGATTCAATTCATCGTCCTCCAGCCGACTTGTCTCCAAGGGTATATTGCTGCCTCGGGCACCTTATGGTCCGTCTCCTGTCAGTCTGGAGTTTCGATTCCGACGCAAAACTGATGGTTAATTGTAACGTTCAGGGCCTCCTAATGACGATGGAACACACAAATTGCGTCGCGATTCAATAAATCGTCCTCCAGCCGACTTGTCTCCAAGGGAATATTGCTGCCTCGGACACCATACGGTTCGTCTCCTGTGAGTCTAGATTTTCGAATCCGACGCAAAACTGATGGTTAATTGTAACGTTCAGGGCCTCCTAATGACGATGGAAAACTAAAATTGCATCGCCATTCAAGACATCTTCCTCCAGCCGATTTGTCTCCAAGAGGATATTGCTGCCTCGGGCACCATATGGTCCTACTAATGTCAGTATAGATTTTCGAATCCGACGCAAAACTGATGGTAAATTGTAACTTTCAGGGCCTCCTAATGACGATGGAACACTCAAATTGCGTCGCGATTCAATAAATCTTCCTCCAGCTGACTTGCCTCCTAGGGGATTTGCTGCCTCGGACACTTTATGGTCAGTCTCCTGTGAGTCTAGAATTTCGAATCGGACGCAAAACTGATGGTTAATTGTAACGTTCAGGGCCTCGTAATGACGATGATACACACAAATTGCGTCGCGATTCAATAAATCGTCCTCCAGCCGACTTCTCTCCAAGGGGATATTGCTGCCTCGGACACCGTACGGTTTGTCTCCTGTGAGTCTAGATTTTCGATTCCGACGCAAAACTGATGGTTAATTGTAACGTTCAGGGCCTCCTAATGACGATGGAACACTCAAATTGCGTCGCGATTCAATAAATCTTCCTCCAGGTGATTTGTCTCCATGGGTATTTGCTGCCTCGGACACCTTATGGTCAGTCTCCTGTGAGTCTAGATTTTCGAATCGGACGCAAAACTGATCGTTAATTGAACGCTCAGGGCCTCCTAATGACGATGGAACACTCACATTCCGTCCAGATTCAATACATCCTCTTCCAGCCGACTTGTCTACAAGGAGATATTGCTGCCATGTGCACCTTTTGGTCCGTCTCCTGTGGGTCTTGATTTTCGAATCGGACGAAAAACTGATAGTTAATTGTAACGTTCAGGGCCTCCTAACGGCGATGGAAATCTCAAATTGCATCGCGTTTCAATACATCGTCCTCCAGACGACTTGTCTCCAAGGGGATATTGCTGCCTCGGACACCATACGGTTTGTCTCCTGAGAGTCTAGATTTTCGAATCCGACGCAAAACTGATGGTTAATTGTAACGTTCAGGGCCTCCTAATGACGATGGAACACTCAAATTGCGTCGCGATTCATTAAATCTTCCTCCAGGTGATTTGTCTCCAAGGGGATTTGCTGCCTCGGACACCTTATGGTCAGTCTCCTGTGAGTCTAGATTTTCGAATCGCACGCAAAACTAATAGTTAATTGTAACGTTCAGGGCCTCCTAATGACGATGGAAAACTCAAATTGCATCGCGATTCAATACATCGTCCTCCAGCCGACTTGTATCCAAGGGGATTTGCTGCCTCGGGCACCTAATGGTCCGTCTCCTGTGTGTGCAGATTTTCGAATCCGACGAAAAACTTATGGTTAATTGTAACGTTCAGAGCCTCCTAATGACGATGGAACACTCAAATTGCGTCGCGATTCAATAAATCTTCCTCCAGGTGAGTTGTCTCCAAGGGGATTTTGTGCCTCGGACACCTTATGGTCAGTCTCATGTGGGTCTAGATTTTCGAATCGGACGCAAAACTGATAGTTAATTGTAACGTTCAGGGCCTCCTAATGACGATGGAAAACTCAAATTGCATCGCGATTCAATACATAGTCCTCCAACCGACTTGTCTCCAAGGGGATATTGCTGCCTCGGGCACCTTATGGTCCGTCTCCTGTGAGTGCAGATTTTCGAATCCGTCGCAAAACTGATGGTTGATTGTAACGTTCAGGGCCTCCTAAAGACGATGGAACACTCACATTCCGTCCAGATTCAATACATCGTCCTCCAGCCGACTTGTCTCCAAGGGGATATTGCAGCCTCGGACACGATATAGTCCGTCTCCTGTGAGTCTAGATTTTCGAATCCGACCCAAAACTGATGATTAATTGTAACGTTCAGGGCATCCTAATGACGATATAAAACTAAAATTGCATCGCGATTCAATACATCGTCGTCCAGCCGACTTGTCTCCAAGGGGATTTTGCTGCTTCGGGCATCATCTGTGAGTCTAGATTTTCGAATCCGACGCAAAACTGATGGTTAATTGTAACGTTCAGGGCCTCCTAATGACGATGGTACACTCACATTCCGTCCAGATTCAATACATCGTCCACCAGCCGACTTGTCTCCAAGGGGATATTGCTGCTTCGGGCACCTTATGGTATGTCTCCTGTGAGTCTAGATTTTCAAATCGGACGCAAAACCGATAGTTAATTGTAACGTTCAGGGCCTCCTAATGACGATGGAAATCTCAAATTGCATCGCGATTCAATACATCGTCCTCCAGCCGACGTGTGTCCAAGGGGATATTGCTGCCTCGGGCACCTTATGGTCCGTCTCGTGTCAGTCTAGATTTTCGAATCCGACGCAAAACTGATGGTTAATTGTAACGTTCAGGGAATCCTTATGACGATGGAACACTCAAATTGCGTCGCGATTCAATAAATCTTCCTCCAGGTGACTTGTCTCCAAGGGGATTTGCTTCCTCGGACACCTTATGGTCAGTCTCCTGTGAGTCTTGATGTTCGAATCGGACGCAAAACTGATAGTTAATTGTAACGTTCAGGGCCTCCTAATGACGATGGAAAACTGAAATTGCATCGCGATTCAATACATCGTCCTCCAACCAACTTGTCTCCAAGGGGATATTGCTGCCTCGGGCACCTTATGGTCCGTCTCCTGTGAGAGCAGATTTTCGAATCCGACGCAAAACTGATGGTTGATTGTAACGTTCAGGGCCTCCAAATGACGATGGAACACCCACATTCCGTCCAGATTCAATACATCGTCCTCCAGCCGACTTGTCTCCAAGGGGATATTGCTGCCTCGGGCACCTTATGGTCCGTCTCCTGTGAGTCGAGATTTTCAAATCCGACGCAAAACTGATGGTGAATTGTAACGTTCAGGGCCTCCTAATGACGATGGAACACACAAATTGCGTCGCGATTCAATAAATCATCCTCCAGCCGCCTTGTCTCCAAGGGGATATTGCTGCCTCGGACACCATGCGGTTCGTCTCCTGTGAAGCCTAGATTTTCGAATCCGACGCAAAACTGATGGTTAAATGTAACGTTCAGGGCCTCCTAATGACGATGGAAAACTAAAATTGCATCGCGATTCAATACATCGTCCTCCAGCCGATTTGTATCCAAGGGGATATTGCTGCCTCGGGCACCTTATGACCCGTCTCCTGTGAGTATAGATTTTCGAATCCGACGCAAAACAGATGGTTAATTGTAACGTTTAGGGCCTCCTAATGACGATGGAACACTCACATTCCGTCCAGATTCAATACATCGTCCTCCAGCCGACTTGTCTCCAAGGGGATATTGCTGCCTCGGGCACCTTATGGTCCGTCTCCTGTGAGTCAAGATTTTCGAATCGGACGCAAAACTGATGTTCATTGCATCATTCTGGCCATCCTAATGACGATAGGAATCTCAAATTGCATCGCGATTCAATACATCGTCCACCAGCAGACTTGTCTCCAAGGGGTTATTGCTGCCTCGGGAACCTTATGGTCCGTCTCCTGTGAGTCTAGATGTTCGAATCGGACGCAAAACTGATGGTTAATTGTAACGTTCAGGGCCTCCTAATGACGATGAAACACACACATTGCGTCGCGATTCAATATATCGTCATCCAGCCGACTTGTCTCCAAGGGGATATTGCTGCCTCAGACACCATACGGTTTGTCTCCTGTGAGTCTAGATTTTCGAATCCGACGCAAAACTCATGGTTAATTGTAACGTTCAGGGCCTCCTAATGACGATGGAAAACTCAAATTGCACGCGATTCAATACATCGTCCTCCAGCCGACTTGTCTCCAAGGGTATATTGCTGCCTCGGGCACCTTATGGTCCGTCTCCTGTCAGTCTGGAGTTTCGATTCCGACGCAAAACTGATGGTTAATTGTAACGTTCAGGGCCTCCTAATGACGATGGAACACACAAATTGCGTCGCGATTCAATAAATCGTCCTCCAGCCGACTTGTCTCCAAGGGAATATTGCTGCCTCGGACACCATACGGTTCGTCTCCTGTGAGTCTAGATTTTCGAATCCGACGCAAAACTGATGGTTAATTGTAACGTTCAGGGCCTCCTAATGACGATGGAAAACTAAAATTGCATCGCCATTCAAGACATCTTCCTCCAGCCGATTTGTCTCCAAGAGGATATTGCTGCCTCGGGCACCATATGGTCCTACTAATGTCAGTATAGATTTTCGAATCCGACGCAAAACTGATGGTAAATTGTAACTTTCAGGGCCTCCTAATGACGATGGAACACTCAAATTGCGTCGCGATTCAATAAATCTTCCTCCAGCTGACTTGCCTCCTAGGGGATTTGCTGCCTCGGACACTTTATGGTCAGTCTCCTGTGAGTCTAGAATTTCGAATCGGACGCAAAACTGATGGTTAATTGTAACGTTCAGGGCCTCGTAATGACGATGATACACACAAATTGCGTCGCGATTCAATAAATCGTCCTCCAGCCGACTTCTCTCCAAGGGGATATTGCTGCCTCGGACACCGTACGGTTTGTCTCCTGTGAGTCTAGATTTTCGATTCCGACGCAAAACTGATGGTTAATTGTAACGTTCAGGGCCTCCTAATGACGATGGAACACTCAAATTGCGTCGCGATTCAATAAATCTTCCTCCAGGTGATTTGTCTCCATGGGTATTTGCTGCCTCGGACACCTTATGGTCAGTCTCCTGTGAGTCTAGATTTTCGAATCGGACGCAAAACTGATCGTTAATTGAACGCTCAGGGCCTCCTAATGACGATGGAACACTCACATTCCGTCCAGATTCAATACATCCTCTTCCAGCCGACTTGTCTACAAGGAGATATTGCTGCCATGTGCACCTTTTGGTCCGTCTCCTGTGGGTCTTGATTTTCGAATCGGACGAAAAACTGATAGTTAATTGTAACGTTCAGGGCCTCCTAACGGCGATGGAAATCTCAAATTGCATCGCGTTTCAATACATCGTCCTCCAGACGACTTGTCTCCAAGGGGATATTGCTGCCTCGGACACCATACGGTTTGTCTCCTGAGAGTCTAGATTTTCGAATCCGACGCAAAACTGATGGTTAATTGTAACGTTCAGGGCCTCCTAATGACGATGGAACACTCAAATTGCGTCGCGATTCATTAAATCTTCCTCCAGGTGATTTGTCTCCAAGGGGATTTGCTGCCTCGGACACCTTATTGTCAGTCTCCTGTGAGTCTAGATTTTCGAATCGGACGCAAAACTAATAGTTAATTGTAACGTTCAGGGCCTCCTAATGACGATGGAAAACTCAAATTGCATCGCGATTCAATACATCGTCCTCCAGCCGACTTGTCTCCAAGGGGATTTGCTGCCTCGGGCACCTAATGGTCCGTCTGCTGTGTGTGCAGATTTTCGAATCCGACGAAAAACTTATGGTTAATTGTAACGTTCAGAGCCTCCTAATGACGATGGAACACTCAAATTGCGTCGCGATTCAATAAATCTTCCTCCAGGTGAGTTGTCTCCAAGGGGATTTTGTGCCTCGGACACCTTATGGTCAGTCTCATGTGGGTCTAGATTTTCGAATCGGACGCAAAACTGATAGTTAATTGTAACGTTCAGGGCCTCCTAATGACGATGGAAAACTCAAATTGCATCGCGATTCAATACATAGTCCTCCAACCGACTTGTCTCCAAGGGGATATTGCTGCCTCGGGCACCTTATGGTCCGTCTCCTGTGAGTGCAGATTTTCGAATCCGTCGCAAAACTGATGGTTGATTGTAACGTTCAGGGCCTCCTAATGACGATGGAACACTCACATTCCGTCCAGATTCAATACATCGTCCTCCAGCCGACTTGTCTCCAAGGGGATATTGCAGCCTCGGACACCATATAGTCCGTCTCCTGTGAGTCTAGATTTTCGAATCCGACCCAAAACTGATGATTAATTGTAACGTTCAGGGCATCCTAATGACGATATAAAACTAAAATTGCATCGCGATTCAATACATCGTCGTCCAGCCGACTTGTCTCCAAGGGGATTTTGCTGCTTCGGGCATCATCTGTGAGTCTAGATTTTCGAATCCGACGCAAAACTGATGGTTAATTGTAACGTTCAGGGCCTCCTAATGACGATGGTACACTCACATTCCGTCCAGATTCAATACATCGTCCACCAGCCGACTTGTCTCCAAGGGGATATTGCTGCCTCGGGCACCTTATGGTATGTCTCCTGTGAGTCTAGATTTTCAAATCGGACGCAAAACCGATAGTTAATTGTAACGTTCAGGGCCTCCTAATGACGATGGAAATCTCAAATTGCATCGCGATTCAATACATCGTCCTCCAGCCGACGTGTGTCCAAGGGGATATTGCTGCCTCGGGCACCTTATGGTGCGTCTCTTGTGAGTCTAGATTTTCGAATCCGACACAAAGCTCATGGTTAGTTGTAACGGTCAGGGCCTCCTAATGACGATGGAACACTCACATTCCGTCCAGATTCAATACATCGTCCTCCAGCCGACTTGTCTCCAAGGGAATATTGCTACCTCGGGCACCTAATGGTCCGTCTCCTGTGAGTCTAGATTTTCGAATCGGACGCAAAACAGATAGTTAATTGTAACGTTCAGGGCCTCCTAATGGCGATGGAAAACTCAAATTGCATCGCGATTCAATACATCGTCCTCTAGCCTACTTGTCTCCAAGGGGATATTTGTGCCTGGGGCACCTTATGGTCCGTCTCCTGTGAGTCTAGATTTTTGAATCGGATGCAAAACTGATGATAATTGCAACATTCAGGGCCTCGTAATGGCGATGGAAAACCCGAATTTCATCGCGATGCAATACATCATCCTCCAGCCATTTTGTCTCCAAGGGCCTCCTAATGAAGACGGAACACTCACATTCCGTCCAGATTCGATACATCGTCCTCCAGCCGACTTGTCTCCAAGAGGATATTGCTGCCTCGGGCACCATATGGTCCTACTAATGTCAGTATAGATTTTCGAATCCGACGCAAAACTGATGGTAAATTGTAACTTTCAGGGCCTCCTAATGACGATGGAACACTCAAATTGCGTCGCGATTCAATAAATCTTCCTCCAGCTGACTTGCCTCCTAGGGGATTTGCTGCCTCGGACACTTTATGGTCAGTCTCCTGTGAGTCTAGAATTTCGAATCGGACGCAAAACTGATGGTTAATTGTAACGTTCAGGGCCTCGTAATGACGATGATACACACAAATTGCGTCGCGATTCAATAAATCGTCCTCCAGCCGACTTCTCTCCAAGGGGATATTGCTGCCTCGGACACCGTACGGTTTGTCTCCTGTGAGTCTAGATTTTCGATTCCGACGCAAAACTGATGGTTAATTGTAACGTTCAGGGCCTCCTAATGACGATGGAACACTCAAATTGCGTCGCGATTCAATAAACCTTCCTCCAGGTGATTTGTCTCCATGGGTATTTGCTGCCTCGGACACCTTATGGTCAGTCTCCTGTGAGTCTAGATTTTCGAATCGGACGCAAAACTGATCGTTAATTGAACGCTCAGGGCCTCCTAATGACGATGGAACACTCACATTCCGTCCAGATTCAATACATCCTCTTCCAGCCGACTTGTCTACAAGGAGATATTGCTGCCATGTGCACCTTTTGGTCCGTCTCCTGTGGGTCTTGATTTTCGAATCGGACGAAAAACTGATAGTTAATTGTAACGTTCAGGGCCTCCTAACGGCGATGGAAATCTCAAATTGCATCGCGTTTCAATACATCGTCCTCCAGACGACTTGTCTCCAAGGGGATATTGCTGCCTCGGACACCATACGGTTTGTCTCCTGAGAGTCTAGATTTTCGAATCCGACGCAAAACTGATGGTTAATTGTAACGTTCAGGGCCTCCTAATGACGATGGAACACTCAAATTGCGTCGCGATTCATTAAATCTTCCTCCAGGTGATTTGTCTCCAAGGGGATTT
The DNA here is from genome assembly GCF_023864275.1 of Schistocerca cancellata. Taxonomy (NCBI): domain Eukaryota; kingdom Metazoa; phylum Arthropoda; class Insecta; order Orthoptera; family Acrididae; genus Schistocerca; species Schistocerca cancellata. Next base: position 16,378 of record NW_026047101.1, read on the forward strand.
GCTGCCTCGGACACCTTATGGTCAGTCTCCTGTGAGTCTAGATTTTCGAATCGCACGCAAAACTAATAGTTAATTGTAACGTTCAGGGCCTCCTAATGACGATGGAAAACTCAAATTGCATCGCGATTCAATACATCGTCCTCCAGCCGACTTGTATCCAAGGGGATTTGCTGCCTCGGGCACCTAATGGTCCGTCTCCTGTGTGTGCAGATTTTCGAATCCGACGAAAAACTTATGGTTAATTGTAACGTTCAGAGCCTCCTAATGACGATGGAACACTCAAATTGCGTCGCGATTCAATAAATCTTCCTCCAGGTGAGTTGTCTCCAAGGGGATTTTGTGCCTCGGACACCTTATGGTCAGTCTCATGTGGGTCTAGATTTTCGAATCGGACGCAAAACTGATAGTTAATTGTAACGTTCAGGGCCTCCTAATGACGATGGAAAACTCAAATTGCATCGCGATTCAATACATAGTCCTCCAACCGACTTGTCTCCAAGGGGATATTGCTGCCTCGGGCACCTTATGGTCCGTCTCCTGTGAGTGCAGATTTTCGAATCCGTCGCAAAACTGATGGTTGATTGTAACGTTCAGGGCCTCCTAAAGACGATGGAACACTCACATTCCGTCCAGATTCAATACATCGTCCTCCAGCCGACTTGTCTCCAAGGGGATATTGCAGCCTCGGACACCATATAGTCCGTCTCCTGTGAGTCTAGATTTTCGAATCCGACCCAAAACTGATGATTAATTGTAACGTTCAGGGCATCCTAATGACGATATAAAACTAAAATTGCATCGCGATTCAATACATCGTCGTCCAGCCGACTTGTCTCCAAGGGGATTTTGCTGCTTCGGGCATCATCTGTGAGTCTAGATTTTCGAATCCGACGCAAAACTGATGGTTAATTGTAACGTTCAGGGCCTCCTAATGACGATGGTACACTCACATTCCGTCCAGATTCAATACATCGTCCACCAGCCGACTTGTCTCCAAGGGGATATTGCTGCCTCGGGCACCTTATGGTATGTCTCCTGTGAGTCTAGATTTTCAAATCGGACGCAAAACCGATAGTTAATTGTAACGTTCAGGGCCTCCTAATGACGATGGAAATCTCAAATTGCATCGCGATTCAATACATCGTCCTCCAGCCGACGTGTGTCCAAGGGGATATTGCTGCCTCGGGCACCTTATGGTCCGTCTCGTGTCAGTCTAGATTTTCGAATCCGACGCAAAACTGATGGTTAATTGTAACGTTCAGGGAATCCTTATGACGATGGAACACTCAAATTGCGTCGCGATTCAAAAAATCTTCCTCCAGGTGACTTGTCTCCAAGGGGATTTGCTTCCTCGGACACCTTATGGTCAGTCTCCTGTGAGTCTAGATGTTCGAATCGGACGCAAAACTGATAGTTAATTGTAACGTTCAGGGCCTCCTAATGACGATGGAAAACTGAAATTGCATCGCGATTCAATACATCGTCCTCCAACCAACTTGTCTCCAAGGGGATATTGCTGCCTCGGGCACCTTATGGTCCGTCTCCTGTGAGAGCAGATTTTCGAATCCGACGCAAAACTGATGGTTGATTGTAACGTTCAGGGCCTCCAAATGACGATGGAACACCCACATTCCGTCCAGATTCAATACATCGTCCTCCAGCCGACTTGTCTCCAAGGGGATATTGCTGCCTCGGGCACCTTATGGTCCGTCTCCTGTGAGTCGAGATTTTCAAATCCGACGCAAAACTGATGGTGAATTGTAACGTTCAGGGCCTCCTAATGACGATGGAACACACAAATTGCGTCGCGATTCAATAAATCATCCTCCAGCCGCCTTGTCTCCAAGGGGATATTGCTGCCTCGGACACCATGCGGTTCGTCTCCTGTGAAGCCTAGATTTTCGAATCCGACGCAAAACTGATGGTTAAATGTAACGTTCAGGGCCTCCTAATGACGATGGAAAACTAAAATTGCATCGCGATTCAATACATCGTCCTCCAGCCGATTTGTATCCAAGGGGATATTGCTGCCTCGGGCACCTTATGACCCGTCTCCTGTGAGTATAGATTTTCGAATCCGACGCAAAACAGATGGTTAATTGTAACGTTTAGGGCCTCCTAATGACGATGGAACACTCACATTCCGTCCAGATTCAATACATCGTCCTCCAGCCGACTTGTCTCCAAGGGGATATTGCTGCCTCGGGCACCTTATGGTCCGTCTCCTGTGAGTCAAGATTTTCGAATCGGACGCAAAACTGATAGTTAATTGTAACGTTCAGGGCCTCCTAATGGCGATGGGAAACTCAAATTGCATCGCGATTCAATACATCGTCCTCCAGCCTACTTGTCTCTAAGGCGATATTGCTGCCTCGGTCACCTTATGGTATGTCTCCTGTGAGTCTAGATTTTCGAATCGGACGCAAAACTGATGTTCATTGCATCATTCTGGCCATCCTAATGACGATAGGAATCTCAAATTGCATCGCGATTCAATACATCGTCCACCAGCAGACTTGTCTCCAAGGGGTTATTGCTGCCTCGGGAACCTTATGGTCCGTCTCCTGTGAGTCTAGATGTTCGAATCGGACGCAAAACTGATGGTTAATTGTAACGTTCAGGGCCTCCTAATGACGATGAAACACACACATTGCGTCGCGATTCAATATATCGTCATCCAGCCGACTTGTCTCCAAGGGGATATTGCTGCCTCAGACACCATACGGTTTGTCTCCTGTGAGTCTAGATTTTCGAATCCGACGCAAAACTCATGGTTAATTGTAACGTTCAGGGCCTCCTAATGACGATGGAAAACTAAAATTGCATCGCCATTCCATACATCGTCCTCCAGCCGATATGTCTCCAAGGGGATATTGCTGCCTCGGGCACCTTATGGTCCGTCTCGTGTCAGTCTAGATTTTCGAATCCGACGCAAAACTGATAGTTAATTGTAACGTTCAGGGCCTCCTAATGACGATGGAAAACTCAAATTGCACGCGATTCAATACATCGTCCTCCAACCGACTTGTCTCCAAGGGGATATTGCTGCCTCGGGCACCTTATGGTCCGTCTCCTGTGAGTGCAGATTTTCGAATCCGACGCAAAACTGATGGTTAATGGTAACGTTCAGGGCCTCCATATGACGATGGAACACTCACATTCCGTCCAGATTCAATTCATCGTCCTCCAGCCGACTTGTCTCCAAGGGTATATTGCTGCCTCGGGCACCTTATGGTCCGTCTCCTGTCAGTCTGGAGTTTCGATTCCGACGCAAAACTGATGGTTAATTGTAACGTTCAGGGCCTCCTAATGACGATGGAACACACAAATTGCGTCGCGATTCAATAAATCGTCCTCCAGCCGACTTGTCTCCAAGGGAATATTGCTGCCTCGGACACCATACGGTTCGTCTCCTGTGAGTCTAGATTTTCGAATCCGACGCAAAACTGATGGTTAATTGTAACGTTCAGGGCCTCCTAATGACGATGGAAAACTAAAATTGCATCGCCATTCAAGACATCTTCCTCCAGCCGATTTGTCTCCAAGAGGATATTGCTGCCTCGGGCACCATATGGTCCTACTAATGTCAGTATAGATTTTCGAATCCGACGCAAAACTGATGGTAAATTGTAACTTTCAGGGCCTCCTAATGACGATGGAACACTCAAATTGCGTCGCGATTCAATAAATCTTCCTCCAGCTGACTTGCCTCCTAGGGGATTTGCTGCCTCGGACACTTTATGGTCAGTCTCCTGTGAGTCTAGAATTTCGAATCGGACGCAAAACTGATGGTTAATTGTAACGTTCAGGGCCTCGTAATGACGATGATACACACAAATTGCGTCGCGATTCAATAAATCGTCCTCCAGCCGACTTCTCTCCAAGGGGATATTGCTGCCTCGGACACCGTACGGTTTGTCTCCTGTGAGTCTAGATTTTCGATTCCGACGCAAAACTGATGGTTAATTGTAACGTTCAGGGCCTCCTAATGACGATGGAACACTCAAATTGCGTCGCGATTCAATAAATCTTCCTCCAGGTGATTTGTCTCCATGGGTATTTGCTGCCTCGGACACCTTATGGTCAGTCTCCTGTGAGTCTAGATTTTCGAATCGGACGCAAAACTGATCGTTAATTGAACGCTCAGGGCCTCCTAATGACGATGGAACACTCACATTCCGTCCAGATTCAATACATCCTCTTCCAGCCGACTTGTCTACAAGGAGATATTGCTGCCATGTGCACCTTTTGGTCCGTCTCCTGTGGGTCTTGATTTTCGAATCGGACGAAAAACTGATAGTTAATTGTAACGTTCAGGGCCTCCTAACGGCGATGGAAATCTCAAATTGCATCGCGTTTCAATACATCGTCCTCCAGACGACTTGTCTCCAAGGGGATATTGCTGCCTCGGACACCATACGGTTTGTCTCCTGAGAGTCTAGATTTTCGAATCCGACGCAAAACTGATGGTTAATTGTAACGTTCAGGGCCTCCTAATGACGATGGAACACTCAAATTGCGTCGCGATTCATTAAATCTTCCTCCAGGTGATTTGTCTCCAAGGGGATTTGCTGCCTCGGACACCTTATGGTCAGTCTCCTGTGAGTCTAGATTTTCGAATCGGACGCAAAACTAATAGTTAATTGTAACGTTCAGGGCCTCCTAATGACGATGGAAAACTCAAATTGCATCGCGATTCAATACATCGTCCTCCAGCCGACTTGTCTCCAAGGGGATTTGCTGCCTCGGGCACCTAATGGTCCGTCTGCTGTGTGTGCAGATTTTCGAATCCGACGAAAAACTTATGGTTAATTGTAACGTTCAGAGCCTCCTAATGACGATGGAACACTCAAATTGCGTCGCGATTCAATAAATCTTCCTCCAGGTGAGTTGTCTCCAAGGGGATTTTGTGCCTCGGACACCTTATGGTCAGTCTCATGTGGGTCTAGATTTTCGAATCGGACGCAAAACTGATAGTTAATTGTAACGTTCAGGGCCTCCTAATGACGATGGAAAACTCAAATTGCATCGCGATTCAATACATAGTCCTCCAACCGACTTGTCTCCAAGGGGATATTGCTGCCTCGGGCACCTTATGGTCCGTCTCCTGTGAGTGCAGATTTTCGAATCCGTCGCAAAACTGATGGTTGATTGTAACGTTCAGGGCCTCCTAATGACGATGGAACACTCACATTCCGTCCAGATTCAATACATCGTCCTCCAGCCGACTTGTCTCCAAGGGGATATTGCAGCCTCGGACACCATATAGTCCGTCTCCTGTGAGTCTAGATTTTCGAATCCGACCCAAAACTGATGATTAATTGTAACGTTCAGGGCATCCTAATGACGATATAAAACTAAAATTGCATCGCGATTCAATACATCGTCGTCCAGCCGACTTGTCTCCAAGGGGATTTTGCTGCTTCGGGCATCATCTGTGAGTCTAGATTTTCGAATCCGACGCAAAACTGATGGTTAATTGTAACGTTCAGGGCCTCCTAATGACGATGGTACACTCACATTCCGTCCAGATTCAATACATCGTCCACCAGCCGACTTGTCTCCAAGGGGATATTGCTGCCTCGGGCACCTTATGGTATGTCTCCTGTGAGTCTAGATTTTCAAATCGGACGCAAAACCGATAGTTAATTGTAACGTTCAGGGCCTCCTAATGACGATGGAAATCTCAAATTGCATCGCGATTCAATACATCGTCCTCCAGCCGACGTGTGTCCAAGGGGATATTGCTGCCTCGGGCACCTTATGGTGCGTCTCTTGTGAGTCTAGATTTTCGAATCCGACACAAAGCTCATGGTTAGTTGTAACGGTCAGGGCCTCCTAATGACGATGGAACACTCACATTCCGTCCAGATTCAATACATCGTCCTCCAGCCGACTTGTCTCCAAGGGAATATTGCTACCTCGGGCACCTAATGGTCCGTCTCCTGTGAGTCTAGATTTTCGAATCGGACGCAAAACCGATAGTTAATTGTAACGTTCAGGGCCTCCTAATGGCGATGGAAAACTCAAATTGCATCGCGATTCAATACATCGTCCTCTAGCCTACTTGTCTCCAAGGGGATATTTGTGCCTGGGGCACCTTATGGTCCGTCTCCTGTGAGTCTAGATTTTTGAATCGGATGCAAAACTGATGATAATTGCAACATTCAGGGCCTCGTAATGGCGATGGAAAACCCGAATTTCATCGCGATGCAATACATCATCCTCCAGCCATTTTGTCTCCAAGGGCCTCCTAATGAAGACGGAACACTCACATTCCGTCCAGATTCGATACATCGTCCTCCAGCCGACTTGTCTCCAAGGGGATATTGCTGCCTCGGGCACCTTATGGTCCGTCTCCTGTGAGTCTAGATTTTCAAATCGGACGCAAAACTGATAGTTAATTGTAATGTTCAGTGTCTCCTAATAGCGATGGAAAACTCAAATTGCATCGCGATTCAATACATCGTCCTCTAGCCGATTTGTCTCCAAGTCTAGATTTTCGAATCCGACGCAAAACTGATAGTTAATTGAAACGTTCAGGGCCTCCTAATGACGATGGAAAACTCAAATTGCATCGCGATTCAGTACATCGTCCTCCAACCGACTTATCTCCAAGGGGATATTGCTGCCTCGGGCACCTTATGGTCCGTCTCCTGTGAGTGCAGATTTTCGAATCCGACGCAAGACTGATGGTTAATTGTAACGTTCAGGGCCTCCAAATGACGATGGAACACTCACATTCAGTCCAGATTCTATACATCGTCCTCCAGCCGACTTGTCTCTAAGGGGATATTGCTGCCTCGGGCACCTTATGGTCCGTCTCCTGTGAGTCTAGATTTTCAAATCCGACGCAAAACTGATAATTAATTGTAACGTTCACGGCCTCCTAATGACGAGGGAAGAATCAAATTGCGACGAAATTCAATACATAGTCCTCCAGCCGACTTGTCTCCAAGGGAATATTGCTTCCTCGGGCACCTTATGGTCCGTCTCCTGTGAGTCTAGATTTTCGAATCCGACGCAAAACATCGTTAATTGTAACGTTCAGGGCCTCCTAATGACGATGGAGCACTCAAATTTCGTCCAGATTCAATACATCGTCCTCCAGCCGACTTGTCTCCAAGGGGATATTGCTGCCTCGGGCACCTTATGGTCCGTCTCCTGTGAGTCTAGATATTCAAATCCGACGCAAAGCTGATGGTTAATTGTAACGTTCAGTGCCTCGTAATGACGATGGAACACACAAATTGTGTCGCGATTCAATAAATCGTCCTCCAGCCGCCTTGTCTCCAAGGGGATATTGCTGCCTCGACACCATACGGTTCGTCTCCTGTGAAGCCTAGATTTTCGAATCCGACGCAAAACTGATTGTTAAATGTAACGTTCAGGGCCTCCTAATGACGATGGAAAACTAAAATTGCATCGCGATTCAATACATCGTCCTCCAGCCGATTTGTATCCAAGGGGATATTGCTGCCTCGGGCACCTTATGACCCGTCTCCTGTCAGTCTAGATTTTCGAATCCGACGCAAAACTGATGGTTAATTGTAACGTTCAGGGCCTCATAATGACGATGGAACACACAAATTGCATCGCGATTCAATAAATCGTCCTCCAGCCGTCTTGTCTCCAAGGGGATATTGCTGCCTCGGACACCATACGGTTCGTCTCCTGTGAGTGTATATTTTCGAATCCGACGCAAAACTGATGGTTAATTGTAACGTTCAGGGCATCCTAATGACGATGGAAAACTAAAATTGCATCGTCCTCCAGCCGGTTTGTCTCCAAGGGCCTCCTAATGAAGACGGAACACTCACATTCCGTCCAGATTCTATACATCGTCCTCCATCCGACTTGTCTCCAAGGGGATATTGCTGCCTCGGGCACCTTATGGTCCGTCTCCTGTGAGTCTAGATTTTCAAATCGGACGCAAAACTGATAGTTAATTGTAATCTTCAGTGTCTCCTAAAAGCGATGGATAACTCAATTTGCATCGCGATTCAATACATCGTCCTCTAGCCGATTTGTCTCCAAGGCGATATTGCTGCCTTGGGCACCTTATGGTCGCTGTCTTTTTAGTCTAGATTTTCGAATCGGACGGAAAACTGATAGTTAATTCTAACGTTCAGGGCCTCCTAATGACGATGGAAAACTCAAATTGCATAGCGATTAAATACATCGTCCTCCAGACGACTTGTCTCCAAGGGGATATTGCTGCCTCGGGCACCTTATGGTACGTCTCCTGTGAGTCTAGATTTTCAAATCGGACGCCTCCTAATGACGATGGAAAACTCAAATTGCATAGCGATTAAATACATCGTCCTCCAGACGACTTGTCTCCAAGGGGATATTGCTGCCTCGGGCACCTTATGGTCCGTCTCCTGTGAGTCTAGATTTTCAAATCGGACGCCTCCTAATGACGATGGAACACTCAATTTGCGTCGCGTTTCAATAAATCGTCCTCCAGCCGACTTGTCTCCAAGGGGATATTACTGCCTCGGGCACCTTATCGCCCGTCTCCTGCGAGTCTAGATTTTACAATCGGACGCAAAACTGAGAGTTAATTGTAACGTTCTTGGCCTCCTAATGACGAGGGAACACTCAATTAGCGACGAGATTCAATACATCGTCCTCCAGCCGACTTGTCTCCAAAGGGATATTGCTGCCTCGGGCACCTTTTGGTCCGTCTCCTGTGGGTCCAGATTTTCGAATCCGACGCAAAACGGATGGTTAATTGTAACGTTCAGGGCCTCCTAATGACGATGGAACACTCACATTCCGTCCAGATTCAATACATCGTCCTCCAGCCGACTTGTCTCCAAGGGGATATTGCTGCCTGGGGCACCATATGGTCCGTCTCCTGTGAGTCTAGATTTTTGAATCGGATGCAAAACTGATGATAATTGCAACATTCAGGGGCTCTTAATGACGAGGGACACACAAATTTCGTCGCGATTCAATAATTTGTCCTGCAGCCGACTTGTCTCCAAGGGGATATTGCTGCCTCGGACACCGTACGGTTCGTCTCCTGTGAGTATAGTTCTCGAATCCGACGCAAAACTGATGGTTAATTGTAACGTTCAGGGCCTCCTAACGACGATGGAACACTCATATTGCGTCGCGATTCAATACATCGTCCTCCAGCAGACTTGTCTACAAGCGGATATTGCTGCCCTGGGCACCTTATGGTCCGTCTCCTGTGACTATGGATTTTCGAATCGGACGTAAAACTGATAGTTAATTGTAACGTTCAGGGCCTCCTAATGGCGATGGAAAACTCAAATTGCATCGCGATGCAATACATCGTCCTCCAGCCTACTTGTCTCCAAGGGCATATTGCTGCCTCAGCCACCTTATGGTCTGACTCCTGTGAGACTAGATTTTCGAATCGGACGCGAAACTGATGTTAATTGCATCATTCAAGGCATCCTAATGACGATGGAAATCCCAAATTGCATCGCGATTCAATACATCGTCCTCCAGCCGACGTGTCTTCATGGGGATATTGCAGCCTCGGGCACCTTGTAGTACGTCTGTTGTGAGTCTAGATTTTCGAATCCGACGCAAAACTCATGGTTTAGTTGTAACGGTCAGGGCCTCCTAATGACGATAGAACACTCACATTCCGTCCAGATTCAATACATCGTCCTCCAGCCGACTTGTCTCCAAGGGGATATTGCCACCTCGGGCACCTTATGGTCCGTCTCCTGTGAGTCTAGATTTTCGAATCGGACGCAAAACTGATAGTTAATTGTAACGTTCAGGGCCTCCTAATGGCGATGGAAAACTCAAATTGAATCGCGATGCAATACATCGTCCTCCAGCAGACTTGTCTCCAAGGGGATATTGCTGCCTCGTGAAAATAATGCTCCGTCTCCTGTGAGTCTAGACTTTCGAATCGGACGCAAAACTGATGTTAATTGTAATATTCAGGGCCTCCTAATGACGATGGAAATCTCAATTTGCATCGCGATTCAATACATCGTCCTCCAGCCGACTTGTCTCCAAGGGGATATTGCAGCCGCGGGCACCTTATGGTCCGTCTCCTGTGAGTCTAGATTTTCGAATCCGACGCATAACTGATGGTTAATTGTAACGTTCATGGCCTCCTAATGACGATGGATCACTCACATTCCGTCCAGATTCAGTATATCGTCCTCCAGCCGACTTGTCTCCAAGGGGATATTGCTGCCTCGGGCACCTTATGGGTTGTCTCCTGTGAGTTTAGATTTTTGAATCGGACGCAAAACTGATAGTTAATTGTAACGTTCAGGGCCTCCTAATGACGGGGGAACACTCAAATTGCGACGAGATTCAATACATCGTCCTCCAGCCGACTCTTCTCCAAGGGGATATTGCTGCCTCCGGCACCTTATTGTCCGTCTCCTGTGAGTCTAGATTTTCGAATCCGACGCAAAACTGATGGTTAATTGTAACTTTGAGGGCCTCCTAATGACGATGGAAAACTAAAATTGTATCGCGATTCAATACATCGTCGTCCAGCCGACTTGTCTCCAAGGGGATTTTGCTGCTTCGGGCAGCTCCTGTGAGTCTAGATTGTCGAATCCGACGCAAAACTGATGGTTAATTGTAACGTTCAGGGCCTCCTAGTGACGATGGAAAACTCAAATTGCGTCGAAATTCAATAAATCTTCCTCCAGCCGACTTGTCTCCAAGGGGATATTGCTGCCTCGGGCACCTTATGGTCCGTCTCCTGTGAGTCTAGATTTTCGATTTTGACGCAAAACTGACAGTTAGTTGTAACGATCAGGGCCTCCTAATGACGATGGAACACTCAAATTGCGTCGCGATTGTATAAATCTTCCTCCAGCCGACTTGTCTCCAAGGGGATAGTACTGCCTCGGGCACCTTATGGCCCGTCTCCTGTGAGTCTAAATTTTACAATCGGACGCAAAACTGATAGTTAATTGTAACGTTGAGGCAGCCGACTTGTCTCCAAGGGGATATTGCTGCCTCGGACACCATACGGTTCGTCTCCTGTGAGTATAGATTCTCGAATCCGACGCAAAACCGATGGTTAATTGTAACGTTCAGTGCCTCCTAATGACGATGGAACACTCACATTCCGTCCAGCTTCAATACATCGTCCTCTAGCCGACTTGTCTGCAAGGGGATATTGCTGCCTCGGGCACCTTTTGGTCTGTCTCCTGTGAGTCTAGATTTTCGAATCGGACGCAAAACAGATAGTTAATTGTAACGTTCAGTGCCTCCTAATAGCGATGGAAAACTCAAATTGCATCGCGATTCAATACATCGTCCTCCAGCCGACTTGTCTCCAAGGGGATATTGCTGTTTCGGGCACATACTGTGAGCCTAGATTTTCAAATCCGACGCAAAACTGATGGATAATTGTAACGTTCAGGGCCTCCTAATGACGATGGAAAACAAAAATTGCATCGTGATTCAATATATCGTCCTCCAACCGACTTGTCTCCAAGGGGATATTGCTGCCTCGGACGCCATATGGTCCGTCTCCTGTGAGTCTAGATTTTCGAATCCGACGAAAAACTGATGGTTAATTGAAACGTTCAGGGCCTCCTAATGACAATGGAAAACAAAAATTGCATCGCGATTCAATTCATCGTCCTCCAGCCGACTTGTCTCCAAGGGGATTTTACTGCTTTGGGCACCTCCTGTGAGTCTAGATTTTCGAATCCGACGCAAAACTGATAGTTAATTGTAACGTTCAGGGCCTCCTAATGACGATGGAACACTCAAATTTCGTCGCGATTCTATAAATCTTCCTCCAGCCGACTTATCTCCAAGGAGACATTGCTGCCTCGGGCACCTTATGGACCGTCTCCCATGAGTCTAGATTTTCCAATCTGACGAAAAACTGATAGTTAATTGTGACGTTCAGGGCCTCCTAATGACGAATGACGAGGGAACACTCAAATTGCGACGAGATTCAATACATCGTCCTCCAGCCGACTTGTCTCCAAGGGGATATTGCAGCCTCGGGCACCTTATGTCCGTCTCCTGTGAGTCTAGATTTTCGAATCCGACGCAAAACTGATGGTTAATTGTAACGTTCATGGCCTCCTAATGGCGATGGAACACTCACATTCCGTCCAGATTCAGTACACCGTCCTCCAGCCGACTTGTCTCCAAGGGGATATTGCTGCCTCGGGCACCTTTTGGTCCGTCTCCTGTGAGTCTAGATTTTCGAATCGGACGCAAAACTGATGTTAATTGCATCATTCAGGGCATCCTAATCACGATGGAAATCTCAAATTGCATCGCGATTCAATGCATCGTCCTCCAGCCGACTTGTCTCCAAGGGGATTTTGCTGCTTCGGGCAGCTCCTGTGAGTCTAGATTGTCGAATCCGACGCAAAACTGATGGTTAATTGTAACGTTCAGGGCCTCCTAATGACGAGGGAATACTCAAATTGCGACGAGATTCAATACATCGTCCTCCAGCCGACTCTTCTCGAAGGGGATATTGCAGCCTCCGGCACCTTATGGTCCGTCTCCTGTGAGTCTAGATTTTCGAATCCGACGCAAAACTGATGGTTAATTGTAACGTTCAGGGCCTCCTAATGACGATGGAACACTCAAATTGCGTCGAAATTCAATAAATCTTCCTCCAGCCGACTTGTCTCCAAGGGGATATTGCTGCCTCGGGCACCTTATGGTCCGTCTCCTGTGAGTGCAGATTTTCGAATCCGACGCAAAACTGATGGTTAATTGTAACGTTCAGTGCCTCCAAATGACGATGGAACACTCAAATTGCGTCGCGATTCAATAAATCTTCCTCCAGGTGACTTGATTCCAAGTGGATTTGCTGCATCGGACAGCTTATTGTGAGTCTAGATTTTCGAATCGGACGCAAAACTGATAGTTAATTGAAACGTTCAGGGCCTCCTAATGACGATGGAAAACTCAAATTGCATCGCGATTCAGTACATCGTCCTCCAACCGACTTGTCTCCAAGGGGATATTGCTGCCTCGGGCACCTTATGGTCCGTCTCCTGTGAGTGCAGATTTTCGAATCCGACGCAAAACTGATGGTTAATTGTAACGTTCAGGGCCTCCAAATGACGATGGAACACTCAAATTGCGTCGCGATTCAATAAATCTTCCTCCAGGTGACTTGATTCCAAGTGGATTTGCTGCATCGGACAGCTTATGGTGAGTCTAGATTTTCGAATCGGACGCAAAACTGATAGTTAATTGAAACGTTCAGGGCCTCCAAATGACGATGGAACACTCAAATTGCGTCGCGATTCAATTAATCTTCCTCCAGGTGACTTGATTCCAAGTGGATTTGCTGCATCGGACAGCTTATGGTGAGTCTAGATTTTCGAATCGGACGCAAAACTGATAGTTAATTGAAACGTTCAGGGCCTCCTAATGACGATGGAAAACTCAAATTGCATCGCGATTCAGTACATCGTCCTCCAGCCGACTTGTTTCTAAGGGGATATTGCTGCCTCGGGCACCTTATGGTCCGTCTCCTGTGAGTCTAGATTTTCAAATCCGACGCAAAACTGATAATTAATTGTAACGTTCACGGCCTCCTAATGACGAGGGAAGAATCAAATTGCGACGAAATTCAATACATAGTCCTCCAGCCGACTTGTCTCCAAGGGAATATTGCTTCCTCGGGCACCTTATGGTCCGTCTCCTGTGAGTCTAGATTTTCGAATCCGACGCAAAACTGATCGTTAATTGTAACGTTCAGGGCCTCCTAATGACGATGGAGCACTCACATTCCGTCCAGATTCAATACATCCTCCTCCAGCCGACTTGTCTACAAGGGGATATTGCTGCCATGGGCACCTATTGGTCCGTCTCCTGTGAGTCTTGATTCTCGAATCGGACGCAAAACTGATAGTTAATTGTAACGTTCAGGGCCTCCTAATGGCGATGGAAAACTCAAATTGCATCGCGTTTCAATACATCGTCCTCCAGACGACTTGTCTCCAAGGGGATATTACTGCCTCGGGTACCTTATGCTCCGTTTCCAGTGAGTCTAGATTTTCGAATCGGACGCAAAACTGATGTCAATTGTAACGATTAGGGCCTCCTAATGACGATGGAAAACTAAAATTGCATCGCGATTCAATACATCGTCCTCCAGCCGATTTGTATCCAAGGGGATATTGCTGCCTCGGGCACCTTATGACCGTCTCCTGTCAGTCTAGATTTTCGAATCCGACGCAAAACGGATGGTTAATTGTAACGTTCAGGGCCTCATAATGACGATGGAACACACAAATTGCGTCGCGATTCAATAAATCGTCCTCCAGCCGTCTTGTCTCCAAGGGGATATTGCTGCCTCGGACACCATACGGTTCGTCTCCTGTGAGTCTAGATTTTCGAATCCGACGCAAAACTGATGGTTAATTGTAACGTTCAGGGCCTCCTAATGACGATGGAAAACTAAAATTGCATCGCCATTCGATACATCGTCTTCCAGCCGGCTTGTCTCCATGGGCCTCCTAATGAAGACGGAACACTCACATTCCGTCCAGATTCGATACATCGTCCTCCAGCCGACTTGTCTCCAAGGGGATATTGCTGCCCCGGGCACCTTATGGTCCGTCTCCTGTAAGTCTAGATTTTCAAATCGGACGCCTCCTAATGACGATGGAACACTCAAATTGCGTCGCGATTCAATAAATCGTCCTCCAGCCGACTTGTCTCCAAGGGGATATTACTGCCTCGGGAACCTTATCGCCCGTCTCCTGCGAGTCTAGATTTTACAATCGGACGCAAAACTGAGAGTTAATTGTAACGTTCTTGGCCTCCTAATGACGAGGGAACACTCTATTAGCGACGAGATTCAATAAATCGTCCTCCAGCCAACTTGTCTCCAAGGGGATATTGCTGCCTCGGGCACCTTATGGTCCGTCATTTGTGGGTCCAGATTTTCGAATCCGACGCAAAACGGATGGTTAATTGTAACGTTCAGGGCCTCCTAATGACGATGGAACACTCACATTCCGTCCAGATTCAATACATCGTCCTCCAGCCGACTTGTCTCCAAGGGGATATTGCTGCCTGGGGCACCATATGGTCCGTCTCCTGTGAGTCTAGATTTTTGAATCGGATTCAAAACTGATGATAATTGCAACATTCAGGGGCTCCTAATGACGAGGGAACACACAAATTGCGTCGCGATTCAATAATTTGTCCTGCAGCCGACTTGTCTCCAAGGGGATATTGCTGCCTCGGACACCGTACGGTTCGTCTCCTGTGAGTATAGATTCTCGAATCCGACGCAAAACTGATGGTTAATTGTAACATTCAGGGCCTCCTAATGACGATGGAACACTCATATTGCGTCGCGATTCAATACATCGTCCTCCAGCAGACTTGTCTACAAGCGGATATTGCTGCCCTGGGCACCTTATGGTCCGTCTCCTGTGACTCTTGATTTTCGAATCGGACGCAAAACTGATAGTTAATTGTAACGTTCAGGGCCTCCTAATGGCGATGGAAAACTCAAATTGCATCGCGATGCAATACATCGTCCTCCAGCCTACTTGTCTCCAAGGGGATATTGCTGCCTCGGGCACCTTATGGTCCGTCTCCTGTGAGGCTAGATTTTCGAATCGGAAGCAAAACTGATGTTAATTGCATCATTCAGGGCATCCTAATGACGATGGAAATCTCAAATTGCATCCCGATTCAATATATCGTCCTCCAGTTGACGTGTCTCCAAGGGGATATTGCTGCCTCGGGCACCCTATAGTCCGTCTCTTGTGAGTCTAGATTTTCGAATCCGACGCAAAGCGCATGGTTAGTTGTAACGTTCAGGGCCTCCTAATGACGAGGGAACACTCAATTAGCGATGAGATTCAATACATCGTCCTCCAGCCGACGTGTCTTCAAGGGGATATTGCTGCCTCGGGCACCTTGTAGTACGTCTGTTGTGAGTCTAGATTTTCGAATCCGACGCAAAACTCATGGTTAGTTGTAACGGTCAGGGCCTCCTAATGACGATAGAACACTCACATTCCGTCCAGATTCAATACATCGTCCTCCAGCCGACTTGTCTCCAAGGGGATATTGCTACCTCGGGCACCTTATGGTCCGTCTCCTGTGAGTCTAGATTTTCGAATCGGACGCAAAACAGATAGTTAATTGTAACGTTCAGGGCGTCCTAATGGCGATGGAAACCTCAAATTGCATCGCGATTCAATACATCGTCCTCTAGCCTACTTGTCTCCAAGGGGATATTTGTGCCTCGGGCACCTTATGGTCCGTCTCCTGTAAGTCTCGATTTTTGAATCGGACGCAAAACTAATGATAATTGCAACATTCAGGGCCTCCTAATGACGATGGGAATCTCAAATTGCACCGCGATTCAATTCATCGTCCTCCAGCCGACGTGTCTGCAAGGGGATATTGCTGCCTCGGGCACCTTATCGTCCGTCTCCTGTGATTCTGGATTTTCGAATCCGACGCAAAACTGATGGTTAATTGTAACGTTCAGGGCCTCCTAATGACGATGGAACACTCAAATTGCGTCGCGATTCAATACATCGGCCTCCAGCCGACTTGTCTACAAGGGGATATTGCTGCCCTGGGCACCCTATGGTCCGTTTCCAGTGAGTCTTGATTTTCGAATCGGACGCAAAACTGATAGTTAATTGTAACGTTCAGGGCCTCCTAATGGCGATGGAAAACTCAAATTGAATCGCGATGCAATACATCGTCCTCCAGCAGACTTGTCTCCAAGGGGATATTGCTGCCTCGTGAAAATAATGCTCCGTCTCCTGTGAGTCTAGATTTTCGAATCGGACGCAAAACTGATGTTAATTGTAATATTCAGGGCCTCCTAATGACGATGGAAATCTCAATTTGCATCGCGATTCAATACATCGTCCTCCAGCCGACTTGTCTCCAAGGGGATATTGCTGCCTCGATCAACTTATGGTCCGTCTCCTGTGAGTCTAGATTTTCGAATCGGACGCAAAACTGATAGTTAATTGTAACGTTCCGGGCTTCCTAATGACGATGGAAAACTCAAATTGCATCGCGATTCCATACATCGTCCTCCACTCGACTTGTCTCCAAGGGGATATTGCTGCCTCGGGCACCTTATGCTCCGTCTCCTGTGAGTCCAGATTTTCGAATCCGACGCAAAACTGATGGTTAATTGTAACGTTCAGGGCCTCCTAAAGACGAGGGAACACACAAATTGCGTCGCGATTCAATAAATTGTCCTGCAGCCGACTTGTCTCTAAGGGGATTTTGCTGCCTTGGACACCGTACGGTTCGTCTCCTGTGAGTATAGTTCTCGAATCCGACTTAAAACTGATGGTTAATTGTAACGTTCAGGGTCTCCTAATGACGATGGAAAACTAAAATTGCATCGCGATTCAATACATCGTCCTCCAGCCGATTTGTCTCCAAGGGGATATTGCTGCCTCGGGCACCTTATGGTCCGTCTCCTGTTAGTATAGATTTTCGAATCCGACGCAAAACTTATGGTTAATTGTAACGTTCAGGGCCTCCTAATGACGATGGAACACTCAAATTGCTTCGCGATTCAATAAATCTTCCTCCAACCGACTTGTCTCCAAGAGGATATTGCTGCCTCGGGCACCTTATGGTCCGTCTCCTGTGAGTCTAGATTTTCGAATCGGACGCGAAACTGATAGTTAATTGTAACGTTCAGGGCCTCCTAATGACGAGGGAACACTCAAATTGCGACGAGATTCAATACATCGTCTTCCAGCCGACTTGTCTCCAAGGGGATATTGCTGCCTCGGGCACCTTATGGTCCGTCTCCTGTGAGTCTAGATTTTCGAATCCGACGCAAAACTGATGGTTAATTATAGCGTTCAGGGCCTCCTAATGACGATGGAACACTCTCATTCCGTCCAGATTCAATACATCGTCCTCCAGCCGACTTGTCTCCAAGGGGATATTGCTGCTACGGGCACATCCTGTGAGTCTAGATTTTCGAATCCGACGCAAAACTGATGGTAAATTGTAACGTTCAGGGCCTCCTAATGACGATGGAAAACAAAAATTGCATCGCGATTCAACATATCGTCCTCCAGCCGACTTGTCTCCAAGGGGATATTGCTGCCTCGGACGCCATATGATCCGTCTCCTGTGAGTCTAGATTTTCGAATCCGACGCAAAACTGATGGTTAATTGTAACATTAAGGGCCTCCTAATGACGATGGAAATCAAAAATTGCATCGCGATTCAATACATCGTCGTCCAGCCGACTTGTCTCCAAGGGGATTTTGCTGCTTTGGGCACCTCCTGTGAGTCTAGATTTTCGAATCCGACGCAAAACTGATAGTTAATTGTAACGTTCAGGGCCTCCTAATGACGATGGAACACTCAAATTGCGTCGCGATTCTATAAATCTTCCTCCAGCCGACTTATCTCCGAGGGGAAATTGCTGCCTCGGGCACCTTATGGCCCGTCTCCTGTGAGTCTAGATTTTCCAATTGGACGAAAAACTGATAGTTAATTGTAACGTTCAGTGCCTCATAATGACGAATGACGAGGGAACACTCAAATTGCGACGAGATTCAATACATCGTCCTCCAGCCGACTTGTCTCCAAGGGGATATTGCAGCCGCGGGCACCTTATGGTCCGTCTCCTGTGAGTCTAGATTTTCGAATCCGACGCATAACTGATGGTTAATTGTTACGTTCATGGCCTCCTAATGACGATGGATCACTCACATTCCGTCCAGATTCAGTATATCGTCCTCCAGCCGACTTGTCTCCAAGAGGATATTGCTGCCTCGGGTACCTTATGGGTTGTCTCCTGTGAGTTTAGATTTTTGAATCGGACGCAAAACTGATAGTTAATTGTAACGATCAGGGCCTCCTAATGACGATGGAACACTCAAATTGCGTCGCGATTGTATAAATCTTCCTCCAGCCGACTTGTCTCCACGGGGATAGTACTGCCTCGGGCACCTTATGGCCCGTCTCCTGTGAGTCTAAATTTTACAATCGGACGCAAAACTGATAGTTAATTGTAACGTTCAGGCAGCCGACTTGTCTCCAAGGGGATATTGCTGCCTCGGACACCATACGGTTCGTCTCCAGTGAGTATAGATTCTCGAATCCGACGCAAAACTGATGGTTAATTGTAACGTTCAGTGCCTCCTAATGACGATGGTACACTCACATTCCGTCCAGCTTCAATACATCGTCCTCCAGCCGACTTGTCTGCTAGGAGATATTGCTGCCTCGGGCACCTTTTGGTCTGTCTCCTGTGAGTCTAGATTTTCGAATCCGACGAAAAACTGATGGTTAATTGTAACGTTCAGGGCCTCCTAATGACAATGGAAAACAAAAATTGCATCGCGATTCAATTCATCGTCCTCCAGCCGACTTGTCTCCAAGGGGATTTTACTGCTTTGCGCACCTCCTGTGAGTCTAGATTTTCGAATCCGACGCAAAACTGATAGTTAATTGTAACGTTCAGGGCCTCCTAATGACGATGGAACACTCAAATTGCGTCGCGATTCTATAAATCTTCCTCCAGCCGACTTATCTCCAAGGGGACATTGCTGCCTCGGGCACCTTATGGCCCGTCTCCCATGAGTCTAGATTTTCCAATCGGACGAAAAACTGATAGTTAATTGTGACGTTCAGGGCCTCCTAATGACGAATGACGAGGGAACACTCAATTTGCGACGAGATTCAATACATCGTCCTCCAGCCGACTTGTCTCCAAGGGGATAATGCAGCCTCGGGCACCTTATGTCCGTCTCCTGTTAGTCTAGATTTTCGAATCCGACGCAAAGCTGATGGTTAATTGTAACGTTCATGGCCTCCTAATGACGATGGAACACTCACATTCCGTCCAGATTCAGTACACCGTCCTCCAGCCGACTTGTCTCCAAGGGGATATTGCTGCCTCGGGCACCTTATGGTCCGTCTCCTGTGAGTCTAGATTTTCGAATCGGACGCAAAACTGATGTTAATTGCATCATTCAGGGCATCCTAATCACGATGGAAATCTCAAATTGCATCGCGATTCAATGCATCGTCCTCCAGCTGACTTGTCTCCAAGGGGATTTTGCTGCTTCGGGCAGCTCCTGTGAGTCTAGATTGTCGAATCCGACAAAAACTGATGGTTAATTGTAACGTTCAGGGCCTCCTAATGACGAGGGAATACTCAAATTGCGACGAGGTTCAATACATCGTCCTCCAGCCGACTCTTCTCGAAGGGGATATTGCTGCCTCCGGCACCTTATGGTCCGTCTCCTGTGAGTTTAGATTTTCGAATCCGACGCAAAACTGATAGTTAATTGCAACTTTCAGGGCCTCCTAATGGCGATGGGAAACTCAAATTGCATCGCGATTCAATACATCGTCCTCCAGCCTACTTGTCTCCAAGGGCATATTGCTGCCTCGGGCACCTTATGGTCCGACTCCTGTGAGTCTAGATTTTCGAATCGGACGCAAAACTGATGTTAATTGCATCATTCAAGGCATCCTAATGACGATGGAAATCTCGAATTGCATCGCGATTCAATACATCGTCCTCCAGCCGACGTGTCTTCAAGGGGATATTGCTGCCTCGGGCACCTTGTAGTACGTCTGTTGTGAGTCCAGATTTTCGAGTCCGACGCAAAACTCATGGTTAGTTGTAACGGTCAGGGCCTCCTAATGACGATTGAACACTCACATTCCGTCCAGATTCAATACATCGTCCTCCAGCCGATTTGTCTCCAAGGGGATATTGCTACCTCGGGCACCTTATGGTCCGTCTCCTGTGAGTCTAGATTTTCGAATCGGACGCAAAACTGATAGTTAATTGTAACGTTCAGGGCGTCCTAATGGCGATGGAAAACTCAAATTGCATCGCGATTCAATACATCGTCCTCTAGCCTACTTGTCTCCAAGGGGATATTTGTGCCTCGGGCACCTTATGGTCCGTCTCCTGTAAGTCTCGCTTTTTGAATCGGACGCAAAACTAATGATAATTGCAACATTCAGGGCCTCCTAATGACGATGGAAATCTCAATTTGCATCGCGATTCAATACATCGTCCTCCAGCCGACTTGTCTCCAAGGGGATATTGCTGCCTCGGTCACCTTATGGTCCGTCTCCTGTGAGTCTAGATTTTCGAATCGGACGCAAAACTGATAGTTAATTGTAACGATCCGGGCTTCCTAATGACGATGGAAAACTCAAATTGCATCGCGATTCAATACATCGTCCTCCAGCCGACTTGTCTCCAAGGGGATATTGCTGCCTCGGGCACCTTATGCTCCGTCTCCTGTGAGTCCAGATTTTCGAATCCGACGCAAAACTGATGGTTAATTGTAACGTTCAGGGCCTCCTAAAGACGAGGGAACACACAAATTGCGTCGCGATTCAATAAATTGTCCTGCAGCCGACTTGTCTCTAAGGGGATTTTGCTGCCTTGGACACCATACGGTTCGTCTCCTGTGAGTATAGTTCTCGAATCCGACTTAAAACTGATGGTTAATTGTAACGTTCAGGGCCTCCTAATGACGATGGAGAACTAAAATTGCATCGCGATTCAATACATCGTCCTCCAGCCGATTTGTCTCCAAGGGGATATTGCTGCCTCGGGCACTTTATGGTCCGTCTCCTGTTAGTATAGATTATCGAATCCGACGCAAAACTGATGGTTAATTGTAACGTTCAGGGCCTCCTAATGACGATGGAACACTCAAATTGCTTCGCGATTCAATAAATCTTCCTCCAACCGACTTGTCTCCAAGAGGATATTGCTGCCTCGGGCACCTTATGGTCCGTCTCCTGTGAGTCTAGATTTTCGAATCCGACGCAAAACTGATGGTTAATTGTAACGTTAAGGGCCTCCTAATGACGATGGAAAACAAAAATTGCATCGCGATTCAATACATCGTCGTCCAGCCGACTTGTCTCCAAGGGGATTTTGCTGCTTTGGGCACCTCCTGTGAGTCTAGATTTTCGAATCCGACGCAAAACTGATAGTTAATTGTAACGTTCGGGGCCACCTAATGACGATGGAACACTCAAATTGCGTCGCGATTCTATAAATCTTCCTCCAGCCGACTTATCTCCAAGGGGAAATTGCTGCCTCGGGCACCTTAAGGCCCGTCTCCTGTGAGTCTAGATTTTCCAATCGGACGAAAACTGATAGTTAATTGTAACGTTCAGTGCCTCCTAATGACGAATGACGAGGGAACACTCAAATTGCGACGAGATTCAATACATCGTCTTCCAGCCGACTTGTCTCCAAGGGGATATTGCTGCTACGGGCACATCCTGTTAGTCTAGATTTTCGAATCGGACGCAAAACTGATAGTTAATTGTAACGTTCAGGGCGTCCTAATGGCGATGGAAAACTCAAATTGCATCGCGATTCAATACATCGTCCTCTAGCCTACTTGTCTCCAAGGGGATATTTGTGCCTCGGGCACCTTATGGTCCGTCTCCTGTAAGTCTCGCTTTTTGAATCGGACGCAAAACTAATGATAATTGCAACATTCAGGGCCTCCTAATGACGATGGAAATCTCAATTTGCATCGCGATTCAATACATCGTCCTCCAGCCGACTTGTCTCCAAGGGGATATTGCTGCCTCGGTCACCTTATGGTCCGTCTCCTGTGAGTCTAGATTTTCGAATCGGACGCAAAACTGATAGTTAATTGTAACGATCCGGGCTTCCTAATGACGATGGAAAACTCAAATTGCATCGCGATTCAATACATCGTCCTCCAGCCGACTTGTCTCCAAGGGGATATTGCTGCCTCGGGCACCTTATGCTCCGTCTCCTGTGAGTCCAGATTTTCGAATCCGACGCAAAACTGATGGTTAATTGTAACGTTCAGGGCCTCCTAAAGACGAGGGAACACACAAATTGCGTCGCGATTCAATAAATTGTCCTGCAGCCGACTTGTCTCTAAGGGGATTTTGCTGCCTTGGACACCATACGGTTCGTCTCCTGTGAGTATAGTTCTCGAATCCGACTTAAAACTGATGGTTAATTGTAACGTTCAGGGCCTCCTAATGACGATGGAGAACTAAAATTGCATCGCGATTCAATACATCGTCCTCCAGCCGATTTGTCTCCAAGGGGATATTGCTGCCTCGGGCACTTTATGGTCCGTCTCCTGTTAGTATAGATTATCGAATCCGACGCAAAACTGATGGTTAATTGTAACGTTCAGGGCCTCCTAATGACGATGGAACACTCAAATTGCTTCGCGATTCAATAAATCTTCCTCCAACCGACTTGTCTCCAAGAGGATATTGCTGCCTCAGACGCCATATGGTCCGTCTCCTGTGAGTCTAGATTTTCGAATCCGACGCAAAACTGATGGTTAATTGTAACGTTAAGGGCCTCCTAATGACGATGGAAAACAAAAATTGCATCGCGATTCAATACATCGTCGTCCAGCCGACTTGTCTCCAAGGGGATTTTGCTGCTTTGGGCACCTCCTGTGAGTCTAGATTTTCGAATCCGACGCAAAACTGATAGTTAATTGTAACGTTCGGGGCCACCTAATGACGATGGAACACTCAAATTGCGTCGCGATTCTATAAATCTTCCTCCAGCCGACTTATCTCCAAGGGGAAATTGCTGCCTCGGGCACCTTATGGCCCGTCTCCTGTGAGTCTAGATTTTCCAATCGGACGAAAACTGATAGTTAATTGTAACGTTCAGTGCCTCCTAATGACGAATGACGAGGGAACACTCAAATTGCGACGAGATTCAATACATCGTCCTCCAGCCGACTTGTCTCCAAGGGGATATTGCAGCCGCGGGCACCTTATGGTCCGTCTCCTGTGAGTCTAGATTTTCGAATCCGACGCATAACTGATGGTTAATTGTAACGTTCATGGCCTCCTAATGACGATGGATCACTCACATTCCGTCCAGATTCAGTATATCGTCCTCCAGCCGACTTGTCTCCAAGGGGATATTGCTGCCTCGGGCACCTTATGGGTTGTCTCCTGTGAGCTTAGATTTTTGAATCGGACGCAAAACTGATAGTTAATTGTAACGATCAGGGCCTCCTAATGACGATGGAACACTCAAATTGCGTCGCGATTGTATAAATCTTCCTCCAGCCGACTTGTCTCCAAGGGGATAGTACTGCCTCGGGCACCTTATGGCCCGTCTCCTGTGAGTCTAAATGTTACAATCGGACGCAAAACTGATAGTTAATTGTAACGTTCAGGCAGCCGACTTGTCTCCAAGGGGATATTGCTGCCTCGGACACCATACGGTTCGTCTCCTGTGAGTATAGATTCTCGAATCCGACGCAAAACTGATGGTTAATTGTAACGTTCAGTGCCTCCTAATGACGATGGAACACTCACATTCCGTCCAGCTTCAATACATCGTCCTCCAGCCGACTTGTCTGCAAGGGGATATTGCTGCCTCGGGCACCTTTTGGTCTGTCTCCTGTGAGTCTAGATTTTCGAATCGGACGCCAAACTGATAGTTAATTGTAACGTTCAGTGCCTCCTAATAGCGATGGAAAACTCAAATTGCATCGCGATTCAATACATCGTCCTCCAGCCGACTTGTCTCCAAGGGGATATTGCTGCTTCGGGCACATACTGTGAGCCTAGATTTTCGAATCCGACGCAAAACTGATGGTTAATTGTAACGTTCAGGGCCTCCTAATGACGATGGAAAACAAAAATTGCATCGTGATTCAATATATCGTCCTCCAGCCGACTTGTCTCCAAGGGGATATTGCTGCCTCGGACGCCATATGGTCCGTCTCCTGTGAGTCTAGATTTTCGAATCCGACGAAAAACTGATGGTTAATTGTAACGTTCAGGGCCTCCTAATGACAATGGAAAACAAAGATTGCATCGCGATTCAATTCATCGTCCTCCAGCCGACTTGTCTCCAAGGGGATTTTACTGCTTTGGGCACATCCTGTGAGTCTAGATTTTCGAATCCGATGCAAAACTGATAGTTAATTGTAACGTTCAGGGCCTCCTAATGACGATGGAACACTCAAATTGCGTCGCGATTCTATAAATCTTCCTCCAGCCGACTTATCTCCGAGGGGAAATTGCTGCCTCGGGCACCTTATGGCCCGTCTCCTGTGAGTCTAGATTTTCCAATTGGACGAAAAACTGATAGTTAATTGTAACGTTCAGTGCCTCATAATGACGAATGACGAGGGAACACTCAAATTGCGACGAGATTCAATACATCGTCCTCCAGCCGACTTGTCTCCAAGGGGATATTGCAGCCGCGGGCACCTTATGGTCCGTCTCCTGTGAGTCTAGATTTTCGAATCCGACGCATAACTGATGGTTAATTGTTACGTTCATGGCCTCCTAATGACGATGGATCACTCACATTCCGTCCAGATTCAGTATATCGTCCTCCAGCCGACTTGTCTCCAAGAGGATATTGCTGCCTCGGGTACCTTATGGGTTGTCTCCTGTGAGTTTAGATTTTTGAATCGGACGCAAAACTGATAGTTAATTGTAACGATCAGGGCCTCCTAATGACGATGGAACACTCAAATTGCGTCGCGATTGTATAAATCTTCCTCCAGCCGACTTGTCTCCACGGGGATAGTACTGCCTCGGGCACCTTATGGCCCGTCTCCTGTGAGTCTAAATTTTACAATCGGACGCAAAACTGATAGTTAATTGTAACGTTCAGGCAGCCGACTTGTCTCCAAGGGGATATTGCTGCCTCGGACACCATACGGTTCGTCTCCAGTGAGTATAGATTCTCGAATCCGACGCAAAACTGATGGTTAATTGTAACGTTCAGTGCCTCCTAATGACGATGGTACACTCACATTCCGTCCAGCTTCAATACATCGTCCTCCAGCCGACTTGTCTGCTAGGAGATATTGCTGCCTCGGGCACCTTTTGGTCTGTCTCCTGTGAGTCTAGATTTTCGAATCCGACGCAAAGCTGATGGTTAATTGTAACGTTCATGGCCTCCTAATGACGATGGAACACTCACATTCCGTCCAGATTCAGTACACCGTCCTCCAGCCGACTTGTCTCCAAGGGGATATTGCTGCCTCGGGCACCTTATGGTCCGTCTCCTGTGAGTCTAGATTTTCGAATCGGACGCAAAACTGATGTTAATTGCATCATTCAGGGCATCCTAATCACGATGGAAATCTCAAATTGCATCGCGATTCAATGCATCGTCCTCCAGCTGACTTGTCTCCAAGGGGATTTTGCTGCTTCGGGCAGCTCCTGTGAGTCTAGATTGTCGAATCCGACAAAAACTGATGGTTAATTGTAACGTTCAGGGCCTCCTAATGACGAGGGAATACTCAAATTGCGACGAGATTCAATACATCGTCCTCCAGCCGACTCTTCTCGAAGGGGATATTGCTGCCTCCGGCACCTTATGGTCCGTCTCCTGTGAGTTTAGATTTTCGAATCCGACGCAAAACTGATAGTTAATTGCAACTTTCAGGGCCTCCTAATGGCGATGGGAAACTCAAATTGCATCGCGATTCAATACATCGTCCTCCAGCCTACTTGTCTCCAAGGGCATATTGCTGCCTCGGGCACCTTATGGTCCGACTCCTGTGAGTCTAGATTTTCGAATCGGACGCAAAACTGATGTTAATTGCATCATTCAAGGCATCCTAATGACGATGGAAATCTCGAATTGCATCGCGATTCAATACATCGTCCTCCAGCCGACGTGTCTTCAAGGGGATATTGCTGCCTCGGGCACCTTGTAGTACGTCTGTTGTGAGTCCAGATTTTCGAGTCCGACGCAAAACTCATGGTTAGTTGTAACGGTCAGGGCCTCCTAATGACGATTGAACACTCACATTCCGTCCAGATTCAATACATCGTCCTCCAGCCGATTTGTCTCCAAGGGGATATTGCTACCTCGGGCACCTTATGGTCCGTCTCCTGTGAGTCTAGATTTTCGAATCGGACGCAAAACTGATAGTTAATTGTAACGTTCAGGGCGTCCTAATGGCGATGGAAAACTCAAATTGCATCGCGATTCAATACATCGTCCTCTAGCCTACTTGTCTCCAAGGGGATATTTGTGCCTCGGGCACCTTATGGTCCGTCTCCTGTAAGTCTCGCTTTTTGAATCGGACGCAAAACTAATGATAATTGCAACATTCAGGGCCTCCTAATGACGATGGAAATCTCAATTTGCATCGCGATTCAATACATCGTCCTCCAGCCGACTTGTCTCCAAGGGGATATTGCTGCCTCGGTCACCTTATGGTCCGTCTCCTGTGAGTCTAGATTTTCGAATCGGACGCAAAACTGATAGTTAATTGTAACGATCCGGGCTTCCTAATGACGATGGAAAACTCAAATTGCATCGCGATTCAATACATCGTCCTCCAGCCGACTTGTCTCCAAGGGGATATTGCTGCCTCGGGCACCTTATGCTCCGTCTCCTGTGAGTCCAGATTTTCGAATCCGACGCAAAACTGATGGTTAATTGTAACGTTCAGGGCCTCCTAAAGACGAGGGAACACACAAATTGCGTCGCGATTCAATAAATTGTCCTGCAGCCGACTTGTCTCTAAGGGGATTTTGCTGCCTTGGACACCATACGGTTCGTCTCCTGTGAGTATAGTTCTCGAATCCGACTTAAAACTGATGGTTAATTGTAACGTTCAGGGCCTCCTAATGACGATGGAGAACTAAAATTGCATCGCGATTCAATACATCGTCCTCCAGCCGATTTGTCTCCAAGGGGATATTGCTGCCTCGGGCACTTTATGGTCCGTCTCCTGTTAGTATAGATTATCGAATCCGACGCAAAACTGATGGTTAATTGTAACGTTCAGGGCCTCCTAATGACGATGGAACACTCAAATTGCTTCGCGATTCAATAAATCTTCCTCCAACCGACTTGTCTCCAAAAGGATATTGCTGCCTCGGGCACCTTATGGTCCGTCTCCTGTGAGTCTAGATTTTCGAATCCGACGCAAAACTGATGGTTAATTGTAACGTTAAGGGCCTCCTAATGACGATGGAAAACAAAAATTGCATCGCGATTCAATACATCGTCGTCCAGCCGACTTGTCTCCAAGGGGATTTTGCTGCTTTGGGCACCTCCTGTGAGTCTAGATTTTCGAATCCGACGCAAAACTGATAGTTAATTGTAACGTTCGGGGCCACCTAATGACGATGGAACACTCAAATTGCGTCGCGATTCTATAAATCTTCCTCCAGCCGACTTATCTCCAAGGGGAAATTGCTGCCTCGGGCACCTTAAGGCCCGTCTCCTGTGAGTCTAGATTTTCCAATCGGACGAAAACTGATAGTTAATTGTAACGTTCAGTGCCTCCTAATGACGAATGACGAGGGAACACTCAAATTGCGACGAGATTCAATACATCGTCTTCCAGCCGACTTGTCTCCAAGGGGATATTGCTGCTACGGGCACATCCTGTTAGTCTAGATTTTCGAATCCGACGCAAAACTGATGGTAAATTGTAACGTTCAGGGCCTCCTAATGACGATGGAAAACAAAAATTGCATCGCGATTCAACATATCGTCCTCCAGCCGACTTTTCTCCAAGGGGATATTGCTGCCTCAGACGCCATATGGTCCGTCTCCTGTGAGTCTAGATTTTCGAATCCGACGCAAAACTGATGGTTAATTGTAACGTTAAGGGCCTCCTAATGACGATGGAAAACAAAAATTGCATCGCGATTCAATACATCGTCGTCCAGCCGACTTGTCTCCAAGGGGATTTTGCTGCTTTGGGCACCTCCTGTGAGTCTAGATTTTCGAATCCGACGCAAAACTGATAGTTAATTGTAACGTTCGGGGCCACCTAATGACGATGGAACACTCAAATTGCGTCGCGATTCTATAAATCTTCCTCCAGCCGACTTATCTCCAAGGGGAAATTGCTGCCTCGGGCACCTTATGGCCCGTCTCCTGTGAGTCTAGATTTTCCAATCGGACGAAAACTGATAGTTAATTGTAACGTTCAGTGCCTCCTAATGACGAATGACGAGGGAACACTCAAATTGCGACGAGATTCAATACATCGTCCTCCAGCCGACTTGTCTCCAAGGGGATATTGCAGCCGCGGGCACCTTATGGTCCGTCTCCTGTGAGTCTAGATTTTCGAATCCGACGCATAACTGATGGTTAATTGTAACGTTCATGGCCTCCTAATGACGATGGATCACTCACATTCCGTCCAGATTCAGTATATCGTCCTCCAGCCGACTTGTCTCCAAGGGGATATTGCTGCCTCGGGCACCTTATGGGTTGTCTCCTGTGAGCTTAGATTTTTGAATCGGACGCAAAACTGATAGTTAATTGTAACGATCAGGGCCTCCTAATGACGATGGAACACTCAAATTGCGTCGCGATTGTATAAATCTTCCTCCAGCCGACTTGTCTCCAAGGGGATAGTACTGCCTCGGGCACCTTATGGCCCGTCTCCTGTGAGTCTAAATGTTACAATCGGACGCAAAACTGATAGTTAATTGTAACGTTCAGGCAGCCGACTTGTCTCCAAGGGGATATTGCTGCCTCGGACACCATACGGTTCGTCTCCTGTGAGTATAGATTCTCGAATCCGACGCAAAACTGATGGTTAATTGTAACGTTCAGTGCCTCCTAATGACGATGGAACACTCACATTCCGTCCAGCTTCAATACATCGTCCTCCAGCCGACTTGTCTGCAAGGGGATATTGCTGCCTCGGGCACCTTTTGGTCTGTCTCCTGTGAGTCTAGATTTTCGAATCGGACGCCAAACTGATAGTTAATTGTAACGTTCAGTGCCTCCTAATAGCGATGGAAAACTCAAATTGCATCGCGATTCAATACATCGTCCTCCAGCCGACTTGTCTCCAAGGGGATATTGCTGCTTCGGGCACATACTGTGAGCCTAGATTTTCGAATCCGACGCAAAACTGATGGTTAATTGTAACGTTCAGGGCCTCCTAATGACGATGGAAAACAAAAATTGCATCGTGATTCAATATATCGTCCTCCAGCCGACTTGTCTCCAAGGGGATATTGCTGCCTCGGACGCCATATGGTCCGTCTCCTGTGAGTCTAGATTTTCGAATCCGACGAAAAACTGATGGTTAATTGTAACGTTCAGGGCCTCCTAATGACAATGGAAAACAAAGATTGCATCGCGATTCAATTCATCGTCCTCCAGCCGACTTGTCTCCAAGGGGATTTTACTGCTTTGGGCACATCCTGTGAGTCTAGATTTTCGAATCCGATGCAAAACTGATAGTTAATTGTAACGTTCAGGGCCTCCTAATGACGAAGGAACACTCAATTTGCGTCGCGATTCTATAAATCTTCCTCCGGCCGACTTATCTCCAAGGGGACATTGCTGCCTCGGGCACCTTATGGCCCGTCTCCCATGAGTCTAGATTTTCCAATCGGACGAAAAACTGATAGTTAATTGTGACGTTCAGGGCCTCGTAATGACGAATGACGAGGGAACACTCAAATTGCGACGAGATTCAATACATCGTCCTCCAGCCGACTTGTCTCCAAGGGGATATTGCAGCATCGGGCACCTTATGTCCGTCTCCTGTGAGTCTAGATTTTCGAATCCGACGCAAAACTGATGGTTAATTGTAACGTTCATGGCCTCCTAATGACGATGGAACACTCACATTCCGTCTAGATTCAGTACACCGTCCTCCAGCCGACTTGTCTCCAAGGGGATATTGCTGCCTCGGGCACCTTATGGTCCGTCTCCTGTGAGTCTAGATTTTCGAATCGGACGCAAAACTGATGTTAATTGCATCATTCAGGGCATCCTAATCACGATGGAAATCTCAAATTGCATCGCGATTCAATACATCGTCCTCCAGCCGACTTGTTCTCAAGGGATATTGCTGCTTCGGGCACATCCTGTGAGTCTAGATTTTCGAATCCGACGCAAAACTGATGGTTAATTGTAACGTTCAGCGCCACCTAATGACGATGGAAAAAAAAAATTGCATCGTGATTCAATATATCGTCCTCCAGCCGACTTGTCTCCAAGGGGATATTGCTGCCTTGGACGCTATATAGTCCGTCTCCTGTGAGTCTAGATTTTCGAATCCGACGCAAAAATGATGGTTAATTGTAACTTTCAGGGCCTCCTAATGACGATGGAAAACTAAAACTTCATCGAGATTCAATACATCGTCGTACTGCCGACTTGCCTCCAAGGGGATTTTGCTGCTTCGGGCACCTCCTGTGAGTCTAGATTTTCGAATCGGACGCAAAACTGATGTTAATTGCATCATTCAGGGCATCCTAATCACGATGGAAATCTCAAATTGCATCGGGATTCAATACATCGTCCTCCAGCCGACTTGTCTCCAAGGGGATTTTGCTGCTTCGGGCAGCTCCTGTGAGTCTAGATTGTCGAATCCGACGCAAAACTGATGGTTAATTGTAACGTTCAGGGCCTCTTAATGACGAGGGAACACTCAAATTGCGACGAGATTCAATACATCGTCCTCCAGCCGACTTGTCTCAAAGGGGACATTGCAGCCTCGGGCACCTTATGTCAGTCTCCTGTGAGTCTAGATTTTCGAATCCGACGCAAAACTGATGGTTAATTGTAACGTTCATGGCCTCCTAAGGACGATGGAACACTCACATTCCGTCCAGATTCAGTACATAGTCCTCCAGCCGACCTGTCTCCAAGGGGATATTGCTGCCTCGGGCACCTTATGGTCCGTCTCCTGTGAGTCTAGATTTTTGAATCGGACGCAAAACTGATAGTCAATTGTAACGTTCAGGGCCTCCTAATGACGAGGGAATACTCAAATTGCGACGAGATTCAATACATCGTCCTCCAGCCGACTCTTCTCCAAGGGGATATTGCTGCCTCCGGCACCTTATGGTCCGTCTCCTGTGAGTCTAGATTTTCGAATCCGACGCAAAACTGATGGTTAATTGTAACGTTCAGGGCCTCCTAATGACGATGGAACACTCACATTCCGTCCAGATTCAATACATCGTCGACCAGCCGACTTGTCTCCAAGGGGATATTGCAGCCTCGGACGCTATATATTCCGTCTCCTGTGAGTCTAGATTTTCGTATCCGACGCAAAAATGATGGTTAATTAAAACTTTCAGGGCCTCCTAATGACGATGGAAAACTAAAACTTCATCGAGATTCAATACATCGTCGTCCTGCCGACTTGCCTCCAAGGGGATTTTGCTGCTTCGGGCACCTCCTGTGAGTCTAGATTTTCGAATCCGACGCAAAACGGATGGTTAATTGTAACGTTCAGGGCCTCCTAATGACGATGGAACACTCAAATTGCGTCGAAATTCAATAAATCCTCCTTCAGTCGACTTGTCTCCAAGGGGATATTGCTGCCTCGGGCACCTTATGGTCCGTCTCCTGTGAGTCTAGATTTTCGAATCCGACGCAAAACTAATAGTTAATTGTAACGTGAAGGGCCTCCTAATGACGTTGGAAAACTTAAATTGCATCGCTATTCAATACATGGTCCTCCAGTCTACTTGTCTCCAAGGGGATATTGCTGCCTCGGGCACCTTATGGTCCATCTCCTGTAAGTCTTGATTTTCGAATCGGACGCAAAATTGATAGTTAATTGTAACGTTCAGGGCCTCCTAATGACAATGGAAAACAAAGATTGCATCGCGATTCAATTCATCGTCCTCCAGCCGACTTGTCTCCAAGGGGATTTTACTGCTTTGGGCACCTCCTGTGAGTCTAGATTTTCGAATCCGACGCAAAACTGATAGTTAATTGTAACGTTCAGGGCCTCCTAATGACGATGGAACACTCACATTCCGTCTAGATTCAGTACACCGTCCTCCAGCCGACTTGTCTCCAAGGGGATATTGCTGCCTCGGGCACCTTATGGTCCGTCTCCTGTGAGTCTAGATTTTCGAATCGGACGCAAAACTGATGTTAATTGCATCATTCAGGGCATCCTAATCACGATGGAAATCTCAAATTGCATCGCGATTCAATACATCGTCCTCCAGCCGACTTGTTCTCAAGGGATATTGCTGCTTCGGGCACATCCTGTGAGTCTAGATTTTCGAATCCGACGCAAAACTGATGGTTAATTGTAACGTTCAGCGCCACCTAATGACGATGGAAAAAAAAAATTGCATCGTGATTCAATATATCGTCCTCCAGCCGACTTGTCTCCAAGGGGATATTGCTGCCTTGGACGCTATATAGTCCGTCTCCTGTGAGTCTAGATTTTCGAATCCGACGCAAAAATGATGGTTA
The DNA here is from genome assembly GCF_023864275.1 of Schistocerca cancellata. NCBI lineage: Eukaryota > Metazoa > Arthropoda > Insecta > Orthoptera > Acrididae > Schistocerca > Schistocerca cancellata. Next base: position 49,559 of record NW_026047101.1, read on the forward strand.
ATTGTAACTTTCAGGGCCTCCTAATGACGATGGAAAACTAAAACTTCATCGAGATTCAATACATCGTCGTACTGCCGACTTGCCTCCAAGGGGATTTTGCTGCTTCGGGCACCTCCTGTGAGTCTAGATTTTCGAATCGGACGCAAAACTGATGTTAATTGCATCATTCAGGGCATCCTAATCACGATGGAAATCTCAAATTGCATCGGGATTCAATACATCGTCCTCCAGCCGACTTGTCTCCAAGGGGATTTTGCTGCTTCGGGCAGCTCCTGTGAGTCTAGATTGTCGAATCCGACGCAAAACTGATGGTTAATTGTAACGTTCAGGGCCTCTTAATGACGAGGGAACACTCAAATTGCGACGAGATTCAATACATCGTCCTCCAGCCGACTTGTCTCAAAGGGGACATTGCAGCCTCGGGCACCTTATGTCAGTCTCCTGTGAGTCTAGATTTTCGAATCCGACGCAAAACTGATGGTTAATTGTAACGTTCATGGCCTCCTAAGGACGATGGAACACTCACATTCCGTCCAGATTCAGTACATAGTCCTCCAGCCGACCTGTCTCCAAGGGGATATTGCTGCCTCGGGCACCTTATGGTCCGTCTCCTGTGAGTCTAGATTTTTGAATCGGACGCAAAACTGATAGTCAATTGTAACGTTCAGGGCCTCCTAATGACGAGGGAATACTCAAATTGCGACGAGATTCAATACATCGTCCTCCAGCCGACTCTTCTCCAAGGGGATATTGCTGCCTCCGGCACCTTATGGTCCGTCTCCTGTGAGTCTAGATTTTCGAATCCGACGCAAAACTGATGGTTAATTGTAACGTTCAGGGCCTCCTAATGACGATGGAACACTCACATTCCGTCCAGATTCAATACATCGTCGACCAGCCGACTTGTCTCCAAGGGGATATTGCAGCCTCGGACGCTATATATTCCGTCTCCTGTGAGTCTAGATTTTCGTATCCGACGCAAAAATGATGGTTAATTAAAACTTTCAGGGCCTCCTAATGACGATGGAAAACTAAAACTTCATCGAGATTCAATACATCGTCGTCCTGCCGACTTGCCTCCAAGGGGATTTTGCTGCTTCGGGCACCTCCTGTGAGTCTAGATTTTCGAATCCGACGCAAAACGGATGGTTAATTGTAACGTTCAGGGCCTCCTAATGACGATGGAACACTCAAATTGCGTCGAAATTCAATAAATCCTCCTTCAGTCGACTTGTCTCCAAGGGGATATTGCTGCCTCGGGCACCTTATGGTCCGTCTCCTGTGAGTCTAGATTTTCGAATCCGACGCAAAACTAATAGTTAATTGTAACGTGAAGGGCCTCCTAATGACGTTGGAAAACTTAAATTGCATCGGTATTCAATACATGGTCCTCCAGTCTACTTGTCTCCAAGGGGATATTGCTGCCTCGGGCACCTTATGGTCCATCTCCTGTAAGTCTTGATTTTCGAATCGGACGCAAAACTGATAGTTAATTGTAACGTTCAGGGCCTCCTAATGGCGATGGAAAACTCAAATTGCATCGCGATGCAATGCATCGTCCTCCAGCAGACTTGTCTCCAAGGGGATATTGCAGCCTCGGGCACCTTATGTCCGTCTCCTGTGAGTCTAGATTTTCGAATCGGACGCAAAACTGATAGTTAATTGTAACGTTCAGGGCCTCCTAATGACGACTGAACACTCAAATTGCGACGAGATTCAATACATCGTCCTCCAGCCGACTTGTCTCCAAGGGGATATTGCTGCCTCGGGCACCTTATGATCCGTCTCCTGTTAGTATAGATTTTCGATGCCGACGCAAAACTGATGGTTAATTGTAACGTTAAGGGCCTCCTAATGACGATGGAACACTCAAATTGCTTCGCGATTCAATAAATCTTCCTCCAGCCGACTTGTCTCCAAGGGGATATTGCTGCCTCGGGCACCTTATGGTCCGTCACCTGTGAGTCTAGATATTCGAATCGGACGCAAAACTGATAGTTAATTGTAACGTTCAAGGCCTCCTAATGACGACTGAACACTCAAATTGCGACGAGATTCAATACATCGTCCTCCAGCCGACTTGTCTCCAAGGGGATATTGCTGCCTCGGACGCTATATGGTCCGTCTCCTGTGAGTCTAGATTTTCGAATCCGACGCAAAACTGATGGTTAATTGTAGGGCCTCCTAATGACGATGGAAAACAAAAATTGCATCGCGATTCAATACATCGTCCTCCAGCCGACTTGTCTCCATGGGGATTTTGCTGCTTCGGGCACCTCCTGTGAGACTAGATTTTCGAATCCGACGCAAAACTGATAGTTAATTGTAACGTTCAGGGCCTCCTAATGACGATGGAACACTCAAATTGCGTCGCGATTCTATGAATCTTTCTCCAGCCGACTTGTCCCCAAGGGGATATTGCTGCCTCGGGCACCTTATGGCCCGTCTCCTGTGAGTCTAGATTTTCGAATCGGACGCAAAACTGATGTTAATTGTAACGTTCAGGGCCTCCTAATGATGAATGACGAGGGAACACTCAAATTGCGACGAGATTCAATACATCGTCCTCTAGCCGACTTGTCTCCAAGGGGATATTGCAGCCTCGTTCACCTTATGGCCCGTCTACTGTGAGTCTAGATATTCGAATCCGACGCAAAACTTATGGTTAATTGTAACATTCAGGGCTTCCTAATGACGATGTAAACTCAAATTGCATCGCGATGCAATACATCGTCCTCCAGCAAACTTGTCTCCAAGGGGATTTTGCTGCCTCGGGAACCTTATGATCCGTCACCTGTGAGTCTAGATTTTCGAATCGGTCGCAAAACTGATGTTAATTGTAACATTCAGGGCCTCCTAATGACGATGGAAATCTCAATTTGCATCGCGATTCAATACATCGTCCTAAAGCCGACTTGTCTCCAAGGGGATATTGCTGCCTCGGTCACCTTATGGTCCGTCTCCTGTGAGTGTAGATTTTCGAATCGGACGCTAAACTGATAGTTAATTGTAACGTTCAGGGCTTCCTAATGACGATGGATAACTCAAATTGCATCGCGATTCGATACATCGTCCTCCAGCCGACTTGTCTCCAAGGGGATATTGCTGCCTCGGGCACCTTATGTTCCGTCTCCTGTGAGTCTAGATTTTCGAATCCGACGCAAAACTGATGGTTAATTGTAACGTTCAGGGCCTCCTAATGACGAGGGAACACACAAATTGCTTCGCGATTCAATAATTTGCCCTGCAGCCGACTTGTCTCCAAGGGGATATTGCTGCCTCGGACACCATACGGTTCGTCTCCTGTGAGTATAGATTCTCGAATCCTACGCAAAACTGATGGTTAATTGTAACGTTAAGGGCCTCCTAATGACGATGGAAAACTAAAATAGCATCGCGATTCAATACAGCGTCCTCCAGCCGATTTGTCACTAACGGGATATTGCTGCCTCGGGCACCTTGTGGTCCGTCTCCTGTTAGTATAGATCTTCGAATCTGACGCAAAACTGATGGTTAATTATAACGTTCAAGGCCACCTAATGACGATGGAACACTCAAATTGATTCGCGATTCAATAAATCTTCCTCCAGCCGACTTGTCTCCAAGGGGATATTGCTGCCTCGGGCACCTTATGGTCCGTCTCCTGTGAGTCTAGATTTTCGAATCCGATGCAAAACTGATGGTTAGTTGTAACGTTCAGGGCCTCCTAATGACGATGGAACACTCACATTCCGTCCAGATTCAATACATCGTCCTCCAGCCTACTTGTCTCCAAGGAGATATTGCAGCCTCGGGCACCTTTTGGTCTGTCTCCTGTGAGTCTAGATTTTCGAATCGGACGCAAAACTGATAGTTAATTGTAGCGTTCAGTGCCTCATAATAGCGATGGAAAACTCAAATTGCATCGCGATTCAATACATCGTCCTCCAGCCGACTTGTCTCCAAGGGGATATTGCTGCTTCGGGCACATCCTGTGAGTCTAGATTTTCGATTCCGACGCAAAACTGATGGTTAATTGTAACGTTCAGGGCCTCCTAATGACGATGGAAAACAAAAATTGCATCGCGATTCAATAAATCGTCCTCCAGGCGACTTGTCTCCAAGGGTATATTGCTGCCTCGGACGCCATATGGTCCGTCTCCTGTGAGTCTAGATTTTTGAATCCGACGCAAAACTGATGGTTAATTGTAACGTTCAGGGCCTCCTAATGACGATGGAAAACAAAAATTGCATCGCGATTCAATCCATCGTCCTCCAGCCGACTTGTCTCTAAGGGGATTTTGCTGCTTCAGGCACCTCCTGTGAGTCTAGATTTTCGAATCCGACGCTAAACTGATAGTTAATTGTAACGTTCAGGGCCTGCTAATGACGATGGAACACTCAAATTGCGTCGCGATTGTATAAATCTTCCTCCGGCCGACTTGTCTCCAAGGGGATATGGCCCGTCTCCTGTGAGTCTTGATTTTCCAATCGGACGCAAAACTGATAATTAATTGTAACGTTCAGGGCCTCCTAATGACGAATGACGAGGGAACACTCAAATTGCGACGGGGTTAAATACATCGTCCTTCAGCCGACTTGTCTCCAAGGGGATATTGCTGCCTCGGGCACCTTATGGTCCGTCTCCTGTGAGTCTAGATTTTGGAATCGGACGCAAAACTGATAGTTAATTTTAACGTTCAGGGCCTCCTAATGACGAGGGAACACTCAAATTGCGACGAGATTCAATACATCGTCCTCCAGCCGACTTGTCTCCAAGGGGATATTGCAGCCTCGGACTCAATATAGTCCGTCTCCTGTGAGTCTAGATTTTCGAATCCGACGCAAAAATGATGGTTAATTGTAACTTTCAGGGCCTCCTAATGACGATGGAAAACTAAAATTGCATCGCGATTCAATACATCGTCGTCCAGCCGACTTGTCTCCAAGGGGATTTTGCTGCTTCGGGCACCTCCTGTGAGTCTAGATTTTCGAATCCGACGCAAAACTGATGGTTAATTGTAACGTTCAGGGCCTCCTAATGACGATGGAACACTCAAATTGCGTCGATATTCAATAAATCATCCTCCAGCCCACTTGTCTCCAAGAGGATATTGCTGCCTCGGGCACCTTATGGTCCGTCTCCTGTGAGTCTAGGTGATCGAATCCGACGCAAAACTAATAGTTAATTGTAACGTTCAGGGCCTCCTAATGGTGATGGGAAACTCAAATTGCATCGCGATTCAATACATCGTCCTCCAGCCTACTTGTCTCCAAGGGGATAGTGCTGTTTCGGACACATCCTTTGAGTCTAGATTTTCGAATCCGACGCAAAACTGATGGTTAATTGAAACGTTCAGGGCCTCCTAATGACGATGGAAAACAAAAATTGCATCGCGATTCAATATATCGTCCTCCAGCCGACTTGTCTCCAAGGGGATATTCCTGACTCGGACGCCATATGGTCCGTCTCCTGTGAGTCTAGATTTTCGAATCCGACGCAAAACTGATGGTTAATTGTAACGTTCAGGGCCTCCTAATGACGATGGAACACTCAAATTGCGTCGATATTCAATAAATCATCCTCCAGCCCACCTGTCTCCAAGAGGATATTGCTGCCTCGGGCACCTTATGGTCCGTCTCCTGTGAGTCTAGGTTATCGAATCCGACGCAAAACTAATAGTTAATTCTAACGTTCAGGGCCTCCTAATGGTGATGGGAAACTCAAATTGCATCGCGATTCAATACATCGTCCTCCAGCCTACTTGTCTCCAAGGGGATTTTGCTGCTTCGGGCACCTCCTGTGATTCTAGATTTTCGAATCCGACGCAAAACTGATGGTTAATTGTAACGTTCAGGGCCTCCTAATGACGATGGAACACTCAAATTGCGTCGATATTCAATAAATCATCCTCCAGCCCACTTGTCTCCAAGAGGATATTGCTGCCTCGGGCACCTTATGGTCCGTCTCCTGTGAGTCTAGGTTATCGAATCCGACGCAAAACTAATAGTTAATTGTAACGTTCAGGGCCTCCTAATGGTGATGGGAAACTCAAATTGCATCGCGATTCAATACATCGTCCTCCAGCCTACTTGTCTCCAAGGGGATATTGCTGTTTCGGACACATCCTTTGAGTCTAGATTTTCGAATCCGACGCAAAACTGATGGTTAATTGTAACGTTCAGGGCCTCCTAATGACGATGGAAAACAAAAATTGCATCGCCATTCAATACATCGTCCTCCAGCCGACTTGTCTCCAAGGGGATTTTGCTGCTTCGGGCACCTCCGGTGTGACTAGATTTTCGAATCCGACGCAAAACTGATAGTTAATTGTAACGTTCAGGGCCTCCAGATGACGATGGAACACTCAATTTGCGTCGCGATTCTATAAATCTTCCTCCATCCGACTGGTCTCCAAGGGGATATTGCTGCCTCGGGCACCTTATGGTCCGTCTCCTGTGAGTCTAGATTTTCGAATCGGACGCAAAAGTGATAGTTAATTGTAACGTTCAGGGCCTCCTAATGGCGATGGAAAACTCAAATTGCATTGTGATGCAATACATTGTCCTCCAGCAGACTTGTCTCCAAGGGGATATTGCTGCCTCGGGAACCTTATGCTCCGTCTACTGTGAGTCTAGATTTTCGAATCGGACGCAAAACTGATGTTAATTGTAACATTCAGGGCCTCCTAATGACGATGGAACACTCAAATTGCGTCGAAATTCAATAAATCATCCTCCAGCCCACTTGTCTCCAAGGGGATATTGCTGCCTCGGGCACCTTATGGTCCGTCTCCTGTGAGTCTAGGTTATCGAATCCGACGCAAAACTAATAGTTAATTGTAACGTTAAGGGCCTCCTAATGACGATGGAAAACTTAAATTGCATCGCTATTCAATACATGGTCCTGCAGTATACTTGTCTCCAAGGGGATATTACTGCCTCGGGCACCTTATGGCCCGTCTCCTGTGAGTCTAAATTTTACAATCGAACGGAAAACTGACATTTAATTCTAACGATCAGGGCCTCCTAATGACGAGGGAACACTCAAATAGCGACGAGATTCAATACATCGTCCTCCAGCCGACTTGTCTCCAAGGGGATATTGCTGCCTCGGGCACCTTATGGTCTGTCTCCTGTGTGTCAAGATTTTCGAATCGGACGAAAAACTGATAGTTAATTGTAACGTTCAGGGCCTCCTAATGGTGATGGGAAACTCAAATTGCATCGCGATTCAATACATCGTCCTCCAGCCTACTTGTCTCCAAGGGGATATTGCTGCCTCGGTCACCTTATGGTCCGTCTGCTGTGAGTCTTGATTTTCGAATCGGACGCAAAACTGATAGTTAATTGTAACATTCTGGGGCTTGTAATACGATGGAAATCTCAATTTACATCGCGATTCAATACATCGGCCTCCAGCCGACTTGTCTCCAAGGGGATATTGCTGCCTCGGGCACCTTATGGTCTGTCTCCTGTGTGTCAAGATTTTCGAATCCGACGCAAAACTGATAGTTAATTGTAACGTTCATGGCCTCCTAATGACGATGGAACCCTCACATTCCGTCCTGATTCAGTACATCGTCCTCCAGCCGACTTGTCTCCAAGGGGATATTGCTGCCTCGGGCACCTTATGGTCCGTCTCCTGTGAGTCTAGATTTTAGAATCGGACGCAAAAGTGATAGTTAATTGTAACGTTCAGGGCCTCCTAATGACGACTGAACACTCAAATTGCGACGAGATTCAAAACATCGTCCTCCAGGCGACTCCTCTCCAAGGGGATAGTGCTGCCTCCGGCGCCTTATGGTCCGTCTCCTGTGAGTCTAGATTTTCGAATCCGACGCAAAACTGATGGTTAATTGTAACGTTCAGGGCCTCCTAATGACGATGGAACACTCACATTCCGTCCAGATTCAATACATCGTCCTCCAGCCGACTTGTCTCCAAGCTGATATTGCTGCCTGGGACTCCATATAGTCCGTCTCCTGTGAGTCTAGATTTTCGAATCCGATGCAAAAATGATGGTTAATTGTAACTTTCAGGGCCTCCTAATGACGATGGAAAACTAAAATTGCATCGCGATTCAATACATCGTCGTCCAGCCGACTTGTCTCCAAGGGGATTTTGCTGCTTCGGGGACCTCCTGTGAGTCTAGATTTTCGAATCCGACGCAAAACTGATGGTTAATTGTAACGTTCAGGGCCTCCTAATGACGATGGAACACTCAAATTGCGTCGAAATTCAAGAAATCTTCCTCCAGCCGACGTGTCTCCAAGGGGATATTGCTGCCCCGGGCACCTTATGGTCCGCCTCTTGTGAGTCTAGATTTTCGAATCCGACGCAAAACTCATGGTTAGTTGTAACGGTCAGGGCCTCCTAATGACGATGGAACACTCACTTTCCGTCCAGATTCAATACATCGTCCTCCAGTCGACTTGTCTCCAAGGGGATATTGCTGCCTCGGGCACCTTATGGTCCGTCTCCTGTAAGTCTTTTGTTCGAATCGGACGCAAAACTGATAGTTAATTTTAACGTTCAGGGCCTCCTAATGGCGATGGAAAACTCAAATTGCATCGCGATTCAATACATCGTCCTCCAGCCTACTTGTCTCCAAGGGGATATTGCTGCCTCGGGCACCTTATGGTCCGTGTCCTGTGAGTCTAGATTTTCGAATCGGACGCCAAAATGATGTTAATTGCATCATTCAGGGCATCCTAATGACCATGGAAATCTCAAATTGCATCGCGATTCAATACATCGTCCTCCAGCCGACGTGTCTCCAAGTGGATATTGCTGCCTCTGGCACCTTATGGTCCGTCTCTTGTGAGTCTAGATTTTCGTATCCGACGCAAAACTCATGGTTAGTTGTAACGGTCAGGGCCTCCTAATGACGATGGAACACTCACATGCCGTCCAGATTCAATACATCGTCCTCCAGCCGACTTGTCTCCAACAGGATATTGCTGCCTCGGGCACCTTATGGTCCGTCTCCTGTGAGTCTAGATTTTCCAATCCGACGCAAAACTGATGGTTAATTGTAAAGTTCAGGTCCTCCTAATAACGAGGGAACACACATATTGCGTCGCGATTCAATAATTTGTCCTGCAGCCGACTTGTCTCCAAGGTGATATTGCTGCCTCGGACACCATACGGTTCGTCTCCTGTGAGTATAGATTCTCGAATCCGACGCAAAACTGATGGTAAATTGTAACGTTCAGGGCCTCCTAATGACGATGGAAAACTAAAATAGCATCGCGATTCAATACATCGTCCACCAGCCGATTTGTCTCTAAGGGGATATTGCTGCCTCGGGCACCTTGTGGTCCGTCTCCTGTTAGTATAGATCATAGAATCCGACGCTAAACTGATGGTTAATTTTAACGTTCAAGGCCTCCTAATGACGAGGGAACACCCAAATTGCGACGAGATTCAATACATCGTCCTCCAGCCGACTTGTCTACAAGAAGATATTCCTGCCTCGGACGCCATATGGTCCGTCTCCTGTGAATCTAGATTTTCGTATCCGACGCAAAACTGATGGTTAATTGTAACGTTCAGGGCCTCCTAATGACGATGGAAAACAAAAATTGCATCGCGATTCAATACATCGTCCTCCAGCCGACTTGTCTCCAAGGGGATTTTGCTGCTTCGGGCACCTCCTGTGAGTCTAGATTTTCGAATCCGACGCAAAACTGATAGTTAATTGTAACGTTCAGGGCCTCCTAATGACGATGGAACACTCAAATTGCGTCGCGATTCTATAAACCTTCCTCCAGCCGACTTGTCTCCAAGGGGATATTGCTGCCATGGGCACCTTATGGCCCGTCTCCTGTGAGTCTAGATTTTCGAATCGGACGCAAAACTGATAGTTAATTGTGACGTTCAGGGCCTCCTAATGACGAGGGAACACTCAAATTGCGACGAGATTCAATACATCGTCCTCCAGCCGACTTGTCTCCAAGGGGATATTGCAGCCTCGGGCACCTTATAGTCCGTCTCCTGTGAGTCTAGATTTTCGAATCCGACGCAAAACTGATGGTTAATTGTAACGTTCATGGCCTCCTAATGACGATGGAACACTCACATTCCGTCCAGATTCAGTAAATCGTCCTCCAGCCGACTTGTCTCCAAGGGGATTTTGCTGCCTCGGGCACCTTATGGTCCGTCTCCTGTGAGTCGAGATTTTCGAATCGGACGCAAAACTGATAGTTAATTGTAACGTTCAGGGCCTCCTAATGACGAGGGTACACTCAAATTGCGACGAGATTCAATACATCGTCCTCCAGCCGACTCTTCTCCAAGGGGACATTGCTGCCTCCGGCACCTTATGGTCCGTCTCCTGTTACTATAGATTTTCGAATCCGACAAAAAACTGATGTTTAATTGTAACGTTCAGGGCCTCCTAACGACGATGGAACACTCACATTCCGTTCAGATTCAATACATCGTCCTCCAGCCGACTTGTCTCCAAGGGGATATTGCTGCCTCGGTCACCTTATGGTCCGTCTGCTGTGAGTCTTGATTTTCGAATCGGACGCAAAACTGATAGTTAATTGTAACATTCAGGGGCTCGTAATGACGATGGAACACTCACATTCCGTCCAGATTCAATACATCGTCCTCCAGCCTACTTGTCTCCAAGGGGATATTGCTGCCTCCGGCACCTTATGGTCCGTCTCCTGTGAGTCTAGATTTTAGATTTTGACGCAAAACTGATAGTTAATTGCAACGTTCAGGGCCTCCAAATGACGATGGAACACTCAAATTGCGTCGCGATTCAATAAATCTTCCTCCAGCCGACTTGTCTCCAAGGAGATATTACTGCCTCGGGCACCTTATGGTCCGTCTTTTGTGAGTCTAGATTTTCGAATCGGACGCAAATCTGAAAGTTAATTGTAACGTTCAGGGCCTCCTAATGACGAGGGAACACTCAAATTGCGACGAGATTCAATACATCGTCCTCCAGCCGACTTGTCTCCAAGGGGATATTGCTGCCTCTGGCACCTTATGGTCCGTCTCCTGTGAGTCTAGATTTTCGAATCCGACACAAAACTGATGGTTAATTGTAACGTTCAGGGCCTCCTAATAACGATGGAACACTCACATTCCGTCCAGATTCAATACATCGTCCTCCAGCCGACTTGTCTCCATGGGGATATTACTGCCTCGGGCACTTTATGGTCCGTCTCCTGTGAGTCTAGATTTTCGAATCGGGCGCAAAACTGATAGTTAATTGTAACGTTCAGGACCTCCTAATGGCGATGGAACACTCACATTCCGACCAGATTCAATACATCGTCCTCCAGCTGACTTGTCTCTAAGGGGATGTTGCTGCCTCGGACAATATATATTCCGTCTCCTGTGAGTCTTGATTTTCGATTCCGACGCTAAACTAATTATTATGGTTAATTGTAACGTTCAGGGCCTCCTAATGACGATGGAACACTCACATTCCGTCCAGATTAAATACATCTTCCTCCAGCCGACTTGTCTCCAAGGTTATATTGCTTCCTCGTTCACCTTATGGTCCGTCTCCTCTGAGTCAAGATTTTCGAATCGGACGTTAAGGGCCTCCTAATGACGATGGAAAACTCAAATTGCATCGCTATTCAATACAAGGTCCTCCAGTCTACTTGTCTCCAAGGGGATATTGCTGCCTCTGGCACCTTATGTTCCGTCTCCTGTGAGTCTAGATTTTCCAATCGGACGCAAAACTGATAGATAATTGTAACGTTCAGGGCCTCCTAATGACGAGGGAACACTCAAATAGCGACGAGATTCAATACATCGTCCTCCAGCCGACTTGTCCCCAAGAGGATATTGCTGGCTCAGGCACCTTATGGTCCGTCTCCTGTGAGTCTAGATTTTCTAATCCGACGCAAAACTTATGGTTAATTGTAACGTTCAGGGCCTCCTAATGACGATGGAACACTCACATTCAGTCCAGATTCAATACATCGTCCTCCAGCCTACTTGTCTCCAAGGGGATATTGCTGCCTCGGGCACCTTATGGTCCGTCTCCTGTGAGTCTACATTTTCGAATCGAACGCAAAACTGATGTTAATATCATCATTCAGGGCATCCTAATGACGATGGAAATTTCAAATTGCATCGCGATTCAATACATCGTCCTCCAGCCGACGTGTCTCCAAGGGGATATTGCTGCCTCGGGCACTTTATGTTCCGTCTCCTGTGGGTCTAGATTTTCGAATCCGACGCAAAACTGATGGTTAATTGTATCGTTCAGGGCCTCCTAATGACGATGGAACACTCAAATTGCATCGCGATGCAATACATCGTCCTCCAGCCGACTTGTCTCCAAGGGGATATTGCTGCTTCGGACACCATACGGTTCGTCTCCTGTGAGTATAGATTCTCGAATCCGACGCAAAACTGATGGTTAATTGTAACGTTCAGTGCCTCCTAATGACGATGGAACACTCAAATTGCGTCGCGATTCAATAAATCATCCTCCAGCCGACTTGTCTCCAAGGGGATATTGTTGCCTCGGGCACCTTATGGTCCGTCTACTGTGAGTCTAGATTTTGGAATCGGACGCAAAACTGATAGTTAATTGTAACGTTCTGGGCCTCCTAATGACGAGGGAACACTCAAAGTGCGACGAGATTCAATACATCGTCCTCCAGCCGACTTGTCTCCAAGGGGATAGTGCTGCCTCGGGCACCTTATGGTACGTCTCCTGTGAGTCTAGATTTTCGAATCCGGCGCAAAACTGATGGTTAATTGTATCGTTCAAAGCCTCCTAATGACGATGGAACACCCACATTCCGTCCAGATTCAATACATCGTCCTCCAGCCGACTTGTCTCCAAGGGGATATTGCTGCCTCGGGCACCTTACCGTCCGTCTCCTGTGAGTCTAGATTTTCGAATCGGACGCAAAACTGATAGTTGATTGTAGCTTTCAGTGCCTCCTAATAGCGATGGAAAACTCAAATTGCATCGCGATTCAATACATCGTCCTCCAGCCGACTTGTCTCCAAGGGGGTATTGCTGCTTCAAGCACAACCTGTGAGTCTAAATTTTCGAATCCGACGCAAAACTGACGGTTAATTGTAACGTTCAGGGCCTCGTAACGACGATGGAAAACAAAAATTGCATCGCGATTCAATATATCGTCCTCCAGCCGACTTGTCTCTTAGGGGATATTGCTGCCTCGGACACCATACGGTTCGTCCCCTGTGAGTCTAGATTTTCGAATCCGACGCAAAACTGATGGTTAATTGTAACGTTCAGGGCCTTCTAATGACGATGGAAAACTCAAATTGCATCGCGATGCAATACATCGTCCTCAAGTCGATTTGTCTCCAAGGGGATATTGCTGCCTCGGGAACCTAATGTTCCGTCTCCTGTGAGTCTAGATTTTCGAATCCGACGCAAAACTGATGGTTAATTGTAACGTTCAGGGCCTCCTAATGACGAGGGAACACACAAATTGCGTCGCGATTCAATAAATCGTCCAGCAGCCGATTTGTCTCCAAGGGGATATTGCTGCCTCGGACACCATACGATTCGTCTCCTGTGAGTATAGATTCTCGAATCCGACGCAAAACTGATGGTTAATTGTAACGTTCAGGGCCTCCTTATGACGATGGAAAACTAAAATAGCATCGCGATTCCACACATCGTCCTCCAGCTGATTTGTCTCCAAGGGGATATTGCTGCCTCGGGCACCTTATGGTCCGTCTCCTGTTAGTATAGAATTTCGAATCCGACGCAAAACTGATGGTTAATTGTAACGTTCAGTGCCTCCTAATGACGATGGAACACTTACATTCCGTCCAGATTCAATACATCGTCCTCCAGCCGACTTGTCTCCAAGGGGATATTTGCCTCGGGCACCTTATGGTCCATCTCCTGTGAGTCTACATTTTCGAATCGGACGCAAAACTGATAGTAAATTGTAGCGTTCAGTGCCTCCTAATAGCGATAGAAAACTCAAATTGCATCGCGATTCAATACATCGTCCTCTAGCCGATTTGTCTCCGAGGCGGTATTGCTGTTTCCTGCACATCCTGTGAGTCTAAATTTTCGAATCCGACGCAAAACTGATGGTTAATTGTAACGTTCAGGGGCTCGTAATGACGATGGAAAACAAAAATTGCATCGCGATTCAATATATCGTCCTCCACCCGACTTGTCTCCAAGGGGATATTGCTGCCTCGGGCACCTTATGGTCCGTCTCCTGTGAGTCTAGATTTTCGAATCGGACGCAAAACTGATAGTTAATTGTAACGTTCAGGGCCTCCTAATGACGAGGGAACACTCAAATTGCGACGAGATTCAATCCATCGTCCTCCAGCCGACTTGTATCCAAGGGGATATTGCTGCCTCGGGCACCTTATGGTCCGTCTCCTATGAGTCTAGATTTTCGAATCCGACGCAAAACTGATGGTTAATTGTAACGTTCATGGCCTCCTAATGACGATGGAACAATCACATTCCATCCAGATTCAATACATCGTCCTCCAGCCGACTTGTCTCCAAGGGGATATTGCTGCCTCGGGCACTTCATGGTCCGTCTCCTGTGAGTCTAGATTTTCGAATCGGGCGCAAAATTGATAGTTAATTGTAACGTTCAGGACCTCCTAAAGGCGATGGAAAACACAAATTCCATCGCGATTCAATGCATCGTCCTCCAGCCTACTTGCTTCCAAGGGGATATTGCTGCCTCGGACGCCATATGGTCCGTCTCCTGTGAGTCTAGATTTTCGAATCCGACGCAAAACTGATGGTTAATTGTAACGTTCAGGGCCTCCTAATGACGATGGAAAACAAAAATTGCATCGCGATTCAATACATTTTCCTCCAGCCGACTTGTCTCCAAGGGGAATTTGCTGCTTCGGACACCTCCTGTGAGTCTAGATTTTCGAATCCGACGCAAAACTGATGGTTAATTGTAACGTTCATGACCTCCTAACGACGATGGAACACTCAAATTGCGCCGAACTTCAATAAATCGTCCTCCAGCCGACTTGTCTCCAAGGGGATATTGCTGCCTCGGGCACCTTATGGTACATCTCCTGTGAGTCTAGTTTTTCGAATCCGACGCATAACTGATGATTAATTGTAACGTTCAGGGCTTCCTAATGACGATGGAACACTCACATTCCGTCCAGGCTCAATACATCGTCCTCCAGCCGACTTGTCTCCAAGGGGATATTGCTGCCTCGGGCACCTTATGGTCCGTCTCCTGTGAGTCTAGATTTTCGAATCGGATGCAAAACTGATAGTTAATTCTAACGTTCAGGACTTCCTAATGACGAGGGAACCACTCAAATTGCGACGAGATTCAATACATCGTCCTCCAGCCGACTTTTCTCCAAGGGGATATTGCTGCCTCGGGCACCTTATGGTCCGTCTCCTTTGAGTCTAGATTTTCGAATCCGACGCAAAACGGATGGTTAATTGTAACGTTCAGGGCCTCCTAATGACGATGGAAAACTCAAATTGCATCGCGATTCAATACATCGTTCTCCAGCCTACTTGTCTCCAAGGGGATATTGCTGCCTCGGGCACCTTATGGTCCGTTTCCTGTGAGTTTAGATTTTCGAATCCGACGCAAAACTGATAGTTAATTGTAACGTTCAGGGCCTCCTAATGACGGTGGAACACTCAAATTGCGGCGCGATTCAATAAATCTTCCACCAGCCGACATGTTTCCAAGGGGATATTTGTGCCTCTGGCACCTATAGGTCCGTCTTTTGTGAGTCTAGATTTTCGAATCGGACGCAAAACTGATAGTTAATTGTAACGTTCAGGGCCTCCTAATGACGAAGGAACCCTCAAATTGCGACGAGATTCAATACATCGTCCTCCAGCCGACTTGTCTCGAAGGGGATATTGCTGCCTCGGGCACCTTATGGTCCGTCTCCTGTGTGTCTACATTTTCGAATCGGGCGCAAAATTGATAGTTAATTGTAACGTTCAGGACCTCCTAATGGCGATGGAAAACACAAATTGCATCGCGATTCAATACATCGTCCTCCAGCCGACTTGTCTCCAAGGGGATTTTGCTGCTTCGCGCACCTACTGTGAGTCTAGATTTTCGACTCCGACGCAAAATTAATGGTTAATTGTAACGTTCAGGGCCTCCTAATGACGAAGGAACACTCAAATTGCGTCGAACTTCAATAAATCGTCCTCCAGCCGACTTGTCCCCAAGGGGCTCCTCGGGCTCCTTATGGTACATCTCCTGTGAGTCTAGATTTTCGAATCCGACGCATAACTGATGGTTAATTGTAACGTTCAGGGCTTCCTAATGACGATGTAACTCTCACATTCCGTCCAGGTTCAATACATCGTCCTCCAGCCGTCTTGTCTCCAAGGGGATATTGCTGCCTCGGGCACCTTATGGTCCGTTTCCTGTGAGTCTAGATTAGCGAATCCGACGCAAAACTGATGGTTAATTGTATCGTTCAGGACCTCCTAATGACGATGGATAACTAAAATGGCATCGCGATTCAATCCATCGTCCTCCAGCCGACTTGTCTCCAAGGGGATATTGTTGCCTCGGGCACCTTATGGTCCGTCCCCTGTCAGTGTAGATTTTCGAATCCGACGCAAATCTGATGGTTAATTGTAACGTTCAGGGCCTCCTAATGACGATGGAACACTCACATTCCGTCCAGATTCAATACATCGTCCTCCAGCCGACTAGTCTCCAAGGGGATATTGCTGCCTCCGGCACTTTATGGTCCGTCTCCTGTGAGTCTACATTTTCGAATCCGACGCAAAACTGATGGTTAATTGTAACGTTTGGGGCCTCCTAATTACGATGGAACACACAAAATCCGTCGCGATTCAATAAATCGTCCTCCAGCCGACTTGTCTCTTAGGGGATACTGCTGCCTCGGACACCAAACGATTCGTCTCCTCCGAGTGTAGATTTTCGAATCCGACGCAAAACTGATGGTTAATTGTAACGTTCAGGGCAGCCTGATGACGATGGAAAACTCAAATTGCATCGTGATTCAATACATCGTCCTCCAGCAGACTTGTCTCCAAGGGGATATTGCTGCCTCGGGCACCTTATGGTCCGTTTCCTGTGAGTGTAGATTTTCGAATCGTACGCAAAACTGATGGTTAATTGTAACGTTCAGGGCCGCCTAATGACGACGGAACACTCAAATTGGGTCGCGATTCAATAAATCGTCCTCCAGCCGACTTGTCTCCAAGGGGATATTGCTGTCTCGGACAGCATATGGTCCGTCTCCTGTGAGTCTATATTATCGAATCCGACGCAAAACTGATGGATAATTGTAACGTTCAGGGCCTCCTAATGACGATGGAAAACTAAAATTGAATCGCGATTCAATACATCGTCCTCCAGCCGACTTGTCTCCAAGGGGATATTGCTGCCTCGGTCGCCATATGGTCCGTCTCCTGTGAGTCTAGATTTACGAATCCGACGCAAAACTGATGGTTAATTGTATCGTTCAGGACCTCCTAATGACGATGGATAACTAAAATGGCATCGCGATTCAATCCATCGTCCTCCAGCCGACTTGTCTCCAAGGGGATATTGTTGCCTCGGGCATCTTATGGTCCGTCCCCTGTCAGTGTAGATTTTCGAATCCGACGCAAAACTGATGGTTAATTGTAACGTTCAGGGCCTCCTAATGACGATGGAAAACTCAAATTGCATCACGATTCAATACAACGTCCTCCAGCCGACTTGTCTCCAAGGGGATATTGCTGCCTCGGTCGCCATATGGTCCGTCTCCTGTGAGTCTAGATTTTCGAATCCGACGCAAAACTGATGGTTAATTGTATCGTTCAGGACCTCCTAATGACGATGGATAACTAAAATGGCATCGCGATTTAATCCATCGTCCTTCAGCCGACTTGTCTCCAAGGGGAAATTGCTGCCTCGGGCACCTTATGGTCCGTTTCCTGTGAGTCTAGATTTTCGAATCCGACGCAAAACTGATGGTTAATTGTAACGTTCAGGGCCGCCTAATGACGACGGAAAAGAAAAATTGCATCGCGATTCAATACATCGTCGTCCAGCCGACTTGACTCCAAGGGGATATTGCTGCATCGGGCACCTTCTGCGAGTCTAGATTTTTGAATCCGACGCAAAACTGAAGGTTAATTGTAACGTTCAGCGCCTCCTAATGGCGATGGAAAACTCAAATTGCATCGCGATTAAATACATCGTCCTCCAGCCTACTTGTCTCCAAGGGGATATTGCTGCCTCGGGCACCTTATGGTCCGTCTCCTGTGAGTCTACATTTTCGAATCCGACGCAAAACTGATGGTTAATTGTAACGTTCAGGGCCTCCTAATTACGATGGAACACACAAAATGCGTCGCGATTCAATAAATCGTCCTCCAGCCGACTTGTCTCTTAGGGGATACTGCTGCCTCGGACACCATACGATTCGTCTCCTGCGAGTCTAGATTTTCGAATCCGACGCAAAACTGATGGTTAATTGTAACGTTCAGGGCAGCCTGATGACGATGGAAAACTCAAATTGCATCGCGATTCAATACATCGTCCTCCAGCCGACTTGTCTCCAAGGGGATATTGCTGCCTCGGGCACCTTATGGTCCGTTTCCTGTGAGTGTAGATTTTCGAATCGTACGCAAAACTGATAGTTAATTGTAACGTTCAGGGCCGCCTAATGACGACGGAACACTCAAATTGTGTCGCGATTCAATAAATCGTCCTCCAGCCGACTTGTCTCCAAGGGGATATTGGTGTCTCGGACACCATATGGTCCGTCTCCTGTGAGTCTATATTTTCGAATCCGACGCAAAACTGATGGATAATTGTAACGTTCAGGGCTTCCTAATGACGATGGAAAACTAAAATTGAATCGCGATTCAATACATCGTCCTCCAGCCGACTTGTCTCCAAGGGGATATTGCTGCTTCGGGCAACTCCTGTGAGTCTAGATTTTCGAATCCGACGCAAAACTGATGGTTAATTGTAACTTTCAGGGCCTCCTAATGACGATGGAACACTCAAATTCCGTCCAGATTCAATACATCGTCCTCCAGTCGACTTGTCTCCTAGGGGATATTGCTGCCTCGGGCACCTTATGGTCCGTCTCCTGTGAGTCTAGATTGTCGAATCGGACGAAAAACTGATGGTTAATTGTAACGTTCAGGGCCTCGTAATGACGATGGAAAACTCAAATTGCATCGCGATTCAATACATCGTCCTCCAGCCGACATGTCTCCAAGGGGATATTGCTGCCTCGGGCTCCTTATGGTACATCTCCTGTGAGTCTAGATTTTCGAATCCGACGCATAACTGATGGTTAATTGTAACGTTCAGGGCTTCCTAATGACGATGTAACACTCACATTCCGTCCAGGTTCAATACATCGTCCTCCAGCCGTCTTGTCTCCAAGGGGATATTGCTGCCTCGGGCACCTTATTGTCCGTTTCCTGTGAGTCTAGATTTTCGAATCCGACGCAAAACTGATGGTTAATTGTAACGTTGAGGGCCTCGTAATGACGATGGAAAACAAAAATTGCATCGCGATTCAATATATCGTCCTCCAGCCGACTTGTCTCCAAGGGGATATTGCTGCCTCGGGCACCTTATGGTCCGTCTCCTGTGAGTCTAGATTTTCGAATCCGACGCAAAACTGATGGTTAATTGTAACTTTCAGGGCCTCCTAATGACGATGGAACACTCACATTCCGTCCAGATTCAATACATCGTCCTCCAGTCGACTTGTCTCCTAGGGGATATTGCTGCCTCGGGCACCTTATGGTCCGTCTCCTGTGAGTCTAGATTTTCGAATCCGACGCAAAATTGATAGTTAATTGTAACGTTCAGGACCTCCTAATGGCGATGGATAACACAAATTGCATCGCGATTCAATACATCGTCCTCCAGCCTACTTGCCTCCAAGGGGATATTGCTGCCTCGGGCACCGTATGGTCCGTCTCCTGTGAGTCTACATTTTCGAATCCGGCGCAAAACTGATGGTTAATTGTAACGTTCAGGGCCTCCTAATGACGATGGAACACACAAATTGCGTCGCGATTCAATAAATCGTCCTCCAGCCGACTTGTCTCTTAGGGGATATTGCTGCCTCGGACACCATACGGTTCGTCTCCTGTGAGTCTAGGTTTTCGAATCCGACGCAAAACTGATGGTTAATTGTAACGTTCAGTGCCTCCTAATGACGATGGAAAACTAAAATTGCATCACGATTGAATACATCGTCCTCCAGCCGACTTGTCTCCAAGGGGATATTGTTGCCTCGGGCACCTTATGGTCCGTCTCCTTCTAATGAATGCCCTTACTACTTAAATCGATTTTGCTGAAAGTCTTAAGTTACATGAAATCAGCCTATTAAAATCTCTGGTGGAGCCCTTCTTCTTAATATTCAGCGGCTGGCTTGCTAGAAAAGATCTGCATATACGTTATTATTATTAAGCGCTGCATTCAGTTGGGAAAAAATCGATCGTTTTGAACACTTCGTTCAGTTTACGACAGATATAAAATTTCAGATGTGGACGAAGCCTTTTTGGACGATTTCAATAAAACTCAGAGATTGCAGGCTCTTTTCGTCACAGCTGAAACTTCCCAATTAATTACAGGCCCCAGACAATCATCAACGATTCAGACGGAGAACGCATTCGTCATTCACTTTAAAATGAAATGGCCACAAACCTTATTTCTGAGGAAAATTGTGTATTGAATCCATTTCCGTACATGTTCCGTTTCCGTGGATTTTCAGTCTCATGAAATTTACTTTTACAAGTCCTTCTTTCTTTTTGTCTACCCCGCTAGCGGCACAAACTTTCCTGCCTCGCTTTAGCGCGAAGAAGAGTAAATAAATCTTCTTTTGCAATACGAAAATCTTCCAACCGATACTTTCCGAAGCTGTTCCTTTCTCTCTCTTTCTATCTATCTTTCCATAACTATAACTATAATGACCATGGAGCATACATCTGTGTACCTCTGTTATTCCAAAGAATAAACGTACTCGAAAAAAACCTTGGCGTCGACGAGCTGTCGGCGCATATATTACTAGAAAATCTGCTCAGATACTTTTCATACGTAAATAAATGTGGATGATCAATGCCCCTCGCAGCGAGCGAAGTTGTGAGGTCAGTTTTTTATTCACCGAACACACTTCGCGAGCTATCTATTAGCGTGGATAACCCGGAAGTGATAATTGTCAGTCCTCCGACTGAAAAAGAATATTGTGTTTGAACTAGACGAAGAAAAGAAATGTTGAAGACAGAAGAAATGAAGAGACCGGTACCGCGGCTGTATTACTTTTACGTGCATCTAGGTGTTATGTTTGCTGTGCACAACCAAGGAAGATGATCTTTCATGAACGTATGTTAGGGTCTACCCATTCGGGAACCTTCTTAAGCAGGGAAACCTTGGAAAACCTCTTAAGCTTAGACCCCCAGCCTACGGTACATAGAAGATAGGAAAGCTTATAGAAGAACAAAAATAATTTTGAAATTTATCTCTAAAGGAAAGATAGGGCCTAATTAGTACCACGATTTGGAGAAGAGTAGTTTATGCCTCTAGCAAAAAAAAAAAAAAAAAAACGTTTTACAATAAATAACGTGAATTTGCGTTTTACAATTTGCTTCTAGGACAATATATCTTGCGGTGCTAAACTCCCCCGGGTCTTGCATGTCCCCGACGTCCACATTGGTAGTCGGTCTTCTATGCGGCCCCCTCTGTCGTTGATCTTCTACGCGGCCCACGATGGGAAGAGTAGAAGGGACAGGGATACTCGAATTCACATGCAACATTCATTCCAAAAGGATTAGCAATGACCAAAAGGGAAACTCTTCCTGTAAGAGAACTGATTAGGTAGCACCGTCCAAGATTCTCCTTTTTGAAAGCAAAATCCTTGTGGCTTCATGGATCCTTTTAGTTACGACGTACTTCAAGGAGTTCAACTCTTAATTAATGATGTTGCCAAAAGCATCATCCGATTTACTCTCGTTTGAATACTCCTTTTGACTTTGCCTCCCCACTTGTGCTTATAAGTTCAAAAGTTTTTACAGATTTCCTATGACTGATTTGTTCTTCGTAATTTAAAGGATTCATGTAACTGACTATAGATTTTGGATTCAAATTATCGAATAATGGAAAGTGTAGTTCATTTTATTTCAAGACATCATCCATATTTCTTTGATAAGTCATATAATTTAGCTATACTCAAAAAAAACACTTTTTATTCTAAATACATATATTTCTACACTTAAGTGCTGAAATGTAGAAGTTATTAGCATTGAAGAATGCGGATTCACTTCTTTCATTTACTCTCTGATTCATACGGCGTTCATCCATGCTCATATATGGAAATGGATTTTTCACACAAAATTCCCAAATGAACACGAACCATTAAATTACTAGTGAATCTATGAATACTACTTTCTTTAATCATTCAATAAAAAATTAAAACTCTTAACTTCTAATTATACCACCTATTCCTTTTAAAGTTCAACATGAATCAATTTATCCTCGCGTTTGGTGCGAGTCTCTTACAAAGAATATCTGTATGGTCTATATCGATTTTAATTCTCGCGCTGACGTCAACTGTTTTGCGCGGGAAATAATCGTTGCGGCGTTAACCGTCACTCACAATTCACTACCACAATTCACATATTTACTTATTTAAGCGTTCACATGAGATTATATACGAATCTTCACTCGAACCTCTTTAGATTATTCAGCGTCATTTGCAGGGAAACATTTTATTCTTCTTGAAGGTCAGTCAGATCTTTTATACATTTGATAACATTAGCAATGCTAAAGTTCTATGTTCACCTAAACCATAGGTGAAGCCTATCTCCACTATTCTTTTTTACAACACTTAATAGTACTAATTAGTAACTATTTCTATACTCTGTCACTGACTAACTATTTCAATTTAAAGGCTTTTAACACTACACACACACAGTTTATTGTTATATTTTTTACGAGCGTTCATCTCTGTCACTCGGAACACCATTCCTCCCTATCTTCTAATCTTCATTATATCTTTTTAAGTCGTTATGAGGAAATAACCCTTTTATTTTGTTCGATCCCGGGTATGCTAACAGATAAGCTCCAGGATTCGGAATTTGTAGGATAATGTATGGTCCAGTATATAGTAACTCCCACTTCTTTATACTTTTCTTTATTACGGATGATTTGGTATGTCGTTTGACTAGTACCTTCTCGCCGACATGGTATGTCTGTACCCTCTTGATCAATTTGTCATATCGTTGTTTTCTTTGATCAGCCTTTTTCGTCATGATAGCTTGTCTTATTTTTTCTTCCCAAGGCACCTCGGTTTCCTGAGTTTTGGGGATATGGTGAGTCCAGAAGTTTTCCTCCTTCTCTTCGAACATCAATTCACGAGGTGTATATCCAGTTGAGGAGTGTGGCATGTTATTGTATATTTGCTCAAACTCTTCCACATAATTTGCCCACGCAGTTTGCTTATTATGGCAATACATCCTCATAAATCGATTGAATTCTCTAATAATCCTCTCCACCAAATTACCTTGTGGGTGGTAAAATGATGTTAGTACGTGTTTCACACCTACTTGAGACAAAGTCTGCTTCCACCGGAGTCCCGTAAATATTTTAGCATTGTCAGTTATGATCGCCTTTGGTATACCCACATGTGGAAGATAATCTCTTATTAATCTTAATACAATTACTTTGGCTGTAGCCGTCTTTATCGGGTATAGCTTAACGTATTTCGTGCACACATCTAGAAACGCTAACACATATTTAACACCACCTCTTGAAGTAGGTAACGGTCCACACAGATCGCACGAAATTAATCCTTTTGGTTCTTGTACTAATATAGAGCATAATGGGTGCTTAGTCCCTTTTGAATCCGGCTTTGTTTTTTGGCAGATTATGCACCTCTTTAAGACCTCGTGCACTCTGCGCTTTATGTTGGGGAAATAACAGTACGCACTTATCTTGTCTGCACATTTCGTCGCACCGAAATGTCCCCAGGTCAAATGAGTGAACCAGACAAGTTTCTCTATTTGTGCCTCAGGTATACAAACACACCAACGGACTTTGTTTGGCCTTCCACAGCGGAAAAATAATACGCCATTTACTAGCTTGTAATAATTTGCAATCTGATCCGAAGGTTGCTGTTGTAGCCTTTGAATGACACTTCCCCATTGAGCATCCTTTTTCTGTAACTGGGCCATATGCACACACAAATTGATGTAGTACGTCTTATATGGATTTTCCTGCAGCAGCAATATCGGGAATTCTGAGGAATTATTTACTTCAATCTCTTTGGTTAAACCCTGCGGTGACCTTGATAGAGCGTCAGCAATAATGTTTTGCTGCCCTGAGACATGTACGATCTGAAACTGGTATTGTTGCAGGGCGAGAGTCCATCTAGCGAGTCTGGGGTGTAACAGTTTACACGTTTGTAAAAACGTTAATGATTGGTGGTCGCAATATACGATAGTCTTCGACCCATATAAGTAATAGTGAAATTTTTTAAATCCCCAGACGACCGCAAGAGCCTCTAATTCTGTCGTCGTGTACGTTCGTTCACAGTTGGACAAAACACGACTAGCAAACGCAATAGGACAAAAGGTAAGCTGTCCATTTATCTTGCGTACTTGGAAAAGGCACGCTCCAAGACCCACATTTGACGAATCTGTTGACAAATAGAATTCCTCTTGCATGTCCGGATGGTACAAAAGCGGTGCATTTACTAATTGCTTCTTTATTTCTTCAAATGCTTCTTGACACTCGAATGTCCAGAGCCAGGGCACATCCTTCTTCAGCAAACTATTCAGTGCTGCTGCATTCATGGCCTGATTCGTGATAAATCTTCTAAAAAATGATGCAAGACCCATAAACCCTTTTAATTGCCTCCTATTTCTTGGTGTTGGAAACTTACTAATCGCCATTAACTTCTCCTTGGTCGGTAAAATTCCCTTTGCGTCAATTATATGCCCCAGGAACTTGATTCTATTTAGTGCAAAATGTGATTTCTGTAGGTTAGTAGTTATTCCCATGGTTTTGAAAACGTCCAACACCCGACTCAGTAAAGTAATATGCTCTTCCCAGGTCTTCGATGCAATAAGCATATCATCAACAAATACTGTTATCCTGCTTCTTAGTTCTGGGCCTAATGCGTAATCTAGCGCTGATATAAAAATTCCAGCACTAATGTTGAGTCCGAAAGGAACTACAGTAAATTGGTAACTTCTTCCTGCATAAATGAAAGCTGTATATTTCCTCGATACCTCATCCAGCTTGACTTGCCAATAAGAACTCCGCAAATCGATGCTCGTCAAATATTGGACATCCTGGAACCGTTGTATCAGTTCGTCTATGTTTTCCGGGTGTGTCCTCACTGGAATTATAATTTTATTTATTTCCCTGGCGTCGAGTACCAGTCTCACAGTTCCATTTGCTTTTGGCACAACCAACAATGGGGAGCAGTATGGGCTTGTAGAGGGTTCGATCAAACCCCATTTCAACATGCGATCTATTTCCTTTTGAACTTGAGCCTTTAACCTCCAGGGAACAGGATAGAAAGTTCTACAATACGTTTCGTGCGGCTTAACGTAGAGATGGCATATGTATCCTTTAATCACTCCTGGCCTTTCATCAAACACGTTTTCATACGCTGATAATAATCCTTTGAGCTGCTTCTTCTGATCTTCAGTGATGCAGTCGGATTCATTTAACTTCTCATCCACTAATTGACCGAAATCTCCTTTGACTTTGAACTCATTATTCCCGTGCTGTTTAGAATTTCGTGCAGTCCTGATTACTTGCACACTGATCCCACTATTATATTTTCTGTAAGGCTTTCTTTTTTCAACAAGTCCAATTCAATTTCTTGTTTATTTACATCTAACAAAATTTTTCCTGTTTTAAAATCTATTCTGCATCCGTATTGACGTAGGCTGTCGACTCCGATAATGCAGTCTACCACCAAATTTTTCACCACAAGGAATGTGCTTAATATTGCTACATTTCCTACTTCTACACTAAGTAGTGACTGCACTTTTACATTCGCCGATCGAGCCCCAACGGCGCCTATTATTTTGCAATTTTGAACTGGAAAAATTGGTACTCGTCGTATATTTCTGATCTTGTTGAATAGAGCCTCCGAAATAACATTTGTGGTTGCAGCTGTGTCTAAAACTGCCACTATAGGTACAGTTTCCAAAATGACTTGCACTTCGGCTACTGCCACCTGTTCCTTATTCTCATCTTTGGGTTCTAAGTCCTCGGTTAATTCATCTGCCAGTAATCGTCCATATTATACGTTAGCATAGGTACACATATCCTGTTGCCCCTCAACCTATTGTTGACCGCTCCTCCGGGGCACGAGTGGGTCCTTACAAGTTTGTTGGATTTTGATTCACCTGGTGGTTGACCTCATCCGTCACTTCGGTAATTACCGGTTGATTCGCGGATGTCCGTCCCCACTGATGTTGGTTATTTGAGTTTGTTTCCCCCGGTTGGTTCCACTTTCTATTACTGTTATTGTTCCAAGCTTGTGGTCTGAAATTCCTTTCGTTCCCCCATACGGGATTGTATCGTTTCCCATTCCTGTTGTTCCTTGGATAGCCCCTCGCAAGACTATTGCCGGTATTATTATTGAGATTTTGAGGGGTTTCTCCACTATTTATCGAACTCTGTGCGTTCCCTTGCCTACCATTTGGCGGAGGTTCTATCTCCCGATATTGGAATCTGTTGTTACGGGCTTTCTGGTTGTTCTCTTCTATAATATCTATATGATCTAACGTCGTGAGGAACGACTCCAGGTCTTTATCGTTGCCGTAAATTAATTGATTCCGCATGCTCGTTGGTAATCTTGCTTTAAGTATGTTTATTATGTCTGGCAAAGGCATAGGTCTGTCCCAATATCTAGTTTTATTTATATATTTTTCAAAATACTTCCTAAGGCTTCCTTTCGAAAAAGAGAAAGGCTCTGGGTAGAGCACCTCCTGCCTTAGGCGTTCCTGTACTCCTTCTGACCAGAACTTTGCTAAAAACGCTTTCTCAAAATCGTCATAGGTCGAGCAAACAGAAGTCATGTCCGAGGCCCATATCGCCCCCGAACCTTGTATATACCCAGTAACGAAACTGATCTTCTGCCACTCCGACCAATTTCTGGGTAGAACTCCTCTAAAACTTCGAATAAAAACAATCGGATGGACCCCCCTTTTGTCAGTATTAAAAATCTGAAATTGCCGATGCTTTATCATTTTTTCTTCAGCATGACAAAGGCTTTCGTAATCTCCGTCAGATAAAACTTCACGTGAACAACTAGCTCGTGGCAATTTAATATTTCAGTTACTCACACAAGTCGGTATTGTGTGCGAATGTGCAGTAACTGGCTCTATAGTCGCTGGCAACTTCTGCTGCTGGCCGGTATTCATTTGTTCTGAGCCTTGTTGTGAAACGCGTATCGACTCTGCTATCGTTTGTTTCCAATGCTCGAGATCAGCACCTAACTGCTGTCGCACTTCCTCTAGTCCTTTCGCAAACAAATTCTCTTCCTGTTTGCCGCACAGACTCTGGAATGCTTCTTTAACATTATGTTCAACGTTTTCACACATTAGCCTTTTGTTTTCTAATGTGATTTCGGAAAATTTACCCGTTAATACATTAATCTGGTGATCTATAACGTCTTGACGTTCTGTCAGATGTTCCACACTTTCCTTTATGTTCGTCTGCGTACGTGCCAATTCAGGAAGTTGCGCAATTGCACACGACATGGCATCTTGCTTTTGTACTAATTGCGGAACCATTTCCACCTGTTCGCGTACGGTATCTATCTTAATAGCCACGTACTCCTTCATTTCTACACGTACGCGGTGAGTAGATTCCTCACATTGAGCTTTAACCAATTCGATTTGTGCAGTTAATTTTCGTTCCGTCTCTTCGGCCTGATCTTTAAGTTCCTTTGTCTTCGCCTCTATCCGTTGTTCTAATTCGGAAAAGCTGTCATGTAACTGCTGCTTAATCTCAGCTTTCAGCTTTTCCTGCCCTTCCGTAACTGATGCTAACTTCGTATTCAAATCATTTTGCCCCTCATTCACCGCGGCAAACTTCGCGTTAATGTCGGTTTTCAAATTTTCTTCCCCTTCAGTAACTGAGGCTAATTTGGTATTCAATTGGTTTTGCCCTTCAGTAACTGAGGCTAATTTTGTATTCAAATGGTTTTGCCCTTCAGTAACTGCGGCTAATTTTGTATTCATATTATTCACGGTCTCCGTTAACATCTGCATCTGCCTCATGATAATGACCAATGGGTCTAATCCATGTTGCATACTGGCTGATACATCTCCAGCCGTGTCTACCGGGCGTTCTATTGCGCTATCTGTAGCGATCGGTTCTACAACACTTCTTACTACATCATTATCCTCAGTGCTCACAGCTGAAGGCTGTTGCGTGTTGCTCTGCTCTGCTTGACTCATCTTAAACATTGCCCTAGTTAAAACCATATAAATGTTCTACACTCAAGATATATATATATCTCCCTTCACAAGAATACTACTGTGGCTACTTTGTTATGGTACTTGTACAGGTAAATGCAACTAGGGCAAGTGAATCAAACTACATCTGTTATGAACACAATTAGAAAATGTTCAAATCTACGACTACTTCCTCAATACTATAAAGTTTACAAAAAAATTATAGATCTCGCCTCTTTTCTGCGTCCAGCGTGCTGCTTTTATTTGTCGATGAAATAATGCGCCTGCGAGTATTTCTTCTCTTTCCCACGTTAAGTTGTCTCGTCTAGTTCACATGAAACAAAGAACAAAATTATTTTAACAACGTCCAAAAACGTGTCCTGTCACGGATTGGCCATTCTAATGAATGCCCTTACTACTTAAATCGATTTTGCTGAAAGTCTTAAGTTACATGAAATCAGCCTATTAAAATCTCTGGTGGAGCCCTTCTTCTTAATATTCAGCGGCTGGCTTGCTAGAAAAGATCTTCATATACGTTATTATTATTAAGCGCTGCATTCAGTTGGGAAAAAATCGATCGTTTTGAACACTTCGTTCTGTTTACGACAGATATAAAATTTCAGATGTGGACGAAGCCTTTTTGGACGATTTCAATAAAACTCAGAGATTGCAGGCTCTCTTCGTCACAGCTGAAACTTCCCAATTAATTACAGGCCACAGACAATCATCAACGATTCAGACAGAGAACGCATTCGTCATTCACTCTAAAATGAAATGGTCACAAACCTTATTTCTGAGGAAAATTGTATATTGAATCCATTTCCGTACATGTTCCGTTTCCGTGGATTTAAAGTCTCATGAAATTTACTTTTACAAGTCCTTCTTTCTTTTTGTCTACCCCGCTAGCGGCACAAACTTTCCTGCCTCGCTTTAGCGCGAAGAAGAGTAAATAAATCTTCTTTTGCAATAC
Organism: Schistocerca cancellata; assembly: GCF_023864275.1. NCBI lineage: Eukaryota > Metazoa > Arthropoda > Insecta > Orthoptera > Acrididae > Schistocerca > Schistocerca cancellata. The sequence goes on from NW_026047101.1 coordinate 78,940, forward strand.
GAAAATCTTCCAACCGATACTTTCCGAAGCTGTTCCTTTCTCTCTCTTTCTATCTATCTTTCCATAACTATAACTATAATGACCATGGAGCATACATCTGTGTACCTCTGTTATTCCAAAGAATAAACGTACTCGAAAAAAACCTTGGCGTCGACGAGCTGTCGGCGCATATATTACTAGAAAATCTGCTCAGATAGTTTTCATACGTAAATAAATGTTGATGATTTGATCGACCATTATTAATCATGGCGTGGTAGAAGGTAATTTTCCGTGGTGAGATTACATCCTGTCAGTCTACATTTTCGAATCCGACGCAAAACTGATGGTTAATTGTAACTTTCAGGGCCTATTAATGACGATGGAAAACTCAAATTCCATCGCGATTCAATACATCGTCCTCCAGCCGACTTGTCTCCAAGGGGATATTGCTGCCTCGGGCACCTTATGGTCCGTTTCCTGTGAGTCTAGATTTTCGAATCACGCAAAACTGATGGTTAATTGTAACTTTCAGGGCCTCCTAATGACGATGGAAAACACAAATTCCATCGCGATTCAATAAATCGTCCTCCAGCCGACTTGTCTCCGAGGGGATATTGCTGCCTCGGACACCATATGGTCCATCTCCTGTGAGTATAGATTTTCGAATCCGATGCAAAACTGATGGTTAATTGTAACGTTCAGGGCCTCCTAATGACGATGGAAAACAAAAATTGCATCGCGATTCAATACATCGTCCTCCAGCCGACTTGACTCCAAAGGGCACCTCCTGTGAGTCTAGATTTTCGAATCCGACGCAAAACTGAAGGTTAATTGTAACGTTCAGCGCCTCCTAATGGCGATGGAAAACTCAAATTGCATCGCGATTAAATACATCGTCCTCCAGCCTATTTGTCTCCAAGGGGATATTGCTGCCTCGGGCACCTTATGGACCGTCTCCTGTGAGTCTACATTTTCGAATCCGACGCAAAACTGATGGTTAATTGTAACGTTCAGAGCCTCCTAATTACGATGGAACACACAAATTGCGTCGCGATTCAATAAATCGTCCTTAAGCCGACTTGTCTCTTAGGGGATATTGCTGCCTCGGACACCATACGGTTCGTCTCCTGCGAGTCTAGATTTTCGAATCCGACGCAAAACTGATGGTTAATTGTAACGTTCAGCCCCTCCTAATGACGATGGAAAACTAAAATTGCTTCGCGATTCAATTCATCGTCCTCCAGCCGATTTGTGTCCAAGGGGATATTGCTGCCTCGGGCACCTTATGATCCGTCTCCTGTCAGTCTAGATTTTCGAATCCGACGCAAAACTAATGGTTAATTGTAACGTTCTGGGCCTCCTAATGACGATGGAAAACTCAAATTGCATCGCGATTCAATACATCGTCCTCTAGCCGACTTGTCTTCAAGGGAATATTGCTGCCTCAGGCACCTTATGGTCCGTTTCCTGTGAGTCTAGATTTTCGAATCGGACGCAAAACTGATGGTTAATTGTAACGTTCAGGGCCGCCTAATGACGACGGAACACTCAAATTGGGTCGCGATTCAATAAATCGTCCTCCAGCCGACTTGTCTCCAAGGGGATATTGCTGCCTCAGACACCATACGGTCCGTCTCCTGTGAGTCTAGATTTTCGAATCCGACGCAAAACTGATGGATAATTGTAACGTTCAGGGCCTCCTAATGACGATGGAACACTCACATTCCGTCCAGATTCAATACATCGTCCTCCAACCCACTTGTCTCCAAGGGGATATTGCTGCCTCCGGCACCTTAGTTCCGTCCCCTGTGAGTCTAGATTTTCGAACCGACGCCAAACTGACGTTTAATTGTAACGTTCAGGGCCTCCTAATGACGATGGAACACTCACGTTCCGTCCAGATTCAATAAATCGTCCTCCAACCCACTTGTCTCCAAGGGGATATTGCTGCCTCCGGCTCCTTATGGTCCGTCTCCTGTGAGTCTAGGTTTTCGAATCCGACGCAAAACTGATAGCTAATTGTAACGTTCAGGGCCTCCTAATTACGATGGAACACACAAATTGCGTCGCGATTCAATAAATCGTCCTTAAGCCGACTTGTCTCATAGGGGATATTGTTGCCTCGGACACCATACGGTTCGTCTCCTGCGAGTCTAGATTTTCGAATCCGACGCAAAACTGATGGTTAATTGTAACGTTCAGGGCCTCCTAATGACGATGGAACACTCACATTCCGTCCAGATTCAATACATCGTCCTCCAACCCACTTGTCTCCAAGGGGATATTGCTGCCTCTGGCGCCTTAGGTCCGTCTCCTGTGAGACTAGGTTTTCGAATCCGACACAAAACTGATGGTTAATTGTAACGTTCAAGGCCACCTAATGACGATGGAATACTCAAATTGCGACGCGATTCAATACACTGTGCTCCAGCCGACTTGTCTCCAAGGGGATATTGCTGCCTCGTGCACCTTATGGTCCGTCTCCTGTGAGTCTAGATTTTCGAATCCGACGCAAAACTGATGGATAATTGTAACGTTCAGGGCCTCCTAATGACGATGGAACACTCACATTCCGTCCAGATTCAATACATCGTCCTCCAACCCACTTGTCTCCAAGGGGATATTGCTGCCTCCGGCACCTTAGTTCCGTCCCCTGTGAGTCTAGATTTTCGAACCGACGCCAAACTGACGTTTAATTGTAACGTTCAGGGCCTCCTAATGACGATGGAACACTCACGTTCCGTCCAGATTCAATAAATCGTCCTCCAACCCACTTGTCTCCAAGGGGATATTGCTGCCTCCGGCTCCTTATGGTCCGTCTCCTGTGAGTCTAGGTTTTCGAATCCGACGCAAAACTGATAGCTAATTGTAACGTTCAGGGCCTCCTAATTACGATGGAACACACAAATTGCGTCGCGATTCAATAAATCGTCCTTAAGCCGACTTGTCTCATAGGGGATATTGTTGCCTCGGACACCATACGGTTCGTCTCCTGCGAGTCTAGATTTTCGAATCCGACGCAAAACTGATGGTTAATTGTAACGTTCAGGGCCTCCTAATGACGATGGAACACTCACATTCCGTCCAGATTCAATACATCGTCCTCCAACCCACTTGTCTCCAAGGGGATATTGCTGCCTCTGGCGCCTTAGGTCCGTCTCCTGTGAGACTAGGTTTTCGAATCCGACACAAAACTGATGGTTAATTGTAACGTTCAAGGCCACCTAATGACGATGGAATACTCAAATTGCGACGCGATTCAATACACTGTGCTCCAGCCGACTTGTCTCCAAGGGGATATTGCTGCCTCGTGCACCTTATGGTCCGTCTCCTGTGAGTCTAGATTTTCGATTCCAACGCAAAACTGTTGGTTAATTGTAACGTTCAGGGCCTCCTAATGACGATGGAACACTCACATTCCAACCAGATTCAATACATCGTCCTCCAGCCGACTTGTCTCCATGGGGATACTGCTGCCTCTGGCACCTTATGGTCCGTCTCCTGTGAGTCTAGATTTTCGAATCGGACGCAAAACTGATAGTTAACTGTAACGTTCAGGGACTCCTAATAGCAATGGAGAACTCAAATTGCATCGCGATTCAATACATCGTCCTCCAGCCGACTTGTCTCCAAGGGGATATTGCTGCCTTGGGCACCTTATTGTCCGTCTCCTGTGAGTCTAGATTTTCGAATCGGACGCAAAACTGATAGTTAATTGTCACGTTCAGGGCCTCCTAATGACGACGGAAAACTCAAATTGCATCGCGATTCAATATATCGTCCTCCAGCTGAAGTGTCTCCAAGGGGATATTGCTGCCTCGGGCACCTTATGGTCTATCTCCTGTAAGTCTAGATTTTCGAATCGGACGCAAAACTGATGGTTAATTGTAACGTTCAGGGCCGCCTAATGACGATGGAACACGCAAATTGGGTCGCGATTCAATAACCCGTCCTCCAGCCGACTTGTCTCAAAGGGGATAATGCTGCCTCGGACACCATATGATCCGTCTCCTGTGGGTCTAGATTTACGAATCCGACGCAAAACTGTTGGTTAATTGTAACGTTTAGGGCCTCCTAATGACGATGGAAAACTAAAATTGCATCGCGATTCAATACATCGTTCTCCATCCGACTTGTCACCAAGGGGATATTATTGCTTCGGGCACCTCCTGTGAGTCTTAGATTTTCGAATCCGATGCAAAACTGATGGTTAATTGTAACGTTCAGGGCCTCCTAATGACGATGGAACAATCTAATTGCGACGCAATTCAATAAATCTTCCTCCAGCCGACTTGTCTCCAAGGGGATATTGCTGCCTCGGGCACCTTATGGTCCGTCTCCTGTGAGTCTACATTTTCGAATCCGACGCAAAACTGATAGTTAATTGTATCGCTCAGGGAGTCCTAATGACGATGGAAAACTCAAATTGCATCGCAATTCAATACATCGTATTCCAGCCCACTTGTCTCCAAGGGGATATTGCTGCCTCGGGCACCTTATGGTCCGTCTCCTGTGAGTCTAGATTTTTGAATCCCACGCAAACTGATAGTTAATTGTAACGTTCAGAGCCTCCTAATGACGAGGGAACACTCAAATTGCGTCGAGATTCAATACATCGTCCTCCAGCCGACTTGTCTCCAAGGGGATATTGCTGCCTCGGGCATCTTATGGTCCGATTCCTGTGAGTCTAGATTTTCGAACCGACGCAAAACTGACGTTTAATTGTAACGTTCAGGGCCTCCTAATGACGATGGAACACTCACATTCCGTCCAGATTCAATACATCGTCCTCCAACCCACTTGTCTCCAAGGGGATATTGCTGCCTCCGGCACCTTATGGTCCGTCTCCTGTGAGTCTAGGTTTTCGAATCCGACGCAAAACTGATAGTTAATTGTAACGTTCAGGGCCTCCTAATTACGATGGAACACACAAATTGCGTCGCGATTCAATAAATTGTCCTTAAGCCGACTTGTCTCTTAGGGGATATTGCTGCCTGGGACACCATACGGTTCGTCTCCTGCGAGTTTAGATTTTCGAATCCGACGCAAAACTGATGGTTAATTGTAACGTTCAGCCCCTCCTAATGACGATGGAAAACTAAAATTGCATCGAGATTCAATTCATCGTCCACATGCCGATTTGTGTCCAAGGGGATATTGCTGCCTCGGGCACCTTATGGTCCGTCTCCTGTCAGTCTAGATTTTCGAATCCGACGCATAACTAATGGTTAATTGTAACGTTCTGGGCCTCCTAATGACGATGGAAAACTCAAATTGCATCGCGATTCAATACATCGTCTTCCTGCCGATTTGTCTCCAAGGGAATATTGCTGCCTCAAGCACCTTATGGTCCGTTTCCTGTGAGTCTAGATTTTCGAATCGGACGCAAAACTGATGGTTAATTGTAACGTTCAGGGCCGCCTAATGACGACGGAACACTAATTGGGTCGCGATTCAATACATCGTCCTCCAGCCTACTTGTCTCCAAGGGGATATTGCTGCCTTGGATACCTCCTGTGAGTCTAGATTTTCGAATCCGAAGCAAAACTGATGGATAATTGTAACGTTCAGGGCCTCCTAATGACGATGGAACACTCACATTCCGTCCAGATTCAATACATCGTCCTCCAACCCACTTGTCTCCAAGGGGATATTGCTGCCTCTGGCGCCTTAGGTCCGTCTCCTGCGACGCGATTCAATACACTGTGCTCCAGCCGACTTGTCTACAAGGGGATATTGCTGATTTGGGCACCTTATGGTCCATCTCCTGTGAGTCTAGATTTTCGAATCGGACGCAAAACTGATAGTTAATTGTAACGTTCAGCGCCTACTAATGACGAGGGAACACTCAAATTGCGACGAGATTCAATACATCGTCCTCCAGACGACTTGTCTCCAAGGGGATATTGCTGCCTCGTGCACCTTATGGTCCGTCTCCTGTGAGTCTAGATTTTCGATTCCAACGCAAAACTGATTGTTAATTGTAACGTTCAGGGCCTCCTAATGACGATGGAACACTCACATTCCAACCAGATTCAATACATCGTCCTCCAGCCGACTTGTCTCCATGGGGATATTGCTGCCTCTGGCACCTTATGGTCCGTCTCCTGTGAGTCTAGATTTTCGAATCGGACGCAAAACTGATAGTTAACTGTAACGTTCAGGGCCTCCTAATAGCAATGGAGAACTCAAATTGCATCGCGATTCAATACATCGTCCTCCAGCCGACTTGTCTCCAAGGGGATATTGCTGCCTTGGGCACCTTAATATTCGTCTCCTGTGAGTCTAGATTTTCGAATCGGACACAAAACTGATAGTTAATTGTCACGTTCAGGGCCTCCTAATGACGACGGAAAACTCAAATTGCATCGCGATTCAATACATCGTCCTCCAGCCGACTTGTCTCCATGGGGATATTGCTGCCTCGTGCACCTTATGGTCCGTCTCCTGTGAGTCTAGACTATCGAATCGGACGCAAAACTGATAGTTAATTGTAGCGTTCAGGGCCTCCTAATAGCAATGGGGAACTCAAAGTGCATCGCGATTCAATACATCGTCCTCCAGCCGACTTGTCTCCAAGGGGATATTGCTGCCTTGGGCACCTTATGGTCAGTCTCCTGTGTGTCTAGATTTTCGAATCGGACTCAAAACTGATAGTTAATTGTAACGTTTAGGGCCTCCTAATGACGAGGGAAATCTCAAATTGCATCGCGATTCAATACATCGTCCTCCAGCCGAAGTGTCTCCAAGGGGATATTGCTGCCTCGGGCACCTTATGGTCTATCTCCTGTAAGTATAGATTTTCGAATCGGACGCAAAACTGATGGCTAATTGTAACGTTCAGGGCCGCCTAATGACGATGGAACATGCAAATTGGGTCGCGATTCAATAACCCGTCCTCCAGCCGACTTGTCTCAAAGGGGATAATGCTGCCTCGGACACCATATGATCCGTCTCCTATGGGTCTAGATTTACGAATCCGACGCAAAACTGTTGGTTAATTGTAACGTTCAGGGCCTCCTAATGACGATGGAAAACTAAAATTGCATCGCGATTCAATACAACGTTCTCCATCCGAGTTGTCACCAAGGGGATATTATTGCTTCGGGCACCTCCTGTGAGTCTTAGATTTTCGAATCCGATGCAAAACTGATGGTTAATTGTAACGTTCAGGGCCTCCTAATGACGATGGAACAATCTAATTGCGTCGCAATTCAATAAATCTTCCTCCAGCCGACTTGTCTCCAAGGGCATATTGCTGCCTCGGGCACCTTATGGTCCGTCTCCTGTGAGTCTACATTTTCGAATCCGACGCAAAACTGATAGTTAATTGTATCGCTCAGGGAGTCCTAATGACGATAGAAAACTCAAATTGCATCGCGATTCAATACATCGTATTCCAGCCAACTTGTCTGCAAGGGGATATTGCTGCCTCGGGCACCTTATGGTCCGTCTCCTGTGAGTCTAAATTTTTGAATCCCACGCAAAACTAATGGTTAATTGTAACGTTCTGGGCCTCCTAATGACGATGGAAAACTCAAATTGCATCGCGATTCAATACATCGTCCTCCAGCCGATTTGTCTCCAAGGGAATATTGCTGCCTCAGGCACCTTATGGTCCGTTTCCTGTGAGTCTAGATTTTCGAATCGGACGCAAAACTGATGGTTAATTGTAACGTTCAGGGCCGCCTAATGACGACGGAACACTAATTGGGTCGCGATTCAATACATCGTCCTCCAGCCTACTTGTCTCCAAGGGGATATTGCTGCCTCGGATACCTCCTGTGAGTCTAGATTTTCGAATCCGACGCAAAACTGATGGATAATTGTAACGTTCAGGGCCTCCTAATGACGATGGAACACTCACATTCCGTCCAGATTCAATACATCGTCCTCCAACCCACTTGTTTCCAAAGGGATATTGCTGCCTCTGGCGCCTTAGGTCCGTCTCCTGTGAGTCTAGGTTTTCGAATCCGACACAAAACTGATGGTTAATTGTAACGTTCAGGGCAACCTAATGACGATGGAATACTCAAATTGCGACGCGATTCAATACACTGTGCTCCAGCCGACTTGTCTACAAGGGGATATTGCTGATTTGGGCACCTTATGGTCCATCTCCTGTGAGTCTAGATTTTCGAATCGAACGCAAAACTTTGTAACGTTCAGCGCCTCCTAATGACGAGGGAACACTCAAATTGCGACGAGATTCAATACATCGTCCTCCAGACGACTTGTCTCCAAGGGGATATTGCTGCCTCCGGAACCTTATGGTCCGTCTCCTGTGAGTCTAGATTTTCGATTCCAACGCAAAACTGATGCTTAATTGTAACGTTCAGGGCCTCCTAATGACGATGGAACACTCACATTCCAACCAGATTCAATACATCGTCCTCCAGCCGACTTGTCTCCATGGGGATATTGCTGCCTCTGGCACCTTATGGTCCGTCTCCTGTGAGTCTAGATTTTCGAATCGGACGCAAAACTGATAGTTAACTGTAACGTTCAGGGCCTCCTAATAGCAATGGAGAACTCAAATTGCATCGCGATTCAATACATTGTCCTCCAGCCGACTTGTCTCCAAGGGGATATTGCTGCCTTGGGCACCTTAATGTCCGTCTCCTGTGAGTCTAGATTTTCGAATCGGACGCAAAACTGATAGTTAATTGTCACGTTCAAGGCCTCCTAATGAGGACGGAAAACTCAAATTGCATCGCGATTCAATACATCGTCCTCCAGCCGACTTGTCTCCATGGGGATATTGCTGCCTCGTGCACCTTATGGTCCGTCTCCTGTGAGTCTAGACTATCGAATCGGACGCAAAACTGATAGTTAATTGTAGCGTTCAGGGCCTCCTAATAGCAATGGGGAACTCAAAGTGCATCGCGATTCAATACATCGTCCTCCAGCCGACTTGTCTCCAAGGGGATATTGCTGCCTTGGGCACCTTATGGTCAGTCTCCTGTGAGTCTAGATTTTCGAATCGGACGCAAAACTGATAGTTAATTGTAACGTTTAGGGCCTCCTAATGACGACGGAAAACTCAAATTGCATCGCGATTCAATACATCGTCCTCCAGCCGAAGTGTCTCCAAGGGGATATTGCTGCCTCGGGCACCTTATGGTCTATCTGCTGTAGGTATAGATTTTCGAATCGGACGCAAAACTGATGGCTAATTGTAACGTTCAGGGCCGCCTAATGACGATGGATCACGCAAATTGTGTCGCGATACAATAACCCGTCCTCCAGCCGACTTGTCTCAAAGGGGATAATGCTGCATCGGACACCATATGATCCGTCTCCTATGGGTCTAGATTTACGAATCCGACGCAACACTGTTGGTTAATTGTAACGTTCAGGGCCTCCTAATGACGATGGAAAACTAAAATTGCATCGCGATTCAATACATCGTTCTCCATCCGAGTTGTCACCAAGGGGATATTATTGCTTCGGGCACCTCCTGTGAGTCTTAGATTTTCGAATCCGATGCGAAACTGATGGTTAATTGTAACGTTCAGGGCCTCCTAATGACGATGGAACAATCAAATTGCGTCGCAATTCAATAAATCTTCCTCCAGCCGACTTGTCTCCAAGGGGATATTGCTGCCTCGGGCACCTTATGGTCCGTCTCCTGTGAGTCTACATTTTCGAATCCGACGCAAAACTGATAGTTAATTGTATCGCTCAGGGAGTCCTAATGACGATGGAAAACTCAAATTGCATCGCGATTCAATACATCGTATTCCAGCCAACTTGTCTGCAAGATGATATTGCTGCCTCGGGCACCTTATGGTCCGTCTCCTGTGAGTCTAGATTTTCGAATCCGACGCAAAACTGATGGTAATTGTAACGTTCAGGGCCTCCTAATCACGATGGAACACCCACATTCCGTCCAGATTCAATACATCGTCCTCAAGCCGACTTGTCTGCAAGGGGATATTGCTGCCTTGGGCTCCTAATGGTCCGTCTCCTGTGTGTGTAGGTTTTCGAATGGGACGCAAAACTGATAGTTAATTGTAACGATCAGGGCCTCCTAATGACGATGGACCACTCAAATTGCATCGCAATTCAATAATCTTCCTCCAGCCGACTTGTTTCCAAGGGGATATTGCTGCCTCGTACACCTTATGGTAGGTCTCCTGTGAGTCTAGATTTTCGAATCCCACGCAAACTGGTAGTTAATTGTTACGTTCAGGGCCTTTTTATGACGAGGGAACACTCAAATTGCGACGAGATTCAATACATCGTCCTCCAGCCGACTTGTCTCCAAGGAGATATTGCAGCCTCCGACACCTTAGGTCCGTCTCCTGTGAGTGTAGATTTTCGAATCAGACGCAAAACTGACGGTTAATTGTAGCGTTCAGGGCCTCCTAATGACGATGGGAGACTCACATACCGTCCAGATTCAAAACATCGTCCTCCAACCCACTTGTCTGCAAGGGGATATTGCTGCCTCCGGCACCTTATGGACCGTCCCCTGTGAGTCTAGGTTTCGGAATCGGACGTAAAACTGATGGTTAATTGTAACGTTCAGGCGCTCCTAATGACGAGGGAACATTCACTTTGCGACGATGTTCAATACATCGTCCTCCTGCCGACTTGTCTCCAAGGGGATTTTGCTGCCTCGGGCACCTTATTGTCCGTCTCCTGTGAGACTAGATTTTCGAATCCAACGCAAAGCTGATGGTTAATTGTAACGTTTAGGGCCTCCTAATGACGATGGGACACTCACATTCCAACCAGATTCAATACATCGTCCTCCAGCCGACTTGTCCATATGGGGTTATTGCTGCCTCGGGAACCTTATGGTCCGTCTCCTGTGAGTCTAGATTTTCGAATCGGACGAAAAACTGATAGTTAATTGTAACGTTCAGGGCCTCCTAATGACGACGGAAAACTCAAATTGCATCGCGATTCAATACATCGTCCTCCAGCCGAAGTTTGCTGCCTCGGGCACCTTATGGTCCGTTTCCTGTGAGTCTAGATTTTCGAATCGGACGCAAAACTGATAGTTAATTGTAATGTTTATGGCCTCCTAATCACGATGGGAAACTCAAATTGCATCGCGATTCAATACATCGTCCTCCAGCCGACTTATATCCAAGGGGATATTGCTGCCCCGGGCACCTTATGGTCTGTCTCGTGTGAGTCTAGATTTTCGAATCTACGCAAAACTGATGGTTAATTGTAACGTTCAGGGCATCCTAATGACGATGGAACACTCTAATTGCGTCGCAATTCAATAAAAATTCCTCCAGCCGACTTGTCTCCAAGGGGATATTGCTGCCTCGGGCACCTTATGGTCCGTCTCCTGTGAGTCTACATTTTCGAATCCGACGCAAAACTGATAGTTAATTGTATCGTTCAGGGCGTCCTAATGACGATGGAAAACTCAAATTGCATCGCGATTCAAAACATCGTCCTCCAGCCTACTTGTCTCCAAGGGGATATTGCTGCCTCGGGCACCTTATGGTCCGTCTCCTGTGAGACTAGATTTTCGAATCCCACGCAAACTGATAGTTAATTGTAACGTTCAGGGCCTCCTAATGACGAGGGAACACTCAACTTGCGACGAGATTCAATACATCGTCCTCCAGCCGGTTTGTCTCCAAGGGGATATTGCTGCCTCGGGCACCTTATGGTCCGTCTCCTGTGAGTCTAGATTTTCGAATCGGACGCAACACTGATAGTTAATTGTAACGTTCAGGGCCTCCTAATGGCGATGGAAAACTCAAATTGCATAGCGATTTAATACATCGTCCTCCAGCTGACTTGTCTCCAAGGGGATATTGCTGCAACCGGGACCTTATGGTCCGTCTCCTGTGGGTCTAGGTTTTCGAATCCGATGCAAAACTGATGGTTAATTGTAACGTTCAGTGCATCCTAATGACGATGGAATAATCAAATTGCGTCGCGATTCAATACATCGTCCTCCAGCCGACTTGTCTACAAGGGGATATTGCTGCCATGGGCACCTTATTGTCCTTCTCCTGTGAGTGTAGATTTTCGCATCGGAAATAAAACGGATGGTTAATTGTAACGTTCAGGGCCGCCTAATGACGATGGAACCCTCAAATTGGGTCGCGATTCAATAACTCGTCCTCCAGCCGACTTGTCTCCAAGGGGATACTGCTGCCTCGGGCACCTTATGGTCGGTCTCCTGTGAGTCTAGATTTTCGAATGGGACGCAAAACTGATAGTTAATTGTAACGTTCAGGGCCTCCTAATGACGAGGCAACACTCAAATTGCGACGAGATTCAATACATCGTCCTCCAGCCGACTTGTCTCCAAGGGGATATTGCTGCCTTGGGCAACTTATGGTCCGTCTCCTGTGAGTCTAGGTTATCGAATCCGACGCAAAACTGATGGTTAATTGTAACGTTCAGGGCCTGCTAATGACGAAGGAACACTCAAATTGCATCGCGATTCAATACATCGTCCTCCAGCCGACATGTTTCCAGAGGGATATTGCTGCTTCGATCACCTTATGCTCCGTCTCCTGTGAGTCTAGATTTTAGAATCGGACGCAAAACTGATAGTTAATTGTAACGTTCAGGGCCTCCTAATAACGATGGAAAACTCAAATTGCATCGCGATTCAATACATCGTCCTCCAGCCGACTTGTCTCCAAGGGGATATTGCTGCTTCAATCACCTTATGGTCCGTCTCCTTTGAGTCTAGATTTTCGAATCGGACGCAAAACTGATAGTTAATTGTAACGTTCAGGGCCTCCTAATGACGATGGAAAACTCAAATTGCATCGTGATTCAATACATCGTCCTCCAGCCGACTTGTCTCCAAGGGGATATTGATGCTTCGGGCGCCTTATGGTCCCTTTCATGTGAGTCTAGATTTTCCAATCCGACGCAAAACTGGTGGTTACTTGTAACGTTCAGGGCCTCCTAATGACGATGGAACACTCAAATTGCGTCGCGATTCAATAAATCTTCCTCCAGCCGACTTGTCTCCAAGGGGATATTGCTGCCTTGGACACCTTATGGTCCGTCTCCTGTGAGTCTAGATTTTCGAATGGGATGCAAAACTGATAGTTAATTGTATCGTTCAGGGGGTCCTAATGACGACGGAAAACTCAAATTGCATAGCGATTCAACAGATCATCCTCCTCCAGACGACTTGTCTCCAAGGGGATATTGCTGCCTCCGGCACCTTAAGCTCCGTCTCCTGCGAGTCTAGAGTTTCGAATCGGACGCAAAACTGATAGTTAATTCTAACGTTTAGGGCCTCCTAATGACGTTGGAAAACTCAAATTGCATCGCGATTCAATACATCGTCATCCAGCCGACTTGTCTCCAAGGGGATATTGCTGCCTCGGACACCTTATAGTACGTCTCCTGTGAGTCTAGATTTTGGAATCGGACGCAAAACTGATGGTTAATCGGAACATTCAGGGCCGCCTAATGACGATGGAACATTCACATTAGATCGCGATTCAATACATCGTCATCCAGCCGACTTGTCTCCAAGGGGATAATGCTGCCTCGGGCACCTTATGGTCCGTCCCCTGTGAGTCTAGATTTTCGAATCCGACGCAAAACTGATAGTTAATTGTAACGTTCAGGGCCTCCTAATGACGATGGAAAACTCAAATTGCATCGTCCTCCAGCCTACTTGTCTCCAAGGGGATATTGCTGCCTCGTACACTTTATGGTAGGTCTCCTGTGAGTCTAGATTTTCGAATCCCACGCAAACTGATAGTTAATTGTTACGTTCAGGGCCTCTTAATGACGAGGGAACACTCAAATTGCGACGAGATTCAATACATCGTCCTCCAGCCGACTTGTCTCCAAGGAGATATTGCTGCCTCCGGCACCTTAGGTCCGTCTCCTGTGAGTGTAGATTTTCGAATCAGACGCAAAACTGTCGGTTAATTGTAGCGTTCAGGGCCTCCTAATGACGATGGAAGACTCACATACCGTCCAGATTCAAAACATCGTCCTCCAACCCACTTGTCTGCAAGGGGATATTGCTGCCTCCGGCACCTTATGGACCGTCCCCTGTAATTCTAGGTTTTGGAATCCGACGTAAGACTGATGGTTAATTGTAACGTTCAGGGGCTCCTAATGACGAGGGAACACTCAACTTGCGACGAGATTCAATACATCGTCCTCCGGCCGACTTGTCTCCAATGGGATTTTGCTGCCTCGGGCACCTTATTGTCCGTCTCCTGTGAGACTAGATTTTCGAATCCAACGCAAAACTGATGGTTAATTGTAACGTTTAGGGCCTCCTAATGACGATGGGACACTCACATTCCAACCAGATTCAATACATCGTCCTCCAGCCGACTTGTCCATATGGGGTTATTGCTGCCTCGGGAACCTTATGGTCCGTCTCCTGTGAGTCTAGATTTTCGAAACGGACGCAAAACTGATAGTTAATTGTAACGTTCAGGGCCTCCTAATAGCAATGGAAAACTCAAATAGCATCGCGATTCAATACATCGTCCTCCAGCCGACTTGTCTTCAAGGGGATATTGCTGCCTTGGGCACCTTATGGTCCGTCTCCTGTGAGTCTAGATTTAAGAATCGGACGAAAAACTGATAGTTAATTGTAACGTTCAGGGCCTCCTAATGACGACGGAAAACTCAAATTGCATCGCGATTCAATACATCGTCCTCCAGCCGAAGTGTCTCCAAGGGGATATTGCTGCCTCGGGCACCTTATGGTCCGTTTCCTGTGAGTCTAGATTTTAGAATCGGACGCAAAACTGATAGTTAATTGTAACGTTTAGGGCCTCCTAATCACGATGGGAAACTCAAATTGCATCGCGATTCAATACATCGTCCTCCAGCCGACTTATATCCAAGGGGATATTGCTGCCCCGGGCACCTTATGGTCTGTCTCGTGTAAGTCTAGATTTAAGAATCTACGCAAAACTGATGGTTAATTGTAACGTTCAGGGCATCCTAATGACGATGGAACACTCTAATTGCGTCGCAATTCAATAAATATTCCTCCAGCCGACTTGTCTCCAAGGGGATATTGCTGCCTCGGGCACCTTATGGTCCGTCTCCTGTGAGTCTACATTTTCGAATCCGACGCAAAACTGATAGTTAATTGTATCGTTCAGGGCGTCCTAATGACGATGGAAAACTCAAATTGCATCGCGATTCAATACATCGTTCTCCTGCCTACTTGTCTCCAAGGGGATATTGCTGCCTCGGGCACCTTATGGTCCGTCTCCTGTGAGTCTAGATTTTCGAATCCAACGCAAACTGATAGTTAATTGTAACGTTCAGGGCCTCCTAATGACGAGGGAACACTCATCTTGCGACGAGATTCAATATATCGTCCTCCAGCCGGTTTGTCTCCAAGGGGATATTGCTGCCTCAGGCACCTTATGGTCCGTCTCCTGTGAGTCTAGATTCTCGAATCGGACGCAACACTGATAGTTAATTGTAACGTTCAGGGCCTCCTAATGGCGATGGAAAACTCAAATTGCATAGCGATTCAATACATCGTCCTCCAGCCGACTTGTCTCCAAGGGGACATTGCTGCCTCCGGGACCCTATGGTCCGTCACCTGTGGGTCTAGGTTTTCGAATCCGATGCAAAACTTATGGTTAATTGTAACGTTCAGTGCCTCCTAATGACGATGGAACAATCAAATTGCGTCGCGATTCAATACATCGTCCTCCAGCCGACTTGTCTAAAACGGGATATTGCTGCCTTGGGCACCTTATGATCCGTCTCCTGTGAGTGGAATGGGACGCTAAACTGATAGTTAATTGTAACGTTCAGTGCCTCCTAATGACGATGGAAAACTCAAATTGCATCGCGATTCAACACATCATGCTCCTCCAGACGACTTTCTCCAATGGGATATTGCTGCCTCGGGCACCTTATTCTCCGTCTCCTGTGAGTGTAGATTTTCGCATCGGACATAAAACGGATGGTTAATTGTAACGTTCAGGGCCGCCTAATGACGATGGAACCCTCAAATTGGGTCGCGATTCAATAACTCGTCCTCCAGCCGACTTGTCTCCAAGGGGATACTGCTGCCTCGGGCACCTTATGGTCCGTCTCCTGTGAGTCTAGATTTTCGAATCCCACGCAAACTGATTGTTAATTGCAACGTTCAGGGCCTCCTAATAACGAGGCAACACTCAAATTGCGACGAGATTCAATACATCGTCCTCCAGCCGACTTGTCTCCAAGGTGATATTGCTGCCTTGGGCAACTTATGGTCCGTCTCCTGTGAGTCTAGGTTATCGAATCCGACGCAAAACTGATGATTAATTGTAACGTTCAGGGCCTGCTAATGACGAAGGAAAACTCAAATTGCATCGCGATTAAATACATCGTCCTCCAGCCGACATGTCTCCATGGGGATATTGCTGTTTCGGGCACCTTATGGCCCGTCTCGTGTGAGTCTAAATTTTCGAATCGGACGCAAAACTGATAGTTAATTGTAACTTTCAGGGCCTCATAATGACGATGGAAAACTCAAATTGCATCGCGATTCAATACATCGTCCTCCAGCCGACACGTTTCCAGAGGGATATTGCTGCTTCGATCACCTTATGGTCCGTCTCCTGTGAGTCTAGATTTTCGAATCGGACGCAAAACTGATAGTTAATTGTAACGATCAGGGACTCCTAATGACGATGGAAAACTCAAATTGCATCGCGATTCAATACATCGTCCTACAGCCGACTTGTCTCCAAAGGTATATTGCTGCTTCAATCACCTTATGGTCCGTCTCCTGTGAGTCTAGATTTTCGAATCGGACGCAAAACTGATAGTTAATTGTAACGTTCAGGGCCTCCTAATGACGATGGAAAACTCAAATTGCATCGTGATTCAATACATCGTCCTCCAGCCGACTTGTCTCCAAGGGGATATTGATGCTTCGGGCTCCTTATGCTCCGTTTCATGTGAGTCTAGATTTTCCAACCCGACGCAAAACTGGTGGTTACTTGTAACGTTCAGGGCCTCCTAATGACGATGGAGACTCAAATTGCGTCGCGATTCAATAAATCGTCCTCCAGCCGACTTGTCTCCAAGGGGATATTGCTACCTCGGGCACCTTATGATCCGTCTCCTGTAAGTCCAGATTCTCTAATCCGACGCAAAACTGATGGTTAATTGTAACGTTCAGGGCCTCCTAATGGCGATGGAAAACTCAAATTGCATAGCGATTTAATACATCGTCCTCCAGCTGACTTGTCTCCAAGGGGATATTGCTGCCTCCGGGACCTTATGGTCCGTCTCCTGTGGGTCTAGGTTTTCGAATCCGATGCAAAACTGATGGTTAATTGTAACGTTCAGTGCATCCTAATGACGATGGAATAATCAAATTGCGTCGCGATTCAATACATCGTCCTCCAGCGGACTTGTCTACAAGGGGATATTGCTGCCTTGGGCACCTTATTGTCCGTCTCCTGTGAGTGTAGATTTTCGCATCGGACATAAAACGGATGGTTAATTGTAACGTTCAGGGCCGCCTAATGACGATGGAACCGTCAAATTGGGTCGCGATTCAATAACTCGTCCTCCAGCCGACTTGTCTCCAAGGGGATACTGCTGTCTCAGGCACCTTATGGTCCGTCTCCTGTGAGTTTAGATTTTCGAATCCCACGCAAACTGATTGTTAATTGCAACGTTCAGGGGCTCCTAATTACGATGGAACACACAAAATGCGTCGCGATTCAATACATCGTCACCCATCCGACACCTCTCCAAGGGGATATTGCTGTCTCGGGCACCTTATGGTCCGTCTCCTGTGAGTCTAGGTTTTCGAATGGGACGCTAAACTGATAGTTAATTGTAACGTTCAGTGCCTCCTAATGACGATGGAAAACTCAAATTGCATCGCGATTCAATACATCGTCCTCCAGCCGACATGTTTCCAGAGGGATATTGCTGCTTCGATCACCTTATGGTCCGTCTCCTGTGAGTCTAGATTTTCGAATCGGACGCAAAACTGATAGTTAATTGTAACGTTCAGGGCCTCCTAATGACGATGGAAAACTCAAATTGCATCGCGATTCAGTACATCGTCACCCATCCGACACTTCTCCAAGGGGATATTGCTGTCTCGGGCACCTTATGGTCCGTCTCCTGTGAGTGTAGATTTTCGAATCGGACGAAAAACTGATAGTTAATTGTAACGTTCAGGGCCTCCTAATGACGACGGAAAACTCAAATTGCATCGCGATTCAACAGATAATCCTCCTCCAGACGACATGTCTCCAAGGGGATATTGCTGCCTCGGGCACCTTATTCTCCGTCTCCTGTGAGTGTAGATTTTCGCATCGGACATAAAACGGATGGTTAATTGTAACGTTCAGGGCCGCCTAATGACGATGGAACCCTCAAATTGGGTCGCGATTCAATAACTCGTCCTCCAGCCGACTTGTCTCCAAGGGGATACTGCTGCCTCGGGCACCTTATGGTCCGTCTCCTGTGAGTCTAGATTTTCGAATCCCACGCAAACTGATTGTTAATTGCAACGTTCAGGGCGTCCTACTGACGAGGCAACACTCAAATTGCGACGAGATTCAATACATCGTCCTCCAGCCGACTTGTCTCCAAGGGGATATTGCTGCCTTGGGCAACTTATGGTCCGTCTCCTGTGAGTCTAGGTTATCGAATCCGACGCAAAACTGATGGTTAATTGTAACGTTCAGGGCCTGCTAATGACGAAGGAACACTCAAATTGCATCGCGATTCAATACATCGTCCTCCAGCCGACATGTCTCCAAGGGGATATTGCTGCTTCGGGCACCTTATGGCCCGTCTCGTGTGAGTCTAAATTTTCGAATCGGACGCAAAACTGATAGTTAATTGTAACTTTCAGGGCCTCATAATGACGATGGAAAACTCAAATTGCATCGCGATTCAATACATCGTCCTCCAGCCGACATGTTTCCAGAGGGATATTGCTGCTTCGATCACCTTATGCTCCGTCTCCTGTGAGTCTAGATTTTAGAATCGGACGCAAAACTGATAGTTAATTGTAACGTTCAGGGCCTCCTAATAACGATGGAAAACTCAAATTGCATCGCGATTCAATACATCGTCCTCCAGCCGACTTGTCTCCAAGGGGATATTGCTGCTTCAATCACCTTATGGTCCGTCTCCTGTGAGTCTAGATTTTCGAATCGGACGCAAAACTGATAGTTAATTGTAACGTTCAGGGCCTCCTAATGACGATGGAAAACTCAAATTGCATCGTGATTCAATACATCGTCCTCCAGCCGACTTGTCTCCAAGGGGATATTGATGCTTCGGGCGCCTTATGGTCCCTTTCATGTGAGTCTAGATTTTCCAATCCGACGCAAAACTGGTGGTTACTTGAAACGTTCAGGGCCTTTTAATGACGATGGAACACTCAAATTGCGTCGCGATTCAATAAATCTTCCTCCAGCCGACTTGTCTCCAAGGGGATATTGCTGCCTTGGACACCTTATGGTCCGTCTCCTGTGAGTCTAGATTTTCGAATCGGACGCTAAACTGATAGTTAATTGTAACGTTCAGGGGGTCCTAATGACGACGGAAAACTCAAATTGCATCGCGATTCAACAGATCATCCTCCTCCAGACGACTTGTCTCCAAGGGGATATTGCTGCCTCCGGCACCTTATGCTCCGTCTCCTGCGAGTCTAGAGTTTCGAATCGGACGCAAAACTGATAGTTAATTCTAACGTTTAGGGCCTCCTAATGACGTTGGAAAACTCAAATTGCATCGCGATTCAATACATCGTCATCCAGCCGACTTGTCTCCAAGGGGATATTGCTGCCTCGGGCACCTTATAGTACGTCTCCTGTGAGTCTAGATTTTGTAATCGGACGCAAAACTGATGGTTAATCGGAACATTCAGGGCCGCCTAATGACGATGGAACGATTAGATCGCGATTCAATACATCGTCATCCAGCCGACTTGTCTCCAAGGGGATAATGCTGCCTCGGGCACCTTATGGTCCGTCCCCTGTGAGTCTAGATTTTCGAATCCGACGCAAAACTGATAGTTAATTGTAACGTTCAGGGCCTCCTAATGACGATGGAAAACTCAAATTGCATCGTCCTCCAGCCTACTTGTCTCCAAGGGGATATTGCTGCCTCGTACACTTTATGGTAGGTCTCCTGTGAGTCTAGATTTTCGAATCCCACGCAAACTGATAGTTAATTGTTACGTTCAGGGCCTCTTAATGACGAGGGAACACTCAAATTGCGACGAGATTCAATACTTCGTCCTCCAGCCGACTTGTCTCCAAGGAGATATTGCTGCCTACGGCACCTTAGGTCCGTCTCCTGTGAGTGTAGATTTTCGAATCAGACGCAAAACTGTCGGTTAATTGTAGCGTTCAGGGCCTCCTAATGACGATGGAAGACTCACATACCGTCCAGATTCAAAACATCGTCCTCCAACCCACTTGTCTGCAAGGGGATATTGCTGCCTCCGGCACCTTATGGACCGTCCCCTGTGATTCTAGGTTTTGAAATCCGACGTAAGACTGATGGTTAATTGTAACGTTCAGGGGCTCCTAATGACGAGGGAACACTCAACTTGCGACGAGATTCAATATATCGTCCTCCGGCCGACTTGTCTCCAAGGGGATTTTGCTGCCTCGGGCACCTTATTGTCCGTCTCCTGTGAGACTAGATTTTCGAATCCAACGCAAAACTGATGGTTAATTGTAACGTTTAGGGCCTCCTAATGACGATGGGACACTCACATTCCAACCAGATTCAATACATCGTCCTCCAGCCGACTTGTCCATATGGGGTTATTGCTGCCTCGGGAACCTTATGGTCCGTCTCCTGTGAGTCTAGATTTCCGAAACGGACGCAAAACTGATAGTTAATTGTAACGTTCAGGGTCTCCTAATAGCAATGGAAAACTCAAATAGCATCGCGATTCAATACATCGTCCTCCAGCCGACTTGTCTTCAAGGGGATATTGCTGCCTTGGGCACCTTATGGTCCGTCTCCTGTGAGTCTAGATTTTCGAATCGGACGAAAAACTGATAGTTAATTGTAACGTTCAGGGCCTCCTAATGACGACGGAAAACTCAAATTGCATCGCGATTCAATACATCGTCCTCCAGCCGAAGTGTCTCCAAGGGGATATTGCTGCTTCGGGCACCTTATGGTCCGTTTCCTGTGAGTCTATATTTTAGAATCGGACGCAAAACTGATAGTTAATTGCAACGTTTAGGGCCTCCTAATCACGATGGGAAACTCAAATTGCATCGCGATTCAATACATCGTCCTCCAGCCGACTTATATCCAAGGGGATATTGCTGCCCCGGGCACCTTATGGTCTGTCTCGTGTGAGTCTAGATTTAAGAATCTACGCAAAACTGATGGTTAATTGTAACGTTCAGGGCATCCTAATGACGATGGAACACTCTAATTGCGTCGCAATTCAATAAATATTCCTCCAGCCGACTTGTCTCCAAGGGGATATTGCTGCGTCGGGCACCTTATGGTCCGTCTCCTGTGAGTCTACATTTTCGAATCCGACGCAAAACTGATAGTTAATTGTATCGTTCAGGGCCTCCTAATGACGATGGAAAACTCAAATTGCATTGCGATTCAATACATCGTCCTCCAGCCTACTTGTCTCCAAGGGGATGTTGCTGCCTCGGGCACCTTATGGTCCGTCTCCTGTGAGTCTAGATTTTCGAATCCAACACAAACTGATAGTTAATTGTAACGTTCAGGGCCTCCTAATGACGAGGGAACACTCAACTTGCGACGAGATTCAATATATCGTCCTCCAGCCGGTTTGTCTCCAAGGGGATATTGCTGCCTCGGGCACCTTATGGTCCGTCTCCTGTGAGTCTAGATTCTCGAATCGGACGCAACACTGATAGTTAATTGTAACGTTCAGGGCCTCCTAATGGCGATGGAAAACTCAAATTGCATAGCGATTCAATACATCGTCCTCCAGCCGACTTGTCTCCAGGGGGACATTGCTGCCTCCGGGACCCTATGGTCCGTCACCTGTGGGTCTAGGTTTTCGAATCCGATGCAAAACTTATGGTTAATTGTAACGTTCAGTGCCTCCTAATGACGATGGAACAATCAAATTGCGTCGCGATTCAATACATCGTCCTCCAGCCGACTTGTCTACAACGGGATATTGCTGCCTTGGGCACCTTATGATCCGTCTCCTGTGAGTGGAATGGGACGCTAAACTGATAGTTAATTGTAACGTTCAGTGCCTCCTAATGACGATGGAAAACTCAAATTGCATCGCGATTCAATACATCGTCCTCAAGCCGAAATGTTTCCAGAGGGATATTGCTGCTTCGATCACCTTATGATCCGTCTCCTGTGAGTCTAGATTTTCGAATCGGACGCTAAACTGATAATTAATTGTAACGTTCAGGGCCTCCTAATGACGATGGAAAACTCAAATTGCATCGCGATTCAACACATCATGCTCCCCCAGACGACTTGTCTCCAATGGGATATTGCTGCCTCGGGCACCTTATTCTCCGTCTCCTGTGAGTGTAGATTTTCGCATCGGACATAAAACGGATGGTTAATTGTAACGTTCAGGGCCGCCTAATGACGATGGAACCCTCAAATTGGGTCGCGATTCAATAACTCGTCCTCCAGCCGACTTGTCTCCAAGGGGATACTGCTGCCTCGGGCACCTTATGGTCCGTCTCCTGTGAGTCTAGATTTTCGAATCCCACGCAAACTGATTGTTAATTGCAACGTTCAGGGCCTCCTAATAACGAGGCAACACTCAAATTGCGACGAGATTCAATACATCGTCCTCCAGCCGACTTGTCTCCAAGGTGATATTGCTGCCTTGGGCAACTTATGGTCCGTCTCCTGTGAGTCTAGGTTATCGAATCCGACGCAAAACTGATGGTTAATTGTAACGTTCAGGGCCTGCTAATGACGAAGGAAAACTCAAATTGCATCGCGATTAAATACATCGTCCTCCAGCCGACATGTCTCCATGGGGATATTGCTGCTTCGGGCACCTTATGGCCCGTCTCGTGTGAGTCTAAATTTTCGAATCGGACGCAAAACTGATAGTTAATTGTAACTTTCAGGGCCTCATAATGACGATGGAAAACTCAAATTGCATCGCGATTCAATACATCGTCCTCCAGCCGACACGTTTCCAGAGGGATATTGCTGCTTCGATCACCTTATGGTCCGTCTCCTGTGAGTCTAGATTTTCGAATCGGACGCAAAACTGATAGTTAATTGTAACGATCAGGGCCTCCTAATGACGATGGAAAACTCAAATTGCATCGCGATTCAATACATCGTCCTCCAGCCGACTTGTCTCCAAAGGTATATTGCTGCTTCAATCACCTTATGGTCCGTCTCCTGTGAGTCTAGATTTTCGAATCGGACGCAAAACTGATAGTTAATTGTAACGTTCAGGGCCTCCTAATGACGATGGAAAATTCAAATTGCATCGTGATTCAATACATCGTCCTCCAGCCGACTTGTCTCCAAGGGGATATTGATGCTTCGGGCTCCTTATGCTCCGTTTCATGTGAGTCTAGATTTTCCAACCCGACGCAAAACTGGTGGTTACTTGTAACGTTCAGGGCCTCCTAATGACGATGGAGACTCAAATTGCGTCGCGATTCAATAAATCGTCCTCCAGCCGACTTGTCTCCAAGGGGATATTGCTACCTCGGGCACCTTATGATCCGTCTCCTGTAAGTCCAGATTCTCTAATCCGACGCAAAACTGATGGTTAATTGTAACGTTCAGGGCCTCCAAATGACGATGGAACACTCAAATTGGGTCGCGATTCAATAAATGTTCCTCCAGCCGACTTGTCTCCAAGGGGATATTGCTGCCTTGGACACCTTATGGTCCGTCTCCTGTGAGTCTAGATTTTCGAATCGGACGCAAAACTGATAGTTAATTGTAACGTTCAGGGCCTCCTAATGACGATGGAAAACTCAAATTGCATCGTGATTCAATACATCGTCCTCCAGCCGACTTGTCTCCAAGGGGATATTGATGCCTCGGGCGCCTTATGGTCCGTTTCATGTGAGTCTAGATTTTCGAATCCGACGCAAAACTGGTGGTTACTTGTAACGTTCAGGGCCTCCTAATGACGATGGAAGACTCAAATTGCGTCACGATTCAATAAGTCGTCCTCCAGCCGACTTGTCTCCAAGGGGATATTGCTGCCTCGGGCACTTTATGATCCGTCTCCTGTAAGTCTAGATTTTCTAATCCGACGCAAAACTGATGGTTAATTGTAACGTTCAGGGCCTCCTAATGACGATGGAACACTCAAATTGCGTCGCGATTCAATAAAACTTCCTCCAGCAGACT
The DNA here is from genome assembly GCF_023864275.1 of Schistocerca cancellata. Classification (NCBI taxonomy): domain Eukaryota; kingdom Metazoa; phylum Arthropoda; class Insecta; order Orthoptera; family Acrididae; genus Schistocerca; species Schistocerca cancellata. Next base: position 103,219 of record NW_026047101.1, read on the forward strand.
TGTCACCAAGGGGATATTGCTTCCTTGGACACCTTATGGTCCGTCTCCTGTGAGTCTAGATTTTCGAATCGGACGCAAAACTGAAAGTTAATTGTAACGTTCAGAGGGTCCTAATGACGACGGAAAACTCAAATTGCATCGCGATTCAACAGATCATCCTCCTCCCGACGACTTGTCTCCAAGGGGATATTGCTGCCGCGACACCTTATGCTCCGTCTCCTGTGAGTCTAGATTTTCGAATGGGACGCAAAACTGATAGATAATTCTAACGTTTAGGGCCTCCTAATGACGATGGAAAACTCAAATTGCATCGCGATTCAATACATCGTCCTCCAGCCGACTTGTTTCCAAGGGGATATTGCTGCCTCGGGCACCTTATGGTACGTCTCCTGTGAGTCTAGAATTTGGAATCGGATGCAAAACTGATGGTTAATCGGAACATTCAGGGCCGCCTAATGACGATGGAACATTCACATTAGTTCGCGATTCAATAACTCGTCCACCAGCCGACTTGTCTCCAAGGGGATATTGCTGCCTCGGGCACCTTATGGTCCGTCCCCTGTGAGTCTAGATTTTCGAATCCGACGCAAAAATAATAGTTAATTGTATCGTTCAGGGCGTCCTAATAACGATGGAAAACTCAAATCGCATCGCGATTCAATACATCGTCCTCCAGCCGACTTTGTCTGCAAGGGGATATTACTGCCTTGGGCACCTTATGGTATGTCTCTTGTGAGTCTAGGTTTTCGAATCGGAAGCAAAACTGATAGTTAATTGTAACGTTCAGGGCCTCCTAATGACGATGGAAAACTCAAATTGCATCGCGGTTCAATACAGCGTCCTCCAGCCGACTTGTCTCCATGTGGATATTGCTGCTTCGGGCACCTTATGGTCCGTCTCCTGTCAGTCTAGATTTTCGAATCGGACGCAAAACTGATAGTTAGTACTAACGTTTAGGTCCTCCTAATCACGATGGAAAACTCAAATTGCATCGCGATTCAATACATCTTCCTCCAGCCGACTTGTCTCCAAGGGGATATTGCTGCCTCGGGCACCTTATGGTCCGTCTCCTGTAAGTCTAGATTTTCTAATCCGACGCAAAATTGATGGGTAATTGTAACGTTCAGGGCCTCCTAATGACGAAGGAACTCTCAAATTGGGTCGCGATTCAATACATCTTCCTCCATCCGACTTGTCTCCAACGGGATATTGCTGACTTGGACACCTTATTGTCCGTCTCCTGTGAGTCTAGATTTTCGAATCGGACGCTAACTGTTGGTTAATTGTAACGTTCAGGGCCTCCTAATCACGACGGAAAACTCAAATTGCATCGCGATTCAACACATCATCCTCCTCCAGACGACTTGTATCCAAGGGGATATTGCTGCCTCGGGCACCTTATGGTCCGTCTCCTGTGAGTCTAGATTTTCGAATCGGACGCAAACCTGTTGGTTAATTGTAACGTTCAGCGACGCCTAATGACGATGGAACACTCAAATTGGATCGCGATTCAATAACTGGTCCTCCAGCCCACTTGTCTCCAAGGGGATATTGCTGCCTCGGACACCATATGTTCCGTCTCCTGTGAGTCTATATTTTCGAATCCGACGCAAAACTGTTGGTTAATTGCAACGTTCAGGGCTTCCGAATGACGATGGAAAACTAAAATTTCATCGCGATTCATTACATCGTCCTCCAGCCCACTTGTCTCCAAGGGGATACTGCTGCTTCGGGCACCTCCTGTGAGTCTAGATTTTTGAATCCGACGCAAAAATGATGGTTGATTGTTACGTTCAGGGCCTCCTAATGACGATGGAACACTCAAATTGCGTCGCAATTCAATAAATCTTCCTCCAGCCGACTTGTCTCCAAGGGGATATTGCTGCCTCGGGCACCTTATGGTCCGTCCCCTGTGAGTCTAGATTTTCGAATCCGACGCAAAACTAATAGTTAATTGTAACGTTCAGGGCCTCCTAATGACGAGCGAACACTCAAATTGCGACGAGATTCAATACATCGTCCTCCAGCCGACTTGTCTCCAAGGGGATATTGCTGCCTTGGGCACCTCATGGTCTGTCTCCTGTAAGTCTAGGTTTTCGTATCCGACGCAAAACTGATGGTTAATTGTAACGTTCAGGGCCTCCTAATGACGATGGAACACTCAAATTGCGTCGCGATTCAATACATCGTCCTCCACCCGACTTGTCTAAAAGGGGATATTGCTGCCTCGGGCACCTTATAGTCCGTCTCCTGTGAGTCTAGATTTTCGAATCGGACGCAAAACTGATAGTCAATTCCAACGTTTAGGGCCTCCTAATCACGATGGAAAACTCAAATTGCATCGCGATTCAATACATTGTCGTCCAGCCGACTTGTCTCCAAGGGGATATTGCTGCCTCGGGCACCTTATGGTCCGTCCCCTATGAGTCTAGGTTTTCGAATCCGACGCAAAACTAATAGTTAATTGTATCGTTCAGGGCGTCCTAATAACTATGGAAAACTCAAATTGCATCGCGATTCAATACATTGTCCTCCAGCCTACTTGTCTCCAAGGGGATATTGCTGTCTCGGGCACCTTATGATCCGTCTCCTGTGAGTCTTTATTTTCCAATTCCACGCAAACTGATAGTTAATTGTAACGTTCAGGGCCTCCTCATGACGAGCGAACACTCAAATTGCGACGAGATTCAATACATCATCCTCCAGCCGACTTGTCTCCAAGGGGATATTGCTGCCTTGGGCACCTCATGGTCTGTCTCCTGTGAGTCTAGGTTTTCGTATCCGACGCAAAACTGATGGTTAATTGTAACGTTCAGGGCCTCCTAATGACCATGGAACACTCAAATTGCGTCGCGATTCAATACATCGTCCTCCAGTCGACTTGTCTACAAGGGGATATTGCTGCCTCGGACACCTTATGGTACGTCTCCTGTGAGTCTAGATTTTCGAATCGGACGCAAAACTGATAGTTAATTCTAACGTTTAGGGCCTCCTAATCACGATGGAAAACTCAATTTGCATGTGCGATTCAATACATCGTCCTCCAGCCGACTTGTCTCCAAGGGGATATTGCTGCATCGGGCACCTTATGGTCCGTCTCCTGTGAGTCAAGATTTTCGAATCGGACGCAAAACTGATGATTAATTGTAACTTTCAGGCCCGCCTAAAGACAATGGAACACTCAAATTGCATCGCGATTCAATACATCGTCCTCCAGCCGACTTGTCTCCAAGGGGATATTGCTGCCTAGGACACCATATGGTCCGTCTCCTGTGAGTCTAGATTTTAGAATCCGACGCAAAACTGTTGGTTAATTGTAACTTTCAGGGCCTCCTAATGACGATGGGAAACTAAAATTTCATCGCGATTCAATACATCGAGCTCCAGCCGACTTGTCTCCAAGGGGATATTTCTGCTTCGGGCACCTTATGGTCCGTCTCTTGTGAGTCTAGGTTTTCGAATCGGACGCAAAACTGATAGTTAATTGTAACGTTCAGGGCCTCCTAATGACGATGGAAAACTCAAATTGCATCGCGATTCAATACATCGTCCTCCAGCCAACTTGCCTCCAAGGGGATATTGCTGCTTCGGGCACCTTATGGTCCGTCTCCTGTGAGTCTAGATTTTCGAATCGGACGCAAAACTGTTAGTTAATTGTAACTTTCAGGCCCGCCTAATGACAATGGAATACTCAAATTGCATCGCGATTCAATACATCGTCCTCCAGCCGACTTGTCTCCAAGGGGATATTGCTGCCTCGGACACCATATGGTCCGTCTCCTGTGAGTCTAGATTTTAGAATCCGACGCAAAACTGTTGGTTAATTGTAACGTTCAGGGCCTCCTAATGACGATGGGAAACTAAAATTTCATCGCGATTCAATACATCGAGCTCCAGCCGACTTGTCTCCAAGGGGATATTGCTGCTTCAATCACCTTATGGTCCGTCTCCTGTGAGTCTATATTTTCGAATCCGACGCAAAACTGAAATTTAATTCTAACGTTTAGGGCCTCCTAATCACGATGGAAAACTCAAATTGCATCGCGATTCAATACATCGTCCTCCAGCCGACTTGTCTCCAAGGGTATATTGCTGCTTCAATCACCTTATGGTCCGTCTCCTGTGAGTCTAGATTTTCGAATCTGACGCAAAACTGATAGTTAATTGAAACGGTCAGGGCCTCCTAATGACGACGGAAAACTCAAATTGCATCGCGATTCAACACATCATCCTCCTCCAGAAGACTTGTCTCCAAGGGGATATTGCTGCTTCGGGCACCTTATGCTCCGTCTCCAGTGAGTCTAGATTTTCGAATCGGACGCAAAACTGATAGTTAATTCTAACGTTTATGGCCTCCTAATGACGATGGAAAACTCAAATTGTATCGCGATTCAATACATCGTCCTCCAGCCGACTTGTCTCCAAGGGGATTTTGCTGCCTCGGGCACCTTATGGTCCGTCTCCTGTGAGTCTAGATTTTCGAATCGGACGCAAAACTGATGGTTAATTGTAACGTTCAGCGCCGCCTAATGACGATGGAACACTCAAATTGGATCGCGATTCAATAACTCGTCCTCCAGCCGACTTGTCTCCAAGGGGATATTGCTGCCTCGGACACCATATGGTTTGTCTCCTGTGAGTCTATATTTTCGAATCCGACGCAAAACTGTTAGTTAATTGCAACGTTCACGGCCTCCTAATGACGATGGAAAGCTAAAATTGCATCGCGATTCAATACATCGTCCTCCAGCCCACTTGTCTGCAAGGGTATATTGCTGCTTCGGGCACTTCCTGTGAGTCTAGATTTTTGAATCCGACGCAAAAATGATGGTTGATTGTAACGTTCAGGGCCTCCTAATGACGATGGAACACTCAAATTGCGTCGCAATTCAATAAATCTTCCTCCAGCCGATTTCTCTCCAAGGGGATATTGCTGCCTCGGGCACTTTATGGTCCGTCCCCTGTGAGTCTAGATTTTCGAATCCGACGCAAAACTAATAGTTAATTGTATCGTACAGGGCGTCCTAATAACGATGGAAAACTCAAATTGCATCGCGATTCAAGACATTGTCCTCCAGCCACTTGTCTCCAAGGGGATATTGCTGCCTCGGGCACCTTATGGTCCGTCTCCTGTGAGTCTATATATTCGAATTTCAAGCAAACTGATAGTTAATTGTAACGTTCAGGGCCTCATAATGACGAGCGAACACTCAAATTGCGACGAGATTCAATATCTCGTCCTCCAGCCGACTTGTCTCCAAGGGGATATTGCTGCCTCGGGCACCTCATGGTCAGTCTCCTGTGAGTCTAGGTTTTCGTATCCGACGCAAAACTGATGGTTAATTGTAATGTTCAGGGCCTCCTAATGATGATGGAACACTCAAATTGCGTCGCGATTCAATACATCGTCCTCCACCCGACTTGTCTCCAAGGGGATATTGCTGCATCGGGCACCTCATGGTCTGTCTCCTGTGAGTCTAGGTTTTCGTATCCGACGCAAAACTGATGGTTAATTGTAAGGTTCAGGGCCTCCTAATGATGATGGAACACTCAAATTGCGTCGCGTTTCAATACATCGTCCTCCACCCGACTTGTCTAAAAGGGGATATTGCTGCCTCGGGCACCTTATAGTCCGTCTCCTGTGAGTCTAGATTTTCGAATCGGACGCAAAACTGATAGTTAATTCTAACGTTTAGGGCCTCCTAATCACGATGGAAAACTCAAATTGCATCGCGATTCAATACATCGTCCTCCAGCCGACTTGTCTCCAAGGGGATATTGCTGCATCGGGCACCTTATGGTCCGTCTCCTGTGAGTCTAGATTTTCGAATCGGACGCAAAACTGAAAGTTAATTGTAACTTTCAGGCCCGCCTAATGACAATGGAACACTCAAATTGCATCGCGATTCAATATATCGTCCTCCAGCCGACTTGTCTCCAAGGGGATATTGCTGCCTCGGACACCATATGGTCCGTCTCCTGTGAGTCTAGATTTTAGAATCCGACGCAAAACTGTTGGTTAATTGTAACGTTCAGGGCCTCCTAATGACGATGGGAAACTAAAATGTCATCGCGATTCAATACATCGAGCTCCAGCCGACTTGTCTCCAAGGGGATATTTCTGCTTCGGGCACCTTATGGTCCGTGTCGTGTGAGTCTAGATTTTCGAATCGGACGCAAAACTGATAGTTAATTGTAACGTTCAGGGCCTCCTAATGATGAGGGAACACTCAAATTGCGATGAGATTCAATACATCGTCCTCCAGCCGACTGGACTCCAAGGGGATATTGCTGCCTTGGGCACCTTATGGTACGTCTCTTGTGAGTCTAGGTTTTCGAATCGGACGCAAAACTGATAGTTAATTGTAACGTTCAGGGCCTCCTAATGACGATGGAAAACTCACATTGCATCGCGATTCAATACATCGTCCTCCAGCCAACTTGTCTCCAAGGGGATATAGCTGCTTCGGGCACCTTATGGTCCGTCTCCTGTGAGTCTAGATTTTCGAATCGGACGCAAAACTGATAGTTAATTGTAACGTTCAGGGCCTCCTAATGACGATGGAAAAGTCAAATTTCATCGCGATTCAATTCATCGTCCTCCAGCCGACTTGTCTGCAAGGGGATATTGCTGCCTCGGGCACCTTATGGTCTGTCCCCTGTGAGTCTATATTTTCGAATCGGACGCAAAACTGATAGTTAATACTAACGGTTAGGGCCTCCTAATCACGATGGAAAACTCAAATTGCATCGCGATTCAATACATCGTCCTCCAGCCGACTTGTCTCCATGGGGATATTGCAGCCTCGGGCACATTATGGTTTGTCTCCTGTGAGTCTATATTTTCGAATCCGACGCAAAACTGAAATTTAATTCTAACGTTTAGGGCCTCCTAATCACGATGGAAAACTCAAATTGCATCGCGATTCAATACATCGTCCTCCAGCCGACTTGTCTCCAAGGGGATATTGCTGCTTCAATCACCTTATGGTCCGTCTCCTGTGAGTCTAGATTTTCGAATCTGACGCAAAACTGATAGTTAATTGAAACGTTCAGGGCCTCCTAATGACGACGGAAAACTCAAATTGCATCGCGATTCAACACATCATCCTCCTCCAGAAGACTTGTCTCCAAGGGGATATTGCTGCCTCGGGCACCTTATGCTCCGTCTCCAGTGAGTCTAGATTTTCGAATCGGACGCAAAACTGATAGTTAATTCTAACGTTTATGGCCTCCTAATGACGATGGAAAACTCAAATTGCATTGCGATTCAATACATCGTCCTCCAGCCGACTTGTCTCCAAGGGGATTTTGCTGCCTCGGGCACCTTATGGTCCGTCTCCTGTGAGTCTAGATTTTCGAATCGGACGCAAAACTGATGGTTAATTGTAACGTTCAGCGCCGCCTAATAACGATGGAACACTCAAATTGGATCGCGATTCAATAACTCGTCCTCCAGCCGACTTGTCTCCAAGGGGATATTGCTGCCTCGGACACCATATGGTTTGTCTCCTGTGAGTCTATATTTTCGAATCCGACGCAAAACTGTTGGTTAATTGCAACGTTCACGGCCTCCTAATGACGATGGAAAGCTAAAATTGCATCGCGATTCAATACATCGTCCTCCAGCCCACTTGTCTGCAAGGGTATATTGCTGCTTCGGGCACTTCCTGTGAGTCTAGATTTTTGAATCCGACGCAAAAATGATGGTTGATTGTAACGTTCAGGGCCTCCTAATGACGATGGAACACTCAAATTGCGTCGCAATTCAATAAATCTTCTTCCAGCCGACTTCTCTCCAAGCGGATATTGCTGCCGCGGGCACCTTATGGTCCGTCCCCTGTGAGTCTAGATTTTCGAATCCGACGCAAAACTAATAGTTAATTGTATCGTACAGGGCGTCCTAATAACGATGGAAAACTCAAATTGCATCGCGATTCAAGACATTGTCCTCCAGCCAATTTTCTCCAAGGGGATATTTCTGCCTCGGGCACCTTATGGTCCGACTCCTGTGAGTCTATATTTTCGAAATTCAAGCAAACTGATAGTTAATTGTAACGTTCAGGGCCTCATAATGACGAGCGAACACTCAAATTGCGACTAGATTCAATACCTCGTCATCCAGCCGACTTGTCTCCAAGGGAATATTGCTGCCTTGGGCACCTCATGGTCTGTCTCCTGTGAGTCTAGGTTTTCGTATCCGACGCAAAACTGATGGTTAATTGTAAGGTTCAGGGCCTCCTAATGACGATGGAACACTCAAATTGCGTCGCGATTCAATACATCGTCCTCCACCCGACTTGTCTAAAAGGGGATATTGCTGCCTCGGGCACCTTATAATCCGTCTCCTGTGAGTCTAGATTTTCGAATCGGACGCAAAACTGATAGTTAATTCTAACGTTTAGGGCCTCCTAATCACGATGGAAAACTCAAATTGCATCGCGATTCAATACATCGTCCTCCAGCCGACTTGTCTCCAAGGGGATATTGCTGCCTCGGGCACCTTATGGTCCGTCCCCTATGAGTCTAGATTTTCGAATCCGACGCAAAACTAATAGTTAATTGTATCTTTCAGGGCGTCCTAATAACGATGGAGAACTCAAATTGCATCGTGATTCAATACATTGTCCTCCAGCCTACTTGTCTCCAAGGGGATAATGCTGTCTCGGGCACCTTATGATCCGTCTCCTGTGAGTCTATATTTTCCAATTCCACGCAAACTGATAATAAATTGTAACGTTCAGGGCCTCCTAATGATGAGGGAACACTCAAATTGCGATGAGATTCAATACATCGTCCTCCAGCCGACTTGACTCCAAGGGGATATTGCTGCCTTGGGCACCTTATGGTCCGTCTCTTGTGAGTCTAGGTTTTCGAATCGGACGCAAAACTGATAGTTAATTGTAACGTTCAGGGCCTCCTAATGACGATGGAAAACTCACATTGCATCGCGATTCAATACATCGTCCTCCAGCCAACTTGTCTCCAAGGGGATATTGCTGCTTCGGGCACCTTATGGTCCGTCTCCTGTGAGTCTAGATTTTCGAATCGGACGCAAAACTGATAGTTAATTGTAACGTTCAGGGCCTCCTAATGACGATGGGAAAGTCAAATTTCATCGCGATTCAATTCATCGTCCTCCAGCCGACTTGTCTCCAAGGGGATATTGCTGCCTCGGGCACCTTATGGTCTGTCCCCTGTGAGTCTATATTTTCGAATCGGACGCAAAACTGATAGTTAATACCAACGTTTAGGGCCTCCTAATCACGATGGAAAACTCAAATTGCATCGCGATTCAATACATCGTCCTCCAGCCGACTTGTCTCCATAGGGATATTGCAGCCTCGGGCACATTATGGTTTGTCTCCTGTGAGTCTATATTTTCGAATCCGACGCAAAACTGAAATATATTTCTAACGTTTAGGGTCTCCTAATCACGATGGAAAACTCAAATTGCATCGCGATTCAATACATCGTCCTCCAGCCGACTTGTCTCCAAGGGGATGTTGCTGCTTCAATCACCTTATTGACCGTCTCCTGTGAGTCTAGATTTTCGAATCTGACGCAAAACTGATAGTTAATTGAAACGTTCAGGGCCTCCTAATGACGACGGAAAACTCAAATTGCCTCGCGATTCAACACATCATCCTCCTCCAGAAGACTTGTCTCCAAGGGGATATTGCTGCCTCGGACACCTTATGCTCCGTCTCCAGTGAGTCTAGATTTTCGAATCGGACGCAAAACTGATAGTTAATTCTAACGTTTATGGCCTCCTAATGACGATGGAAAACTCAAATTGCATCGCGATTCAATACATCGTCCTCCAGCCGACTTGTCTCCAAGGGGATTTTGCTGCCTCGGGCACCTTATGATCCGTCTCCTGTGAGTCTAGATTTTCTAATCGGACACAAAACTGATGGTTACTTGTAACGTTCAGCGCCGCCTAATGACGATGGAACACTCAAATTGGATCGCGATTCAATAACTCGTCCTCCAGCCGACTTGTCTCCAAGGGGATATTGCTGCCTCGGACACCATATGGTTTGTCTCCTGAGAGTCTATATTTTCGAATCCGACGCAAAACTGTTGGTTAATTGCAACGTTCACGGCCTCCTAATGACGATGGAAAGCTAAAATTGCATCGCGATTCAATACATCGTCCTCCAGCCCACTTGTCTGCAAGGGTATATTGCTGCTTCGGGCACTTCCTGTGAGTCTAGATTTTTGAATCCGACGCAAAAATGATGGTTGATTGTAACGTTCAGGGCCCCCTAATGACGATGGAACACTCAAATTGCGTCGCAATTCAATAAATCTTCCTCCAGCCGACTTCTCTCCAAGCGGATATTGCTGCCTCGGGCACCTTATGGTCCGTCCCCTGTGAGTCTAGATTTTCGAATCCGACGCAAAACTAATAGTTAATTGTATCGTACAGGGCGTCCTAATAACGATGGAAAACTCAAATTGCATCGCGATTCAAGACATTGTCCTCCAGCCAATTGTCTCCAAGGGGATATTGCTGCCTCGGGCACCTTATGGTCCGACTCCTGTGAGTCTATATTTTCGAAATTCAAGCAAACTGATAGTTAATTGTAACGTTCAGGGCCTCATAATGACGAGCGAACACTCAAATTGCGACGAGATTCAATACCTCGTCCTCCAGCCGACTTGTCTCCAAGGGGATATTGCTGCCTTGGGCACCTTATGGTCCGTCTCCTGTGAGTCTAGGTTTTCGTATCCGACGCAAAACTGATGGTTATTGTTACGTTCAGGGCCTCCTAATGACGATGCAACACTCAAGTGGCGTCGCGATTCAATAGATCGTCCTCCAGCCGACTTGTCTACAAGGGGATATTGCTGCCTTGGGCACCTTATGGTCCGTCTCCTGTGAGTCTAGGTTTTCCAATCGGACGCATAACTGATAGTTAATTGTAATGTTCAGGGCCTCCTAATGACGATAGAAAACTCAAATTGCATCGCGATTCAATACATCGCCCTCCAGCCGAATTGACTCCAAGGTTATATTGCTGCCTCGGGCACCTTATGGTCCGTCTCCTGTGAGACTATATTTTCGAATCCGACGCAAAACTGTTGGTTAATTGTAGCGTTCAGGGCCTCTTATGACGACGGAAAACTCAAATTGCATCGCGATTCAACACATCATCCTCCTCCAGCCGACTTGTCTCCAAGGGGATATTGCTGCCTCGGGCACCTTATGGTCCGTCTCCTGTGAGTCTAGATTTTCGAATCGGACGCAAAACTGATAGTTAATTGTAATGTTCAGGCCCTCCTAATGACGATAGAAAACTCAAATTGCATCGCGATTCATTACATCGTCCTCCAGCCGACTTTTCTCCAAGGGGATATTGCTGCCTCAGGCACCTTATGGTCCGTCTCCTGCGAGTGTAGATTTTCGAATAATACGCAAAACTGATATTTAATTCTAACATTTAGGGCCTCCTAATCACGATGAAAACTCAAATTGCATCGCGATTCAATACATCGTCCTCCAGCCGACTTGTCTCGAGAGGGATATTGCTGCCTCGGGCACCTTATGGTCCGTCTCCTGTGAGTCTAGATTTTAGAATCCGACGCGAAACTGTTGGTTAATTGTAACGTTCAGGGCCTCCTAATGACGATGGGAAACTATAATTGCATCGCGATTCCATAAATCGTCCTCCATCCGAATTCTTTCCAAGGGGATATTGCTGCCTCGGGCACCTTATGGTCCGTCTCCAGTAAGTCTAGATTTTCTAATCCGACACAAAACTGATGGTTAATTGTAACGTTCAGGGCCTCCTAATGACGATGGAACACTCAAATTGCATCGCGATTCAATACATCGTCCTCCAGCCGACTTGTCTCCAAGGGCATATTGCTGCCTCGGGCACCTTATGGGCCGTCTTCTGTGAGTCTAGATTTTCGAATCGGACGAAAAACTGATGGTTAATTGTAACGTTCAAGGCCGCCTAATGACGATGGAACACACAAATGGGGTCGCGATTCAATAACTCTTCCTCCAGCCGACTTGTCTCCAAGGGGATATTGCTGCCTCGGACACCATATGGTCCGTCTCCTGTGAGTCTATATTTTCGAATCCGACGCAAAACTGATAGTTAATTATAACGTTCAGGGCCTCCTAATGACGATGGAAAATTAAATTGCATCGCGATTCATAACATCGTCCTCCAGCCCACTTCTCTCCAAGGGGATATTGCTGCTTCGGGCACCTCCTGTGAGTCTAGATTTTCGAATCCGACGCAAAACTGATGGTTGATTATAACGTTCAGGGCTTCCTAATGACGATGGAACACTCAAATTGCGTCGCAATTCAATAAAACTTCCTCCAGCCGACTTGTCTCCAAGGGGATATTGCTGCCTCGGGCACCTTATGGGCCAACTCCTGTGAGTCTAGATTTTCGAATCCGACGCAAAGCTAATATTTATTTATATCGTTCAGGGCCTCCTAATAACGATGGAGAACTCAAATTGCATCGCGATTGAATACATTGTCCTCTAGCATCTTGTCTCCAAGGGGATAATGCTGCCTCGGGCACCTTATGGTCCGTCTCCTGTGAGTCTAGATTTTCGAGTCGGACGCAAAACTGATAGTTAATTGTAACGTTCAGGGCCTCCTAATGACGACGGAACACTCAAATTGCGACGAGATTCAATACATCGTCCTCCAGCCGTCTTGTCTCCAAGTAGATATTGCTACCTTGGGCACCATAGAGTCCGTCTCCTGTGAGTCTAGGTTTTCGAATCCGACGCAAAACTGATGGATAATTGTAACGTTCAGAGGCTCCTAATGGCGATGGAAATCTCAATTTTCATCGCGATTCAATACATCGTTCTCCAGCCGACGTGTCTACAAGCGGATATTGCTGCCTCGGGCACCTTATGGTCCGTCCCTGTGAGTCTAGGTTTTCGAATCCACGCAAAATTTATGGTTAATTGTAACGTTCAGGGCCTCCTAATGACGATGGAACACTCAAATTGCGTCGCGAATCAATAAATCGTCTTCCAGCCGACTTGTCTCCAATGGGATATTGCTGCCTCGGGCACCTTATGGTCCGTTTCCTCTGAGACTTGATTTTCCAATCCGACGCAAACTAATGGTTAATTGTAACGTTCAGGGCCTCCTAATGAAGATGGAACACTCAAATTGCGTCGCGATTCAATACATCGTCCTCCAGCCGACCTGTCTACAAGGGGATATTGCTGCCTTGGGCACCTTATGGTCCGTCTCCTGTGAGGCTAGATTTTCGAATCGGACGCAAATCTGATAGTTAATTGTAACGTTTAGGGCCTCCTAATGATGATGGAATTCTCAAATTGCATCGCGATTCAATACATCGTCCTCCAGCCGACTTGTCTCCAAGGGGAAATTGTTGCTTTGGGCACCTCCTGTGAGTCTAGATTTTCAAATCCGACGAATAACTGATGGTTAATTGTAACGTTCAGGGCCTCCTAATGTCGATGGAACACTCAAATTGCGTCGCAATTCAATAGATCGTCCTCCAGCCGACTTGTCTCCAAGGGGATTTTGCTGCCTCGGGCACCTTATGATCCGTCTCCTGTGAGTCTAGATTTTCTAATCGGACACAAAACTGATGGTTACTTGTAACGTTCAGCGCCGCCTAATGACGATGGAACACTCAAATTGGATCGCGATTCAATAACTCGTCCTCCAGCCGACTTGTCTCCAAGGGGATATTGCTGCCTCGGACACCATATGGTTTGTCTCCTGAGAGTCTATATTTTCGAATCCGACGCAAAACTGTTGGTTAATTGCAACGTTCACGGCCTCCTAATGACGATGGAAAGCTAAAATTGCATCGCGATTCAATACATCGTCCTCCAGCCCACTTGTCTGCAAGGGTATATTGCTGCTTCGGGCACTTCCTGTGAGTCTAGATTTTTGAATCCGACGCAAAAATGATGGTTGATTGTAACGGTCAGGGCCCCCTAATGACGATGGAACACTCAAATTGCGTCGCAATTCAATAAATCTTCCTCCAGCCGACTTCTCTCCAAGCGGATATTGCTGCCTCGGGCACCTTATGGTCCGTCCCCTGTGAGTCTAGATTTTCGAATCCGACGCAAAACTAATAGTTAATTGTATCGTACAGGGCGTCCTAATAACGATGGAAAACTCAAATTGCATCGCGATTCAAGACATTGTCCTCCAGCCAATTGTCTCCAAGGGGATATTGCTGCCTCGGGCACCTTATGGTCCGACTCCTGTGAGTCTATATTTTCGAAATTCAAGCAAACTGATAGTTAATTGTAACGTTCAGGGCCTCATAATGACGAGCGAACACTCAAATTGCGACGAGATTCAATACCTCGTCCTCCAGCCGACTTGTCTCCAAGGGGATATTGCTGCCTTGGGCACCTTATGGTCCGTCTCCTGTGAGTCTAGGTTTTCGTATCCGACGCAAAACTGATGGTTATTGTTACGTTCAGGGCCTCCTAATGACGATGCAACACTCAAGTGGCGTCGCGATTCAATAGATCGTCCTCCAGCCGACTTGTCTACAAGGGGATATTGCTGCCTTGGGCACCTTATGGTCCGTCTCCTGTGAGTCTAGGTTTTCCAATCGGACGCATAACTGATAGTTAATTGTAATGTTCAGGGCCTCCTAATGACGATAGAAAACTCAAATTGCATCGCGATTCAATACATCGCCCTCCAGCCGAATTGACTCCAAGGTTATATTGCTGCCTCGGGCACCTTATGGTCCGTCTCCTGTGAGACTATATTTTCGAATCCGACGCAAAACTGTTGGTTAATTGTAGCGTTCAGGGCCTCTTATGACGACGGAAAACTCAAATTGCATCGCGATTCAACACATCATCCTCCTCCAGCCGACTTGTCTCCAAGGGGATATTGCTGCCTCGGGCACCTTATGGTCCGTCTCCTGTGAGTCTAGATTTTCGAATCGGACGCAAAACTGATAGTTAATTGTAATGTTCAGGCCCTCCTAATGACGATAGAAAACTCAAATTGCATCGCGATTCATTACATCGTCCTCCAGCCGACTTTTCTCCAAGGGGATATTGCTGCCTCAGGCACCTTATGGTCCGTCTCCTGCGAGTGTAGATTTTCGAATAATACGCAAAACTGATATTTAATTCTAACATTTAGGGCCTCCTAATCACGATGAAAACTCAAATTGCATCGCGATTCAATACATCGTCCTCCAGCCGACTTGTCTCGAGAGGGATATTGCTGCCTCGGGCACCTTATGGTCCGTCTCCTGTGAGTCTAGATTTTAGAATCCGACGCGAAACTGTTGGTTAATTGTAACGTTCAGGGCCTCCTAATGACGATGGGAAACTATAATTGCATCGCGATTCCATAAATCGTCCTCCATCCGAATTCTTTCCAAGGGGATATTGCTGCCTCGGGCACCTTATGGTCCGTCTCCAGTAAGTCTAGATTTTCTAATCCGACACAAAACTGATGGTTAATTGTAACGTTCAGGGCCTCCTAATGACGATGGAACACTCAAATTGCATCGCGATTCAATACATCGTCCTCCAGCCGACTTGTCTCCAAGGGCATATTGCTGCCTCGGGCACCTTATGGGCCGTCTTCTGTGAGTCTAGATTTTCGAATCGGACGAAAAACTGATGGTTAATTGTAACGTTCAAGGCCGCCTAATGACGATGGAACACACAAATGGGGTCGCGATTCAATAACTCTTCCTCCAGCCGACTTGTCTCCAAGGGGATATTGCTGCCTCGGACACCATATGGTCCGTCTCCTGTGAGTCTATATTTTCGAATCCGACGCAAAACTGATAGTTAATTATAACGTTCAGGGCCTCCTAATGACGATGGAAAATTAAATTGCATCGCGATTCATAACATCGTCCTCCAGCCCACTTCTCTCCAAGGGGATATTGCTGCTTCGGGCACCTCCTGTGAGTCTAGATTTTCGAATCCGACGCAAAACTGATGGTTGATTATAACGTTCAGGGCTTCCTAATGACGATGGAACACTCAAATTGCGTCGCAATTCAATAAAACTTCCTCCAGCCGACTTGTCTCCAAGGGGATATTGCTGCCTCGGGCACCTTATGGGCCAACTCCTGTGAGTCTAGATTTTCGAATCCGACGCAAAGCTAATATTTATTTATATCGTTCAGGGCCTCCTAATAACGATGGAGAACTCAAATTGCATCGCGATTGAATACATTGTCCTCTAGCATCTTGTCTCCAAGGGGATAATGCTGCCTCGGGCACCTTATGGTCCGTCTCCTGTGAGTCTAGATTTTCGAGTCGGACGCAAAACTGATAGTTAATTGTAACGTTCAGGGCCTCCTAATGACGACGGAACACTCAAATTGCGACGAGATTCAATACATCGTCCTCCAGCCGTCTTGTCTCCAAGTAGATATTGCTACCTTGGGCACCATAGAGTCCGTCTCCTGTGAGTCTAGGTTTTCGAATCCGACGCAAAACTGATGGATAATTGTAACGTTCAGAGGCTCCTAATGGCGATGGAAATCTCAATTTTCATCGCGATTCAATACATCGTTCTCCAGCCGACGTGTCTACAAGCGGATATTGCTGCCTCGGGCACCTTATGGTCCGTCCCTGTGAGTCTAGGTTTTCGAATCCACGCAAAATTTATGGTTAATTGTAACGTTCAGGGCCTCCTAATGACGATGGAACACTCAAATTGCGTCGCGAATCAATAAATCGTCTTCCAGCCGACTTGTCTCCAATGGGATATTGCTGCCTTGGGCACCTTATGGTCCGTCTCCTGTGAGGCTAGATTTTCGAATCGGACGCAAATCTGATAGTTAATTGTAACGTTTAGGGCCTCCTAATGATGATGGAATTCTCAAATTGCATCGCGATTCAATACATCTTCCTCCAGCCGACTTGTCTCCAAGGGGAAATTGTTGCTTTGGGCACCTCCTGTGAGTCTAGATTTTCGAATCCGACGAATAACTGATGGTTAATTGTAACGTTCAGGGCCTCCTAATGTCGATGGAACACTCAAATTGCGTCGCAATTCAATAGATCGTCCTCCAGCCGACTTGTCTACAAGGGGATATTGCTGCCTTGGGCACCTTATGGTCCGTCTCCTGTGAGTCTAGGTTTTCCAATCGGACGCATAACTGATAGTTAATTGTAATGTTCAGGGCCTCCTAATGACGATAGAAAACTCAAATTGCATCGCGATTCAATACATCGCCCTCCAGCCGAATTGACTCCAAGGTTATATTGCTGCCCCGGGCACCTTATGGTCCGTCTCCTGTGAGACTATATTTTCGAATCCGACGCAAAACTGTTGGTTAATTGTAGCGTTCAGGGCCTCTTATGACGACGGAAAACTCAAATTGCATCGCGATTCAACACATCATCCTCCTCCAGACGACTTGTCTCCAAGGGGATATTGCTGCCTCGGGCACCTTATGGTCCGTCTCCTCTGAGTCTAGATTTTCGAATCGGACGCAAAACTGATGGTTAATTCTAACATTTAGGGCCTCCTAATCACGATGAAAACTCAAATTGCATCGCGATTCAATACATCGTCCTCCAGCCGACTTGTCTCGAGAGGGATATTGCTGCCTCGGGCACCTTATGGTCCGTCTCCTGTGAGTCTAGATTTTAGAATCCGACGCGAAACTGTTGGTTAATTGTAACGTTCAGGGCCTCCTAATGACGATGGGAAACTATAATTGCATCGCGATTCCATAAATCGTCCTCCATCCGAATTCTTTCCAAGGGGATATTGCTGCCTCGGGCACCTTATGGTCCGACTCCAGTAAGTCTAGATTTTCTAATCCGACACAAAACTGATGGTTAATTGTAACGTTCAGGGCCTCCTAATGACGATGGAACACTCAAATTGCATCGCGATTCAATACATCGTCCTCCAGCCGACTTGTCTCCAAGGGCATATTGCTGCCTCGGGCACCTTATGGGCCGTCTTCTGTGAGTCTAGATCTTCGAATCGGACGAAAAACTGATGGTTAATTGTAACGTTCAAGGCCGCCTAATGACGATGGAACACACAAATGGGGTCGCGATTCAATAACTCGTCCTCCAGCCGACTTGTCTCCAAGGGGATATTGCTGCCTCGGACACCATATGGTCCGTCTCCTGTGAGTCTAGATTTTAGAATCCGACGCAAAACTGTTGGTTAATTGTAACGTTCAGGGCCTCCTAATGACGATGGGAAACTAAAATTTCATCGCGATTCAATACATCGAGCTCCAGCCGACTTGTCTCCAAGGGGATATTTCTGCTTCGGGCACCTTATGGTCCGTCTCCTGTGAGTCTAGATTTTCGAATCGGACGCAAAACTGATAGTTAATTGTAACGTTCAGGGCCTCCTAATGACGATGGAAAAGTCAAATTTCATCGCGATTCAATTCATCGTCCTCCAGCCGACTTGTTTCCAAGGGGATATTGCTGCCTCGGGCACCTTATGGTCTGTCCCCTGTGAGTCTATATTTTCGAATCGGACGCAAAACTGATAGTTAATACTAACGTTTAGGGCCTCCTAATCACGATGGAAAACTCAAATTGCATCGCGATTCAATACATCGTCCTCCAGCCGACTTGTCTCCAAGGGCATATTGCTGCCTCGGACACCATATGGTCCGTCTCCTGTGAGTCTAGATTTTAGAATCCGACGCAAAACTGTTGGTTAATTGTAACGTTCAGGGCCTCCTAATGACGATGGGAAACTAAAATTTCATCGCGATTCAATACATCGAGCTCCAGCCGACTTGTTTCCAAGGGGATATTGCTGCTTCAATCACCTTATGGTCCGTCTCCTTTGAGTCTATATTTTCGAATCCGACGCAAAACTGAAATTTAATTCTAACGTTTAGGGCCTCCTAATCACGATGGAAAACTCAAATTGCATCGCGATTCAATACATCGTCCTCCAGCCGACTTGTCTCCAAGGGGATATTGCTGCTTCAATCACCTTATGGTCCGTCTCCTGTGAGTCTAGATTTTCGAATCTGACGCAAAACTGATAGTTAATTGAAACGGTCAGGGCCTCCTAATGACGACGGAAAACTCAAATTGCATCGCGATTCAACACATCATCCTCCTCCAGAAGACTTGTCTCCAAGGGGATATTGCTGCTTCGGGCACCTTATGCTCCGTCTCCAGTGAGTCTAGATTTTCGAATCGGACGCAAAACTGATAGTTAATTCTAACGTTTATGGCCTCCTAATGACGATGGAAAACTCAAATTGTATCGCGATTCAATACATCGTCCTCCAGCCGACTTGTCTCCAAGGGGATTTTGCTGCCTCGGGCACCTTATGGTCCGTCTCCTGTGAGTCTAGATTTTCAAATCGGACGCAAAACTGATGGTTAATTGTAACGTTCAGCGCCGCCTAATGACGATGGAACACTCAAATTGGATCGCGATTCAATAACTCGTCCTCCAGCCGACTTGTCTCCAAGGGGATATTGCTGCCTCGGACACCATATGGTTTGTCTCCTGTGAGTCTATATTTTCGAATCCGACGCAAAACTGTTAGTTAATTGCAACGTTCACGGCCTCCTAATGACGATGGAAAGCTAAAATTGCATCGCGATTCAATACATCGTCCTCCAGCCCACTTGTCTGCAAGGGTATATTGCTGCTTCGGGCACTTCCTGTGAGTCTAGATTTTTGAATCCGACGCAAAAATGATGGTTGATTGTAACGTTCAGGGCCTCCTAATGACGATGGAACACTCAAATTGCGTCGCAATTCAATAAATCTTCCTCCAGCCGATTTCTCTCCAAGGGGATATTGCTGCCTCGGGCCCTTTATGGTCCGTCCCCTGTGAGTCTAGATTTTCGAATCCGACGCAAAACTAATAGTTAATTGTATCGTACAGGGCGTCCTAATAACGATGGAAAACTCAAATTGCATCGCGATTCAAGACATTGTCCTCCAGCCAATTGTCTCCAAGGGGATATTGCTGCCTCGGGCACCTTATGGTCCGTCTCCTGTGAGTCTATATTTTCGAATTTCAAGCAAACTGATAGTTAATTGTAACGTTCAGGGCCTCATAATGACGAGCGAACACTCAAATTGCGACGAGATTCAATACCACGTCCTCCAGCCGACTTGTCTCCAAGGGGATATTGCTGCCTTGGGCACCTCATGGTCTGTCTCCTGTGAGTCTAGGTTTTCGTATCCGACGCAAAACTGATGGTTAATTGTAAGGTTCAGGGCCTCCTAATGATGATAGAACACTCAAATTGCGTCGCGATTCAATACATCGTCCTCCACCCGACTTGTCTCCAAGGGGATATTGCTGCATCGGGCACCTCATGGTCTGTCTCCTGTGAGTCTAGGTTTTCGTATCCGACGCAAAACTGATGGTTAATTGTAAGGTTCAGGGCCTCCTAATGATGATGGAACACTCAAATTGCGTCGCGATTCAATACATCGTCCTCCACCCGACTTGTCTAAAAGGGGATATTGCTGCCTCGGGCACCTTATAGTCCGCCTCCTGTGAGTCTAGATTTTCGAATCGGACGCAAAACTGATAGTTAATTCTAACGTTTAGGGCCTCCTAATCACGATGGAAAACTCAAATTGCATCGCGATTCAATACATCGTCCTCCAGCCGACTTGTCTCCAAGGGGATATTACTGCCTCGGGCACCTTATGGTCCGTCCCCTATGAGTCTAGATTTTCGAATCCGACGCAAAACTAATAGTTAATTGTATCGTTCAGGGCGTCCTAATAACGATGGAAAACTCAAATTGCATCGCGATTCAATACATTGTCCTCCAGCCTACTTGTCTCCAAGGGGATATTGCTGCCTTGGGCACCTCATGGTCTGTCTCCTGTGAGTCTAGGTTTTCGTATCCGACGCAAAACTGATGGTTAATTGTAACGTTCAGGGCCTCCTGATGACCATGGAACACTCAAATTGTGTCGCGATTCAATACATCGTCCTCCAGCCGACTTGTCTACAAGGGGATATTGCTGCCTCGGACACCTTATGGTCCGTCTCCTGTGAGTCTAGATTTTCGAATCGGACGCAAAACTGATAGTTAATTCTAACGTTTAGGGCCTCCTAATCACGATGGAAAACTCAAATTGCAAGTGCGATTCAATACATCGTCCTCCAGCCGACTTGTCTCCAAGGGGATATTGCTGCATCGGGCACCTTATGGTCCGTCTCCTGTGAGTCTAGATTTTCGAATCGGACGCAAAACTGATAGTTAATTGTAACTTTCAGGCCCGCCTAATGACAATGGAACACTCAAATTGCATCGCGATTCAATATATCGTCCTCCAGCCGACTTGTCTCCAAGGGGATATTGCTGCCTCGGACACCATATGGTCCGTCTCCTGTGAGTCTAGATTTTAGAATCCGACGCAAAACTGTTGGTTAATTGTAACGTTCAGGGCCTCCTAATGACGATGGGAAACTAAAATTTCATCGCGATTCAATACATCGAGCTCCAGCCGACTTGTCTCCAAGGGGATATTTCTGCTTCGGGCACCTTATGGTCCGTGTCGTGTGAGTCTAGATTTTCGAATCGGACGCAAAACTGATAGTTAATTGTACCGTTCAGGGCCTCCTAATGATGAGGGAACACTCAAATTGCGATGAGATTCAATACATCGTCCTCCAGCCGACTGGACTCCAAGGGGATATTGCTGCCTTGGGCACCTCATGGTCTGTCTCCTGTGAGTCTAGGTTTTCGTATCCGACGGAAAACTGATGGTTAATTGTAAGGTTCAGGGCCTCCTAATGACGATGGAACACTCAAATTGCGTCGCGATTCAATACATCGTCCTCCACGCGACTTGTCTAAAAGGGGATATTGCTGCCTCGGGCACCTTATAGTCCGTCTCCTGTGAGTCTAGATTTTCGAATCGGACGCAAAACTGATAGTTAATTCTAACGTTTAGGGCCTCCTAATCACGATGGAAAACTCAAATTGCATCGCGATTCAATACATCGTCCTCCAGCCGACTTGTCTCCAAGGGGATATTGCTGCCTCGGGCACCTTATGGTCCGTCCCCTATGAGTCTAGATTTTCGAATCCGACGCAAAACTAATAGTTAATTGTATCGTTCAGGGCGTCCTAATAACGATGGAGAACTCAAATTGCATCGCGATTCAATACATTGTCCTCCAGCCTACTTGTCTCCAAGGGGATATTGCTGTCTCGGGCACCTTATGATCCGTCTCCTGTGAGTCTATATTTTCCAATTCCACGCAAACTGATAGTTAATTGTAACGATCAGGGCCTCCTCTTGACGAGCGAACACTCAAATTGCGACGAGATTCAATACATCATCCTCCAGCCGACTTGTCTCCA
Source organism: Schistocerca cancellata (assembly GCF_023864275.1). Taxonomy (NCBI): domain Eukaryota; kingdom Metazoa; phylum Arthropoda; class Insecta; order Orthoptera; family Acrididae; genus Schistocerca; species Schistocerca cancellata. The sequence goes on from NW_026047101.1 coordinate 125,545, forward strand.
AGGGGATAATGCTGCCTTGGGCACCTCATGGTCTGTCTCCTGTGAGTCTAGGTTTTCGTATCCGACGCAAAACTGATGGTTAATTGTAACGTTCAGGGCCTCCTAATGACCATGGAACACTCAAATTGCGTCGCGATTCAATACATCGTCCTCCAGTCGACTTGTCTACAAGGGGATATTGCTGCCTCGGACACCTTATGGTCCGTCTCCTGTGAGTCTAGATTTTCGAATCGGACGCAAAACTGATAGTAAATTCTAACGTTTAGGGCCTATTAATCACGATGGAAAACTCAAATTGCATGTGCGATTCAATACATCGTCCTCCAGCCGACTTGTCTCCAAGGGGATATTGCTTCATCGGGCACCTTATGGTCCGTCTTCTGTGAGTCTAGATTTTCGAATCGGACGCAAAACTGATAGTTAATTGTAACTTTCAGGCCCGCCTAATGACAATGGAACACTCAAATAGCATCGCGATTCAATACATCGTCCTCCAGCCTACTTGTCTCCAAGGGGATATTGCTGCTTCAATCACCTTATTGACCGTCTCCTGTGAGTCTAGATTTTCGAATCTGACGCAAAACTGATAGTTAATTGAAACGTTCAGGGCCTCCTAATGACGACGGAAAACTCAAATTACCTCGCGATTCAACACATCATCCTCCTCCAGAAGACTTGTCTCCAAGGGGATATTGCTGCCTCGGGCACCTTATGCTCCGTCTCCAGTGAGTCTAGATTTTCGAATCGGACGCAAAACTGATAGTTAATTCTAACGTTTATGGCCTCCTAATGACGATGTAAAACTCAAATTGCATCGCGATTCAATACATCGTCCTCCAGCCGACCTGTCTCCAAGGGGATTTTGCTGCCTCGGGCACCTTATGGTCCGTCTCCTGTGAGTCTAGATTTTCGAATCGGACGCAAAACTGATGGTTAATTGTAACGTTCAGCGCCGCCTAATGACGATGGAACACTCAAATTGGATCGCGATTCAATAACTCGTCCTCCAGCCGACTTGTCTTCAAGGGGATATTGCTGCCTCGGACACCATATGGTTTGTCTCCTGAGAGTCTATATTTTCGAATCCGACGCAAAACTGTTGGTTAATTGCAACGTTCACGGCCTCCTAATGACGATGGAAAGCTAAAATTGCATCGCGATTCAATACATCGTCCTCCAGCCCACTTGTCTGCAAGGGTATATTGCTGCTTCGGGCACTTCCTGTGAGTCTAGATTTTTGAATCCGACGCAAAAATGATGGTTGATTGTAACGTTCAGGGCCTCCTAATGACGATGGAACACTCAAATTGCGTCGCAATTCAATAAATCTTCCTCCAGCCGACTTCTCTCCAAGCGGATATTGCTGCCTCGGGCACCTTATGGTCCGTCCCCTGTGAGTCTAGATTTTCGAATCCGACGCAAAACTAATAGTTAATTGTATCGTACAGGGCGTCCTAATAACGATGGAAAACTCAAATTGCATCGCGATTCAAGACATTGTCCTCCAGCCAATTGTCTCCAAGGGGATATTGCTGCCTCGGGCACCTTATGGTCCGACTCCTGTGAGTCTATATTTTCGAAATTCAAGCAAACTGATAGTTAATTGTAACGTTCAGGGCCTCATAATGACGAGCGAACACTCAAATTGCGACGAGATTCAATACCTCGTCCTCCAGCCGACTTGTCTCCAAGGGGATATTGCTGCCTTGGGCACCTTATGGTCCGTCTCCTGTGAGTCTAGGTTTTCGTATCCGACGCAAAACTGATGGTTATTGTTACGTTCAGGGCCTCCTAATGACGATGCAACACTCAAGTGGCGTCGCGATTCAATAGATCGTCCTCCAGCCGACTTGTCTACAAGGGGATATTGCTGCCTTGGGCACCTTATGGTCCGTCTCCTGTGAGTCTAGGTTTTCCAATCGGACGCATAACTGATAGTTAATTGTAATGTTCAGGGCCTCCTAATGACGACAGAAAACTCAAATTGCATCGCGATTCAATACATCGCCCTCCAGCCGAATTGACTCCAAGGTTATATTGCTGCCTCGGGCACCTTATGGTCCGTCTCCTGTGAGACTATATTTTCGAATCCGACGCAAAACTGTTGGTTAATTGTAGCGTTCAGGGCCTCTTATGACGACGGAAAACTCAAATTGCATCGCGATTCAACACATCATCCTCCTCCAGACGACTTGTCTCCAAGGGGATATTGCTGCCTCGGGCACCTTATGGTCCGTCTCGTGTGAGTCTAGATTTTCGAATCGGACGCAAAACTGATGGTTAATTCTAATGTTTAGGGCCTCCTAATGACGATTGAAAACTCAAATTTCATCGCGATTCAATACATCGTCCTCCAGCCGACTTGACTCCAAGGGGATATTGCTGCCTCGGGCACCTGATGGTCCGTCTGCTGTGAGTCTAGTTTTTCGAATCGGACGCAACACTGATGGTTAATTGTAACGTTCAGGGCCGCCTAATGACGATGGAACACACAAATTGTGTCGCGATTCAATAACTTGTCCTCCAGCCATCTTGTCTGCAAGGGGATATTGCTGCCTCGGACACCATATGGTCCGTTTCCTGTGAGTCTATAATTTCGAAGCCGACGCAAAACTGTAGGTTAATTGTAACGTTCAGGGCCTCCTAATGACGATGGGAAACTATAATTGCATCGCGATTCCATAAATCGTCCTCCATCCGAATTCTTTCCAAGGGGATATTCCTGCCTCGGGCACCTTATGGTCCGTCTCCAGTAAGTCTAGATTTTCTAATCCGACACAAAACTGATCGTTAATTGTAACGTTCAGGGCCTCCTAATGACGATGGAACACTCAAATTGCATCGCGATTCAATACATCGTCCTCCAGCCCACTTGTCTGCAAGGGTATATTGCTGCTTCGGGCACTTCCTGTGAGTCTAGATTTTTGAATCCGACGCAAAAATGATGGTTGATTGTAACGTTCAGGGCCTCCTAATGACGATGGAACACTCAAATTGCGTCGCAATTCAATAAATCTTCCTCCAGCCGACTTCTCTCCAAGCGGATATTGCTGCCGCGGGCACCTTATGGTCCGTCCCCTGTGAGTCTAGATTTTGGAATCCGACGCAAAACTAATAGTTAATTGTATCGTACAGGGCGTCCTAATAACGATGGAAAACTCAAATTGCATCGCGATTCAAGACATTGTCCTCCAGCCAATTTTCTCCAAGGGGATATTTCTGCCTCGGGCACCTTATGGTCCGACTCCTGTGAGTCTATATTTTCGAAATTCAAGCAAACTGATAGTTAATTGTAACGTTCAGGGCCTCATAATGACGAGCGAACACTCAAATTGCGACTAGATTCAATACCTCGTCATCCAGCCGACTTGTCTCCAAGGGGATATTGATACGTCGGGCACCTTATGGTCCGTCTCCCGTGAGTCTAGATTTTCGAATCCGACGCCAAACTGAAAGTTAATTGTAACGTTCAGGGCCTCCTGATGACAATGGAATACTCACATCCCGTCCGGAATCAATACATTGTCCTCCAGCCGACTTGCCTAAAAGGGGATATTGCTGCCTTGGGCACCTCATGGTCTGTCTCCTGTGAGTCTAGGTTTTCGTATCCGACGGAAAACTGATGGTTAATTGTAAGGTTCAGGGCCTCCTAATGACGATGGAACACTCAAATTGCGTCGCGATTCAATACATCGTCCTCCACGCGACTTGTCTAAAAGGGGATATTGCTGCCTCGGGCACCTTATAGTCCGTCTCCTGTGAGTCTAGATTTTCGAATCGGACGCAAAACTGATAGTTAATTCTAACGTTTAGGGCCTCCTAATCACGATGGAAAACTCAAATTGCATCGCGATTCAATACATCGTCCTCCAGCCGACTTGTCTCCAAGGGGATATTGCTGCCTCGGGCACCTTATGGTCCGTCCCCTATGAGTCTAGATTTTCGAATCCGACGCAAAACTAATAGTTAATTGTATCGTTCAGGGCGTCCTAATAACGATGGAGAACTCAAATTGCATCGCGATTCAATACATTGTCCTCCAGCCTACTTGTCTCCAAGGGGATATTGCTGTCTCGGGCACCTTATGATCCGTCTCCTGTGAGTCTATATTTTCCAATTCCACGCAAACTGATAGTTAATTGTAACGTTCAGGGCCTCCTCTTGACGAGCGAACACTCAAATTGCGACGAGATTCAATACATCATCCTCCAGCCGACTTGTCTCCAGGGGGATATTGCTGCCTTGGGCACCTCATGGTCTGTCTCCCGTGAGTCTAGGTTTTCGTATCCGACGCAAAACTGATGGTTAATTGTAACGTTCAGGGCCTCCTAATGACCATGGAACACTCAAATTGCGTCGCGATTCAATACATCGTCCTCCAGCCGACTTGTCTCCAAGGGGATATTGCTGCCTCGGACACCTTATGGTCCGTCCCCTGTGAGTCTAGATTTTCGAATCGGACGCAAAACTGATAGTAAATTCTAACGTTTAGGGCCTATTAATCACGATGGAAAACTCAAATTGCATGTGCGATTCAATACATCGTCCTCCAGCCGACTTGTCTCCAAGGGGATATTGCTGCATCGGGCACCTTATGGTCCGTCTTCTGTGAGTCTAGATTTTCGAATCGGACGCAAAACTGATAGTTAATTGTAACTTTCAGGCCCGCCTAATGACAATGGAACACTCAAATTGCATCGCGATTCAATACATCGTCCTCCAGCCGACTTGTCTCCAAGGGGATATTGCTGCCTCGGACACCATATGGTCCGTCTCCTGTGAGTCTAGATTTTAGGATCCGACGCAAAACTGTTGGTTAATTGTAACGTTCAGGTCCTCCTAATGACGATGGGAAACTAAAATTTCATCGCGATTCAATACATCGAGCTCCAGCCGACTTGTCTCCAAGGGGATATTTCTGCTTCGGGCACCTTATAATCCGTGTCGTGTGAGTCTAGATTTTCGAATCGGACGCAAAACTGATAGTAAATTGTAACGTTCAGGGCCTCCTAATGATGAGGGAACACTCAAATTGCGATGAGATTCAATACATCGTCCTCCAGCCGACTTAACTCCAAGGGGATATTGCTGCCTTGGGCACCTTATGGTCCGTCTCTTGTGAGTCTAGGTTTTCGAATCGGACGCAAAACCGTTAGTTAATTGTAACGTTCAGGGCGTCCTAATGACGATGGAAAACTCACATTGCATCGCGATTCAATACATCGTCCTCCAGCCAACTTGTCTCCAAGGGGATATTGCTGCTTCGGGCACCTTATGGTCCGTCTCCAGTGAGTCTAGATTTTCGAATCGGACGCAAAACTGATAGTTAATTGTAACGTTCAGGGCCTCCTAATGACGAAAGGAAAGTCAAATTTCATCGCGATTCAATTCATCGTCCTCCAGCCGACTTGTCTCCAAGGGGATATTGCTGCCTCGGGCACCTTATGGTCTGTCCCCTGTGAGTCTATATTTTCGAATCGGACGCAAAACTGATAGTTAATACTAACGTTTGGGGCCTCCTAATCACGATGGAAAACTCAAATTGCATCGCGATTCAATACATCGTCCTCCAGCCGACTTGTCTCCATGGGGATATTGCAGCCTCGGGCACATTATGGTTTGTCTCCTGTGAGTCTATATTTTCGAATCCGACGCAAAACTGAAATTTAATTCTAACGTTTAGGGCCTCCTAATCACGATGGAAAACTCAAATTGCATCGCGATTCAATACATCGTCCTCCAGCCGACTTGTCTCCAAGGGGATATTGCTGCTTCAATCACCTTATTGACCGTCTCCTGTGAGTCTAGATTTTCGAATCTGACGCAAAACTGATAGTTAATTGAAACGTTCAGGGCCTCCTAATGACGACGGAAAACTCAAATTGCCTCGCGATTCAACACATCATCCTCCTCCAGAAGACTTGTCTCCAAGGGGATATTGCTGCCTCGGGCACCTTATGCTCCGTCTCCAGTGAGTCTAGATTTTCGAATCGGACGCAAAACTGATAGTTAATTCTAACGTTTATGGCCTCCTAATGACGATGGAAAACTCAAATTGCATCGCGATTCAATACATCGTCCTCCAGCCGACTTGTCTCCAAGGGGATTTTGCTGCCTCGGGCACCTTATGGTCCGTCTCCTGTGAGTCTAGATTTTCGAATCGGACGCAAAACTGATGGTTAATTGTAACGTTCAGCGCCGCCTAATGACGATGGAACACTCAAATTGGATCGCGATTCAATAACTCGTCCTCCAGCCGACTTGTCTCCAAGGGGATATTGCTGCCTCGGACACCATATGGTTTGTCTCCTGAGAGTCTATATTTTCGAATCCGACGCAAAACTGTTGGTTAATTGCAACGTTCACGGCCTCCTAATGACGATGGAAAGCTAAAATTGCATCGCGATTCAATACATCGTCCTCCAGCCCACTTGTCTGCAAGGGTATATTGCTGCTTCGGGCACTTCCTGTGAGTCTAGATTTTTGAATCCGACGCAAAAATGATGGTTGATTGTAACGTTCAGGGCCTCCTAATGACGATGGAACACTCAAATTGCGTCGCAATTCAATAAATCTTCCTCCAGCCGAATTCTCTCCAAGCGGATATAGCTGCCTCGGGCACCTTATGGTCCGTCCCCTGTGAGTCTAGATTTTCGAATCCGACGCAAAACTAATAGTTAATTGTATCGTTCAGGGCGTCCTAATAACGATGGAGAACTCAAATTGCATCGCGATTCAATACATTGTCCTCCAGCCTACTTGTCTCCAAGGGGATATTGCTGTCTCGGGCACCTTATGATCCGTCTCCTGTGAGTCTATATTTTCCAATTCCACGCAAACTGATAGTTAATTGTAACGTTCAGGGCCTCCTCTTGACGAGCGAACACTCAAATTGCGACGAGATTCAATACATCATCCTCCAGCCGACTTGTCTCCAGGGGGATATTGCTGCCTTGGGCACCTCATGGTCTGTCTCCCGTGAGTCTAGGTTTTCGTATCCGACGCAAAACTGATGGTTAATTGTAACGTTCAGGGCCTCCTAATGACCATGGAACACTCAAATTGCGTCGCGATTCAATACATCGTCCTCCAGCCGACTTGTCTCCAAGGGGATATTGCTGCCTCGGACACCTTATGGTCCGTCCCCTGTGAGTCTAGATTTTCGAATCGGACGCAAAACTGATAGTAAATTCTAACGTTTAGGGCCTATTAATCACGATGGAAAACTCAAATTGCATGTGCGATTCAATACATCGTCCTCCAGCCGACTTGTCTCCAAGGGGATATTGCTGCATCGGGCACCTTATGGTCCGTCTTCTGTGAGTCTAGATTTTCGAATCGGACGCAAAACTGATAGTTAATTGTAACTTTCAGGCCCGCCTAATGACAATGGAACACTCAAATTGCATCGCGATTCAATACATCGTCCTCCAGCCGACTTGTCTCCAAGGGGATATTGCTGCCTCGGACACCATATGGTCCGTCTCCTGTGAGTCTAGATTTTAGGATCCGACGCAAAACTGTTGGTTAATTGTAACGTTCAGGTCCTCCTAATGACGATGGGAAACTAAAATTTCATCGCGATTCAATACATCGAGCTCCAGCCGACTTGTCTCCAAGGGGATATTTCTGCTTCGGGCACCTTATAATCCGTGTCGTGTGAGTCTAGATTTTCGAATCGGACGCAAAACTGATAGTAAATTGTAACGTTCAGGGCCTCCTAATGATGAGGGAACACTCAAATTGCGATGAGATTCAATACATCGTCCTCCAGCCGACTTAACTCCAAGGGGATATTGCTGCCTTGGGCACCTTATGGTCCGTCTCTTGTGAGTCTAGGTTTTCGAATCGGACGCAAAACCGATAGTTAATTGTAACGTTCAGGGCGTCCTAATGACGATGGAAAACTCACATTGCATCGCGATTCAATACATCGTCCTCCAGCCAACTTGTCTCCAAGGGGATATTGCTGCTTCGGGCACCTTATGGTCCGTCTCCAGTGAGTCTAGATTTTCGAATCGGACGCAAAACTGATAGTTAATTGTAACGTTCAGGGCCTCCTAATGACGAAAGGAAAGTCAAATTTCATCGCGATTCAATTCATCGTCCTCCAGCCGACTTGTCTCCAAGGGGATATTGCTGCCTCGGGCACCTTATGGTCTGTCCCCTGTGAGTCTATATTTTCGAATCGGACGCAAAACTGATAGTTAATACTAACGTTTGGGGCCTCCTAATCACGATGGAAAACTCAAATTGCATCGCGATTCAATACATCGTCCTCCAGCCGACTTGTCTCCATGGGGATATTGCAGCCTCGGGCACATTATGGTTTGTCTCCTGTGAGTCTATATTTTCGAATCCGACGCAAAACTGAAATTTAATTCTAACGTTTAGGGCCTCCTAATCACGATGGAAAACTCAAATTGCATCGCGATTCAATACATCGTCCTCCAGCCGACTTGTCTCCAAGGGGATATTGCTGCTTCAATCACCTTATTGACCGTCTCCTGTGAGTCTAGATTTTCGAATCTGACGCAAAACTGATAGTTAATTGAAACGTTCAGGGCCTCCTAATGACGACGGAAAACTCAAATTGCCTCGCGATTCAACACATCATCCTCCTCCAGAAGACTTGTCTCCAAGGGGATATTGCTGCCTCGGGCACCTTATGCTCCGTCTCCAGTGAGTCTAGATTTTCGAATCGGACGCAAAACTGATAGTTAATTCTAACGTTTATGGCCTCCTAATGACGATGGAAAACTCAAATTGCATCGCGATTCAATACATCGTCCTCCAGCCGACTTGTCTCCAAGGGGATTTTGCTGCCTCGGGCACCTTATGGTCCGTCTCCTGTGAGTCTAGATTTTCGAATCGGACGCAAAACTGATGGTTAATTGTAACGTTCAGCGCCGCCTAATGACGATGGAACACTCAAATTGGATCGCGATTCAATAACTCGTCCTCCAGCCGACTTGTCTCCAAGGGGATATTGCTGCCTCGGACACCATATGGTTTGTCTCCTGAGAGTCTATATTTTCGAATCCGACGCAAAACTGTTGGTTAATTGCAACGTTCACGGCCTCCTAATGACGATGGAAAGCTAAAATTGCATCGCGATTCAATACATCGTCCTCCAGCCCACTTGTCTGCAAGGGTATATTGCTGCTTCGGGCACTTCCTGTGAGTCTAGATTTTTGAATCCGACGCAAAAATGATGGTTGATTGTAACGTTCAGGGCCTCCTAATGACGATGGAACACTCAAATTGCGTCGCAATTCAATAAATCTTCCTCCAGCCGAATTCTCTCCAAGCGGATATAGCTGCCTCGGGCACCTTATGGTCCGTCCCCTGTGAGTCTAGATTTTCGAATCCGACGCAAAACTAATAGTTAATTGTATCGTACAGGGCGTCCTAATAACGATGGAAAACTCAAATTGCATCGCGATTCAAGACATTGTCCTCCAGCCAATTGTCTCCAAGGGGATATTGCTGCCTCGGGCACCTTATGGTCCGACTCCTGTGAGTCTATATTTTCGAAATTCAAGCAAACTGATAGTTAATTGTAACGTTCAGGGCCTCATAATGACGAGCGAACACTCAAATTGCGACGAGATTCAATACCTCGTCCTCCAGCCGACTTGTCTCCAAGGGGATATTGCTGCCTTGGGCACCTTATGGTCCGTCTCCTGTGAGTCTAGGTTTTCGTATCCGACGCAAAACTGATGGTTATTGTTACGTTCAGGGCCTCCTAATGACGATGCAACACTCAAGTGGCGTCGCGATTCAATAGATCGTCCTCCAGCCGACTTGTCTACAAGGGGATATTGCTGCCTTGGGCACCTTATGGTCCGTCTCCTGTGAGTCTAGGTTTTCCAATCGGACGCATAACTGATAGTTAATTGTAATGTTCAGGGCCTCCTAATGACGATAGGAAACTCAAATTGCATCGCGATTCAATACATCGCCCTCCAGCGGAATTGACTCCAAGGTTATATTGCTGCCTCGGGCACCTTATGGTCCGTCTCCTGTGAGACTATATTTTCGAATCCGACGCAAAACTGTTGGTTAATTGTAGCGTTCAGGGCCTCTTATGACGACGGAAAACTCAAATTGCATCGCGATTCAACACATCATCCTCCTCCAGACGACTTGTCTCCAAGGGGATATTGCTGCCTCGGGCACCTTATGGTCCGTCTCCTGTGAGTCTAGATTTTCGAATCGGACGCAAAACTGATGGTTAATTCTAATGTTTAGGGCCTCCTAATGACGATGGAAAACTCAAATTTCATCGCGATTCAATACATCGTCCTCCAGCCGACTTGACTCCAAGGGGATATTGCTGCCTCGGGCACCTGATGGTCCGTCTGCTGTGAGTCTAGATTTTCGAATCGGACGCAACACTGATGGTTAATTGTAACGTTCAGGGCCGCCTAATGACGATGGAACACACAAATTGGGTCGCGATTCAATAACTTGTCCTCCAGCCGACTTGTCTGCAAGGGGATATTGCTGCCTCGGACACCATATGGTCCGTTTCCTGTGAGTCTATAATTTCGAAGCCGACGCAAAACTGTAGGTTAATTGTAACGTTCAGGGCCTCCTAATGACGATGGAAAATTAAATTGCATCGCGATTCATTACATCGTCCTCCAGCCGACTTTTCTCCAAGGGGATATTGCTGCCTCAGGCACCTTATGGTCCGTCTCCTGCGAGTGTAGATTTTCGAATAATACGCAAAACTGATATTTAATTCTAACATTTAGGGCCTCCTAATCACGATGAAAACTGAAATTGCATCGCGATTCAATACATCGTCCTCCAGCCGACTTGTCTCGAGAGGGATATTGCTGCCTCGGGCACCTTATGGTCCGTCTCCTGTGAGTCTAGATTTTATAATCCGACGCGAAACTGTTGGTTAATTGTAACGTTCAGGGCCTCCTAATGACGATGGGAAACTATAATTGCATCGCGATTCCATAAATCGTCCTCCATCCGAATTCTTTCCAAGGGGATATTGCTGCCTCGGGCACCTTATGGTCCGTCTCCAGTAAGTCTAGATTTTCTAATCCGACACAAAACTGATGGTTAATTGTAACGTTCAGGGCCTCCTAATGACGATGGAACACTCAAATTGCATCGCGATTCAATACATCGTCCTCCAGCCGACTTGTCTCCAAGGGCATATTGCTGCCTCGGGCACCTTATGGGCCGTCTTCTGTGAGTCTAGATTTTTGAATCGGACGAAAAACTGATGGTTAATTGTAACGTTCAAGGCCGCCTAATGACGATGGAACACACAAATGGGGTCGCGATTCAATATCTCTTCGTCCAGCCGACTTGTCTTTAAGGGGATATTGCTGCCTCGGACACCATATGGTCCGTCTCCTGTGAGTCTATATTTTCGAATCCGACGCAAAACTGATAGTTAATTGTAACGTTCAGGGCCTCCTAATGACGATGGAAAATTAAATTGCATCGCGATTCATAACGTCGTCCTCCAGCCCACTTCTTTCCAAGGGGATATTGCTGCTTCGGGCACCTCCTGTGAGTCTAGATTTTCGAATCCGACGCAAAACTGATGGTTGATTGTAACGTTCAGGGCTTCCTAATGACGATGGAACACTCAAATTGCGTCGCAATTCAATAAAACTTCCTCCAGCCGACTTGTCTCCAAGGGGATATTGCTGCCTCTGGCACCTTATGGGCCAACTCCTGTGAGTCTAGATTTTCGAATCCGACGCAAAGCTAATATTTATTTATATCGTTCAGGGCCTCCTAATAACGATGGAGAACTCAAATTGCATCGCGATTGAATACATTGTCCTCTAGCATCCTTGTCTCCAAGGGGATAATGCTGCCTCGGGCACCTTATGGTCCGTCTCCTGTGAGTCTAGATTTTCGAGTCGGACGCAAAACTGATAGTTAATTGTAACGTTCAGGGCCTCCTAATGACGACGGAACACTCAAATTGCAACGAGATTCAATACATCGTCCTCCAGCCGTCTTGTCTCCAAGTAGATATTGCTACCTTGGGCACCATAAAGTCCGTCTCCTGTGAGTCTAGGTTTTCGAATCCGACGCAAAACTGATGGATAATTGTAACGTTCAGAGGCTCCTAATGGCGATGGAAATCTCAATTTTCATCGCGATTCAATACATCGTTCTCCAGCCGACGTGTCTACAAGCGGATATTGCTGCCTCGGGCACCTTATGGTCCGTCCCTGTGAGACTAGGTTTTCGAATCCACGCAAAATTTATGGTTAATTGTAACGTTCAGGGCCTCCTAATGACGATGGAACACTCAAATTGCGTCGCGAATCAATAAATCGTCCTCCAGCCGACTTGTCTCCAATGGGATATTGCTGCCTCGGGCACCTTATGGTCCGTTTCCTCTGAGACTTGATTTTCCAATCCGACGCAAAACTGATGGTTAATTGTAACGTTCAGGGCCTCCTAATGAAGATGGAACACTCAAATTGCGTCGCGATTCAATACTTCGTCCTTTAGCCGACCTGTCTACAAGGGGATATTGCTGCCTTGGGCACCTTATGGTCCGTCTCCTGTGAGGCTAGATTTTCGAATCGGACGCAAATCTGATAGTTAATTGTAACGTTTAGGGCCTCCTAATGATGATGGAATACTCAAATTGCATCGCGATTCAATACATCGTCCTCCAGCCGACTTGTCTCCAAGGGGAAAATGTTGCTTTGGGCACCTCCTGTGAGTCTAGATTTTCGAATCCGACGAATAACTGATGGTTAATTGTAACGTTCAGGGCCTCCTAATGTCGATGGAACACTCAAATTGCGTCGCAACTCAATAGATCGTCCTCCAGCCGACTTGTCTACAAGGGGATATTGCTGCCTTGGGCACCTTATGGTCCGTCTCCTGTGAGTCTAGGTTTTCCAATCGGACGCATAACTGATAGTTAATTGTAATGTTCAGGGCCTCCTAATGACGATAGAAAACTCAAATTGCATCGCGATTCAATACATCGCCCTCCAGCCGAATTGACTCCAAGGTTATATTGCTGCCTCGGGCACCTTATGGTCCGTCTCCTGTGAGACTATATTTTCGAATCCGACGCAAAACTGTTGGTTAATTGTAGCGTTCAGGGCCTCTTATGACGACGGAAAACTCAAATTGCATCGCGATTCAACACATCATCCTCCTCCAGACGACTTGTCTCCAAGGGGATATTGCTGCCTCGGGCACCTTATGGTCCGTCTCCTGTGAGTCTAGATTTTCGAATCGGACGCAAAACTGATGGTTAATTCTAATGTTTAGGGCCTCCTAATGACGATGGAAAACTCAAATTTCATCGCGATTCAATACATCGTCCTCCAGCCGACTTGACTCCAAGGGGATATTGCTGCCTCGGGCACCTGATGGTCCGTCTGCTGTGAGTCTAGATTTTCGAATCGGACGCAACACTGATGGTTAATTGTAACGTTCAGGGCCGCCTAATGACGATGGAACACACAAATTGGGTCGCGATTCAATAACTTGTCCTCCAGCCGACTTGTCTGCAAGGGGATATTGCTGCCTCGGACACCATATGGTCCGTTTCCTGTGAGTCTATAATTTCGAAGCCGACGCAAAACTGAAGGTTAATTGTAACGTTCAGGACCTCCTAATGACGATGGAAAATTAAATTGCATCGCGATTCATTACATCGTCCTCCAGCCGACTTTTCTCCAAGGGGATATTGCTGCCTCAGGCACCTTATGGTCCGTCTCCTGCGAGTGTAGATTTTCGAATAATACGCAAAACTGATATTTAATCCTAACATTTAGGGCCTCCTAATCACGATGAAAACTCAAATTGCATCGCGATTCAATACATCGTCCTCCAGCCGACTTGTCTCGAGAGGGATATTGCTGCCTCGGGCACCTTGTGGTCCGTCTCCTGTGAGTCTAGATTTTAGAATCCGACGCGAAACTGTTGGTTAATTGTAACGTTCAGGGCATCCTAATGACGATGGGAAACTATAATTGCATCGCGATTCCATAAATCGTCCTCCATCCGAATTCTTTCCAAGGGGATATTGCTGCCTCGGGCACCTTATGGTCCGTCTCCAGTAAGTCTAGATTTTCTAATCCGACACAAAACTGATGGTTAATTGTAACGTTCAGGGCCTCCTAATGACGATGGAACACTCAAATTGCATCGCGATTCAATACATCGTCCTCCAGCCGACTTGTCTCCAAGGGCATATTGCTGCCTCGGGCACCTTATGGGCCGTCTTCTGTGAGTCTAGATTTTCGAATCGGACGAAAAACTGATGGTTAATTGTAACGTTCAAGGCCGCCCAATGACGATGGAACACACAAATGGGGTCGCGATTCAATAACTCGTCCTCCAGCCGACTTGTCTCCAAGGGGATATTGCTGCCTCGGACACCATATGGTCCGTCTCCTGTGAGTCTATATTTTCGAATCCGACGCAAAACTGATAGTTAATTGTAACGTTCAGGGCCTCCTAATGACGATGGAAAATTAAATTGCATCGCGATTCATAACATCGTCCTCCAGCCCACTACTCTCCAAGGGGATATTGCTGCTTCGGGCACCTCCTGTGAGTCTAGATTTTCGAATCCGACGCAAAACTGATGGTTGATTGTAACGTTCAGGGCTTCCTAATGACGATGGAACACTCAAATTGCGTCGCAATTCAATAAAACTTCCTCCAGCCGACTTGTCTCCAAGGGGATATTGCTGCCTCGGGCACCTTATGGGCCAACTCCTGTGAGTCTAGATTTTCGAATCCGACGCAAAGCTAATATTTATTTATATCGTTCAGGGCCTCCTAATAACGATGGAGAACTCAAATTGCATCGCGATTGAATACATTGTCCTCTAGCATCCTTGTCTCCAAGGGGATAATGCTGCCTCGGGCACCTTATGGTCCGTCTCCGGTGAGTCTAGATTTTCGAGTCGGACGCAAAACTGATAGTTAATTGTAACGTTCAGGGCCTCCTAATGACGACGGAACACTCAAATTGCGACGAGATTCAATACATCGTCCTCCAGCCGTCTTGTCTCCAAGTAGATATTGCTACCTTGGGCACCATAAAGTCTTTCTCCTGTGAGTCTAGGTTTTCGAATCCGACGCAAAACTGATGGATAATTGTAACGTTCAGAGGCTCCTAATGGCGATGGAAATCTCAATTTTCATCGCGATTCAATACATCGTTCTCCAGCCGACGTGTCTACAAGCGGATAATGCTGCCTCGGGCACCTTATGGTCCGTCCCTGTGAGTCTAGGTTTTCGAATCCACGCAAAATTTATGGTTAATTGTAACGTTCAGGGCCTCCTAATGACGATGGAACACTCAAATTGCGTCGCGAATCAATAAATCGTCCTCCAGCCGACTTGTCTCCAATGGGGTATTGCTGCCTCGGGCACCTTATGGTCCGTTTCCTCTGAGACTTGATTTACCAATCCGACGCAAAACTGATGGTTAATTGTAACGTTCAGGGCCTCCTAATGAAGATGGAACACTCAAATTGCGTCGCGATTCAATACGTCGTCCTTTAGCCGACCTGTCTACAAGGGGATATTGCTGCATTGGGCACCTTATGGTCCGTCTCCTGTGAGGCTAGATTTTCGAATCGGACGCAAATCTGATAGTTAATTGTAACGTTTAGGGCCTCCTAATGATGATGGAATACTCAAATTGCATCGCGATTCAATACATCGTCCTCCAGCCGACTTGTCTCCAAGGGGAAATTGTTGCTTTGGGCACCTCCTGTGAGTCTAGATTTTCGAATCCGACGAATAACTGATGGTTAATTGTAACGTTCAGGGCCTCCTAATGTCGATGGAACACTCAAATTGCGTCGCAATTCAATAAATCTTCCTCCAGCCGACTTGTCTCCAAGGGGACCTTATGGTCCGTCTACTGTGAGTTTAGATTTTCGAATCCGACGCAAATCTCATGGTTAATTGTAACGTTAAGGGCCTCCTAATGACGATGGAACACTCAAATTGCGTTGCGAATCAATAAATCGTCCTCCAGCCGACTTGTCTCCAATGGGATATTGCTGCCTCGGGCACCTTATGGTCCGTTTCCTCTGAGACTTGATTTTCCAATCCGACGCAAAACTGATGGTTAATTGTAACGTTCAGGGCCTCCTAATGAAGATGGAACACTCAAATTGCGTCGCGATTCAATACATCGTCCTCCAGCCGACCTGTCTACAAGGGGATATTGCTGCCTTGGGCACCTTATGGTCCGTCTCCTGTGAGGCTAGATTTTCGAATCGGACGCAAATCTGATAGTTAATTGTAACGTTTAGGGCCTCCTAATGATGATGGAATACTCAAATTGCATCGCGATTCAATACATCGTCCTCCAGCCGACTTGTCTCCAAGGGGAAATTGTTGCTTTGGGCACCTCCTGTGAGTCTAGATTTTCGAATCCGACGAATAACTGATGGTTAATTGCAACGTTCAGGGCCTCCTAATGTCGATGGAACACTCAAATTGCGTCGCAATTCAATAAATCTTCCTCCAGCCGACTTGTCTCCAAGGGGACCTTATGGTCCGTCTACTGTGAGTCTAGATTTTCGAATCCGACGCAAATCTCATGGTTAATTGTAACGTTAAGGGCCTCCTAATGACGATGGAACACTCAAATTGCGTCGCGATTCAAAAAATCGTCCTCCAGCCGACTTGTCTCCAAGGGTCTATTGCTGCCTGTGGAACGTTATGGTCGTTCTCCTGTGAGTCTAGATTTTCGAATCCGACGCAAAACTGATGGTTAATTGTAACGTTCAGGGCCTCCTAATGACGATGGAACACTCAAATTGCGTCGCGATTCAATGCATCGTCCTGAAGGCGACTTGTCTACAAGGGGATATTGCTGCCTTGGGCACCTTATGGTCCGTCTCCAATGAGTCTAATTTTCGAATCGGACGCAAAACTGATACTTAATTGTACCGTTCAGGGCCTCTAAATGGCGATGGAAAACTCAAATTGCATCGCGATTCAATACATCGTAATCCAGCCTATCCTAGGGGATATTGCTGCCAAGGGCACCTTATGCTCCGTCTCCTGTTAGTCTAGATTTTCGAATCGGACGCAAAACTGATGTTAATTGTAACATGCAGGGCCTCCTAATGACGATGGAAATCTCAAATTGCATCGCGATTCAATACATCGTCCTCCAGCCAACTTGTCTCCAAGGGGATATTGCTGCCTCGGGCACCTTATGATCCGTCTCCTGTGAATCTAGATATTTAATCCGACGCAAAACTGATGATTAATTGTAACGTTCAGGGCCTAATAATGACAAAGGAACACTCAAATTGCGACGAGATTCTAGATTTTCGAATCGGAAGAAAAACTGATAGTTATTTGTAACGTTCAGGGCCTCCTAATGGCGATGGAAATCTCAATTTTCATCGCGATTCAATACATCGTTTTGCGTCCGATTCGAAAATATAGACTCACAGGAGACGGACCATAAGGTGCCCAAGGGAGCAATATCCCCTTGGAGACAAGTCGGCTGGAGGACAATGTATTGAATCTGGACGGAATGTGAGTGTTCCATTGTCATCAGGAGGCCCTGAACGTTACAATTAACCATCAGTTTTGCGTCGGATTCGAAAATCTAGACTCACAGGAGACGGACCATAAGGTGCCTGAGGCAGCAATATCCCCTTGGGGACAAGTCGGCTGGAGGACGATGTATTAAATCGCGATGCAATTTGAGTTTTCCATCGTCATTAGCAGGCCCTGAACGATACAATTAATCATCAGTTTTTCGTCGGAATCGAAAATCTAGACTCTCAGGAGACGGATCATAAGGTGCCCGAGGCAGCAATATCACCTTGGAGACAAGTCGGCTGGAGGACAATGTGTTGAATCCGGACGGAATGTGAGTGTTCAATCGTCATTAGGAGACCCCGAACGTTACAATTAACCATCAGTTTAGCGTCGGATTCGAAAATCTAGACACACAGGAGACGGACCATAAGGTGCCCCTGGCAGCAATATCCCCTTGGAGATAAGTCGGCTGGAGGACGATATATTGAATCTCGTCGCAATTTGAGTGTTCTCTCGTCATTAGGAAACCCTGAACGGTACAATTACCTATCAGTTTTGCGTCCGATTCGAGAACCTAGACTCACAAGAGACGGACCATAAGGTGCCCGAGGCAGCAATATCCCCTTGGAGACAAGTCGGCTGGAGGACGATGTATTGAATCGCGATGCAGTTTGAGTGCTCCATCGTCATTAGGAGGCCCTGAACGTTACAATTAACATCAGTTTTGCGTCCGATTCGAAAATCTAGACTCACAGGAGACGGTCATAAGGTGGCCAAGGCAGCAATATCCTTTTGCAGACAAGTCGGCTGGAGGACGATGTATTGAATTGCGACGCAATTTGAGTGTTCCATCGTCATTAGGAGGCCCTGAACGTTACAATTAACCATCATTTTTGCGTCAGATTCGAAAATCTAGACTCACAGGAGACGGACGATAAGGTGTACAAGGCAGTAATATTCACTTGGAGACAAGTCGGCTGGAGGACGATGTATTGAATCTGCACGGAATGTGAGTGTTCCATCGTCATTAGGAGACCCTGAACGTTACAATTAACCATCAGTTTTGCGTCTGATTCGAAAATCTAGACTCACAGGAGACGGACCATAAGGTGCCCCACGCAGCAATATCCCCTTGGAGACAAGGCGGCTGGAGGACGATATATTGAATCTCGTCGCAATTTGAGTGTCCCTCGTCATTAGGAGGCCCTGAGCGTTACAATTACCTATCAGTTTTGCGTCCGATTCGAAAATCTAGACTCACAAGAGACGGACCATAAGGTGCCCGAGGCAGCAATATCCCCTTGGAGACAAGTCGGCTGGAGGAAGATGTATTGAATCGCGATGCCATTTGAGTGTTCCATCGTGATTAGGAAGCCCTGAAAGTTACAATTAACTATCAGTTTTGCATCCGATTCGAAAATCTAGACTCACAGGAGACGGACCATAAAGTGCCCGAGACAGATGTATCCCGTTGGAGACAAGTCGGCTGGAGGACGAAGTATTGAATCGCGACGCAAATTGAGTGTTCCATCGTCATTAGGAGGCCCTGAACGTTACAATTAACAATCAGTTTTGCGTCGGATTCGAAAATTTAGACTCACAAGAGACGGACCATAAGGTGCCCGAGGCAGCAAATTCCCCTTGGAGGCAAGTCGGCTGGAGGACGATGTATTGAATCGCGATGCAGTTTGAGTGCTCCATCGTCATTAGGTGGCTCAGAACGTTACAATTAACTATCAGTTTTGCGTCCGATTCGAAAATCTAGACTCACAGGAGACGGACGATAAGGTGTACAAGGCAGTAATATTCACTTGGAGACTTGTCGGCTGGAGGACGATGTATTGAATCTGCACGGAATGTGAGTGTTCCATCGTCATTAGGAGACCCTGAACGTTACAATTAACCATCAGTTTTGCGTCTGATTCGCAAATCTAGACTCACAGGAGACGGACCATAAGGTGCCCCACGCAGCAATATCCCCTTGGAGACAAGGCGGCTGGAGGACGATATATTGAATCTCGTCGCAATTTGAGTGTCCCTCGTCATTAGGAGGCCCTGAGCGTTACAATTACCTATCAGTTTTGCGTCCGATTCGAAAATCTAGACTCACAAGAGACGGACCATAAGGTGCCCGAGGCAGCAATATCCCCTTGGAGACAAGTCGGCTGGAGGAAGATGTATTGAATCGCGATGCCATTTGAGTGTTCCATCGTGATTAGGAAGCCCTGAAAGTTACAATTAACTATCAGTTTTGCATCCGATTCGAAAATCTAGACTCACAGGAAACGGACCATAAAGTGCCCGAGACAGATGTATCCCGTTGGAGACAAGTCGGCTGGAGGACGAAGTATTGAATCGCGACGCAAATTGAGTGTTCCTTCGTCATTAGGAGGCCCTGAACGTTACAATTAACCATCAGATTTGCGTCGGATTCTAAAATCTAGACTCACAGGAGACGGACCATAAGGTGCCCGAGGCAGCAATAACCCCTTGGAAACAAGTCGGCTGAAGGACGACGTATTGAATTGCGATGCAATTTGACTTTTCCGTCGCCATTAGGAGGCCCTGAACGTTACAATTAACTATCAGTTTTGCATCCGATGCGAAAGTCTAGACTCACAGGAGACGGACCATAAGGTGCCCGAGGCAGCAATATCCCCTTTTAGGCAAGTCGGCTGGAGGACAATGTATTGAATCCGGACGGGATGTGAGTATTCCATTGTCATCAGGAGGCCCTGAACGTTACAATTAACTTTCAGTTTGGCGTCGGATTCGAAAATCTAGACTCACGGGAGACGGACCATAAGGTGCCCGACGTATCAATATCCCCTTGGAGACAAGTCGGCTGGAGGGCGATGTATTGTATCTCGTTGCAATTTGAGCGTTCCCTCGTCATTATGAGGCCCTGAACGTTACAAATAACTATCGGTTTTGCGTCCGATTCGAAAATCTAGACTCACAGGAGACGGACCATAAGGAACCTGAGGCAGCAATATCCCCTTGGAGACAAGTCGGCTGGAGGAAGGTTTATTGAATCGCGATGCAATTTGAGTGTTCCATCGTCATTAGGAGGCACTGAACGTTACAATTAACTATGAGGTTTGCGTGGGATTCTAAAATCTAGACTCACAGGAGACGGACCATAAGGTGCCCGATTCAGCAATATCCCCTAGGAGACAAGTCGGCTGGAGGACGATTTATTGAATCGCGACGCAATTTGAGTTGTCTGTCGTCTTTGGGAGGCCCTGAACGTTACAATTAACCATCAGTTTTGCGTCGGATTCGAAAATCTAGACTCACAGGAGACGGACCATAAGGTGGCTGAGGCAGCAATATCCCCATGGGGACAAGTCGGCTGGAGGACGACGTTTTAAATCGCGATGCAATTTGAGTTTTCCATTGTCATTAGCAGGCCCTGAACGTTACAATTAATCATCAGTTTTGCGTCGGAATCGAAAATCTAGACTCTCAGGAGACGGATCATAAGGTGCCCGAGGCAGCAATATCACCTTGGAGACAAATCGGCTGGAGGACGATGTATTGAATCGCGATGCAATTTGAGATTTCCATCGTCATTAGGAGGCCCTGAAAGTTTTAGTTAACATCAGTTTTGCGTCCGATTCGAAAAGACAGACTCACAGGAGACGGAGAATAAGGTGCCCGAGGCAGCAATATCACCTTGGAGACAAGTCGGCTGGAGGACAATGTATTGAATCTGGACGGAATGTGAGTGTTCCATTGTCATCAGGAGGCCCTGAACGTTACAATTAACCATCAGTTTTGCGTCGGATTCGAAAATCTAGACTCACAGTAGACGGACCATAAGGTGCCCGACGTATCAATATCCCCTTGGAGTCAAGTCGGCTGGAGGAATATTTATTGAATCGCGACGCAATTTGAGTGTTCCATTGTCATTAGGAGGCACTGAACGTTACAATTAACAATCAGTTTTGCGTCGGATTCGAAAATCTAGACTCACAGGATACGGACCATAAGGTGCCCGAGGGAGCAATATCCCCTTGGAGACTAGTCGGCTGGAGGACGATGTATTGAATCGCACATGCAATTTGAGTTTTCCATCGTCATTAGGAGGCCCTGAACGTTACAATTAACCAACAGTTTTGCGTCGGATTCGAAAATCTAGACTCACAGGAGACGGACCATAAGGTGCCTGAGGCAGCAATATCTCCTTGGAGACAAGTCGGCTGGAGGACGATGTATTAAATCGCGATGCAATTTGAGTTTTCCAACGTCATTAGCAGGCCCTGAACGTTACAATTAATCATCAGTTTTGCGTCGGAATCGAAAATCTAGACTCTGAGGAGACGGATCATAAGGTGCCCGAGGCAGCTATATCACCTTGGAGACAAGTCGGCTGGAGGACGATGTATTGAATCTGGACGGAATGTGAGTGTTCCATCGTCATTAGGAGACACTGAACGTAACAATTAACCATCAGTTTTGCGTCGGATTCGAAAATCTAGACACACAGGAGACGGACCATAAGGTGCCCCTGTCAGCAATATCCCCTTGGAGACAAGTCGGCTAGAGAACGATATATTGAATCTCGTCGCAATTTGAGTGTTCCATCGTGATTAGGAAGCCCTGATAGTGACAATTAACTATCAGTTTCGCATCCGAATCGAAAATCTATTCTCACAGGAGACGGACCATAAAGTGCCCGAGACAGCACTGTCCCCTTGGAGACAAGACGGCTGGAGGACGATGTATTGAATCGCGACGCAATTTGAGTGTTCCATCGTTATTAGGAGGCCTTGAACGTTACAATTAACCATCAGTTTTGCGTCGGATTCTTAAATCTCGACTCACAAGAGACGGACCATAAGGCGCCCGAGGCAGCAATATCCCCTTGGAGACAAGTCGGCTGGAGGACGATGTATTGATACGCGATGCAGTTTGAGTGCTCCATCGTCATTAGGAGGCCCTGAACGTTACAATTAACCATTAGTTTTGCGTCGGATTCGAAAATTTATACTCAGAAAAGACGGACCATCAGGTGCCCGAGGCAGCAATATCCCCTTGGAGACAAGATGGCTGGAGGACGTAATATTGAATCGGGACGCAATTTGAGTTTTCCATCGTCATTAGGAGGCCCTGAACGTTGCAAATAACCATCAGATTTGCGTCGGATTCTAAAATCTAGACTCACAGGGGACGGACCATAAGGTGCCCGAGGCAGCAATTACCCCTTGGAGACAAGTTGGCTGAAGGACGACGTATTGAATCGCGATGCAATTTGACTTTTCCATCGCCATTAGGAGGCCCTGAACGTTACAATTAACTATCAGTTTTGTATCCGATGCGAAAATCTAGACTCACAGGAGACGGACCATAAGGTGCCCGAGGCAGCAATATCCCCTTGGAGACAAGTCGGCTGGAGGACAATGTATTGAATCTGGACGGAATGTGAGTGTTCCATTGTCATCAGGAGGCCCTGAACGTTACAATTAACCATCAGTTTTGCGTCGGATTCGAAAATCTAGACTCACAGTAGACGGACCATAAGGTGCCCGACGTATCAATATCCCCTTAGAGACAAGTCGGCTGGAGGAAGATTTATTGAATCGCGAAGCAATTTGAGTGTTCCATTGTCATTAGGAGGCCCTGAAAGTTACAATTAACTATCAGTTTTGTATCCGATGTGAAAATCTAGACTCACAGGAGACGGACCATAAGGTGCCCGAGGCAGCAAAATCCCCTTGGAGACTAGTCGGCTGGAGGACGATGTATTGAATCGCACATGCAATTTGAGTTTTCCATCGTCATTAGGAGAACCTGAACGTTACAATTAACTATCAGTTTTGCGTCGGATTCGAAATTCTAGACTTACAGGGGTTGGACCATATGGTGTCCGAGGCAGCAATATCCCCTTGGAGACAAGTCGGCTGGAGGACGTTCTATTGAATCGCGACGCAATTTGAGTTGTCTTTCGTCTTTAGGAGGCCCTGAACGTTCCAATTAATCATCAGTTTTGCGTCGGAATCGAAAATCTAGACCTTGCGGAGACGGATCATAAGGTGCCCGAGGCAGCAATATCACCTTGGAGACAAGTCGGCTGGAGGACAATGTATTGAATCTGGACGGAATGTGAGTGTTCCATTGTTATCAGCAGGCCCTGAACGTTACAATTAACTATAAGTTTTTCGTCCGATTCGAAAATCTAGACTCACAGGAGACGGACCAGAAGGTGTACAAGGCAGCAATATTCCCTTGGAGACAAGTTTGCTGGAGGACGATGTATTGAATCTGGACGGAATAAGAGTGTTCCATCGTCATTAGGAGATCCTGAACGTTACAATTAACTATCAGTTTAACGTCGGATTCGAAAATCTAGACACACAGGAGACGGACCATAAGGTGCCCCTGGCAGCAATATCCCCTTGGAGACAAGTCGGCTGGAGGACGATATATTGAATCTCGTCGCAATTTGAGTGTTCCTTTGTCATTAGGAGGCCCTGAACATTACAATTACATATCAGTTTTGCGTCCGATTCGAAAATCTAAACTCGCAAGAGACGGACCATAAGGTGCCCGAGGCAGCAATAACCCCTTGGAGACAAGTCGGCTGGAGGACGATGTATTGAATCGCGATGCCATTTGAGTGTTCCATCGTGATTAGGAAGCCCTGAAAGTAACAATTAACTATCAGTTTTGCATCCGATTCGAAATCCTAGTGTCACAGGAGACGGACCATAAAGTGCCCGAGACAGCAGTATCCCCTTGGAGACAAGTCGGCTGGAGGACGATGTATTGAATCGCGACGCAATTTAAGTGTTCCATCGTCATTAGGAGGCCCTGAACGTTACAATTAACCATCAGTTTTGCGTCGGATTCTAAAATCTAGACTCACAAGAGACGGACCATAAGGTGCCCGAGGCAGCAATATCCCCTTGGAGACAAGTCGGCTGGAGGACGATGTATTGATTCGCGATGCTGTTTGAGTGCTCCATCGTCATTAGGAGGCCCTGAACGTTACAATTAACTATCAGTTTTGCGTCGGATTCGAAATTCTAGACTTACAGGGGTCGGACCATATGGTGTCCGAGGCAGCAATATCCCCTTGGAGACAAGTCGGCTGGAGGACGTTCTATTGAATCGCGACGCAATTTGAGTTGTCTTTCGTCTTTAGGAGGCCCTGAACGTTACAATTAATCATCAGTTTTGCGTCGGAATCGAAAATCTAGACCTTGAGGAGACGGATCATAAGGTGCCCGAGGCAGCAATATCACCTTGGAACAAGTCGGCTGGAGGACGATGTATTGAATCTGGACGGAATGTGAGTGTTCCATTGTCATCAGGAGGCCCTGAACGTTACAATTAACCATCAGTTTTGCGTCGGATTCGAAAATCTAGACTCACAGTAGACGGACCATAAGGTGCCCGACGTATCAATATCCCCTTGGAGACAAGTCGGCTGGAGGAAGATTTATTGAATCGCGAAGCAATTTGAGTGTTCCATTGTCATTAGGAGGCCCTGAAAGTTACAATTAACTATCAGTTTTGTATCCGATGTGAAAATCTAGACTCACAGGAGACGGACCATAAGGTGCCCGAGGCAGCAAAATCCCCTTGGAGACTAGTCGGCTGGAGGACGATGTATTGAATCGCACATGCAATTTGAGTTTTCCATCGTCATTAGGAGAACCTGAACGTTACAATTAACTATCAGTTTTGCATCGGATTCGAAATTCTAGACTTACAGGGGTTGGACCATATGGTGTCCGAGGCAGCAATATCCCCTTGGAGACAAGTCGGCTGGAGGACGTTCTATTGAATCGCGACGCAATTTGAGTTGTCTTTCGTCTTTAGGAGGCCCTGAACGTTACAATTAATCATCAGTTTTGCGTCGGAATCGAAAATCTAGACCTTGAGGAGACGGATCATAAGGTGCCCGAGGCAGCAATATCACCTTGGAGACAAGTCGGCTGGAGGACAATGTATTGAATCTGGACGGAATGTGAGTGTTCCATTGTTATCAGCAGGCCCTGAACGTTACAATTAACTATAAGTTTTTCGTCCGATTCGAAAATCTAGACTCACAGGAGACGGACAAGAAGGTGTACAAGGCAGCAATATTCCCTTGGAGACAAGTTTGCTGGAGGACGATGTATTGAATCTGGACGGAATAAGAGTGTTCCATCGTCATTAGGAGACCCTGAACGTTACAATTAACCATCAGTTTAACGTCGGATTCGAAAATCTAGACACACAGGAGACGGACCATAAGGTGCCCCTGGCAGCAATATCCCCTTGGAGACAAGTCGGCTGGAGGACGATATATTGAATCTCGTCGCAATTTGAGTGTTCCTTTGTCATTAGGAGGCCCTGAACATTACAATTACATATCAGTTTTGCGTCCGATTCGAAAATCTAGACTCACAAGAGACGGACCATAAGGTGCCCGAGGCAGCAATAACCCCTTGGAGACAAGTCGGCTGGAGGACGATGTATTGAATCGCGATGCCATTTGAGTGTTCCATCGTGATTAGGAAGCCCTGAAAGTAACAATTAACTATCAGTTTTGCATCCGATTCGAAAATCTAGTGTCACAGGAGACGGACCATAAAGTGCCCGAGACAGCAGTATCCCCTTGGAGACAAGTCGGCTGGAGGACGATGTATTGAATCGCGAAGCAATTTAAGTGTTCCATCGTCATTAGGAGGCCCTGAACGTTACAATTAACCATCAGTTTTGCGTCGGATTCTAAAATCTAGACTCACAAGAGACGGACCATAAGGTGCCCGAGGCAGCAATATCCCCTTGGAGACAAGTCGGCTGGAGGACGATGTATTGATTCGCGATGCTGTTTGAGTGCTCCATCGTCATTAGGAGGCCCTGAACGTTACAATTAACTATCAGTTTTGCGTCGGATTCGAAATTCTAGACTTACAGGGGTCGGACCATATGGTGTCCGAGGCAGCAATATCCCCTTGGAGACAAGTCGGCTGGAGGACGTTCTATTGAATCGCGACGCAATTTGAGTTGTCTTTCGTCTTTAGGAGGCCCTGAACGTTACAATTAATCATCAGTTTTGCGTCGGAATCGAAAATCTAGACCTTGAGGAGACGGATCATAAGGTGCCCGTGGCAGCAATATCACCTTGGAGACAAGTCGGCTGGAGGACGATGTATTGAATCGTGATGCAATTTGAGATTTCCATCGTCATTTGGAGGCCCTGAATGTTTCAATTAACATCAGTTTTGCGTCCGATTCGAAAACATAGACTCGCAGGAGACGGAGCATAAGGTTCCCGAGGCAGCAATATCACCTTGGAGACAAGTCGGCTGGAGGACAATGTATTGAATCTGGACGGAATGTGAGTGTTCCATTGTCATCAGCAGGCCGTGAACGTTACAATTAACTATCAGTTTTGCGTCCGATTCGAAAATCTAGACTCACAGGAGACGGACCAGAAGGTGTACAAGGCAGCAATATTCCCTTGGAGACAAGTTTGCTGGAAGACGATGTATTGAATCTGGACGGAATAAGAGTGTTCCATCGTCATTAGGAGACCCTGAACGTTACAATTAACCATCAGTTTAACGTCGGATTCGAAAATCTAGACACACAGGAGACGGACCATACGGTGCCCCTGGCAGCAATATCCCCTTGGAGACAAGTCGGCTGGAGGACGATATATTGAATCTCGTCGCAATTTGAGTGTTCCTTTGTCATTAGGAGGCCCTGAACATTACAATTACATATCAGTTTTGCGTCCGATTCGAAAATCTAGACTCACAAGAGACGGAACATAAGGTGCCCGAGGCAGCAGTAACCCCTTGGAGACAAGTCGGCTGGAGGACGATGTATTGAATCGCGATGCCATTTGAGTGTTCCATCGTGATTAGGAAGCCCTGAAAGTTACAATTAACTATCAGTTTTGCATCCGATTCGAAAATCTAGTATCACAGGAGACGGAACATAAAGTGCCCGAGACAGCAGTATCCCCTTGGAGACAAGTCGGCTGGAGGACGATGTATTGAATCGCGACGCAATTTAAGTGTTCCATCGTCATTAGGAGGTCCTGAACGTTACAATTAACCATCAGTTTTGCGTCGGATTCTAAAATCTAGACTCACAAGAGACGGACCATAAGGTGCCCGAGGCAGCAATATCCCCTTGGAGAAAAGTCGGCTGGAGGACGATGTATTAATTCGCGATGCTGTTTGAGTGCTCCATCGTCATTAGGAGGCCCGGAACGTTACAATTAACTATCAGTTTTGCGTCCGATTCGAAAATCTAGGCTTCACAGGAGACGAACCGTATGGTGTCCGAGGCAGCAATATCCCCTTGGAGACAAGGCGGCTGGAGGACGTATTATTGAATCGGGACGCAGTTTGAGTGTTCCATCGTCATTAGGAGGCCCTGAACGTTACAATTAACTATCAGTTTTGCATCCGATGCGAAAGTCTAGACTCACAGGAGACGGATCATAAGGTGCCCGAGGCAGCAATATCCCCTTGGAGACAAGTCGGCTGGAGGACAATGTATTGAATCTGGACGGAATGTGAGTGTTCCATTGTCATCAGGAGGCCCTGAACGTTACAATTAACCATCAGTTTTGCGTCGGATTCGAAAATCTAGACTCACAGTAGACGGACCATAACGTGCCCGACGTATCAATATCCCCTTGGAGACAAGTCGGCTGGAGGAATATTTATTGAATCGCGACGCAATTTGAGTGTTCCATTGTCATTAGGAGGCACTGAACGTTACAATTAACTATCAGTTTTGCGTCGGATTCGAAAATCTAGACTCTCAGGATACGGACCATAAGGTGCCCGAGGCTGTAATATCCCCTTAGAGACTAGTCGGCTGGAGGACGATGTATTGAATCGCACATGCAATTTGAGTTTTCCATCGTCATTAGGAGGCTCTGAACGTTACAATTAACTATCAGTTTTGCGTCGGATTTGAAAATCTAGACTCACAGTAGACGGACCATAAGGAGCTCGACGTATCAATATCCCCTTGGAGACAAGTCGGCTGGAGGAAGATTTATTGAATCGCGACGCAATTTGAGTGTTCCATTGTCATTAGGAGGCACTGAACGTTACAATTAACTATCAGTTTTGCGTCGGATTCGAAAATCTAGACTCACAGGATACGGACCATAAGGTGCCCGAGGGAGCAATATCCCCTTGGAGACTAGTCGGCTGGAGGACGATGTATTGAATCGCACATGCAATTTGAGTTTTCCATCGTCATTAGGAGGCCCTGAACCTTACAATTAACCAACAGTTTTGCGTCGGATTCGAAAATCTAGACTCACAGGAGACGGACCATAAGGTGCCTGAGGCAGCAATATCTCCTTGGAGACAAGTCGGCTGGAGGACGATGTATTAAATCGCGATGCAATTTGAGTTTTCCAACGTCATTAGCAGGCCGTGAACGTTACAATTAATCATCAGTTTTGCGTCGGAATCGAAAATCTAGACTCTGAGGAGACGGATCATAAGGTGCCCGAGGCAGCTATATCACCTTGGAGACAAGTCGGCTGGAGGACGATGTATTGAATCTGGACGGAATGTGAGTGTTCCATCGTCATTAGGAGACCCTGAACGTAACAATTAACCATCAGTTTTGCGTCGGATTCGAAAATCTAGACACACAGGAGACGGACCATAAAGTGCCCCTGGCAGCAATATCCCCTTGGAGACAAGTCGGCTAGAGGACGATATATTGAACCTCGTCGCAATTTGAGTGTTCCCTCGTCATTAGGAGGCCCTGAACGTTACAATTACCTATCAGTTTTGCGTCCGATTCGAAAATCTAGACTCACAGGAGGCGGTCCATAAGGTGCCCGAGGCAGCAATAACCCATTGGAGACAAGTCGGCTGGAGGATGATGTATTGAATCGCGATGCCATTTGAGTGTTCCATCGTGATTAGGAAGCCCTGATAGTTACAATTAACTATCAGTTTTGCATCCGATTCAAAAATCTATTCTCACAGGAGACGGACCATAAAGTGCCCAAGACAGCAGTGTCCCCTTGGAGACAAGTCGGCTGGAGGACGATGTATTTAATCGCGACGCAATTTGAGTGTTCCATCGTCATTAGGAGGCCTTGAACGTTACAATTAACCATCAGTTTTGCGTCGGATTCTAAAATCTAGACTCACAAGAGACGGACCATAAGGTGCCCGAGGCAGCAATATCCCCTTGGAGACAAGTCGGCTGGAGGACGATGTATTGATTCGCGATGCAGTTTGAGTGCTCCATCGTCATTAGGAGGCCCTGAACGTTACAATTGACCATTAGTTTTGCGTCGGATTCGAAAATTTATACTCAGAAAAGACGGACCATAAGGTGCCCGAGGCAGCAATTTCCCCTTGGAGACAAGTCGGCTGGAGGACGATGCATTGAATCGCGATGCAGTTTGAGTGCTCCATCGTCATTAGGAGGCCCTGAACGTTACAATTAACTATCAGTTTTGCGTCCGATTCGAAAATTTAGACTCACAGGAAACGGACCATAAGGTGCCCGAGGCAGCAATAACCCCTTGGAGACAAGTTGGCTGAAGGACGACGTATTGAATCGCGATGCAATTTGACTTATCCATCGCCATTAGGAGGCCCTGAACGTTACAATTAACTATCAGTTTTGTATCCGATGCGAAAATCTAGACTCACAGGAGACGGACCATAAGGTGCCCGAGGCAGCAATATCCCCTTGGAGACAAGTCGGCTGGAGGACAATGTATTGAATCTGGACGGAATATGAGTGCTCCATTGTCATCAGGAGGCCCTGAACGTTACAATTAACCATCAGTTTTGCGTCGGATTCGAAAATCTAGACTCACAGTAGACGGACCATAAGGTGCCCGACGTATCAATATCCCCTTGGAGACAAGTCGGCTGGAGGAAGATTTATTGAATCGCGACGCAATTTGAGTGTTCCATTGTCATTAGGAGGCACTGAACGTTACAATTAACTATCAGTTTTGCTTCGGATTCGAAAATCTAGATTCACAGGATACGGACCATAAGGTGCCCGATGCAGCAAAATCCCCTTGGAGACTAGTCGGCTGGAGGACGATGTATTGAATCGCACATGCAATTTGAGTTTTCCATCGTCATTAGGATAACCTGAACGTTACAATTAACTATCAGTTTTGCGTCAGATTCGAAATTCTAGACTTACAGGGGTCGGACCATATGGTGTCCGAGGCAGCAATATCCCCTTGGAGACAAGTCGGCTGGAGGATGTTCTATTGAATCGCGACGCAATTTGAGTTGTCTTTCGTCTTTAGGAGGCCCTGAACGTTACAATTAATCATCAGTTTTGCGTCGGAATCGAAAATCTAGACCTTGAGGAGACGGATCATAAGGTGCCCGAGGCAGCAATATCACCTTGGAGACAAGTCGGCTGGAGGACGATGTATTGAATCGCGATGCAATTTGAGATTTCCATCGTCATTTGGAGGCCCTAAATGTTTCAATTAACATCAGTTTTGCGTCCGATTCGAAAACATAGACTCAAAGGAGACGGAGCATAAGGTTCCCCAGGCAGCAATATCACCTTGGAGACAAGTCGGCTGGAGGACAGTGTATTGAATCTGGACGGAATGTGAGTGTTCCATTGTCATCAGCAGACCCTGAACGTTACAATTACCTATCAGTTTTGCGTCCGATTCGAAAATCTAGACTCACAGGAGACGGACCAGAAGGTGTACAAGGCAGCAATATTCCCTTGGAGACAATTTTGCTGGAGGACGATGTATTGAATCTGGACGGAATAAGAGTGTTCCATCGTCATTAGGAGACCCTGAACGTTACAATTAACCATCAGTTTAACGTCGGATTCGAAAATCTAGACACACAGGAGACGGACCATAAGGTGCCCCTGGCAGCAACATCCCCTTGGAGACAAGTCGGCTGGAGGACGATATATTGAATCTCGTCGCAATTTGAGTGTTCCTTTGTCATTAGGAGGCCCTGAACATTACAATTACATATCAGTTTTGCGTCCGATTCGAAAATCTAGACTCACAAGAGACGGACCATAAGGTGCCCGAGGCAGCAATAACCCCTTGGAGACAAGTCGGCTGGAGGACGATGTATTGAATCGCGATGCCATTTGAGTGTTCCATCGTGATTAGGAAGCCCTGAAAGTTACAATTAACTATCAGTTTTGCATCCGATTCGAAAATCTAGTCTCACTGGAGACGGACCATAAAGTGCCCGAGACAGCAGTATCCCCTTGGAGACAAGTCGGCTGGAGGACGATGTATTGAATCGCGACGCAATTTAAGTGTTCCATCGTCATTAGGAGGCCCTGAACGTTACAATTAACCATCAGTTTTGCGTCGGATTCTAAAATCTAGACTCACAAGAGACGGACCATAAGGTGCCCGAGGCAGCAATATCCCCTTGGAGACAAGTCGGCTGGAGAACGATGTATTGATTCGCGATGCTGTTTGAGTGCTCCATCGTCATTAGGAGGCCCTGAACGTTACAATTAACTATCAGTTTTGCGTCCGATTCGAAAATCTAGACTCACAGGAAACTGACCATAAGGTGCCCGAGGCAGCAATATCCCCTTGGAGAAAAGTCGGCTGGAGGACGTATTATTGAATCGCGACGCAATTTGAGTGTTCCATCGTCAATAGGAGGCCCTGAACGTTACAATTAACCATCATATTTGCGTCGGATTCGAAAATCTTGTCTCACAGTAGACGGACCATAAGGTGCCCGAGGCAGCAATATCCCCTTGGAGACAAGTCGTCTGGAGGACGATGTATTGAATCGCGATGCAATTTGAGTTTTCCATCGTCATTAGAGGCCCTGAACGATACAATTAACTATCAGTTTTGTGTCGGATTCGAAAATCTAGACTCACAGGAGACGGATCATAAGGTGCCCGAGGCAGCAATATCCCCTTGGAGACAAGTCGGCTGGAGGACGATATATTGAATCTCGTCGCAATTTGAGTGTTCCTTTGTCATTAGGAGGCCCTGAACATTACAATTACATATCAGTTTTGCGTCCGATTCGAAAATCTAGACTCACAAGAGACGGAACATAAGGTGCCCGAGGCAGCAGTAACCCCTTGGAGACAAGTCGGCTGGAGGACGATGTATTGAATCGCGATGCCATTTGAGTGTTCCATCGTGATTAGGAAGCCCTGAAAGTTACAATTAACTATCAGTTTTGCATCCGATTCGAAAATCTAGTATCACAGGAGACGGAACATAAAGTGCCCGAGACAGCAGTATCCCCTTGGAGACAAGTCGGCTGGAGGACGATGTATTGAATCGCGACGCAATTTAAGTGTTCCATCGTCATTAGGAGGTCCTGAACGTTACAATTAACCATCAGTTTTGCGTCGGATTCTAAAATCTAGACTCACAAGAGACGGACCATAAGGTGCCCGAGGCAGCAATATCCCCTTGGAGAAAAGTCGGCTGGAGGACGATGTATTAATTCGCGATGCTGTTTGAGTGCTCCATCGTCATTAGGAGGCCCGGA
Organism: Schistocerca cancellata; assembly: GCF_023864275.1. NCBI lineage: Eukaryota > Metazoa > Arthropoda > Insecta > Orthoptera > Acrididae > Schistocerca > Schistocerca cancellata. The sequence continues at coordinate 158,589 of NW_026047101.1, forward strand.
ACGTTACAATTAACTATCAGTTTTGCGTCCGATTCGAAAATCTAGGCTTCACAGGAGACGAACCGTATGGTGTCCGAGGCAGCAATATCCCCTTGGAGACAAGGCGGCTGGAGGACGTATTATTGAATCGGGACGCAGTTTGAGTGTTCCATCGTCATTAGGAGGCCCTGAACGTTACAATTAACTATCAGTTTTGCATCCGATGCGAAAGTCTAGACTCACAGGAGACGGATCATAAGGTGCCCGAGGCAGCAATATCCCCTTGGAGACAAGTCGGCTGGAGGACAATGTATTGAATCTGGACGGAATGTGAGTGTTCCATTGTCATCAGGAGGCCCTGAACGTTACAATTAACCATCAGTTTTGCGTCGGATTCGAAAATCTAGACTCACAGTAGACGGACCATAACGTGCCCGACGTATCAATATCCCCTTGGAGACAAGTCGGCTGGAGGAATATTTATTGAATCGCGACGCAATTTGAGTGTTCCATTGTCATTAGGAGGCACTGAACGTTACAATTAACTATCAGTTTTGCGTCGGATTCGAAAATCTAGACTCTCAGGATACGGACCATAAGGTGCCCGAGGCTGTAATATCCCCTTAGAGACTAGTCGGCTGGAGGACGATGTATTGAATCGCACATGCAATTTGAGTTTTCCATCGTCATTAGGAGGCTCTGAACGTTACAATTAACTATCAGTTTTGCGTCGGATTTGAAAATCTAGACTCACAGTAGACGGACCATAAGGAGCTCGACGTATCAATATCCCCTTGGAGACAAGTCGGCTGGAGGAAGATTTATTGAATCGCGACGCAATTTGAGTGTTCCATTGTCATTAGGAGGCACTGAACGTTACAATTAACTATCAGTTTTGCGTCGGATTCGAAAATCTAGACTCACAGGATACGGACCATAAGGTGCCCGAGGGAGCAATATCCCCTTGGAGACTAGTCGGCTGGAGGACGATGTATTGAATCGCACATGCAATTTGAGTTTTCCATCGTCATTAGGAGGCCCTGAACCTTACAATTAACCAACAGTTTTGCGTCGGATTCGAAAATCTAGACTCACAGGAGACGGACCATAAGGTGCCTGAGGCAGCAATATCTCCTTGGAGACAAGTCGGCTGGAGGACGATGTATTAAATCGCGATGCAATTTGAGTTTTCCAACGTCATTAGCAGGCCGTGAACGTTACAATTAATCATCAGTTTTGCGTCGGAATCGAAAATCTAGACTCTGAGGAGACGGATCATAAGGTGCCCGAGGCAGCTATATCACCTTGGAGACAAGTCGGCTGGAGGACGATGTATTGAATCTGGACGGAATGTGAGTGTTCCATCGTCATTAGGAGACCCTGAACGTAACAATTAACCATCAGTTTTGCGTCGGATTCGAAAATCTAGACACACAGGAGACGGACCATAAAGTGCCCCTGGCAGCAATATCCCCTTGGAGACAAGTCGGCTAGAGGACGATATATTGAACCTCGTCGCAATTTGAGTGTTCCCTCGTCATTAGGAGGCCCTGAACGTTACAATTACCTATCAGTTTTGCGTCCGATTCGAAAATCTAGACTCACAGGAGGCGGTCCATAAGGTGCCCGAGGCAGCAATAACCCATTGGAGACAAGTCGGCTGGAGGATGATGTATTGAATCGCGATGCCATTTGAGTGTTCCATCGTGATTAGGAAGCCCTGATAGTTACAATTAACTATCAGTTTTGCATCCGATTCAAAAATCTATTCTCACAGGAGACGGACCATAAAGTGCCCAAGACAGCAGTGTCCCCTTGGAGACAAGTCGGCTGGAGGACGATGTATTTAATCGCGACGCAATTTGAGTGTTCCATCGTCATTAGGAGGCCTTGAACGTTACAATTAACCATCAGTTTTGCGTCGGATTCTAAAATCTAGACTCACAAGAGACGGACCATAAGGTGCCCGAGGCAGCAATATCCCCTTGGAGACAAGTCGGCTGGAGGACGATGTATTGATTCGCGATGCAGTTTGAGTGCTCCATCGTCATTAGGAGGCCCTGAACGTTACAATTGACCATTAGTTTTGCGTCGGATTCGAAAATTTATACTCAGAAAAGACGGACCATAAGGTGCCCGAGGCAGCAATTTCCCCTTGGAGACAAGTCGGCTGGAGGACGATGCATTGAATCGCGATGCAGTTTGAGTGCTCCATCGTCATTAGGAGGCCCTGAACGTTACAATTAACTATCAGTTTTGCGTCCGATTCGAAAATTTAGACTCACAGGAAACGGACCATAAGGTGCCCGAGGCAGCAATATCCCCTTGGAGACAAGTTGGCTGGAGGACGTAATATTGAATCGGGACGCAATTTGAGTTTTCCATCGTCATTAGGAGGCCCTGAACGTTGCAAATAACCACAAGATTTGCGTCGGATTCTAAAATCTAGACTCACAGGAGACGGACCATAAGGTGCCCGAGGCAGCAATAACCCCTTGGAGACAAGTTGGCTGAAGGACGACGTATTGAATCGCGATGCAATTTGACTTATCCATCGCCATTAGGAGGCCCTGAACGTTACAATTAACTATCAGTTTTGTATCCGATGCGAAAATCTAGACTCACAGGAGACGGACCATAAGGTGCCCGAGGCAGCAATATCCCCTTGGAGACAAGTCGGCTGGAGGACAATGTATTGAATCTGGACGGAATATGAGTGCTCCATTGTCATCAGGAGGCCCTGAACGTTACAATTAACCATCAGTTTTGCGTCGGATTCGAAAATCTAGACTCACAGTAGACGGACCATAAGGTGCCCGACGTATCAATATCCCCTTGGAGACAAGTCGGCTGGAGGAAGATTTATTGAATCGCGACGCAATTTGAGTGTTCCATTGTCATTAGGAGGCACTGAACGTTACAATTAACTATCAGTTTTGCTTCGGATTCGAAAATCTAGATTCACAGGATACGGACCATAAGGTGCCCGATGCAGCAAAATCCCCTTGGAGACTAGTCGGCTGGAGGACGATGTATTGAATCGCACATGCAATTTGAGTTTTCCATCGTCATTAGGATAACCTGAACGTTACAATTAACTATCAGTTTTGCGTCAGATTCGAAATTCTAGACTTACAGGGGTCGGACCATATGGTGTCCGAGGCAGCAATATCCCCTTGGAGACAAGTCGGCTGGAGGATGTTCTATTGAATCGCGACGCAATTTGAGTTGTCTTTCGTCTTTAGGAGGCCCTGAACGTTACAATTAATCATCAGTTTTGCGTCGGAATCGAAAATCTAGACCTTGAGGAGACGGATCATAAGGTGCCCGAGGCAGCAATATCACCTTGGAGACAAGTCGGCTGGAGGACGATGTATTGAATCGCGATGCAATTTGAGATTTCCATCGTCATTTGGAGGCCCTAAATGTTTCAATTAACATCAGTTTTGCGTCCGATTCGAAAACATAGACTCAAAGGAGACGGAGCATAAGGTTCCCCAGGCAGCAATATCACCTTGGAGACAAGTCGGCTGGAGGACAGTGTATTGAATCTGGACGGAATGTGAGTGTTCCATTGTCATCAGCAGACCCTGAACGTTACAATTACCTATCAGTTTTGCGTCCGATTCGAAAATCTAGACTCACAGGAGACGGACCAGAAGGTGTACAAGGCAGCAATATTCCCTTGGAGACAATTTTGCTGGAGGACGATGTATTGAATCTGGACGGAATAAGAGTGTTCCATCGTCATTAGGAGACCCTGAACGTTACAATTAACCATCAGTTTAACGTCGGATTCGAAAATCTAGACACACAGGAGACGGACCATAAGGTGCCCCTGGCAGCAACATCCCCTTGGAGACAAGTCGGCTGGAGGACGATATATTGAATCTCGTCGCAATTTGAGTGTTCCTTTGTCATTAGGAGGCCCTGAACATTACAATTACATATCAGTTTTGCGTCCGATTCGAAAATCTAGACTCACAAGAGACGGACCATAAGGTGCCCGAGGCAGCAATAACCCCTTGGAGACAAGTCGGCTGGAGGACGATGTATTGAATCGCGATGCCATTTGAGTGTTCCATCGTGATTAGGAAGCCCTGAAAGTTACAATTAACTATCAGTTTTGCATCCGATTCGAAAATCTAGTCTCACTGGAGACGGACCATAAAGTGCCCGAGACAGCAGTATCCCCTTGGAGACAAGTCGGCTGGAGGACGATGTATTGAATCGCGACGCAATTTAAGTGTTCCATCGTCATTAGGAGGCCCTGAACGTTACAATTAACCATCAGTTTTGCGTCGGATTCTAAAATCTAGACTCACAAGAGACGGACCATAAGGTGCCCGAGGCAGCAATATCCCCTTGGAGACAAGTCGGCTGGAGAACGATGTATTGATTCGCGATGCTGTTTGAGTGCTCCATCGTCATTAGGAGGCCCTGAACGTTACAATTAACTATCAGTTTTGCGTCCGATTCGAAAATCTAGACTCACAGGAAACTGACCATAAGGTGCCCGAGGCAGCAATATCCCCTTGGAGAAAAGTCGGCTGGAGGACGTATTATTGAATCGCGACGCAATTTGAGTGTTCCATCGTCAATAGGAGGCCCTGAACGTTACAATTAACCATCATATTTGCGTCGGATTCGAAAATCTTGTCTCACAGTAGACGGACCATAAGGTGCCCGAGGCAGCAATATCCCCTTGGAGACAAGTCGTCTGGAGGACGATGTATTGAATCGCGATGCAATTTGAGTTTTCCATCGTCATTAGAGGCCCTGAACGATACAATTAACTATCAGTTTTGTGTCGGATTCGAAAATCTAGACTCACAGGAGACGGATCATAAGGTGCCCGAGGCAGCAATATCACCTTGGAGACAAGTCGGCTGGAGGACGATGTATTGAATCGCGATGCAATTTGAGATTTCCATCGTCATTAGGAGGCACTGAATGTTACAATTAACATCAGTTTTGCGTCCGATTCGAAAATCTAGACTCACAGGAGACGGATCATAAGGTGGCCAAGGCAGCAATATCCCCTTGCAGACAAGTCGGCTGGAGGACGATGTATTGAATTGCGACGCAATTTGATTGTTCCATCGTAATTAGGAGGCCCTGAACGTTACAATTAACCATCAGTTTTGCGTCAGATTCGAAAATCTAGACTCACAGGAGACGGACCATAAGGTGCCCCAGGCAGCAATATCCCCTTGGAGACAAGTCGGCTGGAGGACGATATATTGAATCTCGTCGCAATTTGAGTGTCCCTCGTCATTAGGAGGCCCTGAAAGTTACAATTAACTATCAGTTTTGCATCCGATTCGAAAATCTAGACTCACAGGAGACGGACCATAAAGTGCCCAAGACAGCTGTATCCCCTGGAGACAAGTCGGCTGGAGGACGATGTATTGAATCGCGACGCAATTTGAGTGTTCCATCGTCATTAGGAGGCCCTGAACGTTACAATTAACCATCAGATTTGCGTCGGATTCTAAAATCTAGACTCACAGGAGACGGACCATAAGGTGCCCGAGGCAGCAATAACCCCTTGGAGAAAAGTCGGCTGAAGGACGACGTTTTGAATCGCGATGCAATTTGACTTTTCCATCGCCATTAGGAGGCCCTGAACGTTACAATTAACTATCAGTTTTGCATCCGATGCGAAAATCTAGACTCACAGGAGACGGACCATAAGGTGCCCGAGGCAGCAATATCCCGTTGGAGACAAGTCGGCTGGAGGACAATATATCGAATCTGGACGGAATGTGGGTGTTCCATTGTCATCAGGAGGCCCTGAACGTTACAATTAACCATCAGTTCTGCGTCGGATTCGAAAATTTAGACTCACAGTAGACGGACCATAAGGTGCCCGACGTATCAATATCTCCTTGGAGACAAGTCGGCTGGAGGAAGATTTATTGAATCGCGACTCAATTTGAGTAATCCATCGTCATTAGGAGGCACTGAACGTTACAGTTAACTATCAGTTTTGCGTCGGATTCGAAAATCTAGACTCACAGGAGCCGGATTATAAGGTGCCTGAGGCAGCAATATCCCCTTGGAGACAAGTCGGCTGGAGGACGATGTATTAAATCGCGATGCAATTTGAGTTTTCCATCGTCATTAGCAGGCCCTGAACGTTACAATTAATCATCAGTTTTGCGTCGGAATCGAAAATCTAGACTCTCAGGAGACGGATCATAAGGTGCCCGAGGCAGCAATATCACCTTGGAGACAAGTCGGCTGGATGACGATGTATTGAATCGCGATGCAATTTGAGATTTCCATCGTCATTAGGAGGCCCTGATTGTTTCAATTAACATCAGTTTTGCGTCCGATTCGAAAATCTAGACTCACAGGAGACGGACCATAAGGTGCCCGGGGCAGCAATATCCCCTTGGAGACTAGTCGGCTGGAGGACGACGTATTGAATCGACATGCAATTTGAGTTTTCCATCGTCATTAGGAGGCCTTGAAAGTTACAATTAACCATCAGTTTTGCGTCGGATTCGAAAATCTAGACTCACTGGAGACGGACCATAAGGTGCCTGAGGGAGCAATATCGCCTTGGAGACAAGTCGGCTGGAGGTCGATGTTTTGAATCGCGAAGCAATTTGAGATTTCCATCGTCATTAGGAGGCCCTGAATGTTTCAATTAACATCAGTTTTGCGTCCGATTCGAAAATATAGACTCACAGGAGACGGAGCATAAGGTGCCCGTGGCAGCAATATCACCTTGGAGACAAGTCGGCTGGAGGACAATGTATTGAATCTGGACGGAATGAGAGTGTTCCATTGTCATCGTGAGGCCCTGAAAGTTACAATTAACCATCAGTTTTGCGTCGGATTTGAAAATCTAGACTCACAGGAGACGGACCATAAGGTGCCCGAGGTATCGATATCCCCTTGGAGACAAGTCGGCTGGAGGACGATGTATTGAATCTCGTCGCAATTTGAATGTTCCCTCGTCATTAGAAGGCACTGAACGTTACAATTAACCATCAGATTTGCGTCGGATTCGAAAATGTAGACACACAGTAAACAAACCACAAGGTGCCCGAGGCAGCAATATCCCCTTGGAGACAAGTCGGCTGGAAGACGATGTATTGAATCGCGATGCAATTTGAGTTTTCCATCGTCATTCGAGGCCCTGAACGTTACAATTAACTATCAGTTTTGCGTCGGATTCTAAAATCTAGACTCACAGGAGACGGACCATAAGGTGCCCGAGGCGGCAATATCACCTTGGAGACAAGTCGACTGGAGGACGAAGTATTGAATCGCGATGCAATTTGAGATTTCCATCGTCATTAGGGGGCACTGAAAGTTACAATTAACATCAGTTTTGCGTCCGATTCGAAAATATAAACACACCGGAGACGGAGCATAAGGTTCCAGGGCAGCAATATCCACTTGGAGACAAGTCGGCAGGAGGACGATGTATTGATTCGCGATGTAATTTGAGTTTTCCATCGCCATTAGGAGGCCCTGAACGTTACAATAAACTATCAGTTTTTCGTCCGATTCGAAAATCTAAACTCACAGGAGACGGACCATAAGGTGCCCAAGGCAGCAATATCCCCTTGTAGACAAGTCGGCTGGAGGACGATGTATTGAATTGCGACGCAATTTGAGTGTTCCATCGTCATTAGGAGGCCCTGAACGTTACAATTAACCATCAGTTTTGCGTCAGATTCGTAAATCTAGACTCACAAGAGAAGGACCATAATGTGCCCGAGGCAGCAATATCCCCTTGGAGACAAGTCGGATGGATTACGATGTATTGAATCGCGATGCAGTTTGAGTGCTCCATCGTCATTAGGAGGCCCTGAACGTTACAATTAATCATCAGATATGCGTCGGATTCGAAAATCTAGACTCACAGTAGACAAACCATAAGGTGCCCGAGGCAGCAATATCCCCTTGGAGACAAGTCGCCTGGAGGACGATGTATTGAATCGAGATGCGATTTGAGTTTTCCATCGTCACTAGAAACCCTGAACGTTACAAATAACTATCACTTTTGCATCGGATTCGAAAATCTAGACTCGCAGGAGACGGATCATAAGGTGCCCGAGGCAGCAATATCACCTTGGAGACAAGTCGGCTGGAGGACGATGTATTGAATCGCGATGCAATTTGAGATTTCCATCGTCATTAGGAGGCACTGAATGTTACAATTAACTATCAGTTTTGCGTCCGATTCGAAAATCTAGGCTTCACAGGAGACGAACCGTATGGTGTCCGAGGCAGCAATATCCCCTTGGAGACAAGGCGGCTGGAGGACGATTTATTGAATTGCGACGCAATTTGTGTGTTCCATCGTCATTAGGAGGCCCTGAACGTTACAATTAACTATCAGTTTTGCGTCCGATTCGAAAATGTAGAATCTCGTCGCATTTTGAGTGTACCTTCGTCATTAGGAGGCCGTGAACGTTACAATTACCTATCAGTTTGCGTGGGATTCGAAAATCTAGACTAACAGGAGACGGACCATAAGGTGCAAGAGGCAGCAATATCCCTTGGAGGCAAGTAGGCTGGAGGACGATGTATTGAATCGCGATGCAATTTGAGTTTTCCATCGTCATTTGGACGCCCTGAACGATAGAATTAACTATCAGTCTTGCGTCGGCTTAGAAAATCTAGACTCACAGGAGACGGACCATAAGGTGCTCGAGGCAGCAATATCCCCTTGGAGACAAGTCGGCTGGAGGAAGATTTATTGAATCGCGACGCAATATGAGTGTTCCATCGTCATTAGGAGGCCCTGAATGTCACAACTAACCATCAGTTTTGCGTCGGATTCGAAAATCTAGACTCACAGTAGACAAACCATAAGGTGCCCGAGGCAGCAATAACCCGTTGGAGACAAGTCGGCTGGAGGACGATGTATTGAATCGCGATGCAATTTGAGTATTCCATCGTCATTAGAAGCCCTGAACATTACAATTAACTATCAGTTTTGCGTAGGATTCGAAAATCTAGACTCACAGGAGACGGATCATAAAGTGCCCGAGGCAGCAATATCACCTTGGAGACAAGTCGGCTGGAGGACTATGTATTCAATCGCGATGCTATTTGAGATTTCCATCGTCATTAGGAGGTTCTGAATGTTACAATTAACATCAGTTTTGCGTCCGATTCGAAAATATAAACACACCGGAGACGGAGCATAAGGAGCCTGAGGCAGCAATATCCACTTGGAGACAAGTCGGCAGGAGGACGATGTATTGAATCGCACATGCAATTTGAGTTTTCCATCGTCATTAGGAGAACCTGAACGTTACAATTAACTATCAGTTTTGCGTCGGATTCGAAATTCTAGACTTACAGGGGTTGGACCATATGGTGTCCGAGGCAGCAATATCCCCTTGGAGACAAGTCGGCTGGAGGACGTTCTATTGAATCGCGACGCAATTTGAGTTGTCTTTCGTCTTTAGGAGGCCCTGAACGTTACAATTAATCATCAGTTTTGCGTCGGAATCGAAAATCTAGACCTTGAGGAGACGGATCATAAGGTGCCCGAGGCAGCAATATCACCTTGGAGACAAGTCGGCTGGAGGACGATGTATTGAATCGCGATGCAATTTGAGATTTCCATCGTCATTTGGAGGCCCTGAATGTTTCAATTAACATCAGTTTTGCGTCCGATTCGAAAACATAGACTCACAGGAGACAGAGCATAAGGTTCCCGAGGCAGCAATATCACCTTGGAGACAAGTCGGCTGGAGGACAATGTATTGAATCTGGACGGAATGTGAGTGTTCCATTGTCATCAGCAGGCCCTGAACGTTACAATTAACTATAAGTTTTTCGTCCGATTCGAAAATCTAGACTCACAGGAGACGGACCAGTAGGTGTACAAGGCAGCAATATTCCCTTGGAGACAAGTTTGCTGGAGGACGATGTATTGAATCTGGACGGAATAAGAGTGTTCCATCGTCATTAGGAGACCCTGAACGTTACAATTAACCATCAGTTTAACGTCGGATTCGAAAATCTAGACACACAGGAGACGGACCATAAGGTGCCCCTGGCAGCAATATCCCCTTGGAGACAAGTCGGCTGGAGGACGATATATTGAATCTCGTCGCAATTTGAGTGTTCCTTTGTCATTAGGAGGCCCTGAACATTACAATTACATATCAGTTTTGCGTCCGATTCGAAAATCTAGACTCACAAGAGACGGACCATAAGGTGCCCGAGGCAGCAATAACCCCTTGGAGACAAGTCGGCTGGAGGACGATGTATTGAATCGCGATGCCATTTGAGTGTTCCATCGTGATTAGGAAGCCCTGAAAGTAACAATTAACTATCAGTTTTGCATCCGATTCGAAAATCTAGTGTCACAGGAGACGGACCATAAAGTGCCCGAGACAGCAGTATCCCCTTGGAGACAAGTCGGCTGGAGGACGATGTATTGAATCGCGACGCAATTTAAGTGTTCCATCGTCATTAGGAGGCCCTGAACGTTACAATTAACCATCAGTTTTGCGTCGGATTCTAAAATCTAGACTCACAAGAGACGGACCATAAGGTGCCCGAGGCAGCAATATCCCCTTGGAGACAAGTCGGCTGGAGGACGATGTATTGATTCGCGATGCTGTTTGAGTGCTCCATCGTCATTAGGAGGCCCTGAACGTTACAATTAACTATCAGTTTTGCGTCGGATTCGAAATTCTAGACTTACAGGGGTCGGACCATATGGTGTCCGAGGCAGCAATATCCCCTTGGAGACAAGTCGGCTGGAGGACGTTCTATTGAATCGCGACGCAATTTGAGTTGTCTTTCGTCTTTAGGAGGCCCTGAACGTTACAATTAATCATCAGTTTTGCGTCGGAATCGAAAATCTAGACCTTGAGGAGACGGATCATAAGGTGCCCGAGGCAGCAATATCACCTTGGAGACAAGTCGGCTGGAGGACGATGTATTGAATCGTGATGCAATTTGAGATTTCCATCGTCATTTGGAGGCCCTGAATGTTTCAGTTAACATCAGTTTTGCGTCCGATTCGAAAACATAGACTCACAGGAGACGGAGCATAAGGTTCCCGAGGCAGCAATATCACCTTGGAGACAAGTCGGCTGGAGGACAATGTATTGAATCTGGACGGAATGTGAGTGTTCCATTGTCATCAGCAGGCCGTGAACGTTACAATTAACTATCAGTTTTGCGTCCGATTCGAAAATCTAGACTCACAGGAGACGGACCAGAAGGTGTACAAGGCAGCAATATTCCCTTGGAGACAAGTTTGCTGGAGGACGATGTATTGAATCTGGACGGAATAAGAGTGTTCCATCGTAATTAGGAGACCCTGAACGTTACAATTAACCATCAGTTTAACGTCGGATTCGAAAATCTAGACACACAGGAGACGGACCATAAGGTGCCCCTGGCAGCAATATCCCCTTGGAGACAAGTCGGCTGGAGGACGATATATTGAATCTCGTCGCAATTTGAGTGTTCCTTTGTCATTAGGAGGCCCTGAACATTACAATTACATATCAGTTTTGCGTCCGATTCGAAAATCTAGACTCACAAGAGACGGAACATAAGGTGCCCGAGGCAGCAATAACCCCTTGGAGACAAGTCGGCTGTAGGACGATGTCCTGAATCGCGATGCCATTTGAGTGTTCCAACGTGATTAGGAAGCCCTGAAAGTTACAATTAACTATCAGTTTTGCATCCGATTCGAAAATCTAGTATCACAGGAGACGGAACATAAAGTGCCCGAGACAGCAGTATCCCCTTGGAGACAAGTCGGCTGGAGGACGATGTATTGAATCGCGACGCAATTTAAGTGTTCCATCGTCATTAGGAGGTCCTGAACGTTACAATTAACCATCAGTTTTGCGTCGGATTCTAAATTCTAGACTCACAAGAGACGGACCATAAGGTGCCCGAGGCAGCAATATCCCCTTGGAGACAAGTCGGCTGGAGGACGATGTATTGATTCGCGATGCTGTTTGAGTGCTCCATCGTCATTAGGAGGCCCTGAACGTTACAATTAACTATCAGTTTTGCGTCGGATTCGAAATTCTAGACTTACAGGGGTCGGACCATATGGTGTCCGAGGCAGCAATATCCCCTTGGAGACAAGTCGGCTGGAGGACGTTCTATTGAATCGCGACGCAATTTGAGTTGTCTTTCGGCTTTAGGAGGCCCTGAACGTTACAATTAATCATCAGTTTTGCGTCGGAATCGAAAATCTAGACCTTGAGGAGACGGATCATAAGGTGCCCGAGGCAGCAATATCACCTTGGAGACAAGTCGGCTGGAGGACGATGTATTGAATCGTGATGCAATTTGAGATTTCCATCGTCATTTGGAGGCCCTGAATGTTTCAGTTAACATCAGTTTTGCGTCCGATTCGAAAACATAGACTCACAGGAGACGGAGCATAAGGTTCCCGAGGCAGCAATATCACCTTGGAGACAAGTCGGCTGGAGGACAATGTATTGAATCTGGACGGAATGTGAGTGTTCCATTGTCATCAGCAGGCCGTGAACGTTACAATTAACTATCAGTTTTGCGTCCGATTCGAAAATCTAGACTCACAGGAGACGGACCAGAAGGTGTACAAGGCAGCAATATTCCCTTGGAGACAAGTTTGCTGGAGGACGATGTATTGAATCTGGACGGAATAAGAGTGTTCCATCGTCATTAGGAGACCCTGAACGTTACAATTAACCATCAGTTTAACGTCGGATTCGAAAATCTAGACACACAGGAGACGGACCATAAGGTGCCCCTGGCAGCAATATCCCCTTGGAGACAAGTCGGCTGGAGGACGATATATTGAATCTCGTCGCAATTTGAGTGTTCCTTTGTCATTAGGAGGCCCTGAACATTACAATTACATATCAGTTTTGCGTCCGATTCGAAAATCTAGACTCACAAGAGACGGAACATAAGGTGCCCGAGGCAGCAATAACCCCTTGGAGACAAGTCGGCTGGAGGACGATGTCCTGAATCGCGATGCCATTTGAGTGTTCCAACGTGATTAGGAAGCCCTGAAAGTTACAATTAACTATCAGTTTTGCATCCGATTCGAAAATCTAGTATCACAGGAGACGGAACATAAAGTGCCCGAGACAGCAGTATCCCCTTGGAGACAAGTCGGCTGGAGGACGATGTATTGAATCGCGACGCAATTTAAGTGTTCCATCGTCATTAGGAGGTCCTGAACGTTACAATTAACCATCAGTTTTGCGTCGGATTCTAAATTCTAGACTCACAAGAGACGGACCATAAGGTGCCCGAGGCAGCAATATCCCCTTGGAGACAAGTCGGCTGGAGGACGATGTATTGATTCGCGATGCTGTTTGAGTGCTCCATCGTCATTAGGAGGCCCTGAACGTTACAATTAACTTTCAGTTTTGCGTCCGATTCGAAAATCTAGGCTTCACAGGAGACGAACCGTATGGTGTCCGAGGCAGCAATATCCCCTTGGAGACAAGGCGGCTGGAGGACGATTTATTGAATCGCGACGCAATTTGTGTGTTCCATCGTCATTAGGAGGCCCTGAACGTTCCAATTAACATCAGTTTTGCGTCCGATTCGAAAATCTAGACTCACAGGAGACGGATCGTAAGGTGGCCAAGGCAGCAATATCCCCTTGCAGACAAGTCGGCTGGAGGACGATGTATTGAATTGCGACGCAATTTGAGATTTCCATCGTCATTAGGAGGCCCTGAATGTTTTAGTTAACATCAGTTTTGCGTCCGATTCGAAAAGACAGACTCACAGGAGACGGAGCATAAGGTGCCCGAGGCAGCAATATCACCTTGGAGACAAGTCGGCTGGAGGACAATGTATTGAATCTGGACGGAATGTGAGTGTTCCATTGTCATCAGGAGGCCCTGAACGTTACAATTAACTATCAGTTTTGCATCCGATGCGAAAGTCTAGACTCACAGGAGACGGACCATAAGGTGCCCGAGGCAGCAATATCCCCTTGGAGACAAGTCGGCTGGAGGACAATGTATTGAATCTGGACGGAATGTGAGTGTTCCATTGTCATCAGGAGGCCCTGAACGTTACAATTAACCATCAGTTTTGCGTCGGATTCGAAAATCTAGACTCACAGTAGACGGACCATAAGGTGCCCGACGTATCAATATCCCCTTGGAGACAAGTCGGCTGGAGGAATATTTATTGAATCGCGACGCAATTTGAGTGTTCCATTGCCATTAGGAGGCACTGAACGTTACAATTAACTATCAGTTTTGCGTCGGATTCGAAAATCTAGACTCACAGGATACGGACCATAAGGTGCCCGAGGGAGCAATATCCCCTTGGACACTAGTCGGCTGGAGGACGATGTATTGAATCGCACATGCAATTTGAGTTTTCCATCGTCATTAGGAGGCCCTGAACGTTACAATTAACCAACAGTTTTGCGTCGGATTCGAAAATCTAGACTCACAGGAGACGGACCATAAGGTGCCTGAGGCAGCAATATCTCCTTGGAGACAAGTCGGCTGGAAGACGATGTATTAAATCGCGATGCAATTTGAGTTTTCCAACGTCATTAGCAGGCCGTGAACGTTACAATTAATCATCAGATTTGCGTCGGAATCGAAAATCTAGACTCTGAGGAGACGGATCATAAGGTGCCCGAGGCAGCTATATCACCTTGGAGACAAGTCGGCTGGAGGACGATGTATTGAATCTGGACGGAATGTGAGTGTTCCATCGTCATTAGGAGACCCTGAACGTAACAATTAACCATCAGTTTTGCGTCGGATTCGAAAATCTAGACACACAGGAGACGGACCATAAGGTGCCCCTGGCAGCAATATCCCCTTGGAGACAAGTCGGCTAGAGGACGATAAATTGAACCTCGTCGCAATTTGAGTGTTCCCTCGTCATTAGGAGGCCCTGAACGTTACAATTACCTATCAGTTTAGCGTCCGATTCGAAAATCTAGACTCACAGGAGGCGGTCCATAAGGTGCCCGAGGCAGCAATAACCCATTGGAGACAAGTCGGCTGGAGGATGATGTATTGAATCGCGATGCCATTTGAGTGTTCCATCGTGATTAGGAAGCCCTGATAGTTACAATTAACTATCAGTTTTGCATCCGATTCGAAAATCTATTCTCACAGGAGACGGACCATAAAGTGCCCGAGACAGCAGTGTCCCCTTGGAGACAAGTCGGCTGGAGGACGATGAATTGAATCGCGACGCAATTTGAGTGTTCCATCGTCATTAGGAGGCCTTGAACGTTACAATTAACCATCAGTTTTGCGTCGGATTCAAAAATCTAGACTCACAAGAGACGGACCATAAGGTGCCCGAGGCAGCAATATCCCCTTGGAGACAAGTCGGCTGGAGGACGATGTATTGATTCGCGATGCAGTTTGAGTGCTCCATCGTCATTAGGAGGCCCTGAACGTTACAATTAACCATTAGTTTTGCGTCGGATTCGAAAATTTATACTCAGAAAAGACGGACCATAAGGTGCCCGAGGCAGCAATTTCCCCTTGGAGACAAGTCGGCTGGAGGACGATGCATTGAATCGCTATGCAGTTTGAGTGCTCCATCGTCAATAGGAGGCCCTGAACGTTACAATTAACTATCAGTTTTGCGTCCGATTCGAAAATTTAGACTCACAGGAAACGGACCATAAGGTGCCCGAGGCAGCAATATCCCCTTGGAGACAAGTTGGCTGGAGGACGTAATATTGAATCGGGACGCAATTTGAGTTTTCCATCGTCATTAGGAGGCCCTGAACGTTGCAAATAACCACTAGATTTGCGTCGGATTCTAAAATCTAGACTCACAGGAGACGGACCATAAGGTGCCCGAGGCAGCAATAACCCCTTGGAGACAAGTTGGCTGAAGGACGACGTATTGAATCTCGATGCAATTTGACTTTTCCATCGCCATTAGGAGGCCCTGAACGTTACAATTAACTATCAGTTTTGTATCCGATGCGAAAATCTAGACTCACAGGAGACGGACCATAAGGTGCCCGAGGCAGCAATATCCCCTTGGAGACAAGTCGGCTGGAGGACAATGTATTGAATCTGGACGGAATGTGAGTGTTCCATTGTCATCAGGAGGCCCTGAACGTTACAATTAACCATCAGTTTTGCGTCGGATTCGAAAATCTAGACTCACAGTAGACGGACCATAAGGTGCCCGACGTATCAATATCCCCTTGGAGACAAGTCGGCTGGAGGAAGAATTATTGAATCGCGACGCAATTTGAGTGTTCCATTGTCATCAGGAGGCCCTGAACGTTACAATTAACTATCAGTTTTGCGTCCGATTCGAAAATTTAGACTCACAGGAAACGGACCATAAGGTGCCCGAGGCAGCAATATCCCCTTGGAGACAAGTTGGCTGGAGGACGTAATATTGAATCGGGACGCAATTTGAGTTTTCCATCGTCATTAGGTGGCCCTGAACGTTGCAAATAACCACAAGATTTGCGTCGGATTCTAAAATCTAGACTCACAGGAAACGGACCATAAGGTGACCGAGGCAGCAATATCCCCTTGGAGACAAGTTGGCTGGAGGACGTAATATTGAATCGGGACGCAATTTGAGTTTTCCATCGTCATTAGGAGGCCCTGAACGTTGCAAATAACCACAAGATTTGCGTCGGATTCTAAAATCTAGACTCACAGGAGACGGACCATAAGGTGCCCGAGGCAGCAATAACCCCTTGGAGACAAGTTGGCTGAAGGACGACGTATTGAATCGCGATGCAATTTGACTTTTCCATCGCCATTAGGAGGCCCTGAACGATACAATTAACTATCAGTTTTGTATCCGATGCGAAAATCTAGACTCACAGGAGACGGACCATAAGGTGCCCGAGGCAGCAATATCCCCTTGGAGACAAGTCGGCTGGAGGACAATGTATTGAATCTGGACGGAATGTGAGTGTTCCATTGTCATCAGGAGGCCCTGAACGTTACAATTAACCATCAGTTTTGCGTCGGATTCGAAAATCTAGACTCACAGTAGACGGACCATAAGGTGCCCGACGTATCAATATCCCCTTGGAGACAAGTCGGCTGGAGGATGTTCTATTGAATCGCGACGCAATTTGAGTTGTCTTTCGTCTTTAGGAGGCCCTGAACGTTACAGTTAATCATCAGTTTTGCGTCGGAATCGAAAATCTAGACCTTGAGGAGACGGATCATAAGGTGCCCGAGGCAGCAATATCACCTTGGAGACAAGTCGGCTGGAGGACGATGTATAGAATCGCGATGCAATTTGAGATTTCCATCGTCATTTGGAGGCCCTAAATGTTTCAATTAACATCAGTTTTGCGTCCGATTCGAAAACATAGACTCACAGGAGACGGAGCATAAGGTTCCCCAGGCAGCAATATCACCTTGGAGACAAGTCGGCTGGAGGACAGTGTATTGAATCTGGACGGAATGTGAGTGTTCCATTGTCATCAGCAGGCCCTGTACGTTACAATTACCTATCAGTTTTGCGTCCGATTCGAAAATCTAGACTCACAGGAGACGGACCAGAAGGTGTACAAGGCAGCAATATTCCCTTGGAGACAATTTTGCTGGAGGACGATGTATTGAATCTGGACGGAATAAGAGTGTTCCATCGTCATTAGGAGACCCTGAACGTTACAATTAACCATCAGTTTAACGTCGGATTCGAAAATCTAGACACACAGGAGACGGACCATAAGGTGCCCCTGGCAGCAATATCCCCTTGGAGACAAGTCGGCTGGAGGACGATATATTGAATCTCGTCGCAATTTGAGTGTTCCTTTGTCATTAGGAGGCCCTGAACATTACGATTACATATCAGTTTTGCGTCCGATTCGAAAATCTAGTCTCATAAGAGACGGACCATAAGGTGCCCGAGGCAGCAATAACCCCTTGGAGACAAGTCGGCTGGAGGACGATGTATTGAATCGCGATGCCATTTGAGTGTTCCATCGTGATTAGGAAGCCCTGAAAGTTACAATTTACTATCAGTTTTGCATCCGATTCGAAAATCTAGTCTCACAGGAGACGGACCATAAAGTGCCCGAGACAGCAGTATCCCCTTGGAGACAAGTCGGCTGGAGGACGATGTATTGAATCGCGACGCAATTTAAGTGTTCCATCGTCATTAGGAGGCCCTGAACGTTACAATTAACCATCAGTTTTGCGTCGGATTCTAAAATCTAGACTCACAAGAGACGGACCATAAGGTGCCCGAGGCAGCAATATCCCCTTGGAGACAAGTCGGCTGGAGGACGATGTATTGATTCGCGATGCTGTTTGAGTGCTCCATCGTCATTAGGAGGCCCTGAACGTTACAATTAACTATCAGTTTTGCGTCCGATTCGAAAATCTAGACTCACAGGAAACTGACCATAAGGTGCCCGAGGCAGCAATATCCCCTTGGAGAAAAGTCGGCTGGAGGACGTATTATTGAATCGCGACGCAATTTGAGTGTTCCATCGTCAATAGGAGGCCCTGAACGTTACAATTAACCATCATATTTGCGTCGGATTCGAAAATCTTGTCTCACAGTAGACGGATCATAAGGTGCCCGAGGCAGCAATATCACCTTGGAGACAAGTCGGCTGGAGGACGATGTATTGAATCGCGATGCAATTTGAGATTTCCATCGTCATTAGGAGGCACTGAATGTTACAATTAACATCAGTTTTGCGTCCGATTCGAAAATCTAGACTCACAGGAGACGGATCATAAGGTGGCCAAGGCAGCAATATCCCCTTGCAGACAAGTCGGCTGGAGGACGATGTTTTGAATTGCGACGCAATTTGATTGTTCCATCGTAATTAGGAGGCCCTGAACGTTACAATTAACCATCAGTTTTGCGTCAGATTCGAAAATCTAGACTCACAGGAGACGGACCATAAGGTGCCCCAGGCAGCAATATCCCCTTGGAGACAAGTCGGCTGGAGGACGATATATTGAATCTCGTCGCAATTTGAGTGTCCCTCGTCATTAGGAGGTCCTGAAAGTTACAATTAACTATCAGTTTTGCATCCGATTCGAAAATCTAGACTCACAGGAGACGGACCATAAGGTGCCCGAGGCAGCAATAACCCCTTGGAGAAAAGTCGGCTGAAGGACGACGTTTTGAATCGCGATGCAATTTGACTTTTCCATCGCCATTAGGAGGCCCTGAACGTTACAATTAACTATCAGTTTTGCATCCGATGCGAAAATCTAGACTCACAGGAGACGGACCATAAGGTGCCCGAGGCAGCAATATCCCGTTGGAGACAAGTCGGCTGGAGGACAATATATTGAATCTGGACGGAATGTGAGTGTTCCATTGTCATCAGGAGGCCCTGAACGTTACAATTAACCATCAGTTCTGCGTCGGATTCGAAAATTTAGACTGACAGTAGACGGACCATAAGGTGCCCGACGTATCAATATCTCCTTGGAGACAAGTCGGCTGGAGGAAGATTTATTGAATCGCGACTCAATTTGAGTAATCCATCGTCATTAGGAGGCACTGAACGTTACAGTTAACTATCAGTTTTGCGTCGGATTCGAAAATCTAGACTCACAGGAGCCGGACCATGAGGTGCCTGAGGCAGCAATATCCCCTTGGAGACAAGTCGGCTGGATGACGATGTATTGAATCGCGATGCAATTTGAGATTTCCATCGTCATTAGGAGGCCCTGATTGTTTCAATTAACATTAGTTTTGCGTCCGATTCGAAAATCTAGACTCACAGGAGACGGACCATAAGGTGCCTGAAGCAGCAATATCCCCTTGGAGACAAGTCGGCTGGAGGAAGGTTTATTGAATCACGACGCAATTTAAGTGTCCCATCGTGATTAGGAGGCACTGAACGTTACAATTAACTATCAGTTTTGCGTCGGATTCGAAAATCTAGACTCACAGGAGACGGACCATAAGGTGCCCGGGGCAGCAATATCCCCTTGGAGACTAGTCGGCTGGAGGACGACGTATTGAATCGACATGCAATTTGAGTTTTCCATCGTCATTAGGAGGCCTTGAAAGTTACAATTAACCATCAGTTTTGCGTCGGATTCGAAAATCTAGACTTACAGGGGACGGACCATATGGTGTCCGAGGCAGCAATATCCCCTTGGAGGCAAGTCGGCTGGAGGACGATTTATTGAATCGCGACGCAATTTGAGTGTTCTGTCGTCTTTACGAGGCCCTGAACGTTACAATTAACCATCAGTTTTGCGTCGGATTCGAAAATCTAGACTCACAGGAGACGGACCATAAGGTGCCTGAGGGAGCAATATCCCCTTGGAGACAAGTCGGCTGGAGATCGATGTTTTGAATCGCGAAGCAATTTGAGATTTCCATCGTCATTAGGAGGCCCTGAATGTTTCAATTAACATCAGTTTTGCGTCCGATTCGAAAATATAGACTCACAGGAGACGGAGCATAAGGTGCCCGTGGCAGCAATATCACCTTGGAGACAAGTCGGCTGGAGGACAATGTATTGAATCTGGACGGAATGAGAGTGTTCCATTGTCATCGTGAGGCCCTGAAAGTTACAATTAACCATCAGTTTTGCGTCGGATTTGAAAATCTAGACTCACAGGAGACGGACCATAAGGTGCCCGAGGTATCGATATCCCCTTGGAGACAAGTCGGCTGGAGGACGATGTATTGAATCTCGTCGCAATTTGAATGTTCCCTCGTCATTAGAAGGCCCTGAACGTTACAATTAACCATCAGATTTGCGTCGGATTCGAAAATGTAGACACACAGTAAACAAACCACAAGGTGCCCGAGGCAGCAATATCCCCTTGGAGACAAGTCGGCTGGAAGACGATGTATTGAATCGCGATGCAATTTGAGTTTTCCATCGTCATTCGAGGCCCTGAACGTTACAATTAACTATCAGTTTTGCGTCGGATTCTAAAATCTAGACTCACAGGAGACGGACCATAAGGTGCCCGAGGCGGCAATATCCCCTAGGAGACAAGTCGGCTTGAGAACGATGTATTGAATTGCGATGCAATTTGAGTTTTCCATCGTGATTAGGAAGCCCTGAACGTTACAATTAACTATCAGTTTTGCGTCCGATTTGAAAATCTAGACTCACAGGAGACGGTCCATAAGGTGCCCAAGGCAGCAATATCCCCTTGTAGACATTTCGGCTGGAGGACGATGTATTGAATCGCGTCGCAATTTGAGTGTACCATCGTCAATAGGAGGCCCTGAACGTTACAATTTACCATCAGTTTTGCGTCGGATTCAAAATCTAGACTGACAGGAGACGGACCATAAGGCGCCCGAGGCAGCAATATCCCCTTGGAGACGAGTCGGCTGGAGGACGATGTATTGAATCGCAATGCAATTTGATTGCTCCATCGTCATTAGGAGGCCCTGAACGTTACAATTAACCAAGGTGCCCGAGGCAGCAATATCCCCTTGGAGACAAGTCGGCTGGAGGACGATGTATTGAATCGCGCTGCAATTTGATTTTTCCATCGTCATTAGAAGCCCTGAACGTTACAATTAACTATCAGTTTTGCGTCGGATTCGAAAATCTAGACTCACAGGAGACGGATCATAAAGTGCCCGAGGCAGCAATATCATCTTGGAGACAAGTCGACTGGAGGACGAAGTATTGAATCGCGATGCAATTTGATATTTCCATCGTCATTAGGGGGCACTGAAAGTTACAATTAACATCAGTTTTGCGTCCGATTCGAAAATATAAACACACCGGAGACGGAGCATAAGGTTCCAGGGCAGCAATATCCACTTGGAGACAAGTCGGCAGGAGGACGATGTATTGATTCGCGATGTAATTTGAGTTTTCCATCGCCATTAGGAGGCCCTGAACGTTACAATAAACTATCAGTTTTTCGTCCGATTCGAAAATCTAAACTCACAGGAGACGGACCATAAGGTGCCCAAGGCAGCAATATCCCCTTGTAGACAAGTCGGCTGGAGGACGATGTATTGAATTGCGACGCAATTTGAGTGTTCCATCGTCATTAGGAGGCCCTAAACGTTACAATTAACCATCAGTTTTGCGTCAGATTCGTAAATCTAGACTCACAAGAGAAGGACCATAATGTGCCCGAGGCAGCAATATCCCCTTGGAGACAAGTCGGATGGATTACGATGTATTGAATCGCGATGCAGTTTGAGTGCTCCATCGTCATTAGGAGGCCCTGAACGTTACAATTAATCATCAGATATGCGTCGGATTCGAAAATCTAGACTCACAGTAGACAAACCATAAGGTGCCCGAGGCAGCAATATCCCCTTGGAGAGAAGTCGCCTGGAGGACGATGTATTGAATCGAGATGCGATTTGAGTTTTCCATCGTCACTAGAAACCCTGAACGTTACAAATAACTATCACTTTTGCGTCGGATTCGAAATCTAGACTCGCAGGAGACGGATCATAAGGTGCCCGAGGCAGCAATATCACCTTGGAGACAAGTCGGCTGGAGGACGATGTATTGAATCGCGATGCAATTTGAGATTTCCATCGTCATTAGGAGGCACTGAATGTTACAATTAACATCAGTTTTGCGTCCGATTCGAAAATCTAGACCCACAGGAGACGGACCATAATGTGCCCGAGCCAGCAATATCCGCTTGGAGACAAGTCGGCTGGAGGACGATGTATTGAATCGCGATGCAATTTGAGATTTCCATCGCCATTAGGAGGCCCTGAACGTTACAATTAACTATCAGTTTTGCGTCCGATTCGAAAATGTAGAATCTCGTCGCATTTTGAGTGTACCTTCGTCATTAGGAGGCCGTGAACGTTACAATTACCTATCAGTTTGCGTGGGATTCGAAAATCTAGACTAACAGGAGACGGACCATAAGGTGCAAGAGGCAGCAATATCCCTTGGAGGCAAGTAGGCTGGAGGACGATGTATTGAATCGCGATGCAATTTGAGATTTCCATCGCCATTAGGAGGCCCTGAACGTTACAATTAACTATCAGTTTTGCGTCGGATTCGAAAATCTAGACTCACAGTAGACAAACCATAAGGTGCCCGAGGCAGCAATAACCCGTTGGAGGCAAGTCGGCTGGAGGACGATGTATTGAATCGCGATGCAATTTGAGTATTCCATCGTCATTAGAAGCCCTGAACATTACAATTAACTATCAGTTTTGCGTCGGATTCGAAAATCTAGACTCACAGGAGACGGATCATAAAGTGCCCGAGGCAGCAATATCACCTTGGAGACAAGTCGGCTGGAGGACTATGTATTCAATCGCGATGCAATTTGAGATTTCCATCGTCATTAGGAGGTCCTGAATGTTACAATTAACATCAGTTTTGCGTCCGATTCGAAAATATAAACACACCGGAGACGGAGCATAAGGTGCCTGAGGCAGCAATATCCACTTGGAGACAAGTCGGCAGGAGGACGATGTATTGATTCGCGATGTAATTTGAGTTTTCTATCGCCATTAGGAGGCCCTGAACGTTACAATTAACCATCAGTTTTGAGTCAGATTCGAAAATCTAGCCTCACAAGAGAAGGACCATAAGGTGCCCGAGGCAGCAATATCCCCTTGGAGACAAGTCGGCTGGATTACGATGTATTGAATCGCGATGCAGTTTGAGTGCTCCATTGTCATTAGGAGGCCCTGAACGTTACAATTAACTATCAGTTTTGCGTCGGATTCGAAAATCTAGACTCACAGGAAACGGACCATAAGGTGATTGAGGTAGCAATATCCCCTTGGAGACAAGTCGGCTGGAGGACGTATTATTGAATCGCGACGCAATTTGATTGATGCATCGTAATTAGGAGGCCCTGAACGTTACAATTAACCATCACATACGCGTCGGATTCGAAAATCTAGTCTCACAGTACACAAACCATAAGGTGCCCGAGGCAGCAATATCCCATTGGAGACAAGTCGCCTTGGAGGACGATGTATTGAATCGAGATGCAATTTGAGTTTTCCATCGTCACTGGAAACCCTGAACGTTACAAATAACTATCACTTTTGCGTCGGATTCGAAAATCTAGACTCACAGGAGACGGATCATAAGGTGCCCGAGGCAGCAATATCCACCTGGAGACAAGTCGGCTGGAGGACGATGTATTGAATCGCGATGCAATTTGAGATTTCCATCGTCATTAGGCGGCCCTGAATGTTACAATTAACACAAGTTCTTCGTCCGATTCGAAAATATAGACTCATACGAGACGGACAATAAAGTGCCCGAGGCAGCAATATCCCCTTGGAGACAAGTCGGCTGAAGGACGATGTATTGAATCGCGATGCAATTTGAGTTTTCCAGCCTCATTAGGAGGAACGTTATAATTAACCATCAGTTTTGCACGGATTCGAAAATCTAGACTCACAGAAGACGGACCATAAGGCGCTAGAGGCAGCAATATCCCCTTGGAGACGAGTCGGCTGGAGGACGATGTATTGAATCGCGATGCAAATTGAGTGCTCCATCGTCATTTGGAGGCCCTGAACGTTACAATTAACTATCAGTTTTGCGTCAGATTCGAAAATCTAGACTCACAGTAGACGGACCATAAGCAGCCCGAGGCAGCAATATGCCCTTGGAGACAAGTCGGCTGGAGGACGATGTATTAAATCGCGATGCAATTTTAGTTTTCCATCGTCATTAGGAGGCCCAGAACGTTACAATTAACCAACAGTTTTGCGTCGGATTCGAAAAACTAGACTCACAGGAGACGGAACAATATCCCCTTGGAGACAAGTCAGCTGGAGGACGATGTATTGAATCTGGACGGAATGTCAGTGTTCTATCGTCATTAGGAGGCCCTGAACGTTACAATTAACTATCAGTTTTGCGTCAGATTCGAAAATCTAGACTCACAGTAGACGGACCATAAGCAGCCCGAGGCAGCAATATGCCCTTGGAGACAAGTCGGCTGGAAGACGATGTATTGAATCGCGATGCAATTTGAGATTTCCATCGCCATTAGGAGGCCCTGAATGTTACAAATAACATCAGTTTTGCGTCCGATTCGAAAACCTAGACTAACAGGAGACGGAGCATAAGGTGCCCGAGGCGGGAATATCCCCTTGGAGACAAGTCGCCTGGAGGACAATGTAATGAATCGCTACGCAATTTGAGTGTTCCATCGTCATTAGGAGGCCCTGAACGTTACAATTAACCATCAGTTTTGCGTCGGATTCTAAGATCTAGACTCACATCAGACGGACCATAAGGTGCCCGAGGTAGCAATATCCCCTTGGAGACAAGCCAGCTGGGGGACGATGTATTGAATCGCGATGCAATTTGAGATTTCCATCGCCATTTAGAGGCCCTGAGCGTTACAATTAAGTATCAGTTTTGCGTCCGATTCGAAAATTTAGACTCACAGGAGACGGACCATAATGTGCCCGAGGCAGCAATATTTCCTTGGAGGCAAGTCGGCTGGAGGACGATGTATTGAATCGCGATGCAATTTGAGTTTTCCATCGCCATTAGGAGGCCCTGAATGTTACAATTAACATCAGTTTGGCGTCGCATTCGAAAATCTAGACTCACAGGAGACTTACCATAACTAGCCTGAGGCAGCAATATCCCCTTGTAGACAAGTCGGCTGGAGGAAGATTTATTGAATCGCGACGCAATGTGGGTGTTCCATCGTCATTAGGAGGCACTGAACGTTACAATTAACCATCAGATTTGCGTCGGATTCGAAAATCTAGACTCACAGTGGACAAACCATAAGGTGCCCGAGGCAGCAATATCCCCTTGGAGACAAGTCGCCTGGAGGACGATGTATTGAATCGAGATGCAATTTGAGTTTTCCATCGTCATTAGAGGCCCGGAACGTTACAAATAACTATCAGTTTTGCGTCGGATTCGAAAATCTAGACTCACAGGAGACGGTTTATAAGGTGCCCGAGGCAGCAATATCCACCTGGTGACAAGTCGGCTAGAGGACGATGTATTGAATCGCGATTCAATTTGAGATTTCCATCGTCATTCGGAGGCCCTGAATGTTACAATTAACATAAGTTTTGCGTCCGATTCGAAAATATAGACTCACAGGAGACGGACCATAAGGTGCCCGGGGGAGCAATAACCCCTTGGAGACAAGTCGGCTGGAGGACGATGTATTGAATCGCGACGCAATGTGAGTGTTCCATCGTCATTAGGAGGCCCTGAACGTTATAATTTACCATCAGTTTTGCGTCGGATTCGAAAATCTAGACTCACAGGACACGGACCAAATGGTGCCCGAGTCAGCAATATCCTCTTGGAGACAAGTCGGCTGGAGGACGATGTATTGAATCGCGATGTAATTTGAGTTTTCCATCGTCATTGGGAGGCCCTGAACGTTACAATTAACTATTAGTTTTGCGTCGGATTCGAAAATCTAGACTCACTGTAGATGGACCATAAGGAGCCCGAGGCAGCAATATGCCCTTGGAGACAAGTCGGCTGGAGGACGATGTATTGAATCGGGATGCAATTTTAGTTTTCCATCGTCATTAGGAGGCAATGAACGTTACAATTAACCAACAGTTTTGCGTCGGATTCGAAAATCTAGACTTACAGGAGACGGAACATAAGGTGCCCGAGGCAGCAATATCCCCTTGGAGACAAATCAGCTGGAGGACGATGTATTGAATCTGGACGGAATGTGAGTGTTCTATCGTCATTAGGACGCCCTGAACGTTACAATTAACAATCAGTTTTGCGTCGGAATCGACAATATAGACTCACAGGAGACGGACCATAAGGTGCCCGAGGCAGCAATATCCCCTTGGAGACAAGTCGGCTGGAGGACGATGTATTAAATCGCGATGCAATTTGAGATTTCCTTCGTCATTAGGAGGCTCTGAATGTTACAATTAACATCAGTTTTGCGTCCGATTCGAAAATCTAGACTCACAGGAGACGGACCATAATGTGCCCGATCCAGCAATATCCGCTTGGAGGCAAGTCGGCTGGAGGACGATGTATTGAATCGCGATGCAATTTGAGATTTCCATCGCCATTAGGAGGCCCTGAACGTTACAATTAACTATCAGTTTTGCGTCCGATTCGAAAATCTAGAATCTCGTCGCATTTTGAGTGGACCATCGTCATTAGGAGGCCGTGAACGTTACAATTACCTATCAGTTTGCGTGGGATTCGAAAATCTAGACTAACAGGAGACGGACCATAAGGTGCAAGAGGCAGCAATATCCCTTGGAGGCAAGTAGGCTGGAGGACGATGTATTGAATCGCGATGCAATTTGAGTTTTCCATCGTCATTTGGACGCCCTGAACGATAGAATTAACTATCAGTTTTGCGTCGGCTTAGAAAATTTAGACTCACAGGAGACGGACCATAAGGTGCTCGAGGCAGCAATATCCAATTGGAGACAAGTCGGCTGGAGGAAGATTTATTGAATCGCGACGCAATATGAGTGTTCCATCGTCATTAGGAGGCCCTGAATGTCACAACTAACCATCATTTTTGCGTCGGATTCGAAAATCTAGGATCACAGGAGGTGCCCGAAACAGTAATATCCCCTTGGAGACAAGTCGGCTGGAGGACGATGTATTGAATCGCGATGCAATCTTCGTTTTCCATCGTCATTAGGAATGCCGGAACGTTACAATTAACCAACAGTATTGCGTCGGAATCGAAAATCTAGACTCACAGGAGACGGAATATAAGGTGCCCAAGGCAGCAATGTCCCCTTGGAGACAAGTCGGCTGGAGGACGATGTATTGAATCTGCACGGAATGTGAGGGTTCCATCGTCATTAGCGGGCCCTGAACGTTACAAATAACCATCAGTTTAGCGTCGGATTCGAAAATCTAGACTCACAGGAGACGGACCATAAGGTGCCCGAGGCAGCAATATCCCCTTGGAGACAAGTCGGCTGGAGGATGATGTATTGAATCGCGATTCAATTTGAGTACTCCATCGTCATTAGCAGGCCCTGAACGTTACAATTAACTATCAGTTTTGCGTCGGATTCGAAAATCTAGACTCACAGGAAACGGACCATAAGGTGCCCGAGGCAGCAATATCCCCTTGGAGACAAGTCGGCTGGAGGACGATTTATTGAATCGCGACGCAATTTGAGAGTTCCATCGTCATTAGGAGGCCCTGATCATTGCAATTAACCATCAGTTTTTCGTCGGATTCGAAAATCTAGACCCACAGTAGACGGACCATAAGGAGCCCGAGGCAGCAATATCCCCTTGGAGACAAGTCGGCTGGAGGACGATGTATTGAATCGCGATGCAATTTGAGTTTTCCATCGCCATTAGGAGGCCCTGAACGTTACAATTAACTATCAGTTTTGCGTCGGATTCGAAAATCTACACTCACAGGAGACGGTCCATATGGTGCCCGAGGCAGCAATATCCCCTTGGAGACAGGTCGGCTGGAGGACGATGTATTGAATCGCGATGCAATTTGAGTGCTCCGTCGTCATTGGGAGGCCCTGAACGTTACAATTAACCATCAGTTTTGCGTCCGATTCGAGAATCTAGACTCACAGGAGAACGACCATAACGTGCCACGGGCAGCAATAGACCCTTGGAGACAAGTCGGCTGGAGGACGATGTATTGAATCGCGACGCAGTTTGAGTGTTCCATCGTCATTAGGAAGCCCTGAACGTTACAATTAACCATCAGTTTTGCGTCGGATTCGAAAATCTGGACTCACAGGAGACGGACCATAAGGTGCGCGAGGCAGCAATATCCCCTTGGAGACAAGTCGCCTGGAGGACGATGTATTGAATCGCGATGCAATTTGAGTTTCCCATCGTCATTAGGAGTCCCTGAACGCACAATTAACCATCAGCTTTCGTCCGATTCGAAAATCTAGATTCACAGGAGAACGACCATAACGTGCCCGAGGCAGGAATGTGCCCTTGGAGACAAGTCGGCTGGAGGACGATGTAATGAATCGCGATGCAATTTGAGTTTTCCATCGTCATTAGGAGGCCCAGAACGTTACAATTAACTATCAGTTTTGCGTCGTAATCGAAAATCAAGACTCACAGGAGACGGTCCATAAGGTGCCCAAGGCAGCAATACCCACTTGCAGACAATTCGGCTGGAGGACGATGTATTGAATCGCGACGCAATTTGAGTGTTCCATCGTCATTAGGAGTCCCTGAACGTTACAATTAACTATCAGTTTTGCGTCGGATTCGAAAATCTAGACTCACACTAAACGGACCATAAGGTGCCCGAGGCAGCAATATCCCCTTGGAGACAAGTCGGCTGGAGAACGATTTATTGAATCGCGACGCAATTGGAGTGTTCCATCGTCATTAGGAGGCCCTGAACGTTACAATTAACCATCAGTTTTGCGTCGGATTCGAAAATCTAGACTCACCGTAGACGGACCAAAAGGAGCCCGAGGCAGCAATATCCCCAAGGAGACAAGTCGGCTGGAGGACGATGTATTGAATCGGACGCAAAACTGATGGTTAATTGTAACGTTCAGGGCCTCCTAATGACGATGGAAACCTCAAATTGCTTCGTGATTCAATACATCGTCCTCCAGCCGACTTGTCTCCAAGGGGATATTGCTGCCTCGGGCACCTTATGGTCCGTCTACTGTGAGTCTAGATTTTCGAATCCGACGCAAAACTGAAGGTTAATTGTAACGTTCAGGGCCTCCTAATGACGATGGAACACTCAAATTGCGTCGCGATTCAATAAATCGTCCTCCAGCAGACTTGTCTCCAAGGGGATATTGCTGCCTCGGGCACCTTATGGCCCGTCTCCTGTGTGTCTAGATTTTCGAATCCGACGCAAAAGTGATGGTTAATTGTAACGTTCATGGCTTCCTAATGACGATGGAACACTCAAACTGCGTCTCGATTCAATACATCGTCCTCCAGCCGACTTGTCTCCAAGGCCTCCTAATGACGATGGAACACTCAAATTGCGTCGCGACTCAATACATCGTCCTCCAGTCGACTTGTCTCCTAGGGGATATTGCTGCCTCGGGCACCTTATGCTCCGTCTCCTGTGAGTCTAGATTTTCGAATCGGACGCAAAACTGATAGTTAATTGTAACGTTCAGGGCCTCCCAATGACGATGGAAAACTGAAATTGCATCGCGATTCAGTACATCGTCCTCAAGCCGACTTGTCTCCAAGGGGATAGTGCTACCTCGGGCACCATATGGACCGTCTCCTGTGAGTCTAGATTTTCGAATCCGACGCAAAACTGATAGTTAATTGTACCGTTCAGGGCCTCCTATTGACGATGGAAAACTCAAATTGCATCGCGATTCAATACATCGTCCTCCAGCCGACTTATCTCCAAGGGGATATTGCTGCCTAGGGCTCCTTATGGTCCGTATACTGTGAGTCTAGATTTTCGAATCCGACGCTAAACTGATGGTTAATTGTAACGTTCAGGGCCTCCTAATGACTTTGGAACACTCAAATTGCGTCGCGATTCAATAAATCGTCCTCCAGCCGATTTGTCTCCAAGGGGGCATTGCTGCCTCGGGCACCCTATGGTCCGTTTCCTGTGAGTCTTGATTTTCGAATCCGACGCAAAACTGATAGTTAATTGTAACGTTCAGGGCCTGCTAATGAGGATGGAGTAGTCAAATTGCATCGCGATTCAGTACATCATCCTCCAGCCGACTTGTCTCCAAGGGGATATTGCTGCCTCGGGCACCTTATGATCCGTCTCCTGTGAATCTAGATTTTCAAATCCGACGCAAAATTGATGGTTAATTGTAACGTTCAGGGCATCCTAATGACGATGGAACACTCAAATTGCATCGCGATTCAATACATCGGCCTCCAGCCGACTTGTCTCCAAGGGGATATTGCTGCCTAGGGCTCCTTATGGTCCGTATACTGTGAGTCTAGATTTTCGAATCCGACGCAAAACTGATGGTTAATTGTAACGTTCAGGGCCTCCTAATGACGATGGAACACTCAAATTGCATCGCGATTCAATACATCGGCCTCCAGCCGACTTGTCTCCAAGGGGATATTGCTGCCTAGGGCTCCTTATGGTCCGTATCCTGTGAGTCTAGATTCTCGAATCCGACGCAATACTGTTGGTTAATTGTAACGTTCGAGGCCTCAAAATGACGATGGAAAACTAAAATTGCGTCGCGATTCAATACATCGTCCTCCGGCCGTCCTGTCTCCAAGGGGATATTGCTGTTTCGGGCACCTCCTGTGATCCTACATTTTCGAATCCGACGCAAAACTGATAGTGAATTGTATCGTTGAGGGCGTCCTAATGACGATGGAAAACTCAAATTGCATCGCGATTCAATACATCGTCCTCCAGCCTACTTGTCTCCAAGGGGATATTGCTGCCTTTTGCACCTTATGGTCCGTCTCCTGTTAGTCTAGATTTTCGAATCACACGCAAACCGATAGTTAATTGTAACGTTCACGGCCTCCTAATGACCAGGGTACATTCAAATTGCGACGAGATTCTAAATTTTTGAATCGGACGCAAAACTGATGTTAATTGTAACGTTCAGAGCCACCTAATGACGATGGAAATCTCAAATTGCATCGCGATTTAATACATCGTCCTCCAGCCGACTTGTCTCCAAGGGGATATTGCTGCGTCAGGCACCTGGTCCGTCTCCTGTGAGTCTAGGTTTCCGAATCCGACGCAAAATTGATGGTTAATTGTAACGTTCAGGGTTTCCTAATGACGATGGAACACTCAAATTGCGTCGCGATCAACACATCGTCCTCCAGCCGACTTGTCTACAAGGGGATATTGCTGCCTTAGGCACCTTATGGTCCGTCTCCAGTGAGTCTAAATTTTCGAATCGGACGCAAAACTGATACTTAATTGTAACGCTCAGGGCCTCCCAATAACGATGGAAATCTCAAATTGCATCGCGATTTAATACATCGTCCTCCAGCCGACTCGTCTCTAAGCGGATATTGCTGCCTCTTACACCTTATGGTCCGTCTCCTGTTAGTCTAGAGTTTCGAATCCCACGCAAACCGGTAGTTAATTGTAACGTTCACGGCCTCCTAATGACGAGGGTACAGTCAAATTGCGACGAGATTCTAGATTTTCGAATCGGACGCAAAACTGATAGTTAATTGTAACGTTCAGGGCCTCCTAATGACGATGGAAAACTCAAATTGCATCGCGATTCAATACATCGTCCTCCAGCCTACTTGTCTCCAAGGGGATATTGATACCTCGGGCACCTTATGGTCCGTCTCCTGTGAGTCTACATTTTCGAATCCGACGCAAAACTGATGGTTAATTGTAACGTTCGGGGCCTCCTGATGACAATGGAACACTCACATTCCGTCCAGATTCAATACATTGTCCTCCAGCCGACTTGTCTCCAAGGGGATATTGCTGCCTGGGGCACCTTATGGTCCGTCTCCTGTGAGTCTAGATTTTCGAATCGGATGCAAAACTGATAGTTAATTGTAACGTTAAGGGCCTCCTAATGGCGATGGAAAACTCATATTGGATCGCGATTCAATAAGTCGTCCTTCAGCCTACCTGTCTCCATGGGGTTATTGCTGCCTCGGGCACCTTATGGTCCGTCACCTGTGAGTCTAGATTTTCGAATGC
The DNA here is from genome assembly GCF_023864275.1 of Schistocerca cancellata. Taxonomy (NCBI): domain Eukaryota; kingdom Metazoa; phylum Arthropoda; class Insecta; order Orthoptera; family Acrididae; genus Schistocerca; species Schistocerca cancellata. Next base: position 191,063 of record NW_026047101.1, read on the forward strand.
GACGCCAAACTGATGTTAATTGTAACAATCAGGGCCTCCTAATGGCGATGGAAAACTCAAATTGCATCGTGATTCAATACATCGTCCTTCTAGCGTTAAAAGGTTTTTTGGCTTTTCTTATTTAACCAAATATAACATTGATGTTGATAATTCATGGCAATGTTTGCCGACAAGATAAAGAATGCAACCTTTTAACACTAGATTGCGTACTCACGGCAGTTCTCCTTGGCCGTTTCTTGGTACGACTTGGAAAAAGAGAAAAATTAATGAATGATCGATGATGCGTCGGTTCTCGATTGTGTTTAGGAGACGTACGGATTGATTGCGTGAAAATAGTTTCTCAAATGACCTCTTAACCCGGATTGCTTTCACGCAATCAGACTCTTCAATGAAATTACCTAAGGGACCTATTTGAATAATAAAAAAAATTGGAAATGAATGCAACACAGTGAAATTTTGTAAAAAAGGCTGTCAGATCGTAAATTGAACACGTTAATGGTCTCCCAAATACAATCGACACACCGCGATAAAGAGCGAACCTGTAACAAAGTTCATTTAAACATAAACATTATTTGTGGTTAATTTAAAGAAAAGAATAAGCATAGATTTTCTGTACAGTGGAGGAAAAGTATATTTTTAAAGAAGAAAGGCGTTAAACTATAAACATTACCAAATTTACAATGAATACAAAACTTACATTTTTATGTTTTTCTCATACATGGAGCAGTCCAACAATCGCTGCTTCTGTATGTGTGATATTTTGTAAAAATTAAATGTCCTTGCGTGCGCGTAAGTATTTTTTGTCGTCACAAAGTTTATAAAAGCGTTTTTGTTTTCTTGGTGATAACGTGGTTTTTCACACCAAAAGAAATATAACTTGTAGCGGTGCTACACAACACGTCTTAACAAGTCGGCAACCAAACATCAAAGGTAATGAAGTACATGTTAACATATCGGCGACCAGAAGTACAACCAACTATAAAGACTCTAGAATTTTCCTAACAAATGATAAATTGTTCTTTCTTCTGTTTTGCAGCTTCTTGCTATCAAGCGCTGCCGCAATGATTTTAAATATCTGCGCCCAGCGAGTCATAGTATTTAAAAGTACCTTTTAAACGCTGGCCGCGTAGGCGAACGTTTTTTTTTTTTTACTCTCGTGTTGTCATGCTTAGTATCACTGCAAACTACAGCTTGGTGGCTGTCCTTTTCTCATATGCAAAATGTCTGAAATCCAATAATATCACATTGCTTCCCGCGTGAGGAGCGATGACTCCGTCAGGATCATCGAGACTCACGCGTAGTCGTGATATTATTGCTTTCGTGAAACAAGTTAGTATTACTTGCAAAAATTCTTTACAACAGATTTTACACACTGCATCAGACAAAGTGATTAACATACAGAGTATCAGGTAAGTATATTCGTACGACTGAAATTGATAGTAATTTGTCCATATTGTAACTACATGACAATTGAACTGTGCCCTTTCTAATGTATTGTACAAGGATAACAAATGTTCATTTCTCGGTAAAAGATATTGAAATTAAGATAAAGAGACACATACATAGATACATTATACATGGCATAATAAATATAAAGAAAACAAAGAAATAAATTACTTGACTTCGCAGGAAGTCTGGGTGCTGTGTGCACTCGTGGAAAAAATATGTTACAAAAAATTGACATTCTTGTTTTACAGTGACATACTACAGGAATATTTTTGTCGTTGTTTCGTCGAAGATTTCTTGCAGTAAATACGTAGCACTTTACTTATTTGTGGCTTTTATGACCTGCAAAAAAAAAAAAAAAAAAAAACGTTTCACTACACTTGGGTAGGTATGAGTTGCACTAGGAGTGGTAGAACTTCGGGTATAAATGATAGCACTGCACTTGAGTGGGGAAATTGATTACACTTTCACAGTGGAGGAAAAGTAGGGCATCACTTTCACTGTGGAAGTTGGAGTAGTTGTCGGGGTGTGATGTTGCGTTGGAAATACGTCGTGGGTCAGGAACTGGAAGACTGGGTCTGCAACATGTTGTGCCGTATGGTGGCGGTCTCTATTTCACTTGACACTTGTCCGTGCTTCCATTTATGTTTTCGTACATGAAAAATACAGAAAAAAAATCTGTATTAGAATGTGCTTACTTACTAATAACTTAGTCTAAAAGAAAATTGGGTTAGGTAAGGATAACAATTGTTTATGTACATAAGGTCTCATTCTCTTAGGAATGCTTAGTTCTCATATTTATCTATTTTCCTGGTTTTATTTGGTTCGACACGTTTTCGTCATTACTCGGCCTGGTCAGTAAATTCGGTAGCAATTGTCAAAATCGAGCTGAAGACTCTTCCGATTAGTGTCTTTATAATTTCACAAGGTACATGAGTGCTTAATTCGTTGCTTTGTCATATTTTATTTTGAATGCATTTCAAACACATTTGGCATCCGCGCTCGTTGTGCAAAGAAAAATTGATTGTTGAGCGCTCAGCGTACACAGTGTTACGTCCGTTGGTCACAATCACGTGATAATAACTTGACAGTTCCACAACGCTAGCAGCAGTATTCTGCGAGAAGCAGAGCGTTAGGTGTCTACTAGCCGTGGTGTGAGTTTTTACACAGTTTTTCATCGACTCTGGATTACGGAAGCAGCCAGATGCGGCGACTCCCGCAGCTGTTTCGAAGAATGTGTCCGTGGAAAGGCGTACAGTACCGTTTGTGGTAAGTACAACACTTATTCACTTTCACTCTTCGGCTTTCTACATCGTGGTTTCGTGGTACAAGTACTTATAACATTACTTCACACGCGGTATTTCACACGTGCCCTTGGCGTTATCACCTTTTCAGTTGACACTTTATTATTAATTCGTGTTCACATTTATTTGGTCGTCATGTTAAGGTTCACACGCACCACTTTTATACGTGTCCATTAATTACTTGTCTATAGTCGGTTCACACGCAGCAGCACATACGTGTCCATTTATTACTGACTGCATTATTACTACAAAGTACAGTTAACATTTAGTATACATATCATGTCTAAAAATTATTTACAAAGAAATATTTAGTCTCTGTGACTACAAGGCCTGACGAAAAGCGTGTCTCTTGTTCGTAGTTTGTGCTTCCAAGGCACTTTAGGTTTACACTTTGTTCGAAATCTTGTTATTCTTTTCTTTTTACAACAGTTACTCTTTTCGCAAGTTCAGCTCTTTTATTTTCTCTCTATTACGTCGTTAGTTTGAAGACATAGTCAATGTGGCTTCGTTTACGTGATGAACAGTTCGTGTTCAAACTACCATTAGGGTAATTGGGAAGCTTGGTGTTCCCTGTCGTGCAATTGCACATAACAAATCTTAATTGAACTCGCAATTTGCGGAGAATAAGCATAGCTCGTCGACAACCAATGTGTCACGACTATCCATTCGTATAGCCTGTATGTACCAATCATGCAACCAGCTCGTAAAATTCACTTCTCTACTGGTTAAGGTAGGATGGTAAGGATACTGGTTAGAGGAAAACACAAAAGCCTTTTATGGAGTGAAGAGATTTGAAGACACAGTGTTAATGACGTATGATATGATGAGCTTAACATAAATTATTATCACCTTAGTTTTTCATGACAAATAGTATAATTAAATCGATACAGTAGTTTCAGTGTCGTCTGATCCAGCTCTCTTAACAATTTTCTATGCATATCTAAAATTACTTAAACCATGCATTAGCAGTGAACTATCTTCTGTTCCATGTATCGTAAAATTGTTTTCTAAAAAAAAAATCGTCGTATCTCGAGGACCTGAAATAGATATTTCTAGTACTAAACTAATTTATTTATAAATGATCTTTGTATTTCAGCTGCACTGTGCCGTAAAATTGTTATGAGCGTATACGGTTTTATCCGTATTATAATAAAATAATTGAGTTGCGCACTTCTTTTCTGCTACCTGGATCGTTATTGACTTTCTTGATTCTTATATGCTAAGCTGCTGCTTTTTGCCTGCTGCGTTTCATAGGTGGTCTCATAAAATTTGTTGTCACACACTCCTTATGCATAACATAACATTTACCTCATTAGAGTAAGCGACCTTGATAATTTTTATTTATTTATTTATTTATTTTTTTTACCTACGAGCATTCATTCTGGTATGAATGATCATTTTAATTTATTTCATTCAAGAGGAGAGAGCTTTGCTATACTTAAAACTAGTGGTAGCAGGTGGCACTTAGCACGTCCCTACTATAATATATGTCAGCTCTTTCGGCTGTGGCCGTTCATGGCTCAATTAACTTAAAACTAACTTACATCTAAGGCAAATCTTGCTCTCCTACAATAAATGTGTTTTACTTAAGGTGCTCATATAAATTACTTATCTTGTTGTGGCAGGTCGACAGGGTGTTAGTCCTGTGCACTACTCTTACATACGTTGGTACTTCACACATAGTATGACAACTTATAGTGTGTGTGTATATTTTCTTTTAGCAGCTTAACTTAACAGATATTTTCAATGGTTGACTCGGTATTTCTTCAAGTCTGCGTGCTGAAACAATCCTTTTATTCGTCCAGATACAGGGTCAGCTAATAGATAGCAACCAATGTGCGGCTTTCTTAAGATAATATATGGTCCTTCATACAAGTGCTGCCACTTGCGATTCTTATGATGAATCAAAGATGGTTTGAAGTGGGTCTTTAATAGCACTCGTTCATTTATACGATACGATAAGACTTTGCTAATGCGTTTGTCATGCTCCTTTTTTCTTAGGTTGGCATGAGTGGTTAAAGATATGAGAGCTTATTGGTCCCGCAGTTTCCCCGTGGAGGCATAAAGAAGCTACTAATGGTTTTCCGACTGGGGTGGAGCTGAAATGTCAGTTATTTTTATTTGATTAGTATTTTGCGACCTACCAGGTCGAAAATTTGCGTTCGTATCCCATACGACTTGTGCATCTGTTGATTGCGTGTTATTTGACATCGCGTTTGGTGCTTGGTTCGCCTGTGTGTAAAAAATAGTCGGATTTCCTTGGCTATTATAACCGGCTGTGTCAGGAAAAGCATCCGACGAATTGTCCTGACTATTGTTCCTGAACTGTTGGTTCGGTTGGTGAGAAAATGTCGCATTTTTCGGCTGGGAAAAATTTATTTGCTGAGAGGGAGTGAAATGACTCGGCTGACTGTACTGTTGTGGTCTGTTATAATTGGTCCATTTCTTCCCCTTGTGACGATTTCCATTATTCGTCTTGTTGTTCTGGTACTGGTAATTACCGTTATGATTTATCGGTGAATTACCGTATTGTTGCTGTGTGTTTTGATAAATCGGATTGTATCTATTCTGGTGTGGATATTTGTTATATTGTTTTCCATTACGGCGGTTGAAACTGTTATGATTGCCGTAAGGCTGAGCGTTTGGTTGTCCCGTGTTATGTTGTTATGACATTCCATTGACGCAATTTGTTATGTGCTGCTGCGGAGCGGGCGGTCCATTATTATAATTATTCCGCGCGCTCGCACGCACATCCTCATAGATCATATCCAAATTGTCAAGAACAGAAAAAAGGCTTCGAGGTCTTCTTCACTCACATTAACTAGTTTTTCTCTTATTGACACAGGAAGTTTTGACTTTAAGATCATGATTACATCTTTGGTTGAAATGGGCGTGTCCCAATACTGAATTTTACGTAGATATTTTTCAAAATAACGTCTCAAACCTCCTCCTTTGGTGTTGAAAGGTTCGGCGTTGTAAACCTCCTTTCGGAGTCTTTGTTGTATACCTGAACTCCAGAATTTATTCAAAAAATGCTTTTCAAAATCTGCATAGGTGTGACATTTGTCTATTATTTCTGTACCCCAAATTGATCCTTCACCGTGTACATAGCCTAAGATGAACTGTATCCGCTGCCTGTCGTTCCATGATTCCGGAAAAGCACCTGTGAATGATTTTAGAAATACCATGGGATGTATATTTCGTTTTTCAGGTATAAATGGCTGAAAAACTCTGTGTTTTAGCACACTCTCGTCTCGCATTAGTTCAACGAGTGTTAGTTGATCGGCATGACTACGTGACGTAGAAGTTTCGCAACGCGTATTATTTACTGTTGGTGAGAATTGTACCTGACACTCGGGATATTGACGATTATCGTGTTCTGGCGGTAGCGAATACTCACTTTGATTGTCACCTTGCAATTCCGTAACTTGTCGTTTTAGTTGATCTATATCATTGCTTAGCTGACGTTTCCATTCCGGAAGATCGTGGCTAAATGCTCGTCTGATTCAACCTAATTCACTGGTTAAAGTGTCACCAGAAGTACCGGGAGCGGTTAAGATTTCTGCTGTAGCAGATTTAACCGTACCCTTTAGTTCAGCGTGTACCTTGCTGACAATGTACTGTTCTTTGGATTGCATCCACTCTTCAAATTCCCTATTAAGTGTATTGCTTATACCGGTGTTGACATCTGCGATCTTTTTGTCAATATTGACATCGGATATTTGCTGAGCAAGGTCTTCGACTCGCTCGCCAACGTGGCTGACACTTTCTGTCAATTGGCTTACTCTCTTTGAAACATCACTGTAATGTTTCAAAGAGTCACTCACAGTTGATTTACACACATCTATTTGGGCCTGCATATCTATGAACTTGCTACCAATATTGGTCTCGGCGGATTCCACCATCGAAAGAACACTATCAATTTTTGCGTGTACGCTTGCGTTTAGCTCGCTTGCGTAAGCAGTGGTAATGGCTTTAATTTTTTCCTCCATGGTGTCATTCGAATTTTTGATTTGTGCTTGGATGTCCTCTATCCTTGATTCTAAACTGCTGAACCTGCTGTCACTTTGATTTGCTAACTGACTGATTTGCGTTTCAATATTGTCACTTTGGTTTGTTAACTGACTGATTTGCGTTTCAATAGTGTCACTTTGGTTTGTTAACTGTGCCATGTTTGCTTCAAAACTGGTTTTCATATCAGCAAACAATTTTAGTATATCTGACAGCGAGCATTCATGTGACTGCGACGCGGTCTGTGGCGCCGACAGCTCACGTGTCGCTTCGTCGTCTGTTGTTCCCTCACTACGAGATTCAGGTTTGTTTACACCCGCGCGCGGACTAAGTTGCCTTGGTTGCTCATCAGCCATCGTAAATTTAAAGTAGTTACACTGCACGAGCTAGAAAAGATAATTTTTTTTAAAATTATGATTTTCACTTGTCAGGTGCACCAAGGATTTCGCGTCCTGATTTCTCAGATATTGCTTGCGCGTTATAAACATTTGAAACTCTGACACACGAAAATGCCAATATGGCAACGAGAGAGATAAAATAAATGAAAAACACTTATAGAGCACTGAAACTGGCACAGATAGCGGCCATTGTGATTCACTAAAATGCACAACAATGGAAATTCTTGCTAACTATTTCTAACTATTGTAAGCGAAATGATGAAATAGAGGCGGGTCTAATAGAAAAAAAGAAACAGAAATTAAAGAAACAGAAATTTGGAAATTAAATTGCTTGAGGAAAAGGAAAAAAACGTAAAGAGTGAATGTCACGAGCCGACTGAATGCTCGGTACGCAAAGCTTCAAACGTAATGAAAAATCGTACTCACATTAGTTGTCTTGCGCGCTGCTATTTATTGCTGTTGTGGATTCTTGCTGCGATTTTCTGCATATGCGTCCTTTTTTTTATCACTGGTTTTGGCTTCCAATTTTCTCCAGATGGTAGCATGAAAATAAAAAGAACAAATTAGTTTTTTAGTTAGGTCCCAGTTCGGGCGCCACATCTAGCGTTAAAAGGTTTTTTGGCTTTTCTTATTTAACCAAATATATAACATTGATGTTGATAATTCATGGCAATGTTTGCCGACAAGATAAAGAATGCAACCTTTTAACACTAGATTGCGTACTCACGGCAGTTCTCCTTGGCCGTTTCTTGGTACGACTTGGAAAAAGAGAAAAATTAATGAATGATCGATGATGCGTCGGTTCTCGATTGTGTTTAGGAGACGTACGGATTGATTGCGTGAAAATAGTTTCTCAAATGACCTCTTAACCCGGATTGCTTTCACGCAATCAGACTCTTCAATGAAATTACCTAAGGGACCTATTTGAATAATAAAAAAAATTGGAAATGAATGCAACACAGTGAAATTTTGTAAAAAAGGCTGTCAGATCGTAAATTGAACACGTTAATGGTCTCCCAAATACAATCGACACACTGCGATAAAGAGCGAACCTGTAACAAAGTTCATTTAAACATAAACATTATTTGTGGTTAATTTAAAGAAAAGAATAAGCATAGATTTTCTGTACAGTGGAGGAAAAGTATATTTTTAAAGAAGAAAGGCGTTAAACTATAAACATTACCAAATTTACAATGAATACAAAACTTACATTTTTATGTTTTTCTCATACATGGAGCAGTCCAACAATCGCTGCTTCTGTATGTGTGATATTTTGTAAAAATTAAATGTCCTGGCGTGCGCGTAAGTATTTTTTGTCGTCACAAAGTTTATAAAAGCGTTTTTGTTTTCTTGGTGATAACGTGGTTTTTCACACCAAAAGAAATATAACTTGTAGCGGTGCTACACAACACGTCTTAACAAGTCGGCAACCAAACATCAAAGGTAATGAAGTACATGTTAACATATCGGCGACGAGAAGTACAACCAACTATAAAGACTCTAGAATTTTCCTAACAAATGATAAATTGTTCTTTCTTCTGTTTTGCAGCTTCTTGCTATCAAGCGCTGCCGCAATGATTTTAAATATCTGCGCCCAGCGAGTCATAGTATTTAAAAGTACCTTTTAAACGCTGGCCGCGTAGGCGAACGTTATAAACAGATTTCGTTTTTTTTTTTTTTTTTTTTTTTTTACTCTCGTGTTGTCATGCTTAGTATCACTGCAAACTACAGCTTGGTGGCTGTACTTTTCTCATATGCAAAATGTCTGAAATACAATAATATCACATCCTCCACCCGACTTGCCTCCAAGGGGATATTGCTGCCTCGGGCACATTATGGTCCGTCTCCTGTGAGTCTAGATATTCGAATCTGACGCAAAACTGATGGTTAATTGTAACGTTCAGGGCCTCCTAATGACGTTGGAACACTCAAATTGCGTCGCAATTCAATACATCGTCCTCCAGCCGACTTGTCTACAATGGGATATTGCTGTTTTGGGCACCTTATGGTCCGTCTCCTGTGAGTCTAGATTTTCGAATCGGACGCAAAACTGATAGTTAATTGTAACGTTGAGGGCCTCTATATGGCGATGGAAAACTCAAATTACATCGCGATTCAATACATCGTCCTCCAGCCGGCTTGTCTCCAAGTGGATATTGCTACCTTGGGCACCTTATGCTCCGTCTCCTGTGAGTCTATATTTTCGAATCGGTCGCAAAACTGATGTTAATTGTAACATTCAGGGCCTCCTAATGACGATGGAAATCTCAAATTGAATCGCGATTCAATACTTCGTCCTCCAGCCGACTTGTCTCCAAGGTGATATTGCTGCCTCGGGCACCTTATGATCCGTCTCCTGTGAGTCTAGATTTTCGAATCCGACGCAAATCTGATGGTTAATTGTAACGTTCAGGGCCTTCTAATGGCGAGGGAACACTCAAATTGAGACGAGATTCAATACATCGTCCTCCAGCCGACTTGTCTCCAAGGGGATATTGATACCTCGGGCACCTTATGGTCCGTCTCCTGTGAGTCTAGATTTTCGAATCGGACGCAAAAATGATGTTAATTGATACATTCAGGGCGTCCTAATGACGATGGAAATCTCAAATTGCATCGCGATTCATTACATCGTCCTTCAGCCGACTTGTCTCCAAGGTGATATTGCTGCCTCGAGCACCTTATGATCCGTCTCCTGTGAGTCTAGATTTTCGAATCCGACGCAAAACTGATAGTTAATTGCAACGTTCAGGGCCTCCTAAAGACGACAGAACACTCAAATTGCATCGCGATTCAATAAATCGTCCTCCAGCCGACTTGTCTCCAAGGGGATATTGCTGCCTCGGACACCATATGGGCCGTCCCCTGTGAGTCTAGATTTTCGAATCCGACGCAAATCTGATGGTTAATTGTAACGTTCAGGGCCTCCTAATGACGAGGGAACACTCAAATTGCGACGAGATTCAATACATCGTCCTCCAGCCGACTTGTCTCCAACGGAATATTGATACGTCGGGCACCTTATGGTCCGTCTCCTGTGAGTCTAGATTTTCCAATCCGACGCAAAACTGATGGTTAATTGTAACGTTCAGGGCCTCCTGATGACAATGGAACACTCACATTTCGTCCAGATTCAATACATTGTCCTCCTGCCGACTTGTCTCCAAGGGTATATTGCTGCCTCGGGCACCTTATGGTCCGACTCCTGTGAGTCTAGATTTTCGAATCCGACGCAAAACTGATAGTTAATTGTAACGTTCAGGGCCTCTAATGACGATGGAAAACTCGAATTGCGACGAGTTTCAATACATCGTCCTCCAGCCGACTTGTCTCCAAGGGGATATTGATATCTCGGGCACCTTAAGGTCCGTCTCCTGTGAGTCTACATTTTCGAATCCGTCGCAAAACTGATGGTTAATTGTAACGTTCAGGGCCTCCTGATGACAATGGAACACTCACATTCCGTCCAGATTCAATACATTGTCCTCCAGCCGACTTTTCTCCAAGGGGATATTACTGCCTGGGGCACCTTATGGTCCGTCACCTGTGAGTCTAGATTTTCGAATGCGACGCCAAACTGATGTTAATTGTAACATTCATGGCTTCCTAATGACGATGGAAATCTCAAATTGAATCACGATTCAATACATCATCCTCCAGCCGACTTTTCTCCAAGGTGATATTGCTGCCTCGGGCACCTTATGATCCGTCTCCTGTGAGTCTAGATTTTCGAATCCGACGCAAAACTGATAGTTAATTGTAACGTTCAGGGCCTCTAATGACGATGGAAAACTCAAATTGCATCACGATTCAATACATCGTCCTCCAGCCGATTTGCCTCCAAGGGGATATTGCTGCCTCGGGTGAGTCTAGATTTTCGAATCCGACGCAAATCTGATCGTTAATTGTAACGTTGAGGGCCACCTAATGACGATAGAACACTCAAATTGCGTCGTGATTCAATAATACGTCATCCAGCCGACTTGTCTCCAAGGGGATATTGCTGCCTCTGGCACCTTATGGTGCGTCTCCTGTGAGTCTATATTTTCGAATCGGACGCAAAACTTATGTTAATTGTAACATTCAGGGCCACCTAATTACGATGGAAATCTCAAATTGCATCGCGATTCAATACATCGTCTTCCAGCCGACCTGTCTGCAAGTGGATATTGCTGCCTCGGACACCTTATTATCGGTCTCCTGTGAGTCTAGATTTTCGAATCCGACGCAAAACTGATAGTTATTTGTAACGTTCAGGGCTTCTAATGACGATGGAAAACTCAAATTACATCGCGATTCAATACATCGTCCTCCAGCCGACTTGTCTCCAAGGGGATATTGCTGCCTCGAGCACCTTATGGTTTGTCTACTGTGAGTCTAGATTTTCGAATCCGACGCAAATCTGATGGTTAATCGTAACGTTCAGGGCCTCCTAATGACAATGAAAAACTCAAATTGCATGTGCGATTCAATACATCGTCCTCCATTCGACTAGTCTCCAAGGGGATATTGCTGCCTCGGGCACCTTATGGTCCGTCTCCTGTGAGTCTAGATTTTCGAATCCGACGCAAATCTGATGGTTAATTGTAACGTTCAGGGCCTCCTAATGGCGAGGGAACACTCAAATTGCGACGAGATTCAATACATCGTCCTCCAGCCGACTTGTCTCCAAGGGGATATTGCTGCCTCAGGCACCTTATGGTCCGTCTCCTCTGAGTCTAGATTTTCGAATCGGACACAAAACCGATAGTTAATTGTAACGTTCAGGGCCTCCTAATGTCGAGGGAACACTCAAATTGCGACGAGATTCAATACATGGTCCTCCAGCCGACTTGTCTCCAAGGGGATATTGCTGCCTTGGCCACCTTATGGTCCGTCTCCTGTGAGTCTAGATTTTCGAATCGGACGCAAAACTGATGGTTAATTGTAACGTTCAGGGCCTCCTAATGACGATGGAAAACTCAAATTGCATCGCGATTCAATACATCGTCCTCCCTCCGACTTGTCTACAAGGGGATATTGGTGCCTATGGCACCTTATGGTCCGTCTCTTGTGAGTCTAGATTGTCGAATCGGACGCAAAGCTAATAGTTAATTGTAACGTTCAGGGCCTCCTAATGATGAGGGAACACTCAAATTGCGTCGCAATTCAATACATCGTCCTCCAGCCGCTCCAAGCGGATATTGCTTCCTCGGGCACCTTATGCTCCGTCTCCTGTGAGTCCATATTTTCGAATCGGACGCAAAACTGATGGTTAATTGTAACGTTCAGGGCCTCCTAATGACGATGGAACACTCAATTTGCGTCGCAATTCAATACATCGTCCTCCAGACGACTTGTCTGCAAGGGGATACTGATACGTCGGGCACCTTATGGTCCGTCTCCTGTGAGTCTAGATTTTCCAATCCGACGCAAAACTGATGGTTAATTGTAACGTTCAGGGCCTCCTAATGACGATGGAACACTCAAATTGCGTCGCAATTCAATACGTCGTCCTCCAGACGACTTGTCTACAAGGGGATACTGCTCCCTTGGGCACCTTATGGTCCGTCTCCTGTGAGTCTAGATTTTCGAATCGGACGCAAAACTGATAGTTAATTGTAACGTTCAGGGCCTCCTAATGGCGATGGAAAACTCAAATTGAATCGCGAATCAATACATCGTCCTCCAGCCGACTTGTCTCCAAGCGGATATTACTGCCTCGGGCACCTTATGGTCCGTCTACTGTGAGTCTAGATTATCGAATCCGACGCAAATCTGATGGTTAATTGTAACGTTCAGGGCCTCCTAATGACGATGGAACACTGAAATTGCGTCACGATTCAATAATACGTCCTCCAGCCGACTTGTCTCCAAGGGGATATTGCTGCCACGGGCTCCTTATGTTCCGTTGCTTGTGAGTCTAGATCATTGAATCCGACGCAAAACTGATGGTTAATTGTTACGTTCAGGGCCTCCTAAAGACGATGGAACACTCAAATTGCGTCGCGATTCAATACATCGTCCTCCAGCCGACTTGTCTCCAAGGGGATGTTGCTGCCTCGGGCACCTTATGGTCCGTCTCCTGTGAGTCTAGATTTTCGAATCGGACGCAAAACTGATGGTTAATTGTAACGTTCAGGGCCTCCTAATGACGATGGAACACGCAAATTGCATCGCAATTCAATACATCGTCCTCCCTTCGTCTTGTATTCAAGGAGATATTGGTGCCTATGGCACCTTATGGTCCGTCTCTTGTGAGTCTAGATTGTCGAATCGGACGCAAAGCTAATAGTTAATTGTAACGTTCAGGGCCTCCTAATGACGAGGGAACACTCAAATTGCGACGAGATTTAATACATCGTCCTCCAGCCGACTTGTCTCCAAGGGGATATTGATACGTCGAGCACCTTATGGTCCGTCTCCTGTGAGTCTAGATTTTCCAATCCGACGCAAAACTGATGGTTAATTGTAACGTTCAGGGCCTCCTGATGACAATGGAACACTCACATTCCGTCCAGATTCAATACATTGTCCTCCTGCCGACTTGTCTCCAAGGGGATATTGCTGCCTCGGGCACCTTATGGTCCGTCTCCTGTGAGTGTAGATATTCGAATCCGACGCCAAACTGGTGTTAATTGTAACATTCAGGGCCTTCTAATGACGATTGAAATCTCAAATTGCATCGCAATTCAATACATCTTCCTCCAGCCGACTTGTCTCCAAGGGGATATTGCTGCCTCGGGCACATTATGGTCCGTCTCCTGTGAGTCTAGATTTTCGAATATGACGCAAAAATGATGGTTAATTGTAACGTTCAGGGCCTCCTAATGACGATGGAACGCTCAATTTGCGTCGCAATTCAATACATCGTCCTCCAGCCAACTTGTCTACAAGGGGATATTGCTCCCTTGGGCACCTTATGTTCCGTCTCCTGTGAGTCTAGATTTTCGATTCGGACGCAAAACTTATAGTTAATTGTAACGTTCAGGGCCTCCTAATGGCGATTGAAAACTCAAATTGCATCGCGAATCAATACATCGTCCTCCAGCCGACTTGTCTCCAAGCGGATATTGCTGCCTCGGGCACCTTATGCTCCGTCTCCTGTGAGTCCATATTTTCGAATCTGACGCAAAACAGATGTTAATTGTAACATTCAGGGCCTCCTAATTACGATGGAAATCTCAAATTGCATCGCGATTCAATACATCGTCCTCCAGCCGACTTGTCCCCAAGGTGATATTGCTGCCTCGGGCACCTTACGCTCCGTCTCCGGTGAGTCTAGATTTTCGAATCCGACCCAAAACTGATAGTTAATTGTAACGTTCAGGCCCTCTAATGACGATGGAAAACTCAAATTGCATCGCGATTCAATACATCGTCCTCCAGCCGACTAGTCTCCAAGGGGATATTGCTGCCTCGGGCACCTTATGGTCCGTCTACTGTGAGTCTAGATTTTCGAATCCGACGCAAATCTGATGGTTAACTGTAACGTTCAGGGCCTCCTAATGACGATGGAACACTCAAATTGCGTCACGATTCAATAATACGTCCTCCAGCCGACTTGTCTCCAAGAGGATATTGCTGCCTCAGGCACCTTATGGTCCGTCTCCTGTGAGTCTAGATTATCGAATCCGACGCCAAACTGATGTTAATTGTAACATTCAGGGCCTCCTAATGACGATGGAAATCTCAAATTGCATCGCGATTCAATACATCGTCCTCCAGCCGACTTGTCTCCAAGGGGATACTGCTGCCTCGGGCACATTATGGTCCGTCTCCTGTGAGTCTAGATTTTCGAATCTGACGCAAAACTGATGGTTAATTGTAACGTTCAGGGCCTCCTAATGACGATGGAACACACAAATTGCGTCGCAATTCAATACATCGTCCTCCAGCCGACTTGTCTACAAGGGGATATTGCTCCCTTGGGCAACTTATGGTCCGTCTCCTGTGAGTCTATATTTTCGAATCGGACGCAAAACTGATGTTAATTGTAACGTTCAGGGCCTCTAATGACGATGGAAAATTCAAATTGCATCGAGATTCAATACATCGTCCTCCAGCCGACTTGTCTCCAAGGGGATATTGCTGCCTCGGGCACCTTATGGTCCGTCTACTGTGAGTCTAGATCTTCGAATCCGACGCAAATCTGATGGTTAATTGTAACGTTCAGCTCCTCCTAATGACGATGGAACACTCAAATTGCGTCGCGATTCAATAATACGTCCTCCATCCGACATGCCTCCAAGGGGATATTGCTGCCTCGGGCACCTTATGCTCCGTCTCTTGTGAGTCTAGATTTTCGAATCCGACGCAAAACTGATGGTTAATTGTAACGTTCAGGGCCTCCTAATGACGATGGAACACTCAAATTGCGTCGCGATTCAATACATCGTCCTCCAGCCGACTTGTCTCCAAGGGGATACTGCTGTCTCGGGCACTTTATGGTCCGTCTCCTGTGAGCCTAGATTTTCGAATCGGATGCAAATCTGAGTTAATTGTAACTTTCAGGGCTTCCTAATCACGATGGAACACTCAAATGGCATCGTGATTCAATACATCGTCCTCCAGCCGACTTGTCTCCAAGGGGATATTGCTGCCACGGGCACCTTATGTTCCGTCGCTTGTGAGTCAAGATCTTAGAATCGGACGCAAAACTGATAGGTAATTGTAACGTTCAGGGCCTCCTAATGACGAGGCACACTCAAATTGCAACGAGATTCAATATATCGTCCTCCGGTCGACTTGTCTCAAAGGGGATATTGCTGCCTCAGGGACCTTATGGTCCGTCTCCTGTGAGTCTAGATTTTCGAATCCGACGCAAAACTGATTGTTAATTGTAACGTTCAGGGTCATCTAATGACGATGGAACACGAACATTCCGTCCTGATTCAATACATCTCGATGGAACACTCACATTCCGTCCGGATTCAATACATCGTCCTCCAGCCGACTTGGCTCCTAGGGAATATTGCTGCCTTGTACACCTTATGGTCCGTCTCCTGTGAGTCTAGATTTTCGAATCTGACGCAAAACTGATGGTTAATTGTAACGTTCAAGGCCTCCTAATGACGATGGAACACTCAAATTGCGTCGCAATTCAATACATCGTCCTCCAGCCGACTTGTCTGCAAGGGGATATTGCTGCCTTGGCCACCTTATGGTCCGTCTACTGTGAGTCTAGATTTTCGAATCGGACGCAAAACTGATGGTTGATTGTAACGTTCAGGGCCTCCTAATGACGATGGAACACGCAAATTGCGTCGCAAATCAATACATCGTCCTCCAGCCGACTTGTCTGGAAGGGGATATTGCTGCCATGGCCACCTTATGGTCCGTCCCCTGTGAGTCTAGATTTTCGAATCGGACGCAAAACCGATAGCTAATTGTAACGTTCAGGGCCTCCTAATGACGATGGAAAACTCAAATTGCATCGCGATTCAATACATCGTCCTCCCTCCGACTTGTCTTCAAGGGGATATTGGTGCCTATGGCACCTTATGGTCCGTCTCTTGTGAGTCTAGATTGTCGAATCGGACGCAGAGCTAATAGTTAATTGTCACGTTCCGGGCCTCCTAATGACGAGGGAACACTCAAATTGCGACGAGATTCAATACATCGTCCTCCAGCCGACTTGTCTCTAAGGGGATATTGATACGTAGAGCACCTTATGGTCCGTCTCCTGTGAGTCTAGATTTTCCAATCCGACGCAAAACTGATGGTTAATTGTAACGTTCAGGGCCTCCTGATGACAATGGAACACTCACATTCCGTCCAGATTCAATACATTGTCCTCCTGCCGACTTGTCTCCAAGGGGATATTGCTGCCTCGGGCACCTTATGGTCCGTCTCCTGTGAGTCTTGATTTTCGAATCCGACGCCAAACTTATGTTAATTGTAACATTCAGGGCCTTCTTATGACAATTGAAATCTCAAATTGCATCGCAATTCAATACATCGTCCTCCAGCCGACTTGCCTCCAAGGGGATATTGCTGCCTCGGGCACATTATGGTCCGTCTCCTGTGAGTCTAGATTTTCGAATCTGACGCAAAAGTGATGGTTAATTGTAACGTTCAGGGCCTCCTAATGACGATGGAACACTCAAATTGCGTCGCAATTCAATACATCGTCCTCCAGCCAACTTGTCTACAAGGGGATATTGCTCCCTTGGGCACCTTATGGTCCGTCTCCTGTAAGTCTAGATTTTCGAATCGGACGCAAAACTGATAGTTAATTGTAACATTCAGGGCCTCCTAATGGCGATGGAAATATCAAATTGCATCGCGAATCAATACATCGTCCTCCAGCCGATTTGTCTCCAAGCAGATATTGCTGCCTCGGGCACCTTATGCTCCGTCTCCTGTGAGTCCATATTTTCGAATCGGACGCAAAACAGATGTTAATTGTAACATTCAGGGCCTCCTAATGACGATGGAAATCTCAAATTGCAAATTGCATCGCGATTCAATACATCGTCCTCCAGCCGACTTGTCTCCAAGGTGATATTGCTGCCTCGGGCACCTTACGATCCGTCTCCGGTGAGTCTAGATTTTCGAATCCGACGCAAAACTGATACTTAATAGTAACGTTCAGGGTCTCTAATGACGATGGAAAATTCAAATTGCATCGCGATTCAATACATCGTCCTCCAGCCGACTTGTCTCCAAGGGGATATTGCTATTTCGGGCACCTTATGGTCCGTCTACTGTGAGTCTAGATTTTCGGTTCCGACGCAAATCTGATGATTAATTGTAACGTTCAGGTCCTCCTAATGACGATGGAACACTCAAATTGCGTCGCGATTCAATAATACGTCCTCCAGCCGACTTGTCTCCAAGGGGATATTGCTGCCTCGGGCACCTTATGGTCCGTTTCCTGTGAGTCTAGATTTTCGAATCGGACGCAAAACTGATAATTAATTGTAACGTTCAGGGCCTCCTAATCACGATGGGGCACTCAAACTGCATCGCGATTCAATACATGGTCCTCCAGCCGACTTGTCTCCAAGGGGATATTTCTGCCTCGGGCACCTTATGGTCCGTCTCTTGTGAGTCTAGATTTTCGAATCCGACGCAAAACTGATGGTTAATTGTAACGTTCAGGGCCTCCTAATGACGATGGAACACTCAAATTGCCTCGCGATTCAATACATCGTCCTCCAGCCGACTTGTCTCCAAGGGGATATAGCTGCCTCGGGCACCTTATGTTCCGTCGCTTGTGAGTCTAGATCTTTGAATCGGACGCAAAACTGATAGGTAATTGTAACGATCAGGGCCTCCTAATGACGAGGGACACTCAAATTGCAGCGAGATTCAATATATCGTCCTCCAGTCGACTTGTCTCCAAGGGGATATTGCTGCCTGGGGCACCTTATGGTCCGTCTCCTGTGAATCTAGATTTTCGAATCCGACGCAAAACTGATTGTTAATTGTAACATTCAGGGTCATCTAATGACGATGGAGCACTCACATTCCGTCCAGATTCAATACATCGTCCTCCAGCCGACTTGTCTCCAAGGGGATATTGCTGCCTCGGGCACCTTATGATCCGTCTCCTGTGAGTCTAGAATTTCGAATCGGACGCAAAACTGATGTTAATTGTAACATTCAGAGCCTCCTAATGACGATGGAAATCTCAAATTGCATCGCGATTCAATACATCGTCCTCCAGCCTACTTGTCTCCAAGGTTATATTGCTGCCTCGGGCACCTTATGATCAGTCTCCTGTGAGTCTAGATTTTCGAATCCGACGCAAATATGATGGTTAATTGTAACGTTCAGGGCCTCCTAATGACGATGGAACACTCAAATTGCGTCGCGATTCAATAATACGTCCTCCAGCCGACTTTTCTCCAAGGGGATATTGCTGCCTTGGGCACCTTATGGTCCGTTTCCTGTGAGTCTAGATTTTCGAATCGGACGCAAAACTGATAGTTAATTGTAACGTTCAGGGCATCCAAATGACGATGGAGCACTCAAACTGCATCGCGATTCAATACATCGTCCTCCAGACGACTTGTCTCCAAGGGGATATTGCTGCCTCGGGCACCTTATGGTCCGTCTCTTGTGAGTCTAGATTTTCGAATCCGACGCAAAACTGATGGTTAATTGTAACGTTCAGGGCCTCCTAATGACGATGGAACACTCAAATAGCGTCGCGATTCAATACATCGTCCTCCAGCCGACTTGTCTCCAAGGGGTTATTGCTGCTTCAGGCACCTTATGGTCCGTCTCTTGTGAGTCTAGATTTTCGAATCGGATTCAAAACTGATATTTAATTGTCACGTTCAGGGCCTCCTAATGGCGATGGAAAACTCAAATTGCAACGCAATTCAATACGTCGTCCTTCAGCCGATTTGTCTCCAAGGGGTTATTGCTGCCTCGGGCACCTTATGGTCCGTCTCCTGTGAGTCTAGATTTTCGAATCTGACGCAAAACAGATGTTAATTGTAACATTCAGGGCCTCCTAATTACGATGGAAATCTCAAATTGCATCGCGATTCAATACATCGTCCTCCAGCCGACTTGTCCCCAAGGTGATATTGCTGCCTCGGGCACCTTACGCTCCGTCTCCGGTGAGTCTAGATTTTCGAATCCGACCCAAAACTGATAGTTAATTGTAACGTTCAGGCCCTCTAATGACGATGGAAAACTCAAATTGCATCGCGATTCAATACATCGTCCTCCAGCCGACTAGTCTCCAAGGGGATATTGCTGCCTCGGGCACCTTATGGTCCGTCTACTGTGAGTCTAGATTTTCGAATCCGACGCAAATCTGATGGTTAACTGTAACGTTCAGGGCCTCCTAATGACGATGGAACACTCAAATTGCGTCACGATTCAATAATACGTCCTCCAGCCGACTTGTCTCCAAGAGGATATTGCTGCCTCAGGCACCTTATGGTCCGTCTCCTGTGAGTCTAGATTATCGAATCCGACGCCAAACTGATGTTAATTGTAACATTCAGGGCCTCCTAATGACGATGGAAATCTCAAATTGCATCGCGATTCAATACATCGTCCTCCAGCCGACTTGTCTCCAAGGGGATACTGCTGCCTCGGGCACATTATGGTCCGTCTCCTGTGAGTCTAGATTTTCGAATCTGACGCAAAACTGATGGTTAATTGTAACGTTCAGGGCCTCCTAATGACGATGGAACACACAAATTGCGTCGCAATTCAATACATCGTCCTCCAGCCGACTTGTCTACAAGGGGATATTGCTCCCTTGGGCAACTTATGGTCCGTCTCCTGTGAGTCTATATTTTCGAATCGGACGCAAAACTGATGTTAATTGTAACGTTCAGGGCCTCTAATGACGATGGAAAATTCAAATTGCATCGAGATTCAATACATCGTCCTCCAGCCGACTTGTCTCCAAGGGGATATTGCTGCCTCGGGCACCTTATGGTCCGTCTACTGTGAGTCTAGATCTTCGAATCCGACGCAAATCTGATGGTTAATTGTAACGTTCAGCTCCTCCTAATGACGATGGAACACTCAAATTGCGTCGCGATTCAATAATACGTCCTCCAGCCGACATGCCTCCAAGGGGATATTGCTGCCTCGGGCACCTTATGCTCCGTCTCTTGTGAGTCTAGATTTTCGAATCCGACGCAAAACTGATGGTTAATTGTAACGTTCAGGGCCTCCTAATGACGATGGAACACTCAAATTGCGTCGCGATTCAATACATCGTCCTCCAGCCGACTTGTCTCCAAGGGGATACTGCTGTCTCGGGCACTTTATGGTCCGTCTCCTGTGAGCCTAGATTTTCGAATCGGATGCAAATCTGAGTTAATTGTAACTTTCAGGGCTTCCTAATCACGATGGAACACTCAAATGGCATCGTGATTCAATACATCGTCCTCCAGCCGACTTGTCTCCAAGGGGATATTGCTGCCACGGGCACCTTATGTTCCGTCGCTTGTGAGTCAAGATCTTAGAATCGGACGCAAAACTGATAGGTAATTGTAACGTTCAGGGCCTCCTAATGACGAGGCACACTCAAATTGCAACGAGATTCAATATATCGTCCTCCGGTCGACTTGTCTCAAAGGGGATATTGCTGCCTCAGGGACCTTATGGTCCGTCTCCTGTGAGTCTAGATTTTCGAATCCGACGCAAAACTGATTGTTAATTGTAACGTTCAGGGTCATCTAATGACGATGGAACACGAACATTCCGTCCTGATTCAATACATCTCGATGGAACACTCACATTCCGTCCGGATTCAATACATCGTCCTCCAGCCGACTTGGCTCCTAGGGAATATTGCTGCCTTGTACACCTTATGGTCCGTCTCCTGTGAGTCTAGATTTTCGAATCTGACGCAAAACTGATGGTTAATTGTAACGTTCAAGGCCTCCTAATGACGATGGAACACTCAAATTGCGTCGCAATTCAATACATCGTCCTCCAGCCGACTTGTCTGCAAGGGGATATTGCTGCCTTGGCCACCTTATTGTCCGTCTACTGTGAGTCTAGATTTTCGAATCGGACGCAAAACTGATGGTTGATTGTAACGTTCAGGGCCTCCTAATGACGATGGAACACGCAAATTGCGTCGCAAATCAATACATCGTCCTCCAGCCGACTTGTCTGGAAGGGGATATTGCTGCCATGGCCACCTTATGGTCCGTCCCCTGTGAGTCTAGATTTTCGAATCGGACGCAAAACCGATAGCTAATTGTAACGTTCAGGGCCTCCTAATGACGATGGAAAACTCAAATTGCATCGCGATTCAATACATCGTCCTCCCTCCGACTTGTCTTCAAGGGGATATTGGTGCCTATGGCACCTTATGGTCCGTCTCTTGTGAGTCTAGATTGTCGAATCGGACGCAGAGCTAATAGTTAATTGTCACGTTCCGGGCCTCCTAATGACGAGGGAACACTCAAATTGCGACGAGATTCAATACATCGTCCTCCAGCCGACTTGTCTCCAAGGGGATATTGATACGTAGAGCACCTTATGGTCCGTCTCCTGTGAGTCTAGATTTTCCAATCCGACGCAAAACTGATGGTTAATTGTAACGTTCAGGGCCTCCTGATGACAATGGAACACTCACATTCCGTCCAGATTCAATACATTGTCCTCCTGCCGACTTGTCTCCAAGGGGATATTGCTGCCTCGGGCACCTTATGGTCCGTCTCCTGTGAGTCTTGATTTTCGAATCCGACGCCAAACTTATGTTAATTGTAACATTCAGGGCCTTCTTATGACAATTGAAATCTCAAATTGCATCGCAATTCAATACATCGTCCTCCAGCCGACTTGCCTCCAAGGGGATATTGCTGCCTCGGGCACATTATGGTCCGTCTCCTGTGAGTCTAGATTTTCGAATCTGACGCAAAAGTGATGGTTAATTGTAACGTTCAGGGCCTCCTAATGACGATGGAACACTCAAATTGCGTCGCAATTCAATACATCGTCCTCCAGCCAACTTGTCTACAAGGGGATATTGCTCCCTTGGGCACCTTATGGTCCGTCTCCTGTAAGTCTAGATTTTCGAATCGGACGCAAAACTGATAGTTAATTGTAACATTCAGGGCCTCCTAATGGCGATGGAAATATCAAATTGCATCGCGAATCAATACATCGTCCTCCAGCCGATTTGTCTCCAAGCAGATATTGCTGCCTCGGGCACCTTATGCTCCGTCTCCTGTGAGTCCATATTTTCGAATCGGACGCAAAACAGATGTTAATTGTAACATTCAGGGCCTCCTAATGACGATGGAAATCTCAAATTGCAAATTGCATCGCGATTCAATACATCGTCCTCCAGCCGACTTGTCTCCAAGGTGATATTGCTGCCTCGGGCACCTTACGATCCGTCTCCGGTGAGTCTAGATTTTCGAATCCGACGCAAAACTGATACTTAATAGTAACGTTCAGGGTCTCTAATGACGATGGAAAATTCAAATTGCATCGCGATTCAATACATCGTCCTCCAGCCGACTTGTCTCCAAGGGGATATTGCTATTTCGGGCACCTTATGGTCCGTCTACTGTGAGTCTAGATTTTCGGTTCCGACGCAAATCTGATGATTAATTGTAACGTTCAGGTCCTCCTAATGACGATGGAACACTCAAATTGCGTCGCGATTCAATAATACGTCCTCCAGCCGACTTGTCTCCAAGGGGATATTGCTGCCTCGGGCACCTTATGGTCCGTTTCCTGTGAGTCTAGATTTTCGAATCGGACGCAAAACTGATAATTAATTGTAACGTTCAGGGCCTCCTAATCACGATGGGGCACTCAAACTGCATCGCGATTCAATACATGGTCCTCCAGCCGACTTGTCTCCAAGGGGATATTTCTGCCTCGGGCACCTTATGGTCCGTCTCTTGTGAGTCTAGATTTTCGAATCCGACGCAAAACTGATGGTTAATTGTAACGTTCAGGGCCTCCTAATGACGATGGAACACTCAAATTGCGTCGCGATTCAATACATCGTCCTCCAGCCGACTTGTCTCCAAGGGGATATAGCTGCCTCGGGCACCTTATGTTCCGTCGCTTGTGAGTCTAGATCTTTGAATCGGACGCAAAACTGATAGGTAATTGTAACGATCAGGGCCTCCTAATGACGAGGGACACTCAAATTGCAGCGAGATTCAATATATCGTCCTCCAGTCGACTTGT
Organism: Schistocerca cancellata; assembly: GCF_023864275.1. Lineage (NCBI taxonomy): Eukaryota > Metazoa > Arthropoda > Insecta > Orthoptera > Acrididae > Schistocerca > Schistocerca cancellata. The sequence goes on from NW_026047101.1 coordinate 214,848, forward strand.
CTCCAAGGGGATATTGCTGCCTGGGGCACCTTATGGTCCGTCTCCTGTGAATCTAGATTTTCGAATCCGACGCAAAACTGATTGTTAATTGTAACATTCAGGGTCATCTAATGACGATGGAGCACTCACATTCCGTCCAGATTCAATACATCGTCCTCCAGCCGACTTGTCTCCAAGGGGATATTGCTGCCTCGGGCACCTTATGATCCGTCTCCTGTGAGTCTAGATTTTCGAATCGGACGCAAAACTGATGTTAATTGTAACATTCAGAGCCTCCTAATGACGATGGAAATCTCAAATTGCATCGCGATTCAATACATCGTCCTCCAGCCTACTTGTCTCCAAGGTGATATTGCTGCCTCGGGCACCTTATGATCAGTCTCCTGTGAGTCTAGATTTTCGAATCCGACGCAAATATGATGGTTAATTGTAACGTTCAGGGCCTCCTAATGACGATGGAACACTCAAATTGCGTCGCGATTCAATAATACGTCCTCCAGCCGACTTTTCTCCAAGGGGATATTGCTGCCTTGGGCACCTTATGGTCCGTTTCCTGTGAGTCTAGATTTTCGAATCGGACGCAAAACTGATAGTTAATTGTAACGTTCAGGGCATCCAAATGACGATGGAGCACTCAAACTGCATCGCGATTCAATACATCGTCCTCCAGACGACTTGTCTCCAAGGGGATATTGCTGCCTCGGGCACCTTATGGTCCGTCTCTTGTGAGTCTAGATTTTCGAATCCGACGCAAAACTGATGGTTAATTGTAACGTTCAGGGCCTCCTAATGACGATGGAACACTCAAATAGCGTCGCGATTCAATACATCGTCCTCCAGCCGACTTGTCTCCAAGGGGTTATTGCTGCTTCAGGCACCTTATGGTCCGTCTCTTGTGAGTCTAGATTTTGGAATCGGATTCAAAACTGATATTTAATTGTCACGTTCAGGGCCTCCTAATGGCGATGGAAAACTCAAATTGCAACGCAATTCAATACGTCGTCCTTCAGCCGATTTGTCTCCAAGGGGTTATTGCTGCCTCGGGCACCTTATGGTCCGTCTCCTGTGAGTCTAGATTTTCGAATCTGACGCAAAACTGATGGTTAATTGTAACGTTCAGGGCCTCCTAATGACGATGGAACACTCAAATTGCGTCGCAATTCCTCCAGGCGACTTGTCTACAAGGGGATATTGCTCCCTTGGGCACCTTATGGTCCGTCTCCTATGAGTCTAGATTTTCGAATCGGACGCAAAACTGATAGTTAATTGTAACGTTCAGGGCCTCCTAATGGCGATGGAAAACACAAATTGCATCGCAATTCAATACATCGTCCTCCAGCCGACTTGTCTCCAAGGGGATATTGCTGCATCGGGCACATTATGTTCCGTCTCCTATGAGTCTAGATTTTTGAATCTGACGCAAAACTGATGGTTAATTGTAACGTTCAGGGCCTCCTAACGACGATGGAACACTCAAATTGCGGCGCAATTCAATACATCGTCCTCCAGCCGACTTGTCTCAGAGGGGACATTGCTGCCTCGGGCACCTTATGTTCCGTCTCTTGTGAGTCTAGATTTTCGAATCCGACGCAAAACTGATGGTTAATTGTAACGTTCAGGGCCTCCTAATGACGATGGAACACTCAAATAGCGTCGCGATTCAATACATCGTCCTCCAGCCGACTTGTCTCCAAGGGGTTATTGCTGCTTCAGGCACCTTATGGTCCGTCTCTTGTGAGTCTAGATTTTCGAATCGGATTCAAAACTGATATTTAATTGTCACGTTCAGGGCTTCCTAATGGCGATGGAAAACTCAAATTACAACGCAATTCAATACGTCGTCCTTCAGCCGATTTGTCTCCAAGGGGTTATTGCTGCCTCGGGCACCTTATGGTCCGTCTCCTGTGAGTCTAGATTTTCGAATCTGACGCAAAACAGATGTTAATTGTAACATTCAGGGCCTCCTAATTACGATGGAAATCTCAAATTGCATCGCGATTCAATACATCGTCCTCCAGCCGACTTGTCCCCAAGGTGATATTGCTGCCTCGTGCACCTTACGCTCCGTCTCCGGTGAGTCTAGATTTTCGAATCCGACCCAAAACTGATAGTTAATTGTAACGTTCAGGCCCTCTAATGACGATGGAAAACTCAAATTGCATCGCGATTCAATACATCGTCCTCCAGCCGACTAGTCTTCAAGGGGATATTGCTGCCTCGGGCACCTTATGGTCCGTCTACTGTGAGTCTAGATTTTCGAATCCGACGCAAATCTGATGGTTAACTGTAACGTTCAGGGCCTCCTAATGACGATGGAACACTCAAATTGCGTCACGATTCAATAATACGTCCTCCAGCCGACTTGTCTCCAAGAGGATATTGCTGCCTCAGGCACCTTATGGTCCGTCTCCTGTGAGTCTAGATTATCGAATCCGACGCCAAACTGATGTTAATTGTAACATTCACGGCCTCCTAATGACGATGGAAATCTCAAATTGCATCGCGATTCAATACATCGTCCTCCAGCCGACTTGTCTCCAAGGGGATACTGCTGCCTCGGGCACATTATGGTCCGTCTCCTGTGAGTCTAGATTTTCGAATCTGACGCAAAACTGATGGTTAATTGTAACGTTCAGGGCCTCCTAATGACGATGGAACACACAAATTGCGTCGCAATTCAATACATCGTCCTCCAGCCGACTTGTCTACAAGGGGATATTGCTACCTTGGGCAACTTATGGTCCGTCTCCTGTGAGTCTATATTTTCGAATCGGACGCAAAACTGATGTTAATTGTAACGTTCAGGGCCTCTAATGACGATGGAAAATTCAAATTGCATCGAGATTCAATACATCGTCCTCCAGCCTCGGGCACCTTATGGTCCGTCTACTGTGAGTCTAGATCTTCGAATCCGACGCAAATCTGATGGTTAATTGTAACGTTCAGCTCCTCCTAATGACGATGGAACACTCAAATTGCGTCGCGATTCAATAATACGTCCTCCAGCCGACATGCCTCCAAGGGGATATTGCTGCCTCGGGCACCTTATGCTCCGTCTCTTGTGAGTCTAGATTTTCGAATCCGACGCAAAACTGATGGTTAATTGTAACGTTCAGGGCCTCCTAATGACGATGGAACACTCAAATTGCGTCGCGATTCAATACATCGTCCTCCAGCCGACTTGTCTCCAAGGGGATACTGCTGTCTCGGGCACTTTATGGTCCGTCTCCTGTGAGCCTAGATTTTCGAATCGGATGCAAATCTGAGTTAATTGTAACTTTCAGGGCTTCCTAATCACGATGGAACACTCAAATGGCATCGTGATTCAATACATCGTCCTCCAGCCGACTTGTCTCCAAGGGGATATTGCTGCCACGGGCACCTTATGTTCCGTCGCTTGTGAGTCAAGATCTTAGAATCGGACGCAAAACTGATAGGTAATTGTAACGTTCAGGGCCTCCTAATGACGAGGCACACTCAAATTGCAACGAGATTCAATATATCGTCCTCCGGTCGACTTGTCTCAAAGGGGATATTGCTGCCTCAGGGACCTTATGGTCCGTCTCCTGTGAGTCTAGATTTTCGAATCCGACGCAAAACTGATTGTTAATTGTAACGTTCAAGGCCTCCTAATGACGATGGAACACTCAAATTGCGTCGCAATTCAATACATCGTCCTCCAGCCGACTTGTCTGCAAGGGGATATTGCTGCCTTGGCCACCTTATGGTCCGTCTACTGTGAGTCTAGATTTTCGAATCGGACGCAAAACTGATGGTTGATTGTAACGTTCAGGGCCTCCTAATGACGATGGAACACGCAAATTGCGTCGCAAATCAATACATCGTCCTCCAGCCGACTTGTCTGGAAGGGGATATTGCTGCCATGGCCACCTTATGGTCCGTCCCCTGTGAGTCTAGATTTTCGAATCGGAAGCAAAACCGATAGCTAATTGTAACGTTCAGGGCCTCCTAATGACGATGGAAAACTCAAATTGCATCGCGATTCAATACATCGTCCTCCCTCCGACTTGTCTTCAAGGGGATATTGGTGCCTATGGCACCTTATGGTCCGTCTCTTGTGAGTCTAGATTGTCGAATCGGACGCAGAGCTAATAGTTAATTGTCACGTTCCGGGCCTCCTAATGACGAGGGAACACTCAAATTGCGACGAGATTCAATACATCGTCCTCCAGCCGACTTGTCTCCAAGGGGATATTGATACGTAGAGCACCTTATGGTCCGTCTCCTGTGAGTCTAGATTTTCCAATTCGACGCAAAACTGATGGTTAATTGTAACGTTCAGGGCCTCCTGATGACAATGGAACACTCACATTCCGTCCAGATTCAATACATTGTCCTCCTGCCGACTTGTCTCCAAGGGGATATTGCTGCCTCGGGCACCTTATGGTCCGTCTCCTGTGAGTCTTGATTTTCGAATCCGACGCCAAACTTATGTTAATTGTAACATTCAGGGCCTTCTTATGACAATTGAAATCTCAAATTGCATCGCAATTCAATACATCGTCCTCCAGCCGACTTGCCTCCAAGGGGATATTGCTGCCTCGGGCACATTATGGTCCGTCTCCTGTGAGTCTAGATTTTCGAATCTGACGCAAAAGTGATGGTTAATTGTAACGTTCAGGGCCTCCTAATGACGATGGAACACTCAAATTGCGTCGCAATTCAATACATCGTCCTCCAGCCAACTTGTCTACAAGGGGATATTGCTCCCTTGGGCACCTTATGGTCCGTCTCCTGTAAGTCTAGATTTTCGAATCGGACGCAAAACTGATAGTTAATTGTAACATTCAGGGCCTCCTAATGGCGATGGAAATATCAAATTGCATCGCGAATCAATACATCGTCCTCCAGCCGATTTGTCTCCAAGCAGATATTGCTGCCTCGGGCACCTTATGCTCCGTCTCCTGTGAGTCCATATTTTCGAATCGGACGCAAAACAGATGTTAATTGTAACATTCAGGGCCTCCTAATGACGATGGAAATCTCAAATTGCAAATTGCATCGCGATTCAATACATCGTCCTCCAGCCGACTTGTCTCCAAGGTGATATTGCTGCCTCGGGCACCTTACGATCCGTCTCCGGTGAGTCTAGATTTTCGAATCCGACGCAAAACTGATACTTAATAGTAACGTTCAGGGTCTCTAATGACGATGGAAAATTCAAATTGCATCGCGATTCAATACATCGTCCTCCAGCCGACTTGTCTCCAAGGGGATATTGCTATTTCGGGCACCTTATGGTCCGTCTACTGTGAGTCTAGATTTTCGGTTCCGACGCAAATCTGATGATTAATTGTAACGTTCAGGTCCTCCTAATGACGATGGAACACTCAAATTGCGTCGCGATTCAATAATACGTCCTCCAGCCGACTTGTCTCCAAGGGGATATTGCTGCCTCGGGCACCTTATGGTCCGTTTCCTGTGAGTCTAGATTTTCGAATCGGACGCAAAACTGATAATTAATTGTAACGTTCAGGGCCTCCTAATCACGATGGGGCACTCAAACTGCATCGCGATTCAATACATGGTCCTCCAGCCGACTTGTCTCCAAGGGGATATTTCTGCCTCGGGCACCTTATGGTCCGTCTCTTGTGAGTCTAGATTTTCGAATCCGACGCAAAACTGATGGTTAATTGTAACGTTCAGGGCCTCCTAATGACGATGGAACACTCAAATTGCGTCGCGATTCAATACATCGTCCTCCAGCCGACTTGTCTCCAAGGGGATATAGCTGCCTCGGGCACCTTATGTTCCGTCGCTTGTGAGTCTAGATCTTTGAATCGGACGCAAAACTGATAGGTAATTGTAACGATCAGGGCCTCCTAATGACGAGGGACACTCAAATTGCAGCGAGATTCAATATATCGTCCTCCAGTCGACTTGTCTCCAAGGGGATATTGCTGCCTGGGGCACCTTATGGTCCGTCTCCTGTGAATCTAGATTTTCGAATCCGACGCAAAACTGATTGTTAATTGTAACATTCAGGGTCATCTAATGACGATGGAGCACTCACATTCCGTCCAGATTCAATACATCGTCCTCCAGCCGACTTGTCTCCAAGGGGATATTGCTGCCTCGGGCACCTTATGATCCGTCTCCTGTGAGTCTAGATTTTCGAATCGGACGCAAAACTGATGTTAATTGTAACATTCAGAGCCTCCAAATGACGATGGAAATCTCAAATTGCATCGCGATTCAATACATCGTCCTCCAGCCTACTTGTCTCCAAGGTGATATTGCTGCCTCGGGCACCTTATGATCAGTCTCCTGTGAGTCTAGATTTTCGAATCCGACGCAAATATGATGGTTAATTGTAACGTTCAGGGCCTCCTAATGACGATGGAACACTCAAATTGCGTCGCGATTCAATAATACGTCCTCCAGCCGACTTTTCTCCAAGGGGATATTGCTGCCTTGGGCACCTTATGGTCCGTTTCCTGTGAGTCTAGATTTTCGAATCGGACGCAAAACTGATAGTTAATTGTAACGTTCAGGGCATCCAAATGACGATGGAGCACTCAAACTGCATCGCGATTCAATACATCGTCCTCCAGACGACTTGTCTCCAAGGGGATATTGCTGCCTCGGGCACCTTATGGTCCGTCTCTTGTGAGTCTAGATTTTCGAATCCGACGCAAAACTGATGGTTAATTGTAACGTTCAGGGCCTCCTAATGACGATGGAACACTCAAATAGCGTCGCGATTCAATACATCGTCCTCCAGCCGACTTGTCTCCAAGGGGTTATTGCTGCTTCAGGCACCTTATGGTCCGTCTCTTGTGAGTCTAGATTTTGGAATCGGATTCAAAACTGATATTTAATTGTCACGTTCAGGGCCTCCTAATGGCGATGGAAAACTCAAATTGCAACGCAATTCAATACGTCGTCCTTCAGCCGATTTGTCTCCAAGGGGTTATTGCTGCCTCGGGCACCTTATGGTCCGTCTCCTGTGAGTCTAGATTTTCGAATCTGACGCAAAACTGATGGTTAATTGTAACGTTCAGGGCCTCCTAATGACGATGGAACACTCAAATTGCGTCGCAATTCCTCCAGGCGACTTGTCTACAAGGGGATATTGCTCCCTTGGGCACCTTATGGTCCGTCTCCTATGAGTCTAGATTTTCGAATCGGACGCAAAACTGATAGTTAATTGTAACGTTCAGGGCCTCCTAATGGCGATGGAAAACACAAATTGCATCGCAATTCAATACATCGTCCTCCAGCCGACTTGTCTCCAAGGGGATATTGCTGCATCGGGCACATTATGTTCCGTCTCCTATGAGTCTAGATTTTTGAATCTGACGCAAAACTGATGGTTAATTGTAACGTTCAGGGCCTCCTAACGACGATGGAACACTCAAATTGCGGCGCAATTCAATACATCGTCCTCCAGCCGACTTGTCTCAGAGGGGACATTGCTGCCTCGGGCACCTTATGGTCCGTCTACTGTGAGTCTAGGTTTTCGAATCCGACGCTAATATGATGGTTAATTGTAACGTTGAGGGCCTCCTAATGACGATGGAACACTCAAATTGCGTCGCAATTCAATATATCTTCCTCCAGCCGACTTGTCTACAAGGGGATATTGCTCCCTTGGGCACCTTATGGTCCGTCTCCTATGAGTCTAGATTTTCGAATCGGACGCAAATCTGATAGTTAATTGTAACGTTCAGGGCCTCCTAATGGCGATGGAAAACACAAATTGCATCGCGAATCAATACATCGTCCTCCAGCCGACTTGTCTCCAAGCGGATATTGCTGCCTCGGGCACCTTATGTTCCGACGTTTGTGAGTCTAGATCTTTGAATCGGACGCAAAACTGATAGGTAATTGCAACGATCAGCGCCTCCTAATGACGAGGGACACTCAAATTGCAACGAGATTCAATATATCGTCCTCCAGCCGACTTGTCTCCAAGGGGATATTGCTGCCAGGGGCACCTTATGGTCCGTCTCCTGTGAGTCTTGATTTTCGAATCCGACGCCAAACTTATGTTAATTGTAACATTCAGGGCCTTCTTATGACGATTGAAATCTCAAATTGCATCGCACTTCAATACATCGTCCTCCAGCCGACTTGCCTCCAAGGGGATATTGCTGCCTCGGGCACATTATGGTCCGTCTCCTGTGAGTCTAGATTTTCGAATCTGACGCAAAAGTGATGGTTAATTGTAACGTTCAGGGCCTCCTAATGACGATGGAACACTCAAATTGCGTCGCAATTCAATACATCGTCCTCCAGCCAACTTGTCTACAAGGGGATATTGCTCCCTTGGGCACCTTATGGTCCGTCTCCTGTAAGTCTAGATTTTCGAATCGGACGCAAAACTGATAGTTAATTGTAACATTCAGGGCCTCCTAATGGCGATGGATAACTCAAATTGCATCGCGAATCAATACATCGTCCTCCAGCCGATTTGTCTCCAAGCAGATATTGCTGCCTCGGGCACCTTATGCTCCGTCTCCTGTGAGTCCATATTTTCGAATCGGACGCAAAACTGATGTTAATTGTAACATTCAGGGCCTCCTAATGACGATGGAAATCTCAAATTGCAAATTGCATCGCGATTCAATACATCGTCCTCCAGCCGACTTGTCTCCAAGGTGATATTGCTGCCTCGGGCACCTTACGATCCGTCTCCGGTGAGTCTAGATTTTCGAATCCGACGCAAAACTGATACTTAATAGTAACGTTCAGGGTCTCTAATGACGATGGAAAATTCAAATTGCATCGCGATTCAATACATCGTCCTCCAGCCGACTTGTCTCCAAGGGGATATTGCTATTTCGGGCACCTTATGGTCCGTCTACTGTGAGTCTAGATTTTCGGTTCCGACGCAAATCTGATGATTAATTGTAACGTTCAGGTCCTCCTAATGACGATGGAACAATCAAATTGCGTCGCGATTCAATAATACGTCCTCCAGCCGACTTGTCTCCAAGGGGATATTGCTGCCTCGGGCACCTTATGGTCCGTTTCCTGTGAGTCTAGATTTTCGAATCGGACGCAAAACTGATAATTAATTGTAACGTTCAGGGCCTCCTAATCACGATGGGGCACTCAAACTGCATCGCGATTCAATACATGGTCCTCCAGCCGACTTGTCTCCAAGGGGATATTGCTGCCTCGGGCACCTTATGGTCCGTCTCTTGTGAGTCTAGATTTTCGAATCCGACGCAAAACTGATGGTTAATTGTAACGTTCAGGGCCTCCTAATGACGATGGAACACTCAAATTGCGTCGCGATTCAATACATCGTCCTCCAGCCGACTTGTCTCCAAGGGGATATAGCTGCCTCGGGCACCTTATGTTCCGTCGCTTGTGAGTCTTGATCTTTGAATCGGACGCAAAACTGATAGGTAATTGTAACGATCAGGGCCTCCTAATGACGAGGGACACTCAAATTGCAACGAGATTCAATATATCGTCCTCCAGTCGACTTGTCTCCAAGGGGATATTGCTGCCTGGGGCACCTTATGGTCCGTCTCCTGTGAATCTAGATTTTCGAATCCGACGCAAAACTGATTGTTAATTGTAACATTCAGGGTCATCTAATGACGATGGAGCACTCACATTCCGTCCAGATTCAATACATCGTCCTCCAGCCGACTTGTCTCCAAGTTGATATTGCTGCCTCGGGCACCTTATGATCCGTCTCCTGTGAGTCTAGATTTTCGAATCGGACGCAAAACTGATGTTAATTGTAACATTCAGAGCCTCCTAATGACGATGGAAATCTCAAATTGCATCGCGATTCAATACATCGTCCTCCAGCCTACTTGTCTCCAAGGTGATATTGCTGCCTCGGGCACCTTATGATCAGTCTCCTGTGAGTCTAGATTTTCGAATCCGACGCAAATATGATGGTTAATTGTAACGTTCAGGGCCTCCTAATGACGATGGAACACTCAAATTGCGTCGCGATTCAATAATACGTCCTCCAGCCGACTTTTCTCCAAGAGGATATTGCTGCCTTGGGCACCTTATGGTCCGTTTCCTGTGAGTCTAGATTTTCGAATCGGACGCAAAACTGATAGTTAATTGTAACGTTCAGGGCATCCAAATGACGATGGAGCACTCAAACTGCATCGCGATTCAATACATCGTCCTCCAGACGACTTGTCTCCAAGGGGATATTGCTGCCTCGGGCACCTTATGGTCCGTCTCTTGTGAGTCTAGATTTTCGAATCCGACGCAAAACTGATGGTTAATTGTAACGTTCAGGGCCTCCTAATGACGATGGAACACTCAAATAGCGTCGCGATTCAATACATCGTCCTCCAGCCGACTTGTCTCCAAGGGGTTATTGCTGCTTCAGGCACCTTATGGTCCGTCTCTTGTGAGTCTAGATTTTCGAATCGGATTCAAAACTGATATTTAATTGTCACGTTCAGGGCCTCCTAATGACGATGGAAATCTCAAATTGCATCGCGATTCAATACATCGTCCACCAGCCTACTTGTCTCCAAGGTGATATTGCTGCCTCGGGCACCTTATGATCAGTCTCCTGTGAGTCTAGATTTTCGAATCCGACGCAAATATGATGGTTAATTGTAACGTTCAGGGCCTCCTAATGACGATGGAACACTCAAATTGCGTCGCGATTCAATAATACGTCCTCCAGCCGACTTTTCTCCAAGGGGATATTGCTGCCTTGGGCACCTTATGGTCCGTTTCCTGTGAGTCTAGATTTTCGAATCCGACGCAAAACTGATAGTTAATTGTAACGTTCAGGGGATCCAAATGACGATGGAGCACTCAAACTGCATCGCGATTCAATACATCGTCCTCCAGACGACTTGTCTCCAAGGGGATATTGCTGCCTCGGGCACCTTATGGTCCGTCTCTTGTGAGTCTAGATTTTCGAATCCGACGCAAAACTGATGGTTAATTGTAACGTTCAGGGCATCCAAATGACGATGGAGCACTCAAATTGCATCGCGATTCAATACATCGTCCTCCAGCCGACTTGTCTCCAAGGGGATATTGCTGCCTCGGGCACATAATTGTCCGTCTCCTGTGAGTCTAGATTTTCGAATCTGACGCAAAACTGATGGTTAATTGTAACGTTCAGGGCCTCCTAATGACGATGGAACACTCAAATTGCGTCGCAATTCCTCCAGGCGACTTGTCTACAAGGGGATATTGCTCCCTTGGGCACCTTATGGTCCGTCTCCTATGAGTCTAGATTTTCGAATCGGACGCAAAACTGATAGTTAATTGTAACGTTCAGGGCCTCCTAATGGCGATGGAAAACACAAATTGCATCGCAATTCAATACATCGTCCTCCAGCCGACTTGTCTCCAAGGGGATATTGCTGCATCGGGCACATTATGTTCCGTCTCCTATGAGTCTAGATTTTTGAATGTGACGCAAAACTGATGGTTAATTGTAACGTTCAGGGCCTCCTAACGACGATGGAACACTCATTTTGCGGCGCAATTCAATACATCGTCCTCCAGCCGACTTGTCTCAGAGGGGACATTGCTGCCTCGGGCACCTTATGGTCCGTCTACTGTGAGTCTAGGTTTTCGAATCCGACGCTAATATGATGGTTAATTGTAACGTTGAGGGCCTCCTAATGACGATGGAACACTCAAATTGCGTCGCAATTCAATATATCTTCCTCCAGCCGACTTGTCTACAAGGGGATATTGCTCCCTTGGGCACCTTATGGTCCGTCTCCTATGAGTCTAGATTTTCGAATCGGACGCAAAACTGATAGTTAATTGTAACGTTCAGGGCCTCCTAATGGCGATGGAAAACACAAATTGCATCGCGAATCAATACATCGTCCTCCAGCCGACTTGTCTCCAAGCGGATATTGCTGCCTCGGGCACCTTATGTTCCGACGTTTGTGAGTCTAGATCTTTGAATCGGACGCAAAACTGATAGGTAATTGCAACGATCAGCGCCTCCTAATGACGAGGGACACTCAAATTGCAACGAGATTCAATATATCGTCCTCCAGCCGACTTGTCTCCAAGGGGATATTGCTGCCAGGGGCACCTTATGGTCCGTCTCCTGTGAGTCTTGATTTTCGAATCCGACGCCAAACTTATGTTAATTGTAACATTCAGGGCCTTCTTATGACGATTGAAATCTCAAATTGCATCGCAATTCAATACATCGGCCTCCAGCCGACTTGCCTCCAAGGGGATATTGCTGCCTCGGGCACATTATGGTCCGTCTCCTGTGAGTCTAGATTTTCGAATCTGACGCAAAAGTGATGGTTAATTGTAACGTTCAGGGCCTCCTAATGACGATGGAACACTCAAATTGCGTCGCAATTCAATACATCGTCCTCCAGCCAACTTGTCTACAAGGGGATATTGCTCCCTTGGGCACCTTATGGTCCGTCTCCTGTAAGTCTAGATTTTCGAATCGGACGCAAAACTGATAGTTAATTGTAACATTCAGGGCCTCCTAATGACGATGGAAATCTCAAATTGCAAATTGCATCGCGATTCAATACATCGTCCTCCAGCCGACTTGTCTCCAAGGGGATATAGCTGCCTCGGGCACCTTATGTTCCGTCGCTTGTGAGTCTAGATCTTTGAATCGGACGCAAAACTGATAGGTAATTGTAACGATCAGGGCCTCCTAATGACGAGGGACACTCAAATTGCAGCGAGATTCAATATATCGTCCTCCAGTCGACTTGTCTCCAATGGGATATTGCTGCCTGGGGCACCTTATGGTCCGTCTCCTGTGAATCTAGATTTTCGAATCCGACGCAAAACTGATTGTTAATTGTAACATTCAGGGTCATCTAATGACGATGGAGCACTCACATTCCGTCCAGATTCAATACATCGTCCTCCAGCCGACTTGTCTCCAAGGGGATATTGCTGCCTCGGGCACCTTATGATCCGTCTCCTGTGAGTCTAGATTTTCGAATCGGACGCAAAACTGATGTTAATTGTAACATTCAGAGCCTCCTAATGACGATGGAAATCTCAAATTGCATCGCGATTCAATACATCGTCCTCCAGCCTACTTGTCTCCAAGGTGATATTGCTGCCTCGGGCACCTTATGATCAGTCTCCTGTGAGTCTAGATTTTCGAATCCGACGCAAATATGATGGTTAATTGTAACGTTCAGGGCCTCCTAATGACGATGGAACACTCAAATTGCGTCGCGATTCAATAATACGTCCTCCAGCCGACTTTTCTCCAAGGGGATATTGCTGCCTTGGGCACCTTATGGTCCGTTTCCTGTGAGTCTAGATTTTCGAATCGGACGCAAAACTGATAGTTAATTGTAACGTTCAGGGCATCCAAATGACGATGGAGCACTCAAACTGCATCGCGATTCAATACATCGTCCTCCAGACGACTTGTCTCCAAGGGGATATTGCTGCCTCGGGCACCTTATGGTCCGTCTCTTGTGAGTCTAGATTTTCGAATCCGACGCAAAACTGATGGTTAATTGTAACGTTCAGGGCCTCCTAATGACGATGGAACACTCAAATAGCGTCGCGATTCAATACATCGTCCTCCAGCCGACTTGTCTCCAAGGGGTTATTGCTGCTTCAGGCACCTTATGGTCCGTCTCTTGTGAGTCTAGATTTTGGAATCGGATTCAAAACTGATATTTAATTGTCACGTTCAGGGCCTCCTAATGGCGATGGAAAACTCAAATTGCATCGCAATTCAATACGTCGTCCTTCAGCCGATTTGTCTCCAAGGGGTTATTGCTGCCTCGGGCACCTTATGGTCCGTCTCCTGTGAGTCTAGATTTTCGAATCCGACGCCAAACTGATGTTAATTGTAACATTCAGGGACCTCCTAATGACGATTGAAATCTCAAATTGCATCGCGATTCAATACATCGTCCTCCAGCCGACTTGTCTCCAAGGGGATATTGCTGCCTCGGGCACATAATTGTCCGTCTCCTGTGAGTCTAGATTTTCGAATCTGACGCAAAACTGATGGTTAATTGTAACGTTCAGGGCCTCCTAATGACGATGGAACACTCAAATTGCGTCGCAATTCCTCCAGGCGACTTGTCTACAAGGGGATATTGCTCCCTTGGGCACCTTATGGTCCGTCTCCTATGAGTCTAGATTTTCGAATCGGACGCAAAACTGATAGATAATTGTAACGTTCAGGGCCTCCTAATGGCGATGGAAAACACAAATTGCATCGCAATTCAATACATCGTCCTCCAGCCGACTTGTCTCCAAGGGGATATTGCTGCATCGGGCACATTATGTTCCGTCTCCTATGAGTCTAGATTTTTGAATCTGACGCAAAACTGATGGTTAATTGTAACGTTCAGGGCCTCCTAACGACGATGGAACACTCAAATTGCGGCGCAATTCAATACATCGTCCTCCAGCCGACTTGTCTCAGAGGGGACATTGCTGCCTCGGGCACCTTATGGTCCGTCTACTGTGAGTCTAGGTTTTCGAATCCGACGCTAATATGATGGTTAATTATAACGTTGAGGGCCTCCTAATGACGATGGAACACTCAAATTGCGTCGCAATTCAATATATCTTCCTCCAGCCGACTTGTCTACAAGGGGATATTGCTCCCTTGGGCACCTTATGGTCCGTCTCCTATGAGTCTAGATTTTCGAATCGGACGCAAAACTGATAGTTAATTGTAACGTTCAGGGCCTCCTAATGGCGATGGAAAACACAAATTGCATCGCGAATCAATACATCGTCCTCCAGCCGACTTGTCTCCAAGCGGATATTGCTGCCTCGGGCACCTTATGTTCCGACGTTTGTGAGTCTAGATCTTTGAATCGGACGCAAAACTGATAGGTAATTGCAACGATCAGCGCCTCCTAATGACGAGGGACACTCAAATTGCAACGAGATTCAATATATCGTCCTCCAGCCGACTTGTCTCCAAGGGGATATTGCTGCCAGGGGCACCTTATGGTCCGTCTCCTGTGAGTCTAGATTTTCGAATCCGACGCAAAACTGATTGTTAATTGTAACGTTCAGGGTCATCTAATGACGATGGAACACTCACATTCCGTCCAGTTTCAATACATCGTCCTCCAGCTTACTTGTCTCCAAGGGAATATTGCTGCCTTGTACACCTTATGGTCCGTCTCCTCTGAGTCCAGATTTTCGAATCAGACGCAAAACTGATAGTTAATTGTAACGTTCAGGGCCTCCTGATGACAATGGAACACTCACATTCCGTCCAGAATCAATACTTTGTCCTCCAGCCGACTTGTCTCCAAGGTGATATTGCTGCCTCGGGCACCTTATGCTCCGTCTCCTGTGGGTCTATATTTTCGAATCGGACGCAAAACTGATGTTAATTGAAATATTCAGGGCATCCTAATGACGATGGAAATCTCAAATTGCATCGCGAATCAATACATCGTCCTCCAGCCGACTTGGCTCCAAGGTGATATTGCTGCCTCGGGCACCTTGTGATCCGTCTCCTGTGAGTCTAGATTTTCGATTTCGACGCAAAACTGATGGTTAATTGTAACGTTCAGGGCCTCCTAAAGACGACAGAACACTCAAATTGCGTCGTAATTCAATAAATCGTCCTCCAGCCGACTTGTCTCCAAGCGGATATTGCTGCCTCGGGCACCTTATGTTCCGTCGCTTGTGAGTCTAGATCTTTGAATCGGACGCACAACTGATAGGTAATTGTAACGTTCAGGGCCTCCTAATGACGATGGAACACTCAAATTGCATCGCGATTCAATACATCGTCCTCCAGCCGACTTGTCTCCAAGGGGATATTGCTACTTTATGCTCCTTATGGTTCGTCTCCTGTGAGTCTAGATTTTCGAATCCGACGCAAAACTGATGGACAATTGTAACGTTCAGGGTCTCCTAATGACGATGGAAAACTTAAATTGCGTCGCGATCAATAAATCGTCCTCCAGCCGACTTGTCTCCAAGGGGATACTGCTGCCTCGGGCACCTTATGGTCCGTCACTTGTTAGTCTATATTTATGTATCGGACGCAAAACTGATAGTTAATTGTAACGTTCAGGGCCTCCTAATGACGATGGAACACTCAAATTGCATCGCGATCCAATACATCATCCTCCAGCCGCCTTGTATCCAAAGGTCTATTGCTGCCTATGGCACCTTATGGTCGTTCTCCTGTGAGTCTAGATTTTCGAATCGGACGCAAAACTGATATTTAATTGTCACGTTCAGGGCCTCCTAATGACGATGGAAAACTCAAATTGCATCGCGATTCAAATCTTCGTTATCCAGCCGACTTGTCTCCAAGGGGATATTGCTGCCTCGGGCACTTTATTGTCAGTCTCCTGTGAGTCTAGATTTTCGAATCGGACGCAAAACTGATAGTTAATTGTAACGTTCAGGGCCTCCTAATCACGATGGAGCACTCAAACTGCATCGCGATTCAATACATGGTCCTCCAGCCGACTTGTCTCCAAGGGGATATTGCTGCCTCGGGCACTTTATGGTCCGTCTCCTGTGAGTCTAGATTTTCGAATCGGATGCAAATCTCATAGTTAATCGTAACCTTCAGGGCTTCCTAATCACGATGGAACACTCAAATTGCGTCGCAATTCAATACATCGTCCTCCAGCCGACTTGTCTCAGAGGGGATATTGCTGCCTCGGGCACCTTATGGTCCGTCTACTGTGAGTCTAGATTTTCGAATCCGACGCTAATATGATGGTTAATTGTAACGTTGAGGGCCTCCTAATGACGATGGAACACTCAAATTACGTCGCGATTCAATAATACGTCCTCCAGCCGACTTTTCTCCAAGGGGATATTGCTGCCTCGGGCACCTTATGGTCCGTTTCCTGTGAGTCTAGATTTTCGAATCGGACGCAAAACTGATAGTTAATTGTAACGTTCAGGGCCTCCAAATGACGATGGAGCACTCAAACTGCATCGCGATTCAATACATCGTCTTCCAGCCGACTTGTCTCCAAGGGGTTATTGCTGCCTCAGGCACCTTATGGTCCGTCTCTTGTTGGTCTAGATTTTCGAATCGGACGCAAAACTGATAGGTAATTGTAACGTGCAGTGCCTCCTAATGACGAGGGAACACTGAAATTGCGACGAGATTCAATATATCGTCCTATAGCCGACTTGTAATCTAGGGGACATTGCTGCCAGGGGCACCTTATGGTCCGTCTCCTGTGAGTCTAGATTTTCGAATCGGACGCAAAACTGATGGTTAATTCTATCGTTCAGGGTCTCCTAATGACGATGGAACACTCACATTCCGTCCAGTTTCAATACATCGTCCTCCAGCCGACTTGTCTCCAAGGGAATATTGCTGCCCTGTACACCTTATGGTCCGTCTCCTGTGAGTCTAGATTTTTGAATCGGACGCAAAACTGATAGTTAATTGTAACATTCAGGGCCTCCTGATGACAATGGAACACTCACATTCCATCCAGAATCAATACTTTCTCCTCCAGCCGACTTGTCTCCAAGGTGATATTGCTGCCTCGGGCACCTTATGCTCCGTCTCCTGTGAGTCTATATTTTCGAATCGGACGCAAAACTGATGTTAATTGAAATATTCAGGGCATCCTAATGACGATATAAATCTCAAATTGCATCGCGAATCAATACATCGTCCTCCAGCCGACTTGTCTCCAAGGTGATATTGCTGCCTCGGGCACCTTGTGATCCGTCTCCTGAGAGTCTAGATTTACGATTCCGACGCAAAACTGATGATTAATTGTAACGTTCAGGGCCTGCTAATGACGATGGAAAACTCAAATTGCATCGCGATTTAAAACATCGTCCTCCAGCCGACGTGTCTACAAGGGGATATTGCTGCCTCAGGCATCTTATGGTCCGTCTCCTGTGAGTCTAGATTTTCGATTCCGACGCAAAACTGATGGTTAATTGTAACGTTCAGGGCCTCCTAAAGACGACAGAACACCCTAATTGCGTCGTGATTCAATAAATCGTCCTCCAGCCGACTTGTCTCCAAGCGGAAATTGCTGCCTCGGGCACCTTATGTTCCGTCGCTTGTGAGTCTAGATCTTTGAATCGGACGCACAACTGATAAGTAATTGTAACGTTCAGGGCCTCCTAATGACGATGGAACACTCAAATTGCATCGCGATTCAATACATCGTCCTCCAGCCGACTTGTCTGTAAGGGGATATTGTTGCTTTGGGCTCCTTATGGTCCATCTCCTGTGAGTCTAGATTTTCGAATCCGACGCAAAACTGATGGTCAATTGTAACGTTCAGGGTCTCCTAATGACGATGGAAAACTTAAATTGCGTCGCGATCAATAAATCGTCCTCCAGCCGACTTTTCTCCAAGGGGATACTGCTGCCTCGGGCACCTTATGGTCCGTCACCTGTTAGTCTATATTTATGTATCGGACGCAAAACTGATAGTTAATTGTAACGTTCAGGGCCTCCTAATGACGATGGGACACTCAAATTGCATCGCGATCCAATACATCATCCTCCAGCCGCCTTGTCTCCAAAGGTCTATTGTTGCCCATGGCACCTTATGGTCGTTCTCCTGTGAGTCTAGATTTTGGAATCGGACGCAAAACTGATATTTAATTGTCACGTTCAGGGCCTCCTAATGACGATGGAAAACTCAAATTGCATCGCGATTCAAATCATCGTTATCCAGCCGACTTGTCTCCAAGGGGATATTGCTGCCTCGGGCACTTTATTGTCTGTCTCCTGTGAGTCTAGATTTTCGAATCCGATGCAAAACTGATGGTTAATTGTAACGTTCAAGGTCTCCTAATGACGATGGAAAACTTAAATTGCGTCGCGATCAACAAATCGTCCTCCAGCCGACTTGTCTCCAAGGGGATATTGCTGCCTCGGGCGCCTTATTGTCAGTCTCCTGTGAGTCTAGATTTTCGCATCCGATGATAACTGATGGTTAATTGTAACGTTCAAGACCTCCTAATGACGATGGAACACTCTCATTCCGTCCATATACAATACATCGTCCTCCAGCATACTTGTCTCCATGGGGATATTGCTGCCTCGGGCACCTTGTGGTCCGTCTCCTGTGAGTCTAGATTTTCGAATCGGCTGCAAAACTGATAGTTTATTGTAACGTTCAGGGCCTCCTAATGACGATGGAACGCTCACATTCCGTCCAGATTCAATACATCCTAGGGGATATTGCTGCCTCGGGCACCTAATGGTCCGTCTCCTGTGAGTCTAGATTTTAGAATCGGACGCAAAACTGATAGTTAATTGTAACGTTCAGGGCCTCCTAATGACGATGGAACACTCAAATTGCATCGCGATTCAAATCATCGTTATCCAGCCGACTTGTCTCCAAGGGGATATTGCTGCCTCGGGCACTTTATTGTCTGTCTCCTGTGAGTCTAGATTTTCGAATCCGATGCAAAACTGATGGTTAATTGTAACGTTCAGGGTCTCCTAATGACGATGGAAAACTTAAATTGCGTCGCGATCAACAAATCGTCCTCCAGCCGACTTGTCTCCAAGGGGATATTGCTGCCTCGGGCGCCTTATTGTCAGTCCCCTGTGAGTCTAGATTTTCGCATCCGATGATAACTGATGGTTAATTGTAACGTTCAAGACCTCCTAATGACGATGGAACACTCTCATTCCGTCCATATAGAATACATCGTCCTCCAGCATACTTGTCTCCATGGGGATATTGCTGCCTCGGGCACCTTGTGGTCCGTCTCCTGTGAGTCTAGATTTTCGAATCGGACGCTAAACTGATAGTTAATTGTAACGTTCAGGGCCTCCTAATGACGATGAAAATCTCAAATTGCATCGCGATTCAATACATCGTCCTCCAGCCTACTTGTCTCCAAGGGGATAATGCTGATTTTTTTCCTTATGGTCCGTCTCCTGTGAGTATAGGTTTTCGAATCCGACGCAAACTGATGGTTAATTGTAACGTTCAGGGCTTCCTAATGACGATGGAAATCTCAAATTACATCGTGAATCAATACATCGTCCTCCAGCCGACTTGTCACCAAGGGGATATTGCTGCCTCGGGCACCTTATGGTCCGTCACCTGTGAGTCTAGATTTTCGAATCGGACGCATAACTGATGTTAACTGTAACATTCAGGGCCTTCTAATGACGATGGAAATATCAAATTCCATCGCGATTCAATACATCGTCCTCCAGCCGATTTCTCTCCAAGGGGATATTGCTGCCTCGGACACCTTATGGTCCGTTTCCTGTGAGACTAACCTTTCGAATCCGACGCAAAACTGATGCTTAATTGTAACGTTCAGGGCTACCTAATGACGATGGAACACTCAAATTGAGTAGCGATTCAATACATCGTCCTCCAGCCGACTTGTCTCCTAGGGGATTTTGCTGTTTCGGGCACCTTATGGTCCGTCTCCTGTGAGTCTAGATTTTCGAATCGGCTGCAAAACTGATAGTTTATTGTAACGTTCAGGGCCTCCTAATGACGATGGAACGCTCACATTCCGTCCAGATTCAATACATCCTAGGGGATATTGCTGCCTCGGGCACCTAATGGTCCGTCTCCTGTGAGTCTAGATTTTAGAATCGGACGCAAAACTGATAGTTAATTGTAACGTTCAGGGCCTCCTAATGACGATGGAACACTCAAATTGCATCGCGATTCAATACATCGTCCTCCAGCCGACTTGTCTCCAAGGGGATATTGCTGCTTTGGGCTCCTTATGGTCCATCTCCTGTGAGTCTAAATTTTCGAATCCGACGCAAAACTGATGGTTAATTGTAACGTTCAGGGCCTCCTAATGACGATGGAACACTCAAATGGCATCGAGATTTAATATATCGTCCTCCAGGCACTTGTCTCCAAGGGTCTATTGCTGCCTATGGCACCTTATGGTCCATCTCCTGTGAGTCTAGATTTTCGAATCCGACGCAAATCTGATGGTTAATTGTAACGTTCAGGGCCTCCTAATGACGATGGAACACTCAAATTGCGTCGCGATTCAATAAATCTTCACCCAGCCGACTTGCCTCCAACGGGATATTGCTGCCTCGGCACCTTATGGTCCGTCTCCTGTGAGTCTAGAATTTCGAATCGGACGCAAAACTGATAGTTATTTGTAACGTTCAGGGCCTCCTAATGACGAGGGGAAACTCAAGTTGCGACGAGATTCAATACATCGTCCTCCAGCCGACTTGTCTCCAAGGGGATATTGCTGCCTCGGGCACATTCTGGTCCGTCTCCTGTGAGTCTAGATTTTCGAATCGGATGCAAAACTTATAGTTTATTGTAACGTTCAGGGCCTCCTAATGACGATGGAACGCTCACATTCCGTCCAGATTCAATACATCCTAGGGGATATTGCTGCCTCGGGCACCTAATGGTCCGTCTCCTGTGAGTCTAGATTTTCGAATCGGACGCAAAACTGATAGTTAATTGTAACGTTCAGGGCCTCCTAATGGCGATGGAAAACACAAATTGCATCGCGAATCAATACATCGTCCTCCAGCCGACTTGTCTCCAAGCGGATATTGCTGCCTCGGGCACCTTATGTTCCGTCGCTTGTGAGTCTTGATCTTTGAATCGGACGCAAAACTGATAGGTAATTGTAACGTTCGGGGCCTCCTAATGACGAGGGACACTCAAATTGCAACGAGATTCAATATATCGTCCTCCAGCCGACTTGTCTCCAAGGGGATATTGCTGCCTGGAGCACCTTATGGTCCGTCTCCTGTGAGACTAGATTTTCGAATCCGACGCAAAACTGATTGTTAATTGTAACGTTCAGGGTCATCTAATGACGATGGAACACTCACATTCCGTCCAGATTCAATACATCGTCCTCCAGCCGACTTGTCTCCAAGGGAATATTGCTGCCTTGTACACCTTATGGTCCGTCTTCTCTGAGTCTAGATTTTCGAATCGGACGAAAAACTGATAGTTAATTGTAACGTTCAGGGCCTCCTAATGACGATGGAACACTCAAATTGCGTCGCAATTCAATACATCGTACTCCAGCCGACTTGTCTACAAGGGGATATTGCTCCCTTGGGCACCTTATGGTCCGTCTCCTGTGAGTCTACATTTTCGAATCGGACGCAAAACTGATAGTTAATTGTAACGTTCAGGGCCTCCTAATCACGATGGAGCACTCAAACTGCATCGCGATTCAATACATCGTCCTCCAGCCGACTTGTCTCCAAGGGGATACTGCTGTCTCGGGCACGTTATGGTCCGTCTCCTGTGAGTCTACATTTTCGAATCGGTTAGTTAATTGTAACTTTCAGGGCTTCCTAATCACGATGGAACACTCAAATTGCGTCGCAATTCAATACATCGTCCTCCAGCCGACTTGTCTCCAAGTGGATATTGATGCCTCGGGCACCTTATGATCCGTCTACTGTGAGTCTAGATTTTCGAATCCGACGCAAAACTGATAGTTAATTGTAACGTTCAGGGCCTCTAATGACGATGGAAAACTCAAATTGCATCGCGATTCAATACATCGTCATCCAGCCGACTTGTCTCCAAAGGGATATTGCTGCCTGGGGCACCTTATGGTCCGTCTACTGTGAGTATAGATTTTCGAATCCGACGCTAATATGATGGTTAATTGTAACGTTCAGGGTCTCCTAATGACGAGGGAACACTCAAATTGCGACGAGATTCAATATATCGTCCTCCAGCCGACTTGTCTTCAGGGGATATTGCTGCCAGGGGCACCTTATGGTCCGTCTCCTGTGAGTCTAGATTTTCGAATCCGACGAAAAACTGATGGTTAATTGCATCGTTCAGGGTCTCCTAATGACGATGGAACACTCACATTCCGTCCAGTTTCTATACATCGTCCTCCAGCCGACTTGTCTCCAAGGGAATATTGCTGCCTTGTACACCTTATGGTCCGTCTCCTGTGAGTCTAGATTTTCGAATCGGACACAAAACTGATAGTTAATTGTAACGTTCAGGGCCTCCTGATGACAATGGAACACTCACATTCCGTCCAGAATCAATACTTTGTCCTCCAGCCGACTTGTCTCCAAGGTGATATTGCTGCCTCGGGCACCTTATGCTCCGTCTCCTGTGAGTTTATATTTTCGAATCGGACGCAAAACTGATGTTAATTGAAACAATCAGGGCCTCCTAATGACGATGGAAATCTCAAATTGCATCGCGAATCAATACATCGTCCTCCAGCCGACTTGTCTCCGACGTGATATTGCTGCCTCGGGCACCTTATGATCCGTCTCCTGAGAGTCTAGATTGTCGATTCCGACGCAAAACTGATGATTAACTGTAACGTTCAGGGCCTGCTAATGACGATGGAAAACTCAAATTGCATCGCGATTTAATACATCGTCCTCCAGCCGACTTGTCTCTAAGGGGATATTGCTGCCTCAGGCCAGGGCACCTGGTCCGTCTCCTGTGAGTCTAGATTTTCGAATCGGATGCAAAACTTATAGTTAATTGTAACGTTCAGGGCCTCCTAATGGCGATGGAAAACTAAAATTGCATCGCGATTCAATACGTCGTCCTTCAGCCGACTTGTCTCCAAGGGGTTTTTGCTGCCTCGGGCACCTTATGGTCCGTCTCCTGTGAGTCTAGATTTTCGAATCGGACGCAAAACTGATAGTTAATTGTAACGTTCAGGGCCTCCTATAGACGAGGGACACTGAAATTGCAACGAGATTCAATATATCGTCCTCCAGCCGACTTGTCTCCAAGGGGATATTGCTGCCTGGGGCACCTTATGGTCCGTCTCCTGTGAGTCTAGATTTTCGAATCCGACGCAAAACTGATTGTTAATTGTAACGTTCAGGGTCATCTAATGACGATGGAACAGTCACATTCCGTCCAGATTCAATACATCGTCCTCCAGCCGACTTGTCTCCAAGGGAGTATTGCTGCCTTGTACACCTTATGGTCCGTCTCTTCTGAGTCTAGATTTTCGAATCGGACGCAAAACCGATAGTTAATTGTTACGTTCAATGCCTCCTAATGACGATGGAAAACGCAAATTGCAACGCGATTCAATACATCGTCCTCCCTCCGACTTGTCTTCAAGGGGATATTGCTGCCTATGGCACCTTATGGTCCGTCTCTTGTGAGTCTAGATTGTCGAATCGGACGCAAAGCTAATAGTTAATTGTAACGTTCAGGGCCTCCTAATGACGAGGGGACACTCAAATTACGACGATATTCAATACATCGTCCTCCAGCCGACTTGTCTCCAAGGGGATATTGATACGTCGGGCACCTTATGGTCCGTCTCCTGTGAGTCTAGATTTTCCAATCCGACGCAAAACTGATGGTTAATTGTAACGTTCAGGGCCTCCTGATGACAATGGAACACTCACATTCCGTAAAGATTCAATACATTGTCCTCCTGCCGACTTGTCTCCAAGGGGATATTGCTGCCTCGGGCACATTATGGTCCGTCTCCTGTGAGTCTAGATTTTCGAATCTGACGCAAAATTGATTTTTAATTGTAACGTTCAGGGCCTCCTAATGACGATGGAACACTCAAATTGCGTCGCAATTCAATACATCGTCCTCCAGCCGACTTGTGTACAAGGGGATATTGCTCCCTTGGGCACCTTATGGTCCGTCTCCTGTGAGTCTAGATTTTCGAATCGGACGCAAAACTGATAGTTAATTGTAACGTTCAGTGCCTCCTAATGGCGATGGAAAACTCAAATTGCATCGCGTATCAATACATCGTACTCCAGCCGACTTGTCTACAAGGGGATATTGCTCCCTTGGGCACCTTATGGTCCGTCTCCTGTGAGTCTACATTTTCGAATCGGACGCAAAACTGATAGTTAATTGTAACGTTCAGGGCCTCCTAATCACGATGGAGCACTCAAACTGCATCGCGATTCAATACATCGTCCTCCAGCCGACTTGTCTCCAAGGGGATACTGCTGTCTCGGGCACGTTATGGTCCGTCTCCTGTGAGTCTACATTTTCGAATCGGTTAGTTAATTGTAACTTTCAGGGCTTCCTAATCACGATGGAACACTCAAATTGCGTCGCAATTCAATACATCGTCCTCCAGCCGACTTGTCTCCAAGTGGATATTGATGCCTCGGGCACCTTATGATCCGTCTACTGTGAGTCTAGATTTTCGAATCCGACGCAAAACTGATAGTTAATTGTAACGTTCAGGGCCTCTAATGACGATGGAAAACTCAAATTGCATCGCGATTCAATACATCGTCATCCAGCCGACTTGTCTCCAAAGGGATATTGCTGCCTGGGGCACCTTATGGTCCGTCTACTGTGAGTATAGATTTTCGAATCCGACGCTAATATGATGGTTAATTGTAACGTTCAGGGTCTCCTAATGACGAGGGAACACTCAAATTGCGACGAGATTCAATATATCGTCCTCCAGCCGACTTGTCTTCAGGGGATATTGCTGCCAGGGGCACCTTATGGTCCGTCTCCTGTGAGTCTAGATTTTCGAATCCGACGAAAAACTGATGGTTAATTGCATCGTTCAGGGTCTCCTAATGACGATGGAACACTCACATTCCGTCCAGTTTCTATACATCGTCCTCCAGCCGACTTGTCTCCAAGGGAATATTGCTGCCTTGTACACCTTATGGTCCGTCTCCTGTGAGTCTAGATTTTCGAATCGGACACAAAACTGATAGTTAATTGTAACGTTCAGGGCCTCCTGATGACAATGGAACACTCACATTCCGTCCAGAATCAATACTTTGTCCTCCAGCCGACTTGTCTCCAAGGTGATATTGCTGCCTCGGGCACCTTATGCTCCGTCTCCTGTGAGTTTATATTTTCGAATCGGACGCAAAACTGATGTTAATTGAAACAATCAGGGCCTCCTAATGACGATGGAAATCTCAAATTGCATCGCGAATCAATACATCGTCCTCCAGCCGACTTGTCTCCGACGTGATATTGCTGCCTCGGGCACCTTATGATCCGTCTCCTGAGAGTCTAGATTGTCGATTCCGACGCAAAACTGATGATTAACTGTAACGTTCAGGGCCTGCTAATGACGATGGAAAACTCAAATTGCATCGCGATTTAATACATCGTCCTCCAGCCGACTTGTCTCTAAGGGGATATTGCTGCCTCAGGCCAGGGCACCTGGTCCGTCTCCTGTGAGTCTAGATTTTCGAATCGGATGCAAAACTTATAGTTAATTGTAACGTTCAGGGCCTCCTAATGGCGATGGAAAACTAAAATTGCATCGCGATTCAATACGTCGTCCTTCAGCCGACTTGTCTCCAAGGGGTTTTTGCTGCCTCGGGCACCTTATGGTCCGTCTCCTGTGAGTCTAGATTTTCGAATCGGACGCAAAACTGATAGTTAATTGTAACGTTCAGGGCCTCCTATAGACGAGGGACACTGAAATTGCAACGAGATTCAATATATCGTCCTCCAGCCGACTTGTCTCCAAGGGGATATTGCTGCCTGGGGCACCTTATGGTCCGTCTCCTGTGAGTCTAGATTTTCGAATCCGACGCAAAACTGATTGTTAATTGTAACGTTCAGGGTCATCTAATGACGATGGAACAGTCACATTCCGTCCAGATTCAATACATCGTCCTCCAGCCGACTTGTCTCCAAGGGAGTATTGCTGCCTTGTACACCTTATGGTCCGTCTCTTCTGAGTCTAGATTTTCGAATCGGACGCAAAACCGATAGTTAATTGTTACGTTCAATGCCTCCTAATGACGATGGAAAACGCAAATTGCAACGCGATTCAATACATCGTCCTCCCTCCGACTTGTCTTCAAGGGGATATTGCTGCCTATGGCACCTTATGGTCCGTCTCTTGTGAGTCTAGATTGTCGAATCGGACGCAAAGCTAATAGTTAATTGTAACGTTCAGGGCCTCCTAATGACGAGGGGACACTCAAATTACGACGATATTCAATACATCGTCCTCCAGCCGACTTGTCTCCAAGGGGATATTGATACGTCGGGCACCTTATGGTCCGTCTCCTGTGAGTCTAGATTTTCCAATCCGACGCAAAACTGATGGTTAATTGTAACGTTCAGGGCCTCCTGATGACAATGGAACACTCACATTCCGTAAAGATTCAATACATTGTCCTCCTGCCGACTTGTCTCCAAGGGGATATTGCTGCCTCGGGCACATTATGGTCCGTCTCCTGTGAGTCTAGATTTTCGAATCTGACGCAAAATTGATTTTTAATTGTAACGTTCAGGGCCTCCTAATGACGATGGAACACTCAAATTGCGTCGCAATTCAATACATCGTCCTCCAGCCGACTTGTGTACAAGGGGATATTGCTCCCTTGGGCACCTTATGGTCCGTCTCCTGTGAGTCTAGATTTTCGAATCGGACGCAAAACTGATAGTTAATTGTAACGTTCAGTGCCTCCTAATGGCGATGGAAAACTCAAATTGCATCGCGTATCAATACATCGTCCTCCAGCCGACTTGTCTCCAAGCGGTTATTGCTGCCTCGGGCACCTTATGCTCCGTCTCCTGTGAGTCTATATTTTCGAATCGGACGAAAAACTGATGTTAATTGTAACATTCAGGGCCTCCTAATGACGATGGAAATCTCAAATTGCATCGCGATTCAATACATCGTCCTCCAGCCGATTTGTCTCCAAGGTGATATTGCTGCCTCAGGCACCTTACGATCCGTCTCCTGTGAGTCTAGATTTCCGAATCCGACGCAAAACTGATAGGTAATTGTAACGTTCAGGGCCTCTAATGAAGATGGAAAACACAAATTGCATCGCGACTCAATACATCGTCCTCCAGCCGACTTGTCTCCAAGGGGATATTGCTGCCTCGGGCACCTTATGGTCCGTCTACTGTGAGTCTAGATTTTCGAATCCGACGCAAATCTGATGGTTTATTGTAACGTTCAGGGCCTCCTAATGACGATGGAACTCTCAAATTGCGACGCGATTCAATAATACGTCCTCCTGCCGACTTGTCTCCAAGGGGATATTGCTGCCTCGGGCACCTTATGGTCCGTTTCCTGTGAGTCTAGATTTTCGAATCGGACGCAAAACTGATAGTTAATTGTAACGTTCAGGGCCTAATAATCACGATGGAACACTCAAACTGCATCGCGATTCAATACATGGTCCTCCAGCCGACTTGTCTCCAAGGTGATATTGCTGCGTCGGGCACCTTATGGTCCGTCTCTTGTGAGTCTAGATTTTCGAATCCGACGCAAAACTGATGGTTAATTGTAACGTTCAGGGCCTCCTAATGACGATGGAACAATCAAATTGCGTCGCGATTCAATACATCGTCCTCCAGCCGACTTGTCTCCAAGGGGATACTGCTGTCTCTGGCACTTTATGGTCCGTCTCCTGTGAGTCTAGATTTTCGAATCGGATGCAAATCTGATAGTTAATTGTAACTTTCAGGGCTTCCTAATCACGATGGAACACTCAAATTGCGTTGCAATTCAATACATCGTCCTCCAGCCGACTTGTCTCCAAGTGGAAATTGCTGCCTCGGGCACCTTATGATCGGACGCAAAACTGATCTTAATTGTAACATTCAGGGCCTCCTAATGACGATGGAAATCTCAAATTGATCGCGATTCAATACATCGTCCTCCAGCCGACTTGTCTCCAAGGTGTTATTGCTGCCTCGGGCACCTTATGATCCGTCTCCTGTGAGTCTAGATTTTCGAATCCGACGCAAAAGTGATAGTTAATTGTAACGTTCAGGGCCTCTAATGACGATGGAAACTCAAATTGCATCGCGATTCAATACATCGTTATCCAGCCGACTTGTCTCCAAGCGAATATTGCTGCCTCGGGCACCTTATGGTCCGTCTACTGTGAGTCTAGATTTTCGAATCCGACGCTAATATGATCGTTAATTGTAACATTCAGGGCCTCCTAATGACGATGGAACACTCAAATTACGTCGCGATTCAATAATACGTCCTCCAGCCGACTTTTCTCCAAGGGGATATTGCTGCCTCGGGCACCTTATGGTCCGTTTCCTGCGAGTCTAGATTTTCGAATCGGATGCAAAACTGATAGTTAATTGTAACGTTCAGGGCCTCCAAATGACGATGGAGCACTCAAACTGCATTGCGATTCAATACATCGTCCTCCAGCCGACTTGTCTCCAAGGGGTTATTGCTGCCTCAGGCACCTTATGGTCCGTCTCTTGTGAGTCTAGATTTTCGAATCGGACGCAAAACTGATAGGTAATTGAAACGTTCAGGGGCTCCTAATGACGAGGGAACACTCAAATTGCGACGAGATTCAATATATTGTCCTCCAGCCGACTTGTCTTCAAGGGGATATTGCTGCCAGGGTCATCTTATGGTCCGTCTCCTGTGTGTCTAGATTTTCGAATCCGACGCAAAACTGATGGTTAATTGTATCGTTCAGGGTCTCCTAATGACGATGAAACACTCACATTCCGTCCAGTTTCAATACATCGTCCTCCAGCCGACTTGTCTCCAAGGGAATATTGCTGCCTTGTACACCTTATGGTCCGTCTCCTGTGAGTCTAGATTTTCGAATCGGACGCAAAACTGATGGTTAATTGTATCGTTCAGGGCCTCCTGATGACAATGGAACACTCACATTCCGTCCAGAATCAATTTCCTCCAGCCGACTTGTCTCCAAGGTGATATTGCTGCCTCGGGCACCTTATGATCCGTCTCCTGAGAGTCTAGATTTTCGATTCCGACGCAAAACTGATGATTAATTGTAACGCTCAGGGCCTGCTAATGACGATGGAAAACTCAAATTGCATCGCGATTTAATACATCGTCCTCCAGCCAACTTGTCTCTAAGGGGATATTGCTGCCTCAAGCATCTTATGGTCCGTCTCCTGTGAGTCTAGATTTTCGAATCCGACGCAAAACTGATGGTTAATTGTAACGTTCAGGGCCTCCTAAAGACGACAGAACACTCAAATTGCGTCGCGATTCAATAAATCGTCCTCCAGCCGACTTGTCTCAAAGGGGATAATGCTGCCTCGGAGACCATATGGTCCGTCCCCTGTAAGTCTAGATTTTCGAATCCGACGCAAAACTGATGGTTAGTTGTAACGTTCAGGGCCTCCTAATGACGATGGAAAACTCAAATTGCATGTGCGATTCAATACATTGTCCTCCAGCCGACTAGTCTCCAAGGGGATATTGCTGCCTCGGGCACTTTATGGTCCGTCTCCTGTGAGTCTAGATTTTCGATTCGGATTCAAAACTTATAGTTAATTGTAACGTTCAGGGCCTCCTAATGGCGATGGAAAACTCAAATTGCATCGCGATTCAATACGTCGTCCTTCAGCCGACTTGTCTCCAAGGGGTTATTGCTGCCTCGGGCACCTTATGGTCCGTCTCCTGTGAGTCTAGATTTTCCAATCCGACGCAAAACTGATGGTTAATTGTAACGTTCAGGGCCTCCTGATGACAATGGAACACTCACATTCCGTCCAGATTCAATACATTGTTCTCTTGCCGACTTGTCTCCAAGGGGATATTGCTGCCTCGGGCACATTATGGTCCGTCTCCTGTTAGTCTAGATTTTCGAATCGGACGCAAAACTGATAGTTAATTGTAACGATCAGGGCCTCCTAATGGCGATGGAAAACACAAATTGCGTCGCAATTCAATACATCGTCCTCCAGCCGACTTGTCTACAAGGGGATATTGCTCCCTTGGGAACCTTATGGTCCGTCTCCTGTGAGTCTAGATTTTCGAATCGGACGCAAAACCGATAGTTAATTGTAACGGTCAGGGCCTCCTAATGGCGATGGAAATCTCAAATTGCATCGCGAATCAATACATCGTCCTCTAGCCGACTTGTCTCCAAGGTGATATTGCTGCCTCGGGCACCTTACGATCCGTCTCCTGTGAGTCTAGATTTTCGAATCCGACGCAAAACTGATAGTTAATTGTAACGTTCAGTTCCTCCTAATGACGAGGGACACTCAAATTGCAACGAGATTCAATATATCGTCCTCCAGCCGACTTGTCTCCAAGGAATATTGCTGCCTGGGGCACCTTATGGTCCGTCTCCTGTGAGTCTAGATTTTCGAATCCGCCGCAAAACTGATTGTCAGTTGTAACGTTCAGGGTCATCTAATGACGATGGAACACTCACATTCCATCCAGATTCAATACATCGTGCTCCAGCCGAATTGTCTCCAAGGGAATATTGCTGCCTTGTACACCTTATGGTCCGTCTCCTGTGAGTCTAGATTTTCGAATCTGACGCAAAACTGATGGTTAATTGTAACGTTCAAGGCCTCCTAATGACGATGGAACACTCAAATTGCGTCGCAATTCAATACATCGTCCTCCAGCCGACTTGTCTGCAAGGGGATATTGCTGCCTTGGCCACCTTTTGGTCCGTCTCCTGTGAGTCTGGATTTTCGAATCGGACGCAAAACTGATGGTTAATTGTAACGTTCAGGGCCTCCTAATGACGATGGAACACGCAAATTGCGTCGCAATTCAATACATCGTCCTGCAGCCGACTTGTCTGCAAGGGGATATTGCTGCCTTGGCCACCTTATGGTCCGTCTCCTGTGAGTCTAGATTTTCGAATCGGACGCAAAACTGATAGTTAATTGTAACGTTCAGGGCCTCCTAATGGAGATGGAAAACTCAAATTGCATCGCGAATCAATACATCGTCCTCCAGCCGACTTGTCTCCAAGTGGATATTGCTGCCTCGGGCACCTTATGATCCGTCTCCTGTGTGTCTAGATTTTCGAATCGGACGCAAAACTGATGTTAATTGTAACATTCAGGGCCTCCTAATGACGATTGAAATCTCAAATTGCATCGCGATTCAATACATCGTCCTCCAGCCGAATTGTCTCCAAGCGGATATTGCTGCCTCGGGCACCTTATGGTCCGTCTCTTGTGAGTCTAGATTTTCGAATCGGACGCAAAAGTGATGGTTAATTGTAACGTTCAGGGTCTCCTAATGACGATGGAACACTCACATTCCGTCCAGATTCAATACATCGTCCTCCAGCCGACTTGTCTCCTAGGGAATATTTCTGCCTCGTACACCATATGGTCCGTCTCCTGTGAGTCTAGATTTTCGAATCGGTTGCAAAACTGATAGTTAATTGTAACGTTCAGGGCCTCCTAATGGCGATGTAAAACTCAAATTGCATCGCGATTCAATACATCGTCCTCCAGCCGACTTGTTTCCAAGGGGATATTGCTGTCTCGGGCACCTTATGGTCCGTCTCCTGTGAGTCAAGATTTTCGAATCCGACGCAAACCTGATGGTTAATTGAAACGTTCAGGGCCTACTAATCACGATGGAACACTCAAATTATGTCGCGATTCAATACATCGTCCTCCAGCCGACTTGTCTACAAGGGGATATTGCTGCCTTGGGCACCTTATGGTCCGTCTCCTGCGAGTCTAGATTTTCGAATCCGACGGAAAACTGATAGTTAATTGTAACGTTCAGGGCCTCCTAATGGCGATGAAAATCTCAAATTGCATCGAGAATCAATACATCGTCCCCCAGCCGACTTGTCTCCAAGGGGATATTGCTGCCTCGGGCACTTTATGGTCCGTCTCCTGTGAGTCTAGTTTTTCGAATCTGACGAAAACTGATGTTAATTGTAACATTCAGGGCCTCCTAATGACGATGGAAATCTCAAATTGCATCGCGATTCAATAGATCGTCCTCAGCCGACTTGTCTCCAAGGGGATATTGCTGCCTCGGGCACCTTATGATCCGTCTCCTGTGAGTGTAGATTTTCGAATCCGACGGAAAACTGATAGTTAATTGTAACGTTCAGGGCCTCTAATGACGATGGAAATCTCAAATTGCATCGCGATTCAATACATCGTCCTCCAGCCGACTTGTCTCCAAGGGGATATTGCTGCCTCGGGCACCTTATGCTCCGTCTCCTGTGAGTCTAGATTTTCGAATCGGACGCAAAACTGATGTTAATTGTTACGTTCAGGGCCTCCTAATGACGATGATAATCTCAGATTGCATCGCGAATCAATACATCGTCCTCCAGCCAACTTGTCTCCAATGGGATATTGCTGCCTCGGGCACCTTATGCTCCGTCTCCTGTGAGTCTAGATTTTCGAATCCGACGCAAAACTGATGGTTAATTGTAACGCTCAGGGCCTCCTAATGACGATGGAACACTAAAATTGCGTCGCGATTCAATACATCGTCCTCCAGCCGACTTGTCTCCAAGGGGATACTGCTGTCTCGGGCACTTTATGGTCGGTCTCCTGTGAGTCTAGATTTTCGAATTGGACGCAAAACTGATAGTTAATTGTAACGTTCAGGGCTTCCTAATCACGATGGAACACTCAAATGGCATCGCGATTCAATACATCGTCCTCCAGCAGACTTGTCTCCAAGGGGTTATTGCTGCCTCAGGCACCTTATGGTCTGTCTCTTGTGAGTCTAGATTTTCGAATCGGACGCAAAACTGATAGGTAATTGTAACGTTCAGGGCCTTCTAATGACGAGGGAACACTCAAATTGCGACGAGATTCAATATATCGTCCTCCAGCCGTCTTTTCTTCAGGGGATATTGCTGCCAGGGGCACCTTATGGTCCGTCTCCTGTGAGTCTAGATTTTCGAATCCGACGCAAAACTGATTGTTAATTGCATCGTTCAGGGTCTCCTAATGACGATGGAACACTCACATTCCGTCCAGTTTCAATACATCGTCCTCCAGCCGACTTGTCTCCAAGGGAATATTGCTGCCTTGTACACCTTATGGTCCGTCTCCTGTGAGTCTAGATTTTCGAATCGGACACAAAACTGATAGTTAATTGTAACGTTCAGGGCCTCCTGATGACAATGGAACACTCACATTCCGTCCAGAATCAATACTTTGTCCTCCAGCCGACTTGTCTCCAAGGTGATATTGCTGCCTCGGGCACCTTATGCTCCGTCTCCTGTGAGTCTATATTTTCGAATCGGACGCAAAACTGATGTTAATTGAAACAATCAGGGCCTCCTAATGACGATGGAAATCTCAAATTGCATCGCGAATCAATACATCGTCCTCCAGCCGACTTGTCTCCGACGTGATATTGCTGCCTCGGGCACCTTATGATCCGTCTCCTGAGAGTCTAGATTGTCGATTCCGACGCAAAACTGATGATTAACTGTAACGTTCAGGGCCTGCTAATGACGATGGAAATCTCAAATTGCATCGCGATTTAATACATCGTCCTCCAGCCGACTTGTCTCTAAAGGGATATTGCTGCCTCAGGCCAGGGCACCTGGTCCGTCTCCTGTGAGTCTAGATTTTCGAATCGGATGCAAAACTTATAGTTAATTGTAACGTTCAGGGCCTCCTAATGGCGATGGAAAACTCAAATTGCATCGCGATTCAATACGTCGTCCTTCAGCCGACTTGTCTCCAAGGGGTTTTTGCTGCCTCGGGCACCTTATGGTCCGTCTCCTGTGAGTCTAGATTTTCGAATCGGACGCAAAACTGATAGTTAATTGTAACGTTCAGGGCCTCCTATAGACGAGGGACACTGAAATTGCAACGAGATTCAATATATCGTCCTCCAGCCGACTTGTCTCCAAGGGGATATTGCTGCCTGGGGCACCTTATGGTCCGTCTCCTGTGAGTCTAGATTTTCGAATCCGACGCAAAACTGATTGTTAATTGTAACGTTCAGGGTCATCTAATGACGATGGAACAGTCACATTCCGTCCAGATTCAATACATCGTCCTCCAGCCGACTTGTCTCCAAGGGAGTATTGCTGCCTTGTACACCTTATGGTCCGTCTCTTCTGAGTCTAGATTTTCGAATCGGACGCAAAACCGATAGTTAATTGTTACGTTCAATGCCTCCTAATGACGATGGAAAACGCAAATTGCAACGCGATTCAATACATCGTCCTCCCTCCGACTTGTCTTCAAGGGGATATTGCTGCCTATGGCACCTTATGGTCCGTCTCTTGTGAGTCTAGATTGTCGAATCGGACGCAAAGCTAATAGTTAATTGTAACGTTCAGGGCCTCCTAATGACGAGGGGACACTCAAATTACGACGATATTCAATACATCGTCCTCCAGCCGACTTGTCTCCAAGGGGATATTGATACGTCGGGCACCTTATGGTCCGTCTCCTGTGAGTCTAGATTTTCCAATCCGACGCAAAACTGATGGTTAATTGTAACGTTCAGGGCCTCCTGATGACAATGGAACACTCACATTCCGTAAAGATTCAATACATTGTCCTCCTGCCGACTTGTCTCCAAGGGGATATTGCTGCCTCGGGCACATTATGGTCCGTCTCCTGTGAGTCTAGATTTTCGAATCGGACGCAAAACTGATAGTTAATTGTAACGTTCAGTGCCTCCTAATGGCGATGGAAAACTCAAATTGCATCGCGAATCAATACATCGTCCTCCAGCCGACTTGTCTCCAAGCGGTTATTGCTGCCTCGGGCACCTTATGCTCCGTCTCCTGTGAGTCTATATTTTCGAATCGGACGAAAAACTGATGTTAATTGTAACATTCAGGGCCTCCTAATGACGATGGAAATCTCAAATTGCATCGCGACTCAATACATCGTCCTCCAGCCGACTTGTCTCCAAGGGGATATTGCTGCCTCGGGCACCTTATGGTCCGTCTACTGTGAGTCTAGATTTTCGAATCCGACGCAAATCTGATGGTTTATTGTAACGTTCAGGGCCTCCTAATGACGATGGAACTCTCAAATTGCGACGCGATTCAATAATACGTCCTCCTGCCGACTTGTCTCCAAGGGGATATTGCTGCCTCGGGCACCTTATGGTCCGTTTCCTGTGAGTCTAGATTTTCGAATCGGACGCAAAACTGATAGTTAATTGTAACGTTCAGGGCCTAATAATCACGATGGAACACTCAAACTGCATCGCGATTCAATACATGGTCCTCCAGCCGACTTGTCTCCAAGGTGATATTGCTGCGTCGGGCACCTTATGGTCCGTCTCTTGTGAGTCTAGATTTTCGAATCCGACGCAAAACTGATGGTTAATTGTAACGTTCAGGGCCTCCTAATGACGATGGAACACTCAAATTGCGTCGCGATTCAATACATCGTCCTCCAGCCGACTTGTCTCCAAGGGGATACTGCTGTCTCTGGCACTTTATGGTCCGTCTCCTGTGAGTCTAGATTTTCGAATCGGATGCAAATCTGATAGTTAATTGTAACTTTCAGGGCTTCCTAATCACGATGGAACACTCAAATTGCGTTGCAATTCAATACATCGTCCTCCAGCCGACTTGTCTCCAAGTGGATATTGCTGCCTCGGGCACCTTATGATCCGTCTCCTGTGAGTCTAGATTTTCGAATCGGACGCAAAACTGATCTTAATTGTAACATTCAGGGCCTCCTAATGACGATGGAAATCTCAAATTGCATCGCGATTCAATACATCGTCCTCCAGCCGACTTGTCTGCAAGGTGTTATTGCTGCCTCGGGCACCTTATGATCCGTCTCCTGTGAGTCTAGATTTTCGAATCCGACGCAAAAGTGATAGTTAATTGTAACGTTCAGGGCCTCTAATGACGATGGAAACTCAAATTGCATCGCGATTCAATACATCGTTATCCAGCCGACTTGTCTCCAAGCGAATATTGCTGCCTCGGGCACCTTATGGTCCGTCTACTGTGAGTCTAGATTTTCGAATCCGACGCAAAACTGATGGTTAATTGTATCGTTCAGGGTCTCCTAATGACGATGAAACACTCACATTCCGTCCAGAATCAATTTCCTCCAGCCGACTTGTCTCCAAGGTGATATTGCTGCCTCGGGCACCTTATGCTCCGTCTCCTGTGAGTCTATATTTTCGAATCGGACGCAAAAGTGATGGTTAATTGTAACGTTCAGGGCCTCCTAATGACGATGGAACACTCAAATTGCGTCGCGATTCAATACATCGTCCTCCAGCCGACTTGTCTCCAAGGGGTTATTGCTGCCTCAGGCACCTTATGGTCCGTCTCTTGTGAGTCTAGATTTTCGAATCGGACGCAAAACTGATAGGTAATTGAAACGTTCAGGGGCTCCTAATGACGAGGGAACACTCAAATTGCGACGAGATTCAATATATCGTCCTCCAGCCGACTTGTCTTCAA
The DNA here is from genome assembly GCF_023864275.1 of Schistocerca cancellata. NCBI lineage: Eukaryota > Metazoa > Arthropoda > Insecta > Orthoptera > Acrididae > Schistocerca > Schistocerca cancellata. The sequence goes on from NW_026047101.1 coordinate 251,851, forward strand.
GGGGATATTGCTGCCAGGGTCATCTTATGGTCCGTCTCCTGTGTGTCTAGATTTTCGAATCCGACGCAAAACTGATGGTTAATTGTATCGTTCAGGGTCTCCTAATGACGATGAAACACTCACATTCCGTCCAGTTTCAATACATCGTCCTCCAGCCGACTTGCCTCCAAGGGAATATTGCTGCCTTGTACACCTTATGGTCCGTCTCCTGTGAGTCTAGATTTTCGAATCGGACGCAAAACTGATGGTTAATTGTATCGTTCAGGGCCTCCTGATGACAATGGAACACTCACATTCCGTCCAGAATCAATTTCCTCCAGCCGACTTGTCTCCAAGGTGATATTGCTGCCTCGGGCACCTTATGCTCCGTCTCCTGTGAGTCTATATTTTCGAATCGGACGCAAAACTGATGTTAATTGATACATTCAGGGCCTCCTAATGACGATGGAAATCTCAAATTGCATCGCGAATCAGTAAATCGTCCTCCAGCCGACTTGTCTCCAAGGTGATATTGCTGCCTCGGGCACCTTATGATCCGTCTCCTGAGAGTCTAGATTTTCGATTCCGACGCAAAACTGATGATTAATTGTAACGCTCAGGGCCTGCTAATGACGATGGAAAACTCAAATTGCATCGCGATTTAATACATCGTCCTCCAGCCAACTTGTCTCTAAGGGGATATTGCTGCCTCAGGCATCTTATGGTCCGTCTCCTGTGAGTCTAGATTTTCGAATCCGACGCAAAACTGATGGTTAATTGTAACGTTCAGGGCCTCCTAAAGACGACAGAACACTCAAATTGCGTCGCGATTCAATAAATCGTCCTCCAGCCGACTTGTCTCAAAGGGGATAATGCTGCCTCGGAGACCATATGGTCCGTCCCCTGTAAGTCTAGATTTTCGAATCCGACGCAAAACTGATGGTTAGTTGTAACGTTCAGGGCCTCCTAATGACGATGGAAAACTCAAATTGCATGTGCGATTCAATACATTGTCCTCCAGCCGACTAGTCTCCAAGGGGATATTGCTGCCTCGGGCACTTTATGGTCCGTCTCCTGTGAGTCTAGATTTTCGATTCGGATTCAAAACTTATAGTTAATTGTAACGTTCAGGGCCTCCTAATGGCGATGGAAAACTCAAATTGCATCGCGATTCAATACGTCGTCCTTCAGCCGACTTGTCTCCAAGGGGTTATTGCTGCCTCGGGCACCTTATGGTCCGTCTCCTGTGAGTCTAGATTTTCCAATCCGACGTAAAACTGATGGTTAATTGTAACGTTCAGGGCCTCCTGATGACAATGGAACACTCACATTCCGTCCAGATTCAATACATTGTTCTCTTGCCGACTTGTCTCCAAGGGGATATTGCTGCCTCGGGCACCTTATGGTCCGTCTCCTGTGAGTCTAGATTTTCGAATCGGACGCAAAACTGATAGTTAATTGTAACGATCAGGGCCTCCTAATGGCGATGGAAAACACAAATTGCGTCGCAATTCAATACATCGTCCTCCTGCCGACTTGTCTACAAGGGGATATTGCTCCCTTGGGAACCTTATGGTCCGTCTCCTGTGAGTCTAGATTTTCGAATCGGACGCAAAACCGATAGTTAATTGTAACGGTCAGGGCCTCCTAATGGCGATGGAAATCTCAAATTGCATCGCGAATCAATACATCGTCCTCTAGCCGACTTGTCTCCAAGGTGATATTGCTGCCTCGGGCACCTTACGATCCGTCTCCTGTGAGTCTAGATTTTCGAATCCGACGCAAAACTGATAGTTAATTGTAACGTTCAGTTCCTCCTAATGACGAGGGACACTCAAATTGCAACGAGATTCAATATATCGTCCTCCAGCCGACTTGTCTCCAAGGGGATATTGCTGCCTGGGGCACCTTATGGTCCGTCTCCTGTGAGTCTAGATTTTCGAATCCGCCGCAAAACTGATTGTCAATTGTAACGTTCAGGGTCATCTAATGACGATGGAACACTCACATTCCATCCAGATTCAATACATCGTCCTCCAGCCGAATTGTCTCCAAGGGAATAATGCTGCCTTGTACACCTTATGGTCCGTCTCCTGTGAGTCTAGATTTTCGAATCTGACGCAAAACTGATGGTTAATTGTAACGTTCAAGGCCTCCTAATGACGATGGAACACTCAAATTGCGTCGCAATTCAATACATCGTCCTCCAGCCGACTTGTCTGCAAGGGGATATTGCTGCCTTGGCCCCCTTTTGGTCCGTCTCCTGTGAGTCTGGATTTTCGAATCGGACGCAAAACTGATGGTTAATTGTAACGTTCAGGGCCTCCTAATGACGATGGAACACGCAAATTGCGTCGCAATTCAATACATCGTCCTGCAGCCGACTTGTCTGCAAGGGGATATTGCTGCCTTGGCCACCTTATGGTCCGTCTCCTGTGAGTCTAGATTTTCGAATCGGACGCAAAACTGATAGTTAATTGTAACGTTCAGGGCCTCCTAATGGAGATGGAAAACTCAAATTGCATCGCGAATCAATACATCGTCCTCCAGCCGACTTGTCTCCAAGTGGATATTGCTGCCTCGGGCACCTTATGATCCGTCTCCTGTGTGTCTAGATTTTCGAATCGGACGCAAAACTGATGTTAATTGTAACATTCAGGGCCTCCTAATGACGATGGAAATCTCAAATTGCATCGCGATTCAATACATCGTGCTCCAGCCGACTTGTCTCCAAGGTGACATTGCTGCCTCGGGCACCTTATAATCCGTCTCCTGTGAGTCTAGATTTTCGAATCCGACGCCAAACTGATGTTAATTGTAACATTCAGGGCCTCCTAATGACGATTGAAATCTCAAATTGCATCGCGATTCAATACATCGTCCTCCAGCCGAATTGTCTCCAAGCGGATATTGCTGCCTCGGGCACCTTATGGTCCGTCTCTTGTGAGTCTAGATTTTCGAATCGGACGCAAAAGTGATGGTTAATTGTAACGTTCAGGGTCTCCTAATGACGATGGAACACTCACATTCCGTCCAGATTCAATACATCGTCCTCCAGCCGACTTGTCTCCTAGGGAATATTTCTGCCTCGTACACCATATGGTCCGTCTCCTGTGAGTCTAGATTTTCGAATCGGTTGCAAAACTGATAGTTAATTGTAACGTTCAGGGCCTCCTAATGGCGATGTAAAACTCAAATTGCATCGCGATTCAATACATCGTCCTCCAGCCGACTTGTTTCCAAGGGGATATTGCTGTCTCGGGCACCTTATGGTCCGTCTCCTGTGAGTCAAGATTTTCGAATCCGACGCAAACCTGATGGTTAATTGAAACGTTCAGGGCCTCCTAATCACGATGGAACACTCAAATTATGTCGCGATTCAATACATCGTCCTCCAGCCGACTTGTCTACAAGGGGATATTGCTGCCTTGGGCACCTTATGGTCCGTCTCCTGCGAGTCTAGATTTTCGAATCCGACGGAAAACTGATAGTTAATTGTAACGTTCAGGGCCTCCTAATGGCGATGAAAATCTCAAATTGCATCGAGAATCAATACATCGTCCCCCAGCCGACTTGTCTCCAAGGGGATATTGCTGCCTCGGGCACTTTATGGTCCGTCTCCTGTGAGTCTAGTTTTTCGAATCTGACGAAAACTGATGTTAATTGTAACATTCAGGGCCTCCTAATGACGATGGAAATCTCAAATTGCATCGCGATTCAATAGATCGTCCTCAGCCGACTTGTCTCCAAGGGGATATTGCTGCCTCGGGCACCTTATGATCCGTCTCCTGTGAGTGTAGATTTTCGAATCCGACGCAAAACTGATAGTTAATTGTAACGTTCAGGGCCTCTAATGACGATGGAAATCTCAAATTGCATCGCGATTCAATACATCGTCCTCCAGCCGACTTGTCTCCAAGGGGATATTGCTGCCTCGGGCACCTTATGCTCCGTCTCCTGTGAGTCTAGATTTTCGAATCGGACGCAAAACTGATGTTAATTGTTACGTTCAGGGCCTCCTAATGACGATGATAATCTCAGATTGCATCGCGAATCAATACATCGTCCTCCAGCCAACTTGTCTCCAATGGGATATTGCTGCCTCGGGCACCTTATGCTCCGTCTCCTGTGAGTCTAGATTTTCGAATCCGACGCAAAACTGATGGTTAATTGTAACGCTCAGGGCCTCCTAATGACGATGGAACACTAAAATTGCGTCGCGATTCAATACATCGTCCTCCAGCCGACTTGTCTCCAAGGGGATACTGCTGTCTCGGGCACTTTATGGTCGGTCTCCTGTGAGTCTAGATTTTCGAATTGGACGCAAAACTGATAGTTAATTGTAACGTTCAGGGCTTCCTAATCACGATGGAACACTCAAATGGCATCGCGATTCAATACATCGTCCTCCAGCAGACTTGTCTCCAAGGGGTTATTGCTGCCTCAGGCACCTTATGGTCTGTCTCTTGTGAGTCTAGATTTTCGAATCGGACGCAAAACTGATAGGTAATTGTAACGTTCAGGGCCTTCTAATGACGAGGGAACACTCAAATTGCGACGAGATTCAATATATCGTCCTCCAGCCGACTTGTCTTCAGGGGATATTGCTGCCAGGGGCACCTTATGGTCCGTCTCCTGTGAGTCTAGATTTTCGAATCCGACGCAAAACTGATTGTTAATTGCATCGTTCAGGGTCTCCTAATGACGATGGAACACTCACATTCCGTCCAGTTTCAATACATCGTCCTCCAGCCGACTTGTCTTTAAGGGAATATTGCTGCCTTGTACACCTTATGGTCCGTCTCCTGTGAGTCTAGATTTTCGAATCGGACACAAAACTGATAGTTAATTGTAACGTTCAGGGCCTCCTGATGACAATGGAACACTCACATTCCGTCCAGAATCAATACTTTGTCCTCCAGCCGACTTGTCTCCAAGGTGATATTGCTCTCTCGGGCACCTTATGCTCCGTCTCCTGTGAGTCTATATTTTCGAATCGGACGCAAAACTGATGTTAATTGAAACAATCAGGGCCTCCTAATGACGATGGAAAACTCAAATTGCATCGCGATTTAATACATCGTCCTCCAGCCGACTTGTCTCTAAGGGGATATTGCTGCCTCAGGCCAGGGCACCTGGTCCGTCTCCTGTGAGTCTAGATTTTCGAATCGGATGCAAAACTTATAGTTAATTGTAACGTTCAGGGCCTCCTAATGGCGATGGAAAACTCAAATTGCATCGCGATTCAATACGTCGTCCTTCAGCCGACTTGTCTCCAAGGGGTTTTTGCTGCCTCGGGCACCTTATGGTCCGTCTCCTGTGAGTCTAGATTTTCGAATCGGACGCAAAACTGATAGTTAATTGTAACGTTCAGGGCCTCCTATAGACGAGGGACACTGAAATTGCAACGAGATTCAATATATCGTCCTCCAGCCGACTTGTCTCCAAGGGGATATTGCTGCCTGGGGCACCTTATGGTCCGTCTCCTGTGAGTCTAGATTTTCGAATCCGACGCAAAACTGATTGTTAATTGTAACGTTCAGGGTCATCTAATGACGATGGAACAGTCACATTCCGTCCAGATTCAATACATCGTCCTCCAGCCGACTTGTCTCCAAGGGAGTATTGCTGCCTTGTACACCTTATGGTCCGTCTCTTCTGAGTCTAGATTTTCGAATCGGACGCAAAACCGATAGTTAATTGTTACGTTCAATGCCTCCTAATGACGATGGAAAACGCAAATTGCAACGCGATTCAATACATCGTCCTCCCTCCGACTTGTCTTCAAGGGGATATTGCTGCCTATGGCACCTTATGGTCCGTCTCTTGTGAGTCTAGATTGTCGAATCGGACGCAAAGCTAATAGTTAATTGTAACGTTCAGGGCCTCCTAATGACGAGGGGACACTCAAATTACGACGATATTCAATACATCGTCCTCCAGCCGACTTGTCTCCAAGGGGATATTGATACGTCGGGCACCTTATGGTCCGTCTCCTGTGAGTCTAGATTTTCCAATCCGACGCAAAACTGATGGTTAATTGTAACGTTCAGGGCCTCCTGATGACAATGGAACACTCACATTCCGTAAAGATTCAATACATTGTCCTCCTGCCGACTTGTCTCCAATGGGATATTGCTGCCTCGGGCACCTTATGCTCCGTCTCCTGTGAGTCTAGATTTTCGAATCCGACGCAAAACTGATGGTTAATTGTAACGCTCAGGGCCTCCTAATGACGATGGAACACTAAAATTGCGTCGCGATTCAATACATCGTCCTCCAGCCGACTTGTCTCCAAGGGGATACTGCTGTCTCGGGCACTTTATGGTCGGTCTCCTGTGAGTCTAGATTTTCGAATCGGACGCAAAACTGATAGTTAATTGTAACGTTCAGTGCCTCCTAATGGCGATGGAAAACTCAAATTGCATCGCGAATCAATACATCGTCCTCCAGCCGACTTGTCTCCAAGCGGTTATTGCTGCCTCGGGCACCTTATGCTCCGTCTCCTGTGAGTCTATATTTTCGAATCGGACGAAAAACTGATGTTAATTGTAACATTCAGGGCCTCCTAATGACGATGGAAATCTCAAATTGCATCGCGACTCAATACATCGTCCTCCAGCCGACTTGTCTCCAAGGGGATATTGCTGCCTCGGGCACCTTATGGTCCGTCTACTGTGAGTCTAGATTTTCGAATCCGACGCAAATCTGATGGTTTATTGTAACGTTCAGGGCCTCCTAATGACGATGGAACTCTCAAATTGCGACGCGATTCAATAATACGTCCTCCTGCCGACTTGTCTCCAAGGGGATATTGCTGCCTCGGGCACCTTATGGTCCGTTTCCTGTGAGTCTAGATTTTCGAATCGGACGCAAAACTGATAGTTAATTGTAACGTTCAGGGCCTAATAATCACGATGGAACACTCAAACTGCATCGCGATTCAATACATGGTCCTCCAGCCGACTTGTCTCCAAGGTGATATTGCTGCGTCGGGCACCTTATGGTCCGTCTCTTGTGAGTCTAGATTTTCGAATCCGACGCAAAACTGATGGTTAATTGTAACGTTCAGGGCCTCCTAATGACGATGGAACACTCAAATTGCGTCGCGATTCAATACATCGTCCTCCAGCCGACTTGTCTCCAAGGGGATACTGCTGTCTCGGGCACTTTATGGTCCGTCTCCTGTGAGTCTAGATTTTCGAATCGGATGCAAATCTGATAGTTAATTGTAACTTTCAGGGCTTCCTAATCACGATGGAACACTCAAATTGCGTTGCAATTCAATACATCGTCCTCCAGCCGACTTGTCTCCAAGTGGATATTGCTGCCTCGGGCACCTTATGATCCGTCTCCTGTGAGTCTAGATTTTCGAATCGGACGCAAAACTGATCTTAATTGTAACATTCAGGGCCTCCTAATGACGATGGAAATCTCAAATTGCATCGCGATTCAATACATCGTCCTCCAGCCGACTTGTCTCCAAGGTGTTATTGCTGCCTCGGGCACCTTATGATCCGTCTCCTGTGAGTCTAGATTTTCGAATCCGACGCAAAAGTGATAGTTAATTGTAACGTTCAGGGCCTCTAATGACGATGGAAACTCAAATTGCATCGCGATTCAATACATCGTTATCCAGCCGACTTGTCTCCAAGCGAATATTGCTGCCTCGGGCACCTTATGGTCCGTCTACTGTGAGTCTAGATTTTCGAATCCGACGCTAATATGATGGTTAATTGTAACATTCAGGGCCTCCTAATGACGATGGAACACTCAAATTACGTCGCGATTCAATAATACGTCCTCCAGCCGACTTTTCTCCAAGGGGATATTGCTGCCTCGGGCACCTTATGGTCCGTTTCCTGCGAGTCTAGATTTTCGAATCGGATGCAAAACTGATAGTTAATTGTAACGTTCAGGGCCTCCAAATGACGATGGAGCACTCAAACTGCATTGCGATTCAATACATCGTCCTCCAGCCGACTTGTCTCCAAGGGGTTATTGCTGCCTCAGGCACCTTATGGTCCGTCTCTTGTGAGTCTAGATTTTCGAATCGGACGCAAAACTGATAGGTAATTGAAACGTTCAGGGGCTCCTAATGACGAGGGAACACTCAAATTGCGACGAGATTCAATATATCGTCCTCCAGCCGACTTGTCTTCAAGGGGATATTGCTGCCAGGGTCATCTTATGGTCCGTCTCCTGTGTGTCTAGATTTTCGAATCCGACGCAAAACTGATGGTTAATTGTATCGTTCAGGGTCTCCTAATGACGATGAAACACTCACATTCCGTCCAGTTTCAATACATCGTCCTCCAGCCGACTTGCCTCCAAGGGAATATTGCTGCCTTGTACACCTTATGGTCCGTCTCCTGTGAGTCTAGATTTTCGAATCGGACGCAAAACTGATGGTTAATTGTATCGTTCAGGGCCTCCTGATGACAATGGAACACTCACATTCCGTCCAGAATCAATTTCCTCCAGCCGACTTGTCTCCAAGGTGATATTGCTGCCTCGGGCACCTTATGCTCCGTCTCCTGTGAGTCTATATTTTCGAATCGGACGCAAAACTGATGTTAATTGATACATTCAGGGCCTCCTAATGACGATGGAAATCTCAAATTGCATCGCGAATCAGTAAATCGTCCTCCAGCCGACTTGTCTCCAAGGTGATATTGCTGCCTCGGGCACCTTATGATCCGTCTCCTGAGAGTCTAGATTTTCGATTCCGACGCAAAACTGATGATTAATTGTAACGCTCAGGGCCTGCTAATGACGATGGAAAACTCAAATTGCATCGCGATTTAATACATCGTCCTCCAGCCAACTTGTCTCTAAGGGGATATTGCTGCCTCAGGCATCTTATGGTCCGTCTCCTGTGAGTCTAGATTTTCGAATCTGACGCAAAACTGATGGTTAATTGTAACGTTCAGGGCCTCCTAAAGACGACAGAACACTCAAATTGCGTCGCGATTCAATAAATCGTCCTCCAGCCGACTTGTCTCAAAGGGGATAATGCTGCCTCGGAGACCATATGGTCCGTCCCCTGTAAGTCTAGATTTTCGAATCCGACGCAAAACTGATGGTTAGTTGTAACGTTCAGGGCCTCCTAATGACGATGGAAAACTCAAATTGCATGTGCGATTCAATACATTGTCCTCCAGCCGACTAGTCTCCAAGGGGATATTGCTGCCTCGGGCACTTTATGGTCCGTCTCCTGTGAGTCTAGATTTTCGATTCGGATTCAAAACTTATAGTTAATTGTAACGTTCAGGGCCTCCTAATGGCGATGGAAAACTCAAATTGCATCGCGATTCAATACGTCGTCCTTCAGCCGACTTGTCTCCAAGGGGTTATTGCTGCCTCGGGCACCTTATGGTCCGTCTCCTGTGAGTCTAGATTTTCCAATCCGACGCAAAACTGATGGTTAATTGTAACGTTCAGGGCCTCCTGATGACAATGGAACACTCACATTCCGTCCAGATTCAATACATTGTTCTCTTGCCGACTTGTCTCCAAGGGGATATTGCTGCCTCGGGCACCTTATGGTCCGTCTCCTGTGAGTCTAGATTTTCGAATCGGACGCAAAACTGATAGTTAATTGTAACGATCAGGGCCTCCTAATGGCGATGGAAAACACAAATTGCGTCGCAATTCAATACATCGTCCTCCAGCCGACTTGTCTACAAGGGGATATTGCTCCCTTGGGAACCTTATGGTCCGTCTCCTGTGAGTCTAGATTTTCGAATCGGACGCAAAACCGATAGTTAATTGTAACGGTCAGGGCCTCCTAATGGCGATGGAAATCTCAAATTGCATCGCGAATCAATACATCGTCCTCTAGCCGACTTGTCTCCAAGGTGATATTGCTGCCTCGGGCACCTTACGATCCGTCTACTGTGAGTCTAGATTTTCGAATCCGACGCAAAACTGATAGTTAATTGTAACGTTCAGTTCCTCCTAATGACGAGGGACACTCAAATTGCAACGAGATTCAATATATCGTCCTCCAGCCGACTTGTCTCCAAGGGGATATTGCTGCCTGGGGCACCTTATGGTCCGTCTCCTGTGAGTCTAGATTTTCGAATCCGCCGCAAAACTGATTGTCAATTGTAACGTTCAGGGTCATCTAATGACGATGGAACACTCACATTCCATCCAGATTCAATACATCGTCCTCCAGCCGAATTGTCTCCAAGGGAATATTGCTGCCTTGTACACCTTATGGTCCGTCTCCTGTGAGTCTAGATTTTCGAATCTGACGCAAAACTGATGGTTAATTGTAACGTTCAAGGCCTCCTAATGACGATGGAACACTCAAATTGCGTCGCAATTCAATACATCGTCCTCCAGCCGACTTGTCTGCAAGGGGATATTGCTGCCTTGGCCACCTTTTGGTCCGTCTCCTGTGAGTCTGGATTTTCGAATCGGACGCAAAACTGATGGTTAATTGTAACGTTCAGGGCCTCCTAATGACGATGGAACACGCAAATTGCGTCGCAATTCAATACATCGTCCTGCAGCCGACTTGTCTGCAAGGGGATATTGCTGCCTTGGCCACCTTATGGTCCGTCTCCTGTGAGTCTAGATTTTCGAATCGGACGCAAAACTGATAGTTAATTGTAACGTTCAGGGCCTCCTAATGGAGATGGAAAACTCAAATTGCATCGCGAATCAATACATCGTCCTCCAGCCGACTTGTCTCCAAGTGGATATTGCTGCCTCGGGCACCTTATGATCCGTCTCCTGTGTGTCTAGATTTTCGAATCGGACGCAAAACTGATGTTAATTGTAACATTCAGGGCCTCCTAATGACGATGGAAATCTCAAATTGCATCGCGATTCAATACATCGTGCTCCAGCCGACTTGTCTCCAAGGTGACATTGCTGCCTCGGGCACCTTATAATCCGTCTCCTGTGAGTCTAGATTTTCGAATCCGACGCCAAACTGATGTTAATTGTAACATTCAGGGCCTCCTAATGACGATTGAAATCTCAAATTGCATCGCGATTCAATACATCGTCCTCCAGCCGAATTGTCTCCAAGCGGATATTGCTGCCTCGGACACCTTATGGTCCGTCTCTTGTGAGTCTAGATTTTCGAATCGGACGCAAAAGTGATGATTAATTGTAACGTTCAGGGTCTGCTAATGACGATGGAACACTCACATTCCGTCCAGATTCAATACATCGTCCTCCAGCCGACTTGTCTCCTAGGGAATATTTCTGCCTCGTACACCATATGGTCCGTCTCCTGTGAGTCTAGATTTTCGAATCGGTTGCAAAACTGATAGTTAATTGTAACGTTCAGGGCCTCCTAATGGCGATGTAAAACTCAAATTGCATCGCGATTCAATACATCGTCCTCCAGCCGACTTGTTTCCAAGGGGATATTGCTGTCTCGGGCACCTTATGGTCCGTCTCCTGTGAGTCAAGATTTTCGAATCCGACGAAAACCTGATGGTTAATTGAAACGTTCAGGGCCTCCTAATCACGATGGAACACTCAAATTATGTCGCGATTCAATACATCGTCCTCCAGCCGACTTGTCTACAAGGGGATATTGCTGCCTTGGGCACCTTATGGTCCGTCTCCTGCGAGTCTAGATTTTCGAATCCGACGGAAAACTGATAGTTAATTGTAACGTTCAGGGCCTCCTAATGGCGATGAAAATCTCAAATTGCATCGAGAATCAATACATCGTCCCCCAGCCGACTTGTCTCCAAGGGGATATTGCTGCCTCGGGCACTTTATGGTCCGTCTCCTGTGAGTCTAGTTTTTCGAATCTGACGCAAAACTGATGTTAATTGTAACATTCAGGGCCTCCTAATGACGATGGAAATCTCAAATTGCATCGCGATTCAATAGATCGTCCTCAGCCGACTTGTCTCCAAGGGGATATTGCTGCCTCGGGCACCTTATGATCCGTCTCCTGTGAGTGTAGATTTTCGAATCCGACGCAAAACTGATAGTTAATTGTAACGTTCAGGGCCTCTAATGACGATGGAAATCTCAAATTGCATCGCGATTCAATACATCGTCCTCCAGCCGACTTGTCTCCAAGGGGATATTGCTGCCTCGGGCACCTTATGCTCCGTCTCCTGTGAGTCTAGATTTTCGATTCGGACGCAAAACTGATGTTAATTGTTACGTTCAGGGCCTCCTAATGACGATGATAATCTCAGATTGCATCGCGAATCAATACATCGTCCTCCAGCCAACTTGTCTCCAATGGGATATTGCTGCCTCGGGCACCTTATGCTCCGTCTCCTGTGAGTCTAGATTTTCGAATCCGACGCAAAACTGATGGTTAATTGTAACGCTCACGGCCTCCTAATGACGATGGAACACTCAAATGGCATCGCGATTCAATACATCGTCCTCCAGCAGACTTGTCTCCAAGGGGTTATTGCTGCCTCGGGCACCTTATGGTCCGTCTCTTGTGAGTCTAGATTTTCGAATCGGACGCAAAACTGATAGGTAATTGTAACGTTCAGGGCCTTCTAATGACGAGGGAACACTCAAATTGCGACGAGATTCAATATATCGTCCTCCAGCCGACTTGTCTCCAAGGGGATATAGCTGCCAGGGGCACCGTATAGTCCGTCTCCTGTGAGTCTTGATTTTCGAATCCGACGCAAAACTGATGGTTAATTGTAACGTTCAGGGCCTCCTAATGACGATGGAACACTCAAATTGCATCGCGATTCAATACATCGTCCTCCAGCCGATTTGTTTCCAAGGGGATATACCTGCCAGGGGCACCGTATGGTCCGTCTCCTGTGAGTCTTGATTTTCGAATCCGACGCAAAACTGATGGTCAATTGTAACGTTCAGGGCCTCCTAATGACGATTGAACACCCAAATTGCGTCGCGATTCAATACATCGTCCTCCAGCCGACTTGTCTACAAGGGGATATTGCTGCCTTGGGCACCTTATGGTCCGTCTCCTGCGAGTCTAGATTTTCGAATCCGACGCAAAACTGATAGTTAATTGTAACGTTCAGGGCCTCCTAACGGCGATGAAAATCTCAAATTGCATCGTGAATCAATACATCGTCCTCCAGCCGACTTGTCTCCAAGGGGATATTGCTGCCTCGGGCACCTTATTGTCCGTCTCCTGTGAGTCTAGTTTTTCGAATCTGACGCAAAACTGATGTTAATTGTAACGTTCAGGGTGTCTAATGAAGATGGGAAACTCAAATTGCATCGCAATTTAATACATCGTCCTCCAGCCGACTTGTCTCCAAGGGGTTATTGCTGCCTCGGGCACCTTATGGTCCGTCTCCTGTGAGTCTAGATTTTCCAATCCGACGCAAAACTGATGGTTAATTGTAACGTTCAGGGCCTCCTGATGACAATGGAACACTCACATTCCGTCCAGATTCAATACATTGTTCTCTTGCCGACTTGTCTCCAAGGGGATATTGCTGCCTCGGGCACCTTATGGTCCGTCTCCTGTGAGTCTAGATTTTCGAATCGGACGCAAAACTGATAGTTAATTGTAACGATCAGGGCCTCCTAATGGCGATGGAAAACACAAATTGCGTCGCAATTCAATACATCGTCCTCCAGCCGACTTGTCTACAAGGGGATATTGCTCCCTTGGGAACCTTATGGTCCGTCTCCTGTGAGTCTAGATTTTCGAATCGGACGCAAAACCGATAGTTAGTTGTAACGGTCAGGGCCTCCTAATGGCGATGGAAATCTCAAATTGCATCGCGAATCAATACATCGTCCTCTAGCCGACTTGTCTCCAAGGTGATATTGCTGCCTCGGGCACCTTACGATCCGTCTCCTGTGAGTCTAGATTTTCGAATCCGACGCAAAACTGATAGTTAATTGTAACGTTCAGTTCCTCCTAATGACGAGGGACACTCAAATTGCAACGAGATTCAATATATCGTCCTCCAGCCGACTTGTCTCCAAGGGGATATTGCTGCCTGGGGCACCTTATGGTCCGTCTCCTGTGAGTCTAGATTTTCGAATCCGCCGCAAAACTGATTGTCAATTGTAACGTTCAGGGTCATCTAATGACGATGGAACACTCACATTCCATCCAGATTCAATACATCGTCCTCCAGCCGAATTGTCTCCAAGGGAATATTGCTGCCTTGTACACCTTATGGTCCGTCTCCTGTGAGTCTAGATTTTCGAATCTGACGCAAAACTGATGGTTAATTGTAACGTTCAAGGCCTCCTAATGACGATGGAACACTCAAATTGCGTCGCAATTCAATACATCGTCCTCCAGCCGACTTGTCTGCAAGGGGATATTGCTGCCTTGGCCACCTTTTGGTCCGTCTCCTGTGAGTCTGGATTTTCGAATCGGACGCAAAACTGATGGTTAATTGTAACGTTCAGGGCCTCCTAATGACGATGGAACACGCAAATTGCGTCGCAATTCAATACATCGTCCTGCAGCCGACTTGTCTGCAAGGGGATATTGCTGCCTTGGCCACCTTATGGTCCGTCTCCTGTGAGTCTAGATTTTCGAATCGGACGCAAAACTGATAGTTAATTGTAACGTTCAGGGCCTCCTAATGGAGATGGAAAACTCAAATTGCATCGCGAATCAATACATCGTCCTCCAGCCGACTTGTCTCCAAGTGGATATTGCTGCCTCGGGCACCTTATGATCCGTCTCCTGTGTGTCTAGATTTTCGAATCGGACGCAAAACTGATGTTAATTGTAACATTCAGGGCCTCCTAATGACGATGGAAATCTCAAATTGCATCGCGATTCAATACATCGTGCTCCAGCCGACTTGTCTCCAAGGTGACATTGCTGCCTCGGGCACCTTATAATCCGTCTCCTGTGAGTCTAGATTTTCGAATCCGACGCCAAACTGATGTTAATTGTAACATTCAGGGCCTCCTAATGACGATTGAAATCTCAAATTGCATCGCGATTCAATACATCGTCCTCCAGCCGAATTGTCTCCAAGCGGATATTGCTGCCTCGGGCACCTTATGGTCCGTCTCTTGTGAGTCTAGATTTTCGAATCGGACGCAAAAGTGATGGTTAATTGTAACGTTCAGGGTCTCCTAATGACGATGGAACATTCACATTCCGTCCAGATTCAATACATCGTCCTCCAGCCGACTTGTCTCCTAGGGAATATTTCTGCCTCGTACACCATATGGTCCGTCTCCTGTGAGTCTAGATTTTCGAATCGGTTGCAAAACTGATAGTTAATTGTAACGTTCAGGGCCTCCTAATGGCGATGTAAAACTCAAATTGCATCGCGATTCAATACATCGTCCTCCAGCCGACTTGTTTCCAAGGGGATATTGCTGTCTCGGGCACCTTATGGTCCGTCTCCTGTGAGTCAAGATTTTCGAATCCGACGCAAACCTGATGGTTAATTGAAACGTTCAGGGCCTCCTAATCACGATGGAACACTCAAATTTTGTCGCGATTCAATACATCGTCCTCCAGCCGACTTGTCTACAAGGGGATATTGCTGCCTTGGGCACCTTATGGTCCGTCTCCTGCGAGTCTAGATTTTCGAATCCGACGGAAAACTGATAGTTAATTGTAACGTTCAGGGCCTCCTAATGGCGATGAAAATCTCAAATTGCATCGAGAATCAATACATCGTCCCCCAGCCGACTTGTCTCCAAGGGGATATTGCTGCCTCGGGCACTTTATGGTCCGTCTCCTGTGAGTCTAGTTTTTCGAATCTGACGCAAAACTGATGTTAATTGTAACATTCAGGGCCTCCTAATGACGATGGAAATCTCAAATTGCATCGCGATTCAATAGATCGTCCTCAGCCGACTTGTCTCCAAGGGGATATTGCTGCCTCGGGCACCTTATGATCCGTCTCCTGTGAGTGTAGATTTTCGAATCCGACGCAAAACTGATAGTTAATTGTAACGTTC
This sequence comes from Schistocerca cancellata, assembly GCF_023864275.1. Classification (NCBI taxonomy): domain Eukaryota; kingdom Metazoa; phylum Arthropoda; class Insecta; order Orthoptera; family Acrididae; genus Schistocerca; species Schistocerca cancellata. The sequence goes on from NW_026047101.1 coordinate 267,718, forward strand.
AGGGCCTCTAATGACGATGGAAATCTCAAATTGCATCGCGATTCAATACATCGTCCTCCAGCCGACTTGTCTCCAAGGGGATATTGCTGCCTCGGGCACCTTATGCTCCGTCTCCTGTGAGTCTAGATTTTCGAATCGGACGCAAAACTGATGTTAATTGTTACGTTCAGGGCCTCCTAATGACGATGATAATCTCAGATTGCATCGCGAATCAATACATCGTCCTCCAGCCAACTTGTCTCCAATGGGATATTGCTGCCTCGGGCACCTTATGCTCCGGCTCCTGTGAGTCTAGATTTTCGAATCCGACGCAAAACTGATGGTTAATTGTAACGCTCAGGGCCTCCTAATGACGATGGAACACTAAAATTGCGTCGCGATTCATTACATCGTCCTCCAGCCGACTTGTCTCCAAGGGGATACTGCTGTCTCGGGCACTTTATGGTCGGTCTCCTGTGAGTCTAGATTTTCGAATTGGATGCAAAACTGATAGTTAATTGTAACTTTCAGGGCTTCCTAATCACGATGGAACACTCAAATGGCATCGCGATTCAATACATCGTCCTCCAGCAGACTTGTCTCCAAGGGGTTATTGCTGCCTCGGGCACCTTATGGTCCGTCTCTTGTGAGTCTAGATTTTCGAATCGGACGCAAAACTGATAGGTAATTGTAACGTTCAGGGCCTTCTAATGACGAGGGAACACTCAAATTGCGACGAGATTCAATATATCGTCCTCCAGCCGACTTGTCTCCAAGGGGATATAGCTGCCAGGGGCACCGTATAGTCCGTCTCCTGTGAGTCTTGATTTTCGAATCCGACGCAAAACTGATGGTTAATTGTAACGTTCAGGGCCTCCTAATGACGATGGAACACTCAAATTGCATCGCGATTCAATACATCGTCCTCCAGCCGATTTGTTTCCAAGGGGATATACCTGCCAGGGGCACCGTATGGTCCGTCTCCTGTGAGTCTTGATTTTCGAATCCGACGCAAAACTGATGGTCAATTGTAACGTTCAGGGCCTCCTAATGACGATTGAACACTCAAATTGCGTCGCGATTCAATACATCGTCCTCCAGCCGACTAGTCTCCAAGGGGATATTGCTGCCTCGCGCACTTGATGGTCCGTCTCCTGTGTGGCTAGATTTTCAAATCCGACGCAAAACTGATGGTTAATTGTAACGTTCAGTGCCTCCTAATGACGATGGAACACTCAAATTGCGTCGCGATTCAATAAATCCTCCTACAGCCAACTTGTTTCCAAGGGGATATTGCCGCCTCAGGCACCTTATGGTCCGTCTCCTGTGAGTCTAGATTTTCGAATCGGACGCAAAACCGATAGTTAATTGTAACGTTCAGGGCCTCCTAATGACGATGGAAAACTCAAATTGCATCGCGATTCAATACATCGTCCTCCAGCCGACTAGTCTCCAAGGGGATATTGCTGCCTGGGGCACCTTATGGTCCGTCTCCTGTGAGTCTAGATTTTCGCATCCGACGCAAAACTGACGGTTTATTGTAATGTTCAGGGTCTCCTAATGACGATGGAACACTCACATACCGTCCAGATTCAATACATCGTCCTCCAGCCGACTTGTCTCCAAGGGAATATTGCTGCCTTGTACACCTTATGGTCCGTCTCCTGTGAGTCTAGATTTTCAAATCGGACGCAAAACTGATGTTAATTGTAACATTCAGGGCCTCCTAATGACGATGGAAATCTCAAATTGTATCGCGATTCAATACATCGTCCTCCAGCCGACTTGTCTCCAAGGGGATATTACTGCCTCGGGCACTTTATGGTCCGTCTCTTGCGAGTCTAGATTTTCGAATCCGACGCAAAACTGATAGTTAATTGTAACTTTCAGGGCCTCCTAATGGCGATGAAAATCTCAAATTGCATCGCGAATCAAGACATCGTCCTCCAACCGACTTGTCTCCATGGGGATATTGCTGCCTCGGGCACCTTATGGTCCGTCTTCTGTAAGTCTAGTTTTTCGAATCTGACGCAAAACTGATGTTAATTGTAACATTCAGGGCCTCTAAATGACGATGGAAATCTCAAATTACATCGCGATTCAATACATCGTCCTCCAGCCGACTTGTCTCCCAGGGGATATTGCTTCCTCGGGCACCTTATGATCAGTCTCTTGTGAGTCTAGATTTTCGAATCCGACGCAAAACTGATAGTTACTTGTAACATTCAGGGCCTCCTAATGACGATTGAAATCTCAAATTGCATCGCGATTCAATACATCGTCCTCCAGCCGATTTGTCTCCAAGGTGATATTGCTGCCTCCGGCACCTTACGATCCGTCTCCTGTGAGTCTAGATTTTCGAATCCGACGCAAAACTGATAGGAAATTGTAACGTTCAGGGCCTCTAATGAAGATGGAAAACACAAATTGCATCGCGATTCAATACATCGTCCTCCAGCCGACTTGTCTCCAAGGGGATATTGCTGCCTCGGGCACCTTATGGTCCGTCTACTGTGAGTCTAGATTTTCGAATCCGACGCAAATCTGATGGTTTATTGTAATGTTCAGGGCCTCCTAATGACGATGGAACACTCAAATTGCGTCGCGATTCAATAATACGTCCTCCTGCCGACTTGTCTCCAAGGGGATATTGCTGCCTCGGGCACCTTATGGTCCGTTTCCTGTGAGTCTATATTTTCGAATCGGACGCAAAACTGATAGTTAATTGTAACGCTCAGGGCCTAATAATCACGATGGAACACTCAAACTGCATCGCGATTCAATACATGGTCCTCCAGCCGACTTGTCTCCAACGGGATATTGCTGCGTCGGGCACCTTATGGTCCGTCTCTTGTGAGTCTAGATTTTCGAATCCGACGCAAAACTGATGGTTAATTGTAACGTTCAGGGCCTCCTAATGACGATGGAACACTCAAATTGCGTCGCGATTCAATACATCGTCCTCCAGGCGACTTGTCTCCAAGGGGATACTGCTGTCTCGGGCACTTTATGGTCCGTCTCCTGTGAGTCTAGATTTTCGAATCGGATGCAAATCTGATAGTTAATTGTAACTTTCAGGGCTTCCTAATCACGATGGAACACTCAAATTGCGTTGCAATTCAATACATCGTCCTCCAGCCGACTTGTCTCCAAGTGGATATTGCTGCCTCGGGCACCTTATGATCCGTCTCCTGTGAGTCTAGATTTTCGAATCGGACGCAAAACTGATCTTAACTGTAACATTCAGGGCCTCCTAATGACGATGGAAATCTCAAATTGCATCGCGATTCAATACATCGTCCTCCAGCCGACTTGTCTCCAAGGTGATATTGCTGCCTCGGGCACCTTATGATCCGTCTCCTGTGAGTCTAGATTTTCGAATCCGACGCAAAAGTGATAGTTAATTGTAACGTTCAGGGCCTCTAATGACGATGGAAAACTCAAATTGCATCGCGATTCAATACATCGTCATCCAGCCGACTTGTCTCCAAGGGGATATTGCTGCCTCGGGCACCTTATGGTCCGTCTACTGTGAGTCTAGATTTTCGAATCCGACGCTAATATGATGGTTAATTGTAACATTCAGGGCCTCCTAATGACGATGGAACACTCAAATTACGTCGCGATTCAATAATACGTCCTCCAGCCGACTTTTCTCCAAGGGGATATTGCTGCCTCGGGCACCTTATGGTTCGTTTCCTGTGAGTCTAGATTTTCGAATCGGATGCAAAACTGATAGTTAATTGTAACGTTCAGGGCCTCCAAATGACGATGGAGCACTCAAACTGCATTGCGATTCAATATATCGTCCTCCAGCCGACTTGTCTTCAAGGGGATATTGCTGCCAGGGGCATCTTATGGTCCGTCTCCTGTGTGTCTAGATTTTCGAATCCGACGCAAAACTGATGGTTAATTGTATCGTTCAGGGTCTCCTAATGACGATGAAACACTCACATTCCGTCCAGTTTCAATACATCGTCCTCCAGCCGACTTGTCTCCAAGGGAATATTGCTACCTTGTACACCTTATGGTCCGTCTCCTGTGAGTCTAGATTTTCGAATCGGACGCAAAACTGATGGTTAATTGTATCGTTCAGGGCCTCCTGATGACAATGGAACACTCACATTTCGTCCAGAATCAATTTCCTCCAGCCGACTTGTCTCCAAGGTGATATTGCTGCCTCGGGCACCTTATGCTCCGTCTCCTGTGAGTCTATATTTTCGAATCGGACGCAAAACTGATGTTAATTGAAACATTCAGGGCCTCCTAATGACGATGGAAATCTCAAATTGCATCGCGAATCAGTACATCGTCCTCCAGCCGACTTGTCTCCAAGGTGATATTGCTGCCTCGGGCACCTTATGATCCGTCTCCTGAGAGTCTAGATTTTCGATTCCGACGCAAAACTGATGATTAATTGTAACGCTCAGGGCCTGCTAATGACGATGGAAAACTCAAATTGCATCGCGATTTAATACATCGTCCTCCAGCCAACTTGTCTCTAAGGGGATATTGCTGCCTCAGGCATCTTATGGTCCGTCTCCTGAGAGTCTAGATTTTCGAATCCGACGCAAAACTGATGGTTAATTGTAACGTTCAGGGCCTCCTAAAGACGACAGAACACTCAAATTGCGTCGCGATTCAGTAAATCGTCCTCCAGCCGACTTGCCTCCAAGGGGATAATGCTGCCTCGGAGACCATATGGTCCGTCCCCTGTAAGTCTAGATTTTCGAATCCGACGCAAAACTGATGGTTAGTTGTAACGTTCAGGGCCTCCTAATGACGATGGTAAACTCAAATTGCATGTGCGATTCAATACATTGTCCTCCAGCCGACTAGTCTCCAAGGGGATATTGCTGCCTCGGGCACTTTATGGTCCGTCTCCTGTGAGTCTAGATTTTCGATTCGGATTCAAAACTTATAGTTAATTGTAACGTTCAGGGCCTCCTAATGGCGATGGAAAACTCAAATTGCATCGCGATTCAATACGTCGTCCTTCAGCCGACTTGTCTCCAAGGGGTTATTGCTGCCTCGGGCACCTTATGGTCCGTCTCCTGTGAGTCTAGATTTTCCAATCCGACGCAAAACTGATGGTTAATTGTAACGTTCAGGGCCTCCTGATGACAATGGAACACTCACATTCCGTCCAGATTCAATACATTGTTCTCTTGCCGACTTGTCCCCAAGGGGATATTGCTGCCTCGGGCACCTTATGGTCCGTCTCCTGTGAGTCTAGATTTTCGAATCGGACGCAAAACTGATAGTTAATTGTAACGTTCAGTTCCTCCTAATGACGAGGGACACTCAAATTGCAACGAGATTCAATATATCGTCCTCCAGCCGACTTGTCTCCAAGGGGATATTGCTGCCTGGGGCACCTTATGATCCGTCTCCTGTGAGTCTAGATTTTCGAATCCGACGCAAAACTGATTGTCAATTGTAACGTTCACGGTCACCTAATGACGAAGGAACACTCACATTCCATCCAGATTCAATACATCGTCTTCCAGCCGAATTGTCTCCAAGGGAATATATCTGCCTTGTACACCTTATGGTCCGTCTCCTGTGAGTCTAGATTTTCGAATCTGACGCAAAACTGATGGTTAATTGTAATGTTCGAGGCCTCCTAATGACGATGGAACACTCAAATTGCGTCGCAATTCAATACATCGTCCTCCAGCCGACTTGTCTGCAAGGGGATATTGCTGCCTTGGCCACCTTATGGTCCGTCTCCTGTGAGTCTGGATTTTCGAATCGGACGCAAAACTGATGGTTAATTGTAACGTTCAGGGCCTCCTAATGACGATGGAACACGCAAATTGCGTCGCAATTCAATACATCGTCCTGCAGCCGACTTGTCTGCAAGGGGATATTGCTGCCTTGGCCACCTTATGGTCCGTCTCCTGTGAGTCTAGATTTTCGAATCGGACGCAAAACTGATAGTTAATTGTAACGTTCATGGCCCCCTAATGGAGATGGAAAACTCAAATTGCATCGCGAATCAATACATCGTCCTCCAGCCGACTTGTCTCCAAGTGGATATTGCTGCCTCGGGCACCTTATAATCCGTCTCCTGTGAGTCTAGATTTTCGAATCCGACGCCAAACTGATGTTAATTGTAACATTCAGGGCCTCCTAATGACGATTGAAATCTCAAATTGCATCGCGATTCAATACATCGTCCTCCAGCCGAATTGTCTCCAAGCGGATATTGCTGCCTCGGGCACCTTATGGTCCGTCTCTTGTGAGTCTAGATTTTCGAATCGGACGCAAAAGTGATGGTTAATTGTAACGTTCAGGGTCTCCTAATGACGATGGAACACTCACATTCCATCCAGATTCAATACATCGTCCTCCAGCCGACTTGTCTCCTAGGGAATATTTCTGCCTCGTACACCTTATGGTCCGTCTCCTGTGCGTCTAGATTTTCGAATCGGTTGCAAAACTGATAGTTAATTGTAACGTTCAGGGCCTCCTAATGGCGATGGAAAACTCAAATTGCATCGCGATTCAATACATCGTCCACCAGCCGACTTGTTTCCAAGGGGATATTGCTGTCTCGGGCACCTTATGGTCCGTCTCCTGTGAGTCAAGATTTTCGAATCCGACGCAAACCTGATGGTTAATTGAAACGTTCAGGGCATCCTAATCACGATGGAACACTCAAATTATGTCGCGATTCAATACATCGTCCTCCAGCCGATTTGTCTACAAGGGGATATTGCTGCCTTGGGCACCTTATGGTCCGTCTCCTGCGAGTCTAGATTTTCGAATCCGACGGAAAACTGATAGTTAATTGTAACTTTCAGGGCCTCCTAATGGCGATGAAAATCTCAAATTGCATCGAGAATCAATACATCGTCCCCCAGCCGACTTGTCTCCAAGGGGATATTGCTGCCTCGGGCACTTTATGGTCCGTCTCCTGTGAGTCTAGTTTTTCGAATCTGACGCAAAACTGATGTGAATTGTAACATTCAGGTCCTCCTAATGACGATGGAAATCTCAAATTGCATCGCGATTCAATAGATCGTCCTCAGCCGACTTGTCTCAAAGGGGATATTGCTGATTCGGGCACCTTATGATCCGTCTCCTGTGAGTGTAGATTTTCGAATCCGACGCAAAACTGATAGTTTAATTGTAACGTTCAGGGCCTCTAATGACGATGGAAATCTCAAATTGCATCGCGATTCAATACATCGTCCTCCAGCCGACTTGTCTCCAAGGGGATATTGCTGCCTCGGGCACCTTATGCTCCGTCTCCTGTGAGTCTAGATTTTCGAATCGGACGCAAAACTGATGTTAATTGTTACGTTCAGGGCCTCCTAATGACGATGAAAATCTCAAATTGCATCGCGATTCAATACATCGTCCTCCAGCCGACTTGTCTCCAAGGGGATATTGCTGCCTCGGGCACCTTATGCTCCGTCTCCTGTGAGTCTAGATTTTCGAATCCGACGCAAAACTGATGGTTAATTGTAACGCTCAGGGCCTCCTAATGACGATGGAACACTAAAATTGCGTCGCGATTCAATACATCGTCCTCCAGCCGACTTGTCTCCAAGGGGATACTGCTGTCTCGGGCACTTTATGGTCGGTCTCCTGTGAGTCTAGATTTTCGAATTGGATGCAAAACTGATAGTTAATTGTAACTTTTAGGGCTTCCTAATCACGATGGAACACTCAAATGGCATCGCGATTCAATACATCGTCCTCCAGCCGACTTGTCTCCAAGGGGTTATTGCTGCCTCGGGCACCTTATGGTCCGTCTCTTGTGAGTCTAGATTTTCGAATCGGACGCAAAACTGATAGGTAATTGTAACGTTCAGGGCCTTCTAATGACGAGGGAACACTCAAATTGCGACGAGATTCAATATATCGTCCTCCAGCCGACTTGTCTCCAAGGGGATATAGCTGCCATGGGCACCGTATGGTCCGTCTCCTGTGTGTCTTGATTTTCGAATCCGACGCAAAACTGATGGTTAATTGTAACGTTCAGGGCCTCCTAATGACGATGGAACACTCAAATTGCATCGCGATTCAATACATCGTCCTCCAGCCGATTTGTTTCCAAGGGGATATAGCTGCCAGGGGCACCGTATGGTCCGTCTCCTGTGAGTCTTGATTTTCGAATCCGACGCAAAACTGATGGTCAATTGAAACGTTCAGGGCCTCCTAATGACGATTGAACACTCAAATTGCGTCGCGATTCAATACATCGTCCTCCAGCCGACTTGTCTACAAGGGGATATTGCTGCCTTGGGCACCTTATGGTCCGTCTCCTGCGAGTCTAGATTTTCGAATCCGACGCAAAACTGATGGTTAATTATAACGTTCAGGGCCTCCTAAAGACGGCAGAACACTCAAATTGCGTCGCGATTCAATAAATCGCCCTCCAGCCGACTTGTCTCCAAGGGGATATTGCTGCCTCGGACACCATATGGTCCGTCCCCTGTAAGTCTAGATTTTTGAATCTGACGCAAAACTGATGGTTAATTGTAACGTTCAGGGCCTCGTAATGACGATGGAAAACTCAAATTGCATGTGCGATTCAATACATCGTCCTCCAGCCGACTAGTCTCCAAGGGGATATTGCTGCCTCGGGCACTTGATGGTCCGTCTCCTGTGTGGCTAGATTTTCAAATCCGACGCAAAACTGATGGTTAATTGTAACGTTCAGTGCCTCCTAATGACGATGGAACACTCAAATTGCGTCGCGATTCAATAAATCCTCCTACAGCCAACTTGTCTCCAAGGGGATATTGCCGCCTCAGGCACCTTATGGTCCGTCTCCTGTGAGTCTAGATTTTCGAATCGGACGCAAAACCGATAGTTAATTGTAACGTTCAGGGCCTCCTAATGACGATGGAAAACTCAAATTGCATCGCGATTCAATACATCGTCCTCCAGCCGACTTACCTCCAAGGGGATATTGCTGCCTGGGGCACCTTATGGTCCGTCTCCTGTGAGTCTAGATTTTCGAATCCGACGCAAAACTGACGGTTTATTGTAATGTTCAGGGTCTCCTAATGACGATGGAACACTCACATTCCGTCCAGATTCAATACATCGTCCTCCAGCCGACTTGTCTCCAAGGGAATATTGCTGCCTTGTACACCTTATGGTCCGTCTCCTGTGAGTCTAGATTTTCAAATCGGACGCAAAACTGATAGTTAATTGTAACGTTCAGGGCCTCATAATGGCGATGGAAAACTCAAGTTGCATCGCTATACAATACATCGTCCTCCAGCCGTCTTGTCTCCAAGGGGATATTGCTGCCTCGGGCACCTTATGGTCCGTCTCCTGAGAGTCTAGATTTTTTAATCCGACGCAAAACTGATGTTAATTGTAACATTCAGGGCCTCCTAATGACGATGGAAATCTCAAATTGTATCGCGATTCAATACATCGTCCTCCAGCCGACTTGTCTCCAAGGGGATATTACTGCCTCGGGCACTTTATGGTCCGTCTCCTGTGAGTCCAGATTTTCGAATCCGACGTAAAACTGATGATTGATTGATACGTTCAGGGCCTCCTAATGACGATGGAACACTCAAATTGCGTCGCGATTCAATACATCGTCCTCCAGCCGAATTGTCTCCAAGGTGATATTGCTGCCTTGGGCACCTTATGGTCCGTCTCTTGCGAGTCTATATTTTCGAATCCGACGCAAAACTGATAGTTAATTGTAACTTTCAGGGCCTCCAAATGGCGATGAAAATCTCAAATTGCATCGTGAATCAAGACATCGTCCTCCAGCCGACTTGTCTCCATGGGGATATTGCTGCCTCGGGCACCTTATGGTCCGTCTCCTGTAAGTCTAGTTTTTCGAATCTGACGCAAAACTGATAGTGAATTGTATCATTCAGGGCCTCTAAATGACGATGGAAATCTCAAATTGCATCGCGATTCAATACATCGTCCTCCAGACGACTTGTCTCCCAGGGGATATTGCTTCCTCGGGCACCTTATGATCAGTCTCTTGTGAGTCTAGATTTTCGAATCCGACGCGAAACTGATAGTTACTTGTAACGTTCAGGGCCTCTAATGACGATGGAAGACTCAAATTGCATCGCGATTCAATACATCGTGCTCCAGCCGACTTGTCTCCAAGGTGATATTGCTGCCTCGTGCACCTTATGATCCGTCTCCTGTGAGTCTAGATTTTCGAATCCGACGCCAAACTGATGTTAATTGTAACATTCAGGACCTCCTAATGACGATTGAAATCTCAAATTGCATCGCGATTCAATACATCGTCCTCCAGCCGAATTGTCTCCAAGCGGATATTGCTGCCTCGGGCACCTTATGGTCCGTCTCTTGTGAGTCTAGATTTTCGAATCGGACGCAAAAGTGATGGTTAATTGTAGCGTTCAGGGCCGCCTAATGACGATGGAACTTTCAAATTGCGTCGCGATTCAATATATCGTCCTCCTGCCGAGTTGTGTCCAGGGGGATATTGCTGCCTGGGGCACCTCATGGTCCGTCACCTGTGAGTTTAGATTTTCGAATACGATGCAAAACTGATGGTTAATTGTAACGTTCAGGGTCTCCTAATGACGATGGAACACTCACATTCCGTCCAGATTCAATACATCGTCCTCCAGCCGACTTGTCTCTTAGGGAATATTTCTGCCTCGTACACCTTATGGTCCGTCTCCTGTGAGTCTAGATTTTCGAATCGGTTGCAAAACTGATAGTTAATTGTAACGTTCAGGGCCTCCTAATGGCGATGGAAAACTCAAATTGCATCGCGATTCAATACATCGTCCTCCAGCCGACTTGTTTCCAAGGGGATATTGCTGTCTCGGGCACCTTATGGTCCGTCTCCTGTGAGTCAAGATTGTCGAATCCGACGCAAAACTGATGGTTAATTGAAACGTTCAGGGCCTCCTAATGACGTTGGAACACTCAAATTATGTCGCGATTCAATACATCGTCCTCCAGCCGACTTGTCTACAAGGGGATATTGCTGCCTTGGGCACCTTATGGTCCGTCTCCTGCAAGTCTAGATTTTCGAATCCGACGCAAAACTGATAGTTAATTGTAACGTTCAGGGCCTTCTAATGGCGATGAAAATCTCAAATTGCATCGAGAATCAATACATCGTCCCCCAGCCGACTTGTCTCCAAGGGGATATTGCTGCCTCGGGCACTTTATGGTCCGTCTCCTGTGAGTCTAGTTTTTCGAATCTGACGCAAAACTGATGTTAATTGTAACATTCAGGGCCTCCTAATGACGATGGAAATCTCAAATTGCATCGCGATTGAATAGATCGTCCTCAGCCGACTTGTCTCCAAGGGGATATTGCTGCCTCGGGCACCTTATGTTCCGTCTCCTGTGAGTCTAGATTTTCGAATCCGACGCAAAACTGATGGTTAATTGAAACGTTCAGGGCCTCCTAATCACGATGGAACACTCAAATGGCATCGCGGTTCAATACATCGTCCTCCAGCCGACTTGTCTCCAAGGGGATATTGCTGCCTCGGGAACCTTATGCTCCGTCTCCTGTGAGTCTAGATTTTCGAATCGGACGCAAAACTGATGTTAATTGTTACGTTCAGGGCCTCCTAATGACGATGAAAATCTCAGATTGCATCGCGAATCAATACATCGTCCTCCAGCCAACTTGTCTCCAAGAGGATATTGCTGCCTCGGGCACCTTATGCTCCGTCTCCTATGAGTCTGTATTTTCGAATCGGACGCAAAACTGATGTTAATTGTAACATTCAGGGCCTCCTAATGACGATGGAAATCTCAAATTGCATCGCGATTCAATACAACGTCCTCCAGCCGACTTGTCTCCAAGGGGATATTGCTGCCTCGGGCACCTTATGGTCCGTCTCTTGTGAGTCTAGATTTTCAAATCGGACGCAAAACTGATAGTTAATTGTAACGTTCAGGGCCTCATAATGGCGATGGAAAACTCAAGTTGCATCGCTATACAATACATCGTCCTCCAGCCGTCTTGTCTCCAAGGGGATATTGCTGCCTCGGGCACCTTATGGTCCGTCTCCTGAGAGTCTAGATTTTTTAATCCGACGCAAAACTGATGTTAATTGTAACATTCAGGGCCTCCTAATGACGATGGAAATCTCAAATTGTATCGCGATTCAATACATCGTCCTCCAGCCGACTTGTCTCCAAGGGGATATTACTGCCTCGGGCACTTTATGGTCCGTCTCCTGTGAGTCCAGATTTTCGAATCCGACGTAAAACTGATGATTGATTGATACGTTCAGGGCCTCCTAATGACGATGGAACACTCAAATTGCGTCGCGATTCAATACATCGTCCTCCAGCCGAATTGTCTCCAAGGTGATATTGCTGCCTTGGGCACCTTATGGTCCGTCTCTTGCGAGTCTATATTTTCGAATCCGACGCAAAACTGATAGTTAATTGTAACTTTCAGGGCCTGCTAATGGCGATGAAAATCTCAAATTGCATAGTGAATCAAGACATCGTCCTCCAGCCGACTTGTCTCCATGGGGATATTGCTGCCTCGGGCACCTTATGGTCCGTCTCCTGTAAGTCTAGTTTTTCGAATCTGACGCAAAACTGATAGTGAATTGTAACATTCAGGGCCTCTAAATGACGATGGAAATCTCAAATTGCATCGCGATTCAATACATCGTCCTCCAGACGACTTGTCTCCCAGGGGATATTGCTTCCTCGGGCACCTTATGATCAGTCTCTTGTGAGTCTAGATTTTCGAATCCGACGCAAAACTGATAGTTACTTGTAACGTTCAGGGCCTCTAATGACGATGGAAGACTCAAATTGCATCGCGATTCAATACATCGTGCTCCAGCCGACTTGTCTCCAAGGTGATATTGCTGCCTCGGGCACCTTATGAGCCGTCTCCTGTGAGTCTAGATTTTCGAATCCGACGCCAAACTGATGTTAATTGTAACATTCAGGACCCCCTAATGACGATTGAAATCTCAAATTGCATCGCGATTCAATACATCGTCCTCCAGCCGAATTGTCTCCAAGCGGATATTGCTGCCTCGGGCACCTTATGGTCCGTCTCTTGTGAGTCTAGATTTTCGAATCGGACGCAAAAGTGATGGTTAATTGTAGCGTTCAGGGCCGCCTAATGACGATGGAACTTTCAAATTGCGTCGCGATTCAATATATCGTCCTCCTGCCGACTTGTGTCCAGGGGGATATTGCTGCCTGGGGCACCTCATGGTCCGTTTCCTGTGAGTTTAGATTTTCGAATACGATGCAAAACTGATGGTTAATTGTAACGTTCAGGGTCTCCTAATGACGATGGAACACTCACATTCCGTCCAGATTCAATACATCGTCCTCCAGCCGACTTGTCTCTTAGGGAATATTTCTGCCTCGTACACCTTATGGTCCGTCTCCTGTGAGTCTAGATTTTCGAATCGGTTGCAAAACTGATAGTTAATTGTAACGTTCAGGGCCTCCTAATGGCGATGGAAAGTTCAAATTGCATCGCGATTCAATACATCGTCCTCCAGCCGACTTGTTTCCAAGGGGATATTGCTGTCTCGGGCAGCTTATGGTCCGTCTCCTGTGAGTCAAGATTGTCGAATCCGACGCAAAACTGATGGTTAATTGAAACGTTCAGGGCCTCCTAATGACGTTGGAACACTCAAATTATGTCGCGATTCAATACATCGTCCTCCAGCCGACTTGTCTACAAGGGGATATTGCTGCCTTGGGCACCTTATGGTCCGTCTCCTGCAAGTCTAGATTTTCGAATCCGACGCAAAACTGATAGTTAATTGTAACGTTCAGGGCCTTCTAATGGCGATGAAAATCTCAAATTGCATCGAGAATCAATACATCGTCCCCCAGCCGACTTGTCTCCAAGGGGATATTGCTGCCTCGGGCACTTTATGGTCCGTCTCCTGTGAGTCTAGTTTTTCGAATCTGACGCAAAACTGATGTTAATTGTAACATTCAGGGCCTCCTAATGACGATGGAAATCTCAAATTGCATCGCGATTGAATAGATCGTCCTCAGCCGACTTGTCTCCAAGGGGATATTGCTGCCTCGGGCACCTTATGATCCGTCTCCTGTGAGTCTAGATTTTCGAATCCGACGCAAAACTGATGGTTAATTGAAACGTTCAGGGCCTCCTAATGACGATGGAACACTAAAATTGCGTCGCGATTCAATACATCGTCCTCCAGCCGACTTGTCTCCAAGGGGATACTGCTGTCTCGGGCACTTTATGGTCGGTCTCTTGTGAGTCTAGATTTTCGAATTGGATGCAAAACTGATAGTTAATTGTAAATTTCAGGGTTTCCTAATCACGATGGAACACTCAAATGGCATCGCGGTTCAATACATCGTCCTCCAGCCGACTTGTCTCCAAGGGGATATTGCTGCCTCGGGAACCTTATGCTCCGTCTCCTGTGAGTATAGATTTTCGAATCGGACGCAAAACTGATGTTAATTGTTACGTTCAGGGCCTCCTAATGACGATGAAAATCTCAGATTGCATCGCGAATCAATACATCGTCCTCCAGCCAACTTGTCTCCAAGAGGATATTGCTGCCTCGGGCACCTTATGCTCCGTCTCCTATGAGTCTGTATTTTCGAATCGGACGCAAAACTGATGTTAATTGTAACATTCAGGGCCTCCTAATGACGATGGAAATCTCAAATTGCATCGCGATTCAATACAACGTCCTCCAGCCGACTTGTCTCCAAGGGGATATTGCTGCCTCGGGCACCTTATGGTCCGTCTCTTGTGAGTCTAGATTTTCGAATCCGACGCAAAACTGATAGGTAATTGTAACGTTCAGGGCCTTCTAATGACGAGGGAACACTCAAATTGCGACGAGATTCAATATATCGTCCTCCAGCCGACTTGTCTCCAATTGGATATAGCTGCCAGGGGCACCGTATGGTCCGTCTCCTGTGAGTCTTGATTTTCGAATCCGACGCAAAACTGATGGTTAATTGTAACGTTCAGGGCCTCCTAATGACGATGGAAATCTCAAATTTCATCGCGAATCAATACATCGTCCTCCAGCCGACTTGTCTCCAAGGGGATATTGCTGCCTCGGGCACCTTATTGTCCGTCTCCTGTGAGTCTAGTTTTTCGAATCTGACGCAAAACTGATGTTAATTGTAACGTTCAGGGCATCTAATGAAGATGGAAAACTCAAATTGCATCGCAATTTAATACATCGTCCTCCAGCCGACTTGTCTCCAAGGGGATATTTCTGCCTCAGGCACCTTATGACCCGTCACCTGTGAGTCTAGATTTTCGAATCCGACGCAAAACTGATGGTTAATTGTAACGTTCAGGGCCTCCTAAAGACGACAGAACACTCAAATTGCGTCGCGATTCAATAAATCGTCCTCCAGCCGACTTGTCTCCAAGGGGATATTGCTGCCTCGGACACCATATGGTCCGTCCCCTGTAAGTCTAGATTTTTGAATCTGACGCAAAACTGATGGTTAATTGTAACGTTCAGGGCCTCGTAATGACGATGGAAAACTCAAATTGCATGTGCGATTCAATACATCGTCCTCCAGCCGACTAGTCTCCAAGGGGATATTGCTGCCTCGGGCACTTGATGGTCCGTCTCCTGTGTGGCTAGATTTTCAAATCCGACGCAAAACTGATGGTTAATTGTAACGTTCAGTGCCTCCTAATGACGATGGAACACTCAAATTGCGTCGCGATTCAATAAATCCTCCTACAGCCAACTTGTCTCCAAGGGGATATTGCCACCTCAGGCACCTTATGGTCCGTCTCCTGTGAGTCTAGATTTTCGAATCGGACGCAAAACCGATAGTGAATTGTAACGTTCAGGGCCTCCTAATGACGATGGAAAAGTCAAATTGCATCGCGATTCAATACATCGTCCTCCAGCCGACTTGTCTCCAAGGGGATATTGCTGCCTGGGGCACCTTATGGTCCGTCTCCTGTGAGTCTAGATTTTCGAATCCGACGCAAAACTGACGGTTTATTGTAATGTTCAGGGTCTCCTAATGACGATGGAACACTCACATTCCGTCCAGATTCAATACATCGTCCTCCAGCCGACTTGTCTCCAAGGGAATATTGCTACCTTGTACAACTTATGGTCCGTCTCCTGTGAGTCTAGATTTTCAAATCGGACGCAAAACTGATAGTTAATTGTAACGTTCAGGGCCTCATAATGGCGATGGAAAACTCAAATTGCATCGCTATTCAATATATCGTCCTCCAGCCGACTTGTCTCCAAGGGGATATTGCTGCCTCGGGCACCTTATGGTCCGTCTCCTGTGAGTCTAGATTTTAGAATCCGACGCAAAACTGATGGTTAATTGTAACATTCAGGGCCTACTAATGACGATGGAAATCTCAAATTGTATCGCGATTCAATACATCGTCCTCCAGCCGACTTGTCTCGAAGGGGATATTGCTGCCTCGGGCACCGTAAGGTCCGTCCACTGTGAGTCTAGATTTTCGAATCGGTCGCAAAACTGATGTTAAATGTTACCTTCAGGGCCACCTAATGACGATGAAAATCTCAAATTGCATTCCGAATGAATACATCGTCCTCCAGTCGACATGTCTGCAAGGGGATATTGCTGCCTGGGGCACCTTACCGTCCGTCACCTGTGAGTCTAGATTTTAGAATCGGACGCAAATCCGATAGTTAATTGTAACGTTCAGGGCCTCCTAATGACGATGGAAAACTCAAATTGCATCGCGATTCAATACATCGTCCTCCAACTGACTTATCTTCAAGGGGATATTGCTGTATATGGCACCATATGGACCGACTCTTGTGAGTCTAGATTTTCGAATCCGACGCAAAACTGATGTTAATTGTAACGTTCAGGGCCTCCTGATGACAATGGAACACTCACATTCCGTCCAGATTCAATACATTGTCCACTAGCCGACTTGTCTCCAAGGGGATATTGCTGCCTCGGGCACGTTATGGTCCGTCTCCTGTGAGTCTAGAATTTCGAATCGGATGCAAAACTGATAGTTAATTGTAACGTTCAGGGCCTCCTAATGGCGATGGGAAACTCAAATTGCATCGCGATTCAATACGTCGTCCTTCAGCCGACTTGTCTCCAAGGGGTTATTGCTGCCTCGGGCACCTTATGGTCCGTCTCCTGTGAGTCTAGGTTTTCGAATCCGACGCCAAACTGATGTTAATTGTGACATTCAGGGCCTCCTATTGACGATTGAAATCTCAAATTGCATCGCGATTCGTTACATCGTCCTCCAGCCGACTTGTCTCCAAGCGGATATTGCTGCCTCGGGCACCTTATGGTCCGTTTCCTGTGCGTCTAGATTTTCGAATCGGACGCAAAACTGATAGTTAATTGTAACGTCCTGGGCTTCCTAATTACGATGGAGTACTCAAACTGCATCGCGATTCAATACATCGTCCTCCAGACGTCTTGTCTCCAAGGGGATATCGCTGCCTCGGGCACCTTATGGTCCGTCTCTTATGAGTCTAGATTTTCGAATTCGACGCAAAACTGATGGTTAATTGTAACGTTCAGGGCCGCCTAATGACGATGGAACACTCAAATTGCGTTGCGATTCAATACATCGTCCTCCAGCCAAATTGTCTCCAAGATATGCTGCTGTCTCGGACACTTTATAGTCCGTCTCCTGTGAGTCTAGATTTTCGAATCGGATGCAAAACTGATAGTTAATTGTAACTTTCAGGGCTTCCTAATCACGATGGAACACTCAAATGGCATCGCGATTCAATACATCATCCTCCAGCCGACTTGTCTCCAATGGCATATTGCTGCCTCGGACACCTTATGGTCAGTCTCTTGTGATTCTAGATTTTCGAATCGGACGCAAAACTGATAAATAATTGTAACGTTGAGGGCCTCCTAATGACGAGGGAACACCCAAATTGCGACGAGATACAATATATCGTCCTCCAGCCGACTTGTCTCCAAGGGGATATTGCTGCCTCGGGCACCTTATGGTCCGTCTCCTGTGAGTCTAGATATTCGAATCCGACGCAAAACTGATGGTTAATTGAAACAATCAGGGCCTCCTAATGACGATGGAACACTCAAATTGCGTCGCGATTCAATACATCGTCCTCCAGCCGACTTGTCTACAAGGGGATTATGCTGCCTTGGGCACTTTGTGGTCCGTCTCCTGCGAGTCTAGATTTTCGAATCCGACGCAAAACTGATAGTTAATTGTAGCGTTCAGGGCCTCCTAATGGCGATGAAAATCTCAAATTGCATCGCGATTCAATACATCGTCCTCCAGCCGACATGTCTCCAAGGGGATATTGCTGCCTCGGGCACCTTATGGTCCGTCTCCTGTGAGTGTAGATTTTCGAATCCGACGCAAAACTGATAGTTAATTGTAACGCACAGGGCCTCTAATGACGATGGAAAACTCAAATTGCAACGCAATTCAATACATCGTCCTCCAGCCGACTTGTCTCCAAGGGGATATTGCTGCCTCAGGCACCTTATGCTCCGTCTCCTTTGAGTCTAGATTTTCGAATCGGACGCAAAACTGATGGTTAATTGTAACGTTCAGGGCCTCCTAACGGCGTTGAAAATCTCAAATTGCATCGCGAATCAATACATCGTCATCCAGCCGACTTGTCTCCAAGGGGATATTGCTGCCTCGGGCACCTTATGGTCCGTCTCTTGTGAGTCTAGATTTTCGAATCCGACGCAAAACTGATGGTTAATTGAAACGTTCAGGGCCTCTTAATGATGATGGAACACTCAAATTGCGTCGCGATTCAATACATCTTCCTCCAGCCGACTTGTCTACAAGGGGATATTGCTGCCTTGGGCACCTTATGGTCCGTGTCCTGTGAGTCTAGATTTTCGAATCGGACGCAAAACTGATGTTAATTGTAACATTCAGGGCCTCCTAATGACGATGGAAATCTCAAATAGAATCGCGATTCAATACATCGTCCTCCAGCCGACTCCAAGGTGATATTGCTGCCTCGGGCACCTTATGGTCCGTCTCCTGTGAGCCTAGATTTTCGAATCCGACGCAAAACTGATGATTAATTGTAACGTTCAGGGCCTGCTAATGACGATGGAAAACTCAAATTGCATCGAGATTTAATACATAGTCCTCCAGCCGACTTGTCTCCAAGGGGATATTGCTGCATCGGACATCCCCTGTAAGTCTAGATTTTCGAATCCGACGCAAAACTGCCGGTTAATTGTAACGTCCAGGGCCTCCTAATGACGATGGAAAACTCAAATTGCATGTGCGATTCAATACATCGTCCTCCAGCCGACTAGTCTCCAAGGGGATATTGCTGCCTGGGGCACATTATGGTCCGTCTCCTGTGAGTCTAGATTTTCGAATCCGACGCCAAACTGATGTTAATTGTAACATTCAGGGCCTCCTAATGACGATTGAAATCTCAAATTGCATCGCGATTCAATACATCGTCCTCCAGCGGAATTGTCTCCAAGAGGATATTGCTGCCTCGGGCACCTTATGGTCCGTCTCTTGTCAGTCTAGATTTTCGAATCGGACGCAAAAGTGATGGTTAATTGTAACGTTCAGGGCCACCTAATGACGATGGAACACTCAAATTGCGTCGCGATTCAATATATCGTCCTCTGGCCGTCTTGTGTCCAAGGGGATATTGCTGCCTGGGGCACCTTATGGTCCGTCTCCTGTGAGTTTAGATTTTCGAATCCGACGCAAAACTGATGGTTAATTGTAAAGTTCAGGGTCTCCTAATGACGATGGAACACTCACATTCCGTCCAGATTCAATACATCGTCCTCCAGCCGACTTGTCTCCTAGGGAATATTTCTGCCTCGTACACCATATGGTCCGTCTCCTGTGAGTCTAGATGTTCGAATCCGACGCAAAACTGATAGTTAATTGTAAGGTTCAGGGCCTCCTAATGGCGATGAAAATCTCAAACTACATCGAGATTCAATACATCGTCCTCCAGCCGACTTGTCTCCAAGGGGATAGTGTTGCCTCGGGAACTTTATGGTCCGTCTCCTGTGAGTCTAGTTTTTCGAATCTGACGGAAAACTGATGTTAATTGTAACATTCAGGGCCTCCTAATGACGATGGAAATCTCAAATTGCATCGCTATTCAATACATCGTCCTCCAGCCGACTTGTCTCCAAGGGGATATTGCGGCCTCGGGCACCTTATGCTGCGTCTCCTGTGAGTCTAGATTTTCGAATCGGACGCAAAACTGATGTTAATTGTTACGTTCAGGGCCTCCTAATGACGATGAAAATCTCAGATTGCATAGCGAATCAATACATCGTCGTCCAGCCAACTTGTCTCCAAGGGGATATTGCTGCCTCGGGCACCTTATGCTCCGTCTCCTGTGAGTCTGTATTTTCGAATCGGACGCAAAACTGATGTTAATTGTAACATTCAGGGCCTCCTGATGACGATGGAAATCTCAAATTGCATCGCGATTCAATACATCGTCCTCCAGCCGACTTGTCTCCAAGGGGATATTGCTGCCTCGGGCACCTTATGGTCCGTCTCCTGTGAGTCTACATTTTCGAATCGGATGCAAAACTGATAGTTAATTGTAACTTTCAGGGCTTCCTAATCACGATGGAACACTCAAATGGCATCGCGATTCAATGCATCGTCCTCCAGGCGACTTGTCTCCAAGGGGATATTGCTGCCTCGGGCACCTTATGGTCCGTCTCCTGTGAGTCTAGATTTTCGAATCCGACGCAAAGCTGATGGTTAATTGAAACGTTCAGGGCCTCCTAATGACGATGGAACACTCAAATTGCGCCGCGATTCAATACATCGTCCTCCTGCCGACTTCTCTACAAGGGGATATTGCTGCCTTGGGCACCTTATGGTCCGTTTCCTGCGAGTCTAGATTTTCGAATCGGACGAAAACTGATAGGTAATTGTAACGTTGAGGGCCTCCTTTTGACGAGGGAACACTCAAATTGCGACGAGATACAATATATCGTCCTCCAGCCGACTTGTCTCCAAGGGAATATTTCTGCCTCGCACACCTTATGGTCCGTCTCCTGTGAGTGTAGATTTTCGAATCCGACGCAAAACTGATAGTTAATTGTAACGTACAGGGCCTCTAATGACGATGGAAAACTCAAATTGCAACGCAATTCAATACATCGTCCTCCAGCCGACTTGTCTCCAAGGGGATATTGCTGCCTCAGGCACCTTATGCTCCGTCTCCTTTGAGTCTAGATTTTCGAATCGGACGCAAAACTGATGGTTAATGATAACGTTCAGGGCCTCCTAACGGCGATGAAAATCTCAAATTGCATCGCGATTCAATACATCTTCCTCCAGCCGACTTGTCTACAAGGGGATATTGCTGCCTTGGGCACCTTATGGTCCGTGTCCTGTGAGTCTAGATTTTCGAATCGGACGCAAAACTGATGTTAATTGTAACATTCAGGGCCTCCTAATGACGATGGAAATCTCAAATAGCATCGCGATTCAATACATCGTCCTCCAGCCGACTCCAAGGTGATATTGCTGCCTCGGGCACCTTATGATCCGTCTCTTGTGAGCCTAGATTTTCGAATCCGACGCAAAACTGATGATTAATTGTAACGCTCAGGGCCTGCCAATGACGATGGAAAACTCAAATTGCATCGAGATTTAATACATCGTCCTCCAGCCGACTTGTCTCCAAGGGGATATTGCTGCCTCGGACATCCCCTGTAAGTCTAGATTTTCGAATCCGACGCAAAACTGCCGGTTAATTGTAACGTCCAGTGCCTCCTAATGACGATGGAAAACTCAAATTGCATGTGCGATTCAATACATCGTCCTCCAGCCGACTAGTCTCCAAGGGGATATTGCTGCCTGGGGCACATTATGGTCCGTCTTCTGTGAGTCTAGATTTTCGAATCCGACGCCAAACTGATGTTAATTGTAACATTCAGGGCCTCCTAATGACGATTGAAATCTCAAATTGCATCGCGATTCAATACATCGTCCTCCAGCGGAATTGTCTCCAAGAGGATATTGCTGCCTCGGGCACCTTATGGTCCGTCTCTTGTCAGTCTAGATTTTCGAATCGGACGCAAAAGTGATGGTTAATTGTAACGTTCAGGGCCACCTAATGACGATGGAACACTCAAATTGCGTCGCGATTCAATATATCGTCCTCTGGCCGTCTTGTGTCCAAGGGGATATTGCTGCCTGGGGCACCTTATGGTCCGTCTCCTGTGAGTTTAGATTTTCGAATCCGACGCAAAACTGATGGTTAATTGTAAAGTTCAGGGTCTCCTAATGACGATGGAACACTCACATTCCGTCCAGATTCAATACATCGTCCTCCAGCCGACTTGTCTCCTAGGGAATATTTCTGCCTCGTACACCATATGGTCCGTCTCCTGTGAGTCTAGATGTTCGAATCCGACGCAAAACTGATAGTTAATTGTAACGTTCAGGGCCTCCTAATGTCGATGGAAAACTCAAATTGCATCGCGATTCAATACATCGTCCTCCAGCCGACTTGTCTCCAAGGGGATATTGCTGCCTCGGGCACCTTATGATCCGTCTCCTGTGAGTGTAGATTTTCGAATCCGACGCAAAATTGATAGTTAATTGTAACGTTCAGGGCCTCTAATGACGATGGAAATCTCAAATTGCATAGAGATTCAATACATCGTCCTCCAGCCAACTTGTCTCCAAGGGGATATTGCTGCCTCGGGCACCTTACGGTCCGTCTCCTGTGAGTCTACATTTTCGAATCGGATGCAAAACTGGTAGTTAATTGTAACTTTCAGGGCTTCCTAATCACGATGGAACACTCAAATGGCATCGCGATTCAATACATCGTCCTCCAGGCGACTTGTCTCCAAGGGGACATTGCTGCCTCGGGCACCTTATGGTCCGACTCCTGTGAGTCTAGATTTTCGAATCGGACGCAAAACTGATAGTTAATTGTAACGTTCAGGGCCTCCTAATGGCGATGGAAAACTCAAATTGCATCGCGATTCAATACATCGTCCTCCAGCCGACTTGTCTCCAAGGGGATATTGCTGCCTCCGGCACCTTATGGTCCGTCTCCTGTGAGTCTAGATTTTCGAATCCGACGCAAAGCTGATGGTTAATTGAAACGTTCAGGGCCTCCTAATGACGATGGAACACTCAAATTGCGCCGCGATTCAATACATCGTCCTCCTGCCGACTTGTCTACAAGGGGATATTGCTGCCTTGGGCACCTTATGGTCCGTCTCCTGCGAGTCTAGATTTTCGAATCGGACGAAAACTGATAGGTAATTGTAACGTTGAGGGCCTCCTTTTGACGATGGAACACTCAAATTGCGACGAGATACAATATATCGTCCTCCAGCCGACTTGTCTCCAAGGGAATATTTCTGCCTCGCACACCTTATGGTCCATCTCCTGTGAGTCTAGATTTTGGAATCGGACGCAAAACTGATAGTTAATTGTAACGATCAGGGCCTCTAGTGACGACGGAAAACTCAAATTGCAACGCGATTTGATACATCGTCTTCCAGCCGACTTGTCTCCAAGGGGATATTGCTGCCTCGGGCACCTTATGGTCCGTCTCCTGTGAGTCTAGATTTTCGAATCGGACGCAAAACTCATGGTTAATTGTAACGTTCAGGGCCTCCTAACGGCGATGAAAATCTCAAATTGCATCACGAATCAATACATCGTCCTCCAGCCGACTTGTCTCCAAGGGGATATTGCTGCCTCGGGCACCTTATGGTCCGTCTCCTGTGAGTCTAGATTTTGGAATCCGACGCAAAACTGATGTTAATTGTAACATTCAGGGCCTCCTAATGACGATGGATATCTCAAATTGCATCGCGATTCAATACATCGTCCTCCAGCCGACTCCAAGGTGATATTGCTGCCTCGGGCACCTTATGATCCGTCTCCTGTGAGTCTAGATTTTCGAATCCGACGCAAAACTGATGATTAATTGTAACGTTCAGGGCCTCCTAATGACGATGGAAAACTCAAATTGCATCGCGATTTAATACATCGTCCTCAAGCCGACTTGTCTCCAAGGGGATATTGCTGCCTCAGGCACCTTATGGTCCGTCTCCTGAGAGTCTAGATTTTCGAATCCGACGCAAAACTGATGGTAAATTGTAATTTTCAGGGCCTCCTAATGACGATGGAAAACACAAATTGCATGTGCGATTCAATACATCGTCCTCCAGCCCACTAGTCTCCAAGGGGAAATTGCTGCCTGGGGCACCTTATGGTCCGTCTCCTGTGAGTCTAGATTTTCAAATCCGACGCAAAACTGATGGTTAATTGTAACGTTCAGTGCCTCCTAATGACGATGGAAAACTCAAATTGGATCGCGATTCAATACATCGTCCTCCAGCTGACTTGTCTTCAAGTGGATATTGCTGCCTATGGCACCTTATGGTCCGTCTCTTGTGAGTCTAGATTTTCGAATCGGACGCAAAACTGATGGTTAATTGTAACATTCAGGGTCTCCTGATGACAATGGAACACTCACATTCCGTCCAGATTCAATACATTGTCCTCCAGCCGACTTGTCTCCAAGGGGATATTGCTGCCTAGGGCACCTTATGGTCCGTCTCCTGTGAGTCTAGATTTTCGAATCGGATGCAAAACTGATAGTTAATTGTAACGTTCAGGTCCTCCTAATGGCGATTGAAAACTCAAATTGCATCGCGATTCAACACGTTGTACTTCAGCCGACTTGTCTCCAAGGGGTTATAGCTGCCTCGGGCACCTTATGGTCCGTCTCCTGTGAGTCTAGATTCTCGAATCCGACTCCAAACTGATGTTAATTGTAACATTCAGGGCCTCCTAATGACGATGGAACACTCAAATTTTGTCGCGATTCAATACATCGTCCTCCAGCCGACTTGTCTCCTAGGGAATATTTCTGCCTCGTACACCATATGGTCCGTCTCCTGTGAGTCTAGATGTTCGAATCCGACGCAAAACTGATAGTTAATTGTAACGTTCAGGGCCTCCTAATGGCGATGAATATCTCAAACTACATCGAGATTCAATACATCGTCCTCCAGCCGACTTGTCTCCAAGGGGATAGTGCTGCCTCGGGAACTTTATGGTCCGTCTCCTGTGAGGCTAGTTTTTCGAATCTGACGGAAAACTGATGTTAATTGTAACATTCAGGGCCTCCTAATGACGATGGAAATCTCAAATTGCATCGCGATTCAATACATCGTCCTCAGCCGACTTGTCTCCAAGGGGATATTGCTGTCTCGGGCACCTTATGATCCGTCTCCTGTGAGTGTAGATTTTCGAATCCGACGCAAAACTGATAGTTAATTGTAACGTTCAGGGCCTTTAATGACGATGGAAATCTCAAATTGCATAGCGATTCAATACATCGTCCTCCAGCCAACTTGTCTCCAAGGGGATATTGCTGCCTCGGGCACCTTACGGTCCGTCTCCTGTGAGTCTACATTTTCGAATCGGATGCAAAACTGGTAGTTAATTGTAACTTTCAGGGCTTCCTAATCACAATGGAACACTCAAATGGCATCGCGATTCAATACATCGTCCTCCAGGCGACTTGTCTCCAAGGGGATATTGCTGCCTCGGGCACCTTATGGTCCGACTCCTGTGAGTCTAGATTTTCGAATCGGACGCAAAACTGATAGTTAATTGTAACGTTCAGGGCCTCCTAATGGCGATGGAAAACTCAAATTGCATCGCGATTCAATACATCGTCCTCCAGCCGACTTGTCTCCAAGGGGATATTGCTGCCTCCGGCACCTTATGGTCCGTCTGATGTGAGTCTAGATTTTCGAATCCGACGCAAAGCTGATGGTTAATTGAAACGTTCAGGGCCTCCTAATGACGATGGAACACTCAAATTGCGCCACGATTCAATACATCGTCCTTCTGCCGGCTTGTCTACAAGGGGATATTGCTGCCTTGGGCACCTTATGGTCCGTCTCCTGCGAGTCTAGATTTTCGAATCGGACGAAAACTGATAGGTAATTGTAACGTTGAGGGCCTCCTTTTGACGATGGAACACTCAAATTGCGACGAGATACAATATATCGTCCTCCAGCCGACTTGTCTCCAAGGGAATATTTCTGCCTCGCACACCTTATGGTCCATCTCCTGTGAGTCTAGATTTTGGAATCGGACGCAAAACTGATAGTTAATTGTAACGATCAGGGCCTCTAGTGACGATGGAAAACTCAAATTGCAACGCGATTTAATACATCGTCTTCCAGCCGACTTGTCTCCAAGGGGATATTGCTGCCTCGGGCACCTTATGGTCCGTCTCCTGTGAGTCTAGATTTTCGAATCGGACGCAAAACTCATGGTTAATTGTAACGTTCAGGGCCTCCTAACGGCGATGAAAATCTCAAATTGCATCACGAATCAATACATCGTCTTCCAGCCGACTTGTCTCCAAGGGGAAATTGCTGCCTGGGGCACCTTATGGTCCGTCTCCTGTGAGTCTAGATTTTCAAATCCGACGCAAAACTGATGGTTAATTGTAACGTTCAGTGCCTCCTAATGACGATGGAAAACTCAAATTGCGTCGCGATTCAATAAATCTTCCTCCAGCCGACTGGTCTCCAAGGGGATATTGCCGCCTCAGGCACCTTATGGTCCGTCACCTGTGAGTCAAGATTTTCGAATCGGAAGCAAAACCGATAGTTAATTGTAACGTTAACGGCCTCCTAATGACGATGGAAAACTCAAATTGGATCGCGATTCAATACATCGTCCTCCAGCTGACTTGTCTTCAAGTGGATATTGCTGCCTATGGCACCTTATGGTCCGTCTCTTGTGAGTCTAGATTTTCGAATCGGACGCAAAACTGATGGTTAATTGTAACATTCAGGGCCTCCTGATGACAATGGAACACTCACATTCCGTCCAGATTCAATACATTGTCCTCCAGCCGACTTGTCTCCAAGGGGATATTGCTGCCTCGGGCACCTTATGGTCCGTCTCCTGTGAGTCTAGATTTTCGAATCGGATGCAAAACTGATAGTTAATTGTAACGTTCAGGTCCTCCTAATGGCGATGGAAAACTCAAATTGCATCGCGATTCAACACGTCGTCCTTCAGCCGACTTGTCTCCAAGGGGTTATAGCTGCCTCGGGCACCTTATGGTCCGTCTCCTGTGAGTCTAGATTCTCGAATCCGACTCCAAACTGATGTTAATTGTAACATTCAGGGCCTCCTAATGACGATGGAACACTCAAATTTTATCGCGATTCAATACATCGTCCTCCAGCCGACTTGTCTCCAAGATATGCTGCTGTCTCGGGCTCTTTATAGTCCGTCTCCTGTGAGACTAGATTTTCGAATCGGATGCAAAACTGATAGTTAATTGTAACTTTCAGGGCTTCATAATCACGATGGAACACTCAAATGGCATCGCGATTCAATACATCGTCCTCCAGCCGACTTGTCTCCAAGGGGATATTGCTGCCTCGGGCACCTTATGGTCCGTCTCTTATGAGTCTAGATTTTCGAATCGGACGCAAAACTGATACGTAATTGTAACGTTGAGGGCTTCCTAATGACGAGGGAACACTCAAATTGCGACGAGATTCAATATATCGTCCTCCAGCCGACTTGTCTCCAAGGGGATATTGCTGCCTGGGGCACCTTATGGTCCGTCTCCTGTGAGTTTAGATTTTCGAATCCGTCGCAAAACTGATGGTTAATTGTAACGTTCAGGGTCTCCTAATGACGATGGAACACTCACGTTCCGTCCAGATTCAATACATCGTCCTCCAGCCGACTTGTCTCCTAGGGAATATTTCTGCCTGGTACAACTTATGGTACGTCTCCTGTGAGTCTAGATTTTCGAATCGCACGCAAAACTGATAGTTAATTGTAACGTTCAGGGCCTCCTAATGGCGATGGAAAACTCAAATTGCATCGCGATTCAATACATCGTCCTCCAGCCGACTTGTCTCCAATGGGATATTGCTGCCTTGGGCACCTTATGGTCCGTCTCCTGCGAGTCTAGATTTCCGAATCCGACGCAAAACTGATAGTTAATTGATACGTTCAGGGCCTCCTAATGGCGATGAAAATCTCAAATTGCATCGCGAATCAATACATCGTCCTCCAGCCGACTTGTCTCCAAGGGGATATTGCTGCCTTGGGCACCTTATGGTCCGTCTCCTGCGAGACTAGATTTCCGAATCCGACAAAAAACTGATAGTTAATTGTAACGTTCAGGGCCTCCTAATGGCGATGAAAATCTCAAATTGCATCGCGAATCAATACATCGTCCTCCAGCCGACTTGTCTCCAAGGGGATATTGCTGCCTCGGGCACCTTATGGTCCGTCTCCTGTGAGTCTAGTTTTTCGAATCTGACGCAAAACTGATGTTAATTGTAACATTCAGGGCCTCCTAATGACGATGGTAATCTCAAATTGCATCGCGATTCAATACATCGTCCTCCAGCCGACTTGTCTCCAAGGGGATATTGCTGCCTTGGGCACCTTATGGTCCGTCTCCTGTGAGTGTAGATTTTCGAATCCGACGCAAAACTGATAGTTAATTGTAACGTTCAGGGCAACTAATCACGATGGAAAACTCAAATTGCATCGCGATTCAATACATCGTCCTCCAGCCGGCTTGTCTCCACGGGGATATTGCTGCCTCGGGCACCTTATGGTCCGTCTACTGTGAGTCTAGATTTTCGAATCGGACGGAAAACTGATGGTTAATTGTAACGTTCAAGGCCTCCAAACGGCGTTGAAAATCTCAAATTGCATCGCGAATCAATACATCGTCCTCCAGCCGACTTGTCTCCAAGGGGATATTGCTGCCTCCGGCACCTTATGGTCCGTCTCCTGTGAGTCTAGTTTTTCGAATCTGACGCAAAACTGATGTTAATTACAACATTCAGGGCCTCCAAACGGCGTTGAAAATCTCAAATTGCATCGCGAATCAATACATCGTCCTCCAGCCGACTTGTCTCCAAGGGGATATTGCTGCCTCCGGCACCTTATGGTCCGTCTCCTGTGAGTCTAGTTTTTCGAATCTGACGCAAAACTGATGTTAATTACAACATTCAGGGCCTCCTAATGACGATGGAAATCTCAAATTGTATCGCGATTCAATACATCGTCCTCCAGCCGACTTGTCTCCAAGGGGATATTGCTGCCTCGGGCACCTTATGATCCGTGTCCTGTGAGTGTAGATTTTTGTATCCGACGCAAAACTGATAGTTAATTGTAACGTTCAGGGCAACTAATGACGATGGAAAACTCAAATTGCATCGCGATTCAATACATCGTCCTCCAGCCGGCTTGTCTCCACGGGGATATTGCTGCCTCGGGCACCTTATGGGTCGTCTACTGTGAGTCTAGATTTTCGAATCGGTCGCGAAATTGATGTTAATTGTTACGTTCAGGGCCTCCTAATGACGATGAAAATCTCAAATTGCATCGCGAATCAATACATCGTCCTCCAGCCAACTTGTCTCCAAGGGGATATTGCTGCCTCGGGCACCTTATGCTCCGTCTCGTGTGAGTGTGTATTTTCGAATCGGACGCAAAACAGATGTTAATTGTAACATTCAGGGCCTCCTAATGACGATGGAAATCTCAAATTGCATCGCGATTCAATACATCGTCCTCCAGCCGACTTGTCTCCAAGGGGATATTGCTGCCTCGGGCACCTTATGGTCCGTCTACTGTGAGTCTAAATTCTCGAATCCGACGCAAATATGATGGTTAATTGTAACGTTCAGGGCCTCCTAATGACGATGGAACACTCAAATTGCGTCGCGATTCAATAATACGTCCTCCAGCCGACTTGTCTCCAAGGGGATATTGCTGCCTCGGACACCTTATGGTCCGTCTCTTGTGAGTCAAGATTTTCGAATCCGACGCAAAACTGATGGTTAATTGTAACGTTCAGGGCCTCCTAATGACGATGGAAAACTCAAATTGCATCGCGATTCAATACATCGTCCTCCAGCCGACATGTCTCCAAGGGGATATTGCTGCCTCGGGCACCTTATGGTCCGTCTCCTGTGAGTCTAGATTTTCGAATCCGACGCAAAACTGATGGTTAATTGAAACGTTCATCGCCTCCTAATGACGATGGAACACTCAAATTGTGCCGCGATTCAATACATCGTCCTCCAGCCGACTTATCTGCAAGGGGATATTGCTTCCTTAGGCACCTTATGGTCCGTCTCCTGCGAGTCTAGATTTTCGAATCCGACGCAAAACTGATGTTAATTCTAACATTCAGGGCCTCCTAATGACGATGGAAATCTCAAATTGCATCGCGAATCAATACATCGTCCTCCAGCCGACTTGTCTCCAAGGGGATATTGCTGCCTCGGGCACCTTATGGTCCGTCTACTGTGAGTCTAGATTTTCGAATCTGACGCAAAACTGATGTTAATTCTAACATTCAGGGCCTCCTAATGACGATGGAAATCTCAAATTGCATCGCGAATCAATACATCGTCCTCCAGCCGACTTGTCTCCAAGGGGATATTGCTGCCTCGGGCACCTTATGGTCCGTCTACTGTGAGTCTAGATTTTCGAAACGGTCGCAAAACTGATGTTAATTGTTACGTTCAGGGCCTCCTAGTGACGATGAAATTCTCAAATTGCATCGCGAATCAATACATCGTCCTCCAGCCAACTTGTCTCCCAGGGGTTATTACTGCCTCGGGCACCTTATGCTCCGTCTCCTGTGAGTCTGTATTTTCGAATCGGACGCAAAACTGATGTTAATTATAACATTCAGGGCCTCCTAATGACGATTGGAATCTCAAATTACATCGCGATTCAATACATCGTCCTCCAGCCGACTTGTCTCCAAGGGGATATTGCCGCCTCGGTTACCTTATGGTCCGTCTACTATGAGTCTAGATTTTCGAATCCGACGCAAATCTGATGGTTAATTGTAACGTTCAGGGCCTACTAATGACGATGGAGCACTCAAACTGCATCGCGATTCAATACATCGTCTCATAGCCGACTTGTCTCGAATGGGATATTGCTGCCTCGGGCACCTTATGGTCCGTCTTTTGTGAGTCAAGATTTTCGAATCCGACGCAAAACTGATGGTTAATTGTAACGTTCAGGGCCTCCTAATGACGATGGAACACTCAAATTGCGACGCGATTGAATACATCGTCCTCCAGCCGACTTGTCTCCAACGGGATATTGCTGTCTCGGGCACTTTATGTTCCGTCTCCTGTGAGTCTAGATTTTCGAATCGGATGCAAAACTGATAGTAAATTGTAACTTTCAGGGCATCCTAATGGCGATGGAAAACTCAAATTGCATCGCGATTCAATACATCGTCCTCCAGCCGACTTGTCTCCAAGGGGATATTGCTGCCTCGGGCACCTTATGGTCCGTCTCCTGTGAGTCTAGATTTTCGAATCCGACACAAAACTGATGGTTAATTGAAACGGTCAGGGCCTCCTAATGACGATGGAACACTCAAATTTTGTCGCGATTCAATACATCGCCCTCCAGCCGACTTGTCTCCAAGATATGCTGCTGTCTCGGGCACTTTATAGTCCGTCTCCTGTGAGACTAGATTTTCGAATCGGATGCAAAACTGATAGTTAATTGTAACTTTCAGGGCTTCCTAATCACGATGGAACACTCAAATGGCATCGCGATTCAATACATCGTCCTCCAGCCGACTTGTCTCCAAGGGGATATTGCTGCCTCGGGCACCTTATGGTCCGTCTCTTATGAGTCGAGATTTTCGAATCGGACGCAAAACTGATAGTTAATTGTAACGTTCAGGGCCTCCTAATAGCGATGAAAATCTTAAATTGCATCGCGAATCAATACATCGTCCTCCAGCCGACTTGTCTCCAAGGGGATATTGCTGCCTTGGGCACCTAATGGTCCGTCTCCTGCGAGTCTAGATTTCCGAATCCGACGCAAAACTGATAGTTAATTGCAACATTCAGGGCCTCCTAATGGCAATGAAAATCTCAAATTGCATCGCGAATCAATACATCGTCCTCCAGCCGACTTGTCTCCAAGGGGATATTGCTACCTTGGGCACCTTATGGCCGTCTCCTGTGAGTCTAGTTTTTCGAATCTGACGCAAAACTGATGTTAATTGTAACATTCAGGGCCTCCTAATGACGATGGATATCTCAAATTGCATCGCGATTCAATACATCGTCCTCCAGACGACTTGTCTCGAAGGGGATATTGCTGCCTCGGGCACCTTATGATCCGTCTCCTGTGAGTGTAGATTTTCGAATCCGACGCAAAACTGATAGTTAATTGTAACGTTCAGGGCCACTAATGACGATGGAAAACTCAAATTGCATCGCGATTCAATACATCGTCCTCCAGCCGACTTGTCTCCAAGGGGATATTGCTGTCTGGGGCACCTTATGCTCTGTCTCCTGTGAGTCTGTATTTTCGAATCGGACGCAAAACTGATAGTTAATTGTAACGGTCAGGGCCTCCTAATGGCGATGGAAAACTCAAATTGCATCGCGATTCAATACATCGTCCTCCAGCCGACTTGTCTCCAATGGGATATTGCTGCCTTGTCACCTTATGGTCCGTCTCCTGCGAGTCTAGATTTCCGAATCCGACGCAAAACTGATAGTTAATTGATACGTTCAGGGCCTCCTAATGGCGATGAAAATCTCAAATTGCATCGCGAATCAATACATCGTCCTCCAGCCGACTTGTCTCCAAGGGGATATTGCTGCCTTGGGCACCTTATGGTCCGTCTCCTGCGAGTCTAGATTTCCGAATCCGACGCAAAACTGATAGTTAATTGATACGTTCAGGGCCTCCTAATGGCGATGAAAATCTCAAATTGCATCGCGAATCAATACATCGTCCTCCAGCCGACTTGTCTCCAAGGGGATATTGCTGCCTTGGGCACCTTATGGTCCGTCTCCTGCGAGTCTAGATTTCCGAATCCGACAAAAAACTGATAGTTAATTGTAACGTTCAGGGCCTCCTAATGGCGATGAAAATCTCAAATTGCATCGCGAATCAATACATCGTCCTCCAGCCGACTTGTCTCCAAGGGGATATTGCTGCCTCGGGCACCTTATGGTCCGTCTCCTGTGAGTCTAGTTTTTCGAATCTGACGCAAAACTGATGTTAATTGTAACATTCAGGGCCTCCTAATGACGATGGTAATCTCAAATTGCATCGCGATTCAATACATCGTCCTCCAGCCGACTTGTCTCCAAGGGGATATTGCTGCCTTGGGCACCTTATGGTCCGTCTCCTGTGAGTGTAGATTTTCGAATCCGACGCAAAACTGATAGTTAATTGTAACGTTCAGGGCAACTAATCACGATGGAAAACTCAAATTGCATCGCGATTCAATACATCGTCCTCCAGCCGGCTTGTCTCCACGGGGATATTGCTGCCTCGGGCACCTTATGGTCCGTCTACTGTGAGTCTAGATTTTCGAATCGGACGGAAAACTGATGGTTAATTGTAACGTTCAAGGCCTCCAAACGGCGTTGAAAATCTCAAATTGCATCGCGAATCAATACATCTTCCTCCAGCCGACTTGTCTCCAACGGGATATTGCTGCCTCCGGCACCTTATGGTCCGTCTCCTGTGAGTCTAGTTTTTCGAATCTGACGCAAAACTGATGTTAATTACAACATTCAGGGCCTCCTAATGACGATGGAAATCTCAAATTGTATCGCGATTCAATACATCGTCCTCCAGCCGACTTGTCTCCAAGGGGATATTGCTGCCTCGGGCACCTTATGATCCGTGTCCTGTGAGTGTAGATTTTTGTATCCGACGCAAAACTGATAGTTAATTGTAACGTTCAGGGCAACTAATGACGATGGAAAACTCAAATTGCATCGCGATTCAATACATCGTCCTCCAGCCGGCTTGTCTCCACGGGGATATTGCTGCCTCGGGCACCTTATGGGTCGTCTACTGTGAGTCTAGATTTTCGAATCGGTCGCGAAATTGATGTTAATTGTTACGTTCAGGGCCTCCTAATGACGATGAAAATCTCAAATTGCATCGCGAATCAATACATCGTCCTCCAGCCAACTTGTCTCCAAGGGGATATTGCTGCCTCGGGCACCTTATGCTCCGTCTCGTGTGAGTGTGTATTTTCGAATCGGACGCAAAACAGATGTTAATTGTAACATTCAGGGCCTCCTAATGACGATGGAAATCTCAAATTGCATCGCGATTCAATACATCGTCCTCCAGCCGACTTGTCTCCAAGGGGATATTGCTGCCTCGGGCACCTTATGGTCCGTCTACTGTGAGTCTAAATTCTCGAATCCGACGCAAATATGATGGTTAATTGTAACGTTCAGGGCCTCCTAATGACGATGGAACACTCAAATTGCGTCGCGATTCAATAATACGTCCTCCAGCCGACTTGTCTCCAAGGGGATATTGCTGCCTCGGACACCTTATGGTCCGTCTCTTGGGAGTCAAGATTTTCGAATCCGACGCAAAACTGATGGTTAATTGTAACGTTCAGGGCCTCCTAATGACGATGGAAAACTCAAATTGCATCGCGATTCAATACATCGTCCTCCAGCCGACATGTCTCCAAGGGGATATTGCTGCCTCGGGCACCTAATGGTCCGTCTCCTGTGAGTCTAGATTTTCGAATCCGACGCAAAACTGATGGTTAATTGAAACGTTCATCGCCTCCTAATGACGATGGAACACTCAAATTGTGCCGCGATTCAATACATCGTCCTCCAGCCGACTTATCTGCAAGGGGATATTGCTTCCTTAGGCACCTTATGGTCCGTCTCCTGCGAGTCTAGATTTCCGAATCCGACGCAAAACCGATAGTTAATTGCAACGTTCAGGGCCTCCTAATGGCAATGAAAATCTCAAATTGCATCGCGAATCAATACATCGTCCTCCAGCCGACTTGTCTCCAAGGGGATATTGCCGCCTCGGGTACCTTATGGTCCGTCTACTATGAGTCTAGATTTTCGAATCCGACGCAAATCTGATGGTTAATTGTAACGTTCAGGGCCTACTAATGACGATGGAGCACTCAAACTGCATCGCGATTCAATACATCGTCTCATAGCCGACTTGTCTCGAATGGGATATTGCTGCCTCGGGCACCTTATGGTCCGTCTCTTGTGAGTCAAGATTTTCGAATCCGACGCAAAACTGATGGTTAATTGTAACGTTCAGGGCCTCCTAATGACGATGGAACACTCAAATTGCGTCGCGATTGAATACATCGTCCTCCAGCCGACTTGTCTCCAACGGGATATTGCTGTCTCGGGCACTTTATGTTCCGTCTCCTGTGAGTCTAGATTTTCGAATCGGATGCAAAACTGATAGTAAATTGTAACTTTCAGGGCATCCTAATGGCGATGGAAAACTCAAATTGCATCGCGATTCAATACATCGCCCTCCAGCCGACTTGTCTCCAAGATATGCTGCTGTCTCGGGCACTTTATAGTCCGTCTCCTGTGAGACTAGATTTTCGAATCGGATGCAAAACTGATAGTTAATTGTAACATTCAGGGCTTCCTAATCACGATGGAACACTCAAATGGCATCGCGATTCAATACATCGTCCTCCAGCCGACTTGTCTCCAAGGGGATATTGCTGCCTCGGGCACCTTATGGTCCGTCTCTTATGAGTCGAGATTTTCGAATCGGACGCAAAACTGATAGTTAATTGTAACGTTCAGGGCCTCCTAATAGCGATGAAAATCTCAAATTGCATCGCGAATCAATACATCGTCCTCCAGCCGACTTGTCTCCAAGGGGATATTGCTGCCTTGGGCACCTAATGGTCCGTCTCCTGCGAGTCTAGATTTCCGAATCCGACGCAAAACCGATAGTTAATTGCAACGTTCAGGGCCTCCTAATGGCAATGAAAATCTCAAATTGCATCGCGAATCAATACATCGTCCTCCAGCCGACTTGTCTCCAAGGGGATATTGCTACCTTGGGCACCTTATGGCCGTCTCCTGTGAGTCTAGTTTTTCGAATCTGACGCAAAACTGATGTTAATTGTAACATTCAGGGCCTCCTAATGACGATGGAAATCTCAAATTGCATCGCGATTCAATACATCGTCCTCCAGACGACTTGTCTCCAAGGGGATATTGCTGCCTCGGGCACCTTATGATCCGTCTCCTGTGAGTGTAGATTTTCGAATCCGACGCAAAACTCATAGTTAATTGTAACGTTCAGGGCCACTAATGACGATGGAAAACTCAAATTGCATCGCGATTCAATACATCGTCCTCCAGCCGACTTGTCTCCAAGGGGATATTGCTGTCTGGGGCACCTTATGCTCTGTCTCCTGTGAGTCTGTATTTTCGAATCGGACGCAAAACTGATGTTAATTGTAACATTCAGGGCTTCCTAATGACGATGGAAATCTCAAATTGCATCGCGATTCAATATATCGTCCTCCAGCCGACTTGTCTCCAAGGGGATATTGCTGCCTCGGGCACCTTATGGTCCGTCTACTGTGAGTCTAAATTCTCGAATCCGACGCAAATATGATGGTTAATTCTAACGTTCAGGGCCTCCTAATGACGATGGAACACTCAAATTGCGTCGCGATTCAATAATACGTCCTCCAGCCGACTTGTCTCCAAGGGGTTATTGCTGCCTCGGGCACCTTATGGTCCGTCTCTTGTGAGTCAAGATTTTCGAATCCGACGCAAAACTGATGGTTAATTGTAACGTTCAGGGTCTCCTAATGACGATGGAACACTCACGTTCCGTCCAGATGCAATACATCGTCCTCCAGCCGACTTGTCTCCTAGGGAATATTTCTGCCTGGTACACCTTATGGTACGTCTCCTGTGAGTCTAAATTTTCGAATCGGACGCAAAACTGATAGTTAATTGTAACGGTCAGGGCCTCCTAATGGCGATGGAAAACTCAAATTGCATCGCGATTCAATACATCGTCCTCCAGCCGACTTGTCTCCAATGGGATATTGCTGCCTTGTCACCTTATGGTCCGTCTCCTGCGAGTCTAGATTTCCGAATCCGACGCAAAACTGATAGTTAATTGATACGTTCAGGGCCTCCTAATGGCGATGAAAATCTCAAATTGCATCGCGAATCAATACATCGTCCTCCAGCCGACTTGTCTCCAAGGGGATATTGCTGCCTTGGGCACCTTATGGTCCGTCTCCTGCGAGTCTAGATTTCCGAATCCGACGCAAAACTGATAGTTAATTGTAACGTTCAGGGCCTCCTAATGGCGATGAAAATCTCAAATTGCATCGCGAATCAATACATCGTCCTCCAGCCGACTTGTCTCCAAGGGGATATTGCTGCCTCGGGCACCTTATGGTCCGTCTCCTGTGAGTCTAGTTTTTCGAATCTGACGCAAAACTGATGTTAATTGTAACATTCAGGGCCTCCTAATGACGATGGAAATCTCAAATTGCATCGCGATTCAATACATCGTCCTCCAGACGACTTGTCTCCAAGGGGATACTGCTGCCTCGGGCACCTTATGATCCGTCTCCTGTGAGTGTAGATTGTCGAATCCGGCGCAAAACTGATAGTTAATTGTAACGTTCAGGGCCTCTAATGACGATGGAAAACTCAAATTGCATCGCGATTCAATACATCGTCCTCCAGCCGACTTGTCTCTAAGGGGATATTGCTGCCTCGGGCACCTTATGCTCCCTCTCCTGTGAGTCTAGATTTTCGAATCGGACGCAAAACTGATTGTTAATTGTAACGTTCAAGGCCTCCAAACGGCGATGAAAATCTCAAATTGCATCGCGAATCAATACATCGTCCTCCAGCCGACTTGTCTCCAAGGGGATATTGCTGCCTCCGGCACCTTATGGTCCGTCTCCTGTGAGTCTAGTTTTTCGAATCTGACGCAAAACTGATGTTAATTACAACATTCAGGGCCTCCTAATGACGATGGAAATCTCAAATTGTATCGCGATTCAATACATGGTCCTCCAGCCGACTTGTCTCCAAGGGGATATTGCTGCCTCGGGCACCTTATGATCCGTGTCCTGTGAGTGTAGATTTTCGAATCCGACGCAAAACTGATAGTTAATTGTAACGTTCAGGGCAACTAATCACGATGGAAAACTCAAATTGCATCGCGATTCAATACATCGTCCTCCAGCCGGCTTGTCTCCACGGGGATATTGCTGCCTCGGGCACCTTATGGTCCGTCTACTGTGAGTCTCGATTTTGGAGTCGGTCGCAAAACTGATGTTAATTGTTACGTTCTGGGCCTCCTAATGACGATGAAAATCTCAAATTGCATCGCGAGTCAATACATCGTCCTCCAGCCGATTGGTCTCCAAGGGGATATTGCTGCCTCGGGCACCTTATGGTCCGTCTACTGTGAGTCTAAATTCTCGAATCCGACGCAAATATGATGGTTAATTGTAACGTTCAGGGCCTCCTAATGACGATGGAACACTCAAATTGCGTCGCGATTCAATAATACGTCCTCCAGCCGACTTGTCTCCAAGGGGATATTGCTGCCTCGGACACCTTATGGTCCGTCTCTTGTGAGTCAAGATTTTCGAATCCGACGCAAAACTGATGGTTAATTGTAACGTTCAGGGCTTCCTAATGACGATGGAAAACGCAAATTGCATCGCGATTCAATACATCGTCCTCCAGCCGACATGTCTCCAAGGGGATATTGCTGCCTCGGGCACCTTATGGTCCGTCTCCTGTGAGTCTAGATTTTCGAATCCGACGCAAAACTGATGGTTAATTGAAACGTTCATGGCCTCCTAATGACGATGGAACTCTCAAATTGTGCCGCGATTCAATACATCGTCCTCCAGCCGACTTATCTGCAAGGGGATATTGCTTCCTTAGGCACCTTATGGTCCATCTCCTGCGAGTCTAGATTTTCGAATCCGACGCAAACCTGATAGTTAATTGTAACGTTCAGGGCCTCCTAATTGCGATGAAAATTTCATATTGCATCGCCAATCAATACATCGCCCTCCAGCCGACTAGTCTCCAAGGGGATATTGCTGCCTCGGGCACCTTATGGTCCGTCTCGTGTGAGTCTAGTTTTTCGAATCTGACGCAAAACTGATGTTAATTGTAACATTCAGGGCCTCCTAATGACGATGGAAATCTCAAATTGCATCGCGAATCAATACATCGTCCTCCAGCCGACTTGTCTCCAAGGGGATATTGCTGCCTCGGGCACCTTATGGTCCGTCTACTGTGAGTCTAGATTTTCGAATCGGTCGCAAAACTGATGTTAATTGTTACGTTCAGGGCCTTCTAGTGACGATGAAATTCTCAAATTGCATCGCGAATCAATACATCGTCCTCCAGCCAACTTGTCTCCCAGGGGATATTGCTGACTCGGGCACCTTATGATCCGTGTCCTGTGAGTGTAGATTTTCGAATCCGACGCAAAACTTATAGTTAATTGATACGTTCAGGGCCTCCTAATGGCGATGAAAATCTCAAATTGCATCGCGAATCAATACATAGGCCTCCAGCCGACTTGTCTCCAAGGGGATATTGCTGCCTCGGGCACCTTATGGTCCGTCTCCTGTGAGTCTAGTTTTTCGAATCTGACGCAAAACTGATGTTAATTGTAACATTCAGGGCCTCCTAATGACGATGGAAATCTCAAATTGCATCGCGATTCAATACATCGTCCTCCAGACGACTTGTCTCCAAGGGGATATTGCTGCCTCGGGCACCTTATGATCCGTCTCCTGTGAGTGTAGATTTTCGAATCCGGCGCAAAACTGATAGTTAATTGTAACGTTCAGGGCCTCTAATGACGATGGAAAACTCAAATTGCATCGCGATTCAATACATCGTCCTCCAGCCGACTTGTCTCCAAGGGGATATTGCTGCCTCGGGCACCTTATGCTCCCTCTCCTGTGAGTCTAGATTTTCGAATCGGACGCAAAACTGATGGTTAATTGTAACGTTCAAGGCCTCCAAACGGCGATGAAAATCTCAAATTGCATCGCGAATCAATACATCGTCCTCCAGCCGACTTGTCTCCAAGGGGATATTGCTGCCTCCGGCACCTTATGGTCCGTCTCCTGTGAGTCTAGTTTTTCGAATCTGACTCAAAACTGATGTTAATTACAACATTCAGGGCCTCCTAATGACGATGGAAATCTCAAATTGTATCGCGATTCAATACATGGTCCTCCAGCCGACTTGTCTCCAAGGGGATATTGCTGCCTCGGGCACCTTATGATCCGTTTCCTGTGAGTGTAGATTTTCGAATCCGACGCAAAACTGATAGTTAATTGTAACGTTCAGGGCAACTAATCACGATGGAAAACTCAAATTGCATCGCGATTCAATACATCGTCCTCCAGCCGGCTTGTCTCCACGGGGATATTGCTGCCTCGGGCACCTTATGGTCCGTCTACTGTGAGTCTAGATTTTCGAGTCGGTCGCAAAACTGATGTTAATTGTTACGTTCTGGGCCTCCTAATGACGATGAAAATCTCAAATTGCATCGCGAGTCAATACATCGTCCTCCAGCCAACTTGTCTCCAAGGGGATATTGCTGCCTCGGGCACCTTATGCTCCGTCTCCTGTGAGTCTGTATTTTCGAATCGGACGCAAAACTGATGTTAATTGTAACATTCAGGGCCTCCTAATGACGATGGAAATCTCAAATTGAATCGCGATTCAATACATCGTCCTCCAGCCGACTTGTCTCCAAGTGGATATTGCTGCCTCGGGCACCTTATGGTCCGTCTACTGTGAGTCTAAATTCTCGAATCCGACGCAAATATGATGGTTAATTGTAACGTTCAGGGCCTCCTAATGACGATGGAACACTCAAATTGCGTCGCGATTCAATAATACGTCCTCCAGCCGACTTGTCTCCAAGGGGATATTGCTGCCTCGGACACCTTATGGTCCGTCTCTTGTGAGTCAAGATTTTCGAATCCGACGCAAAACTGATGGTTAATTGTAACGTTGAGGGCCTCCTAATGACGATGGAAAACTCAAATTGCATCGCGATTCAATACATCGTCCTCCAGCCGACATGTCTCCAAGGGGATATTGCTGCCTCGGGCACCTTATGGTCCATCTCCTGCGAGTCTAGATTTTCGAATCCGACGCAAAACTGATAGTTAATTGTAACGTTCAGGGCCTCCTAATGGCGATGAAAATTTCATATTGCATCGCCAATCAATACATCGCCCTCCAGCCGACTAGTCTCCAAGGGGATATTGCTGCCTCGGGCACCTTATGGTCCGTCTCGTGTGAGTCTAGTTTTTCGAATCTGACGCAAAACTGAAGTTAATTGTAACATTCAGGGCCTCCTAATGACGATGGAAATCTCAAATTGCATCGCGAATCAATACATCGTCCTCCAGCCGACTTGTCTCCAAGGGGATATTGCTGCCTCGGGCACCTTATGGTCCGTCTACTGTGAGTCTAGATTTTCGAATCGGTCGCAAAACAGATGTTAATTGTTACGTTCAGGGCCTCCTAGTGACGATGAAATTCTCAAATTGCATCGCGAATCAATAGATCGTCCTCCAGCCAACTTGTCTCCCAGGGGATATTACTGCCTCGGGCACCTTATGCTCCGTCTCCTGTGAGTCTGTATTTTCGAATCGGACGCAAAACTGATGTTAATTATAACGTTCAGGGCTTCCTAATGACGATTGGAATCTCGAACTGCATCGCGATTCAATACATCGTCTCATAGCCGACTTGTCTCCAATGGGATATTGCTGCCTCGGGCGCCTTATGGTCGGTCTCCTGTGAGTCTAGATTTTCGAATCCGACACAAAACTGATGGTTAATTGAAACGGTCAGGGCCTCCTAATGACGATGGAACACTCAAATTTTGTCGCGATTCAATACATCGCTCTCCAGCCGACTTGTCTCCAAGATATGCTGCTGTCTCGGGCACTTTATAGTCCGTCTCCTGTGAGACTAGATTTTCGAATCGGATGCAAAACTGATAGTTAATTGTAACTTTCAGGGCTTCCTAATCACGATGGAACACTCAAATGGCATCGCGATTCAATACATCGTCCTCCAGCCGACTTGTCTCCAAGGGGATATTGCTGCCTCGGGCACCTTATGGTCCGTCTCTTGTGAGTCTAGATTTTCGAATCGGACGCAAAACTGATACGTAATTGTAACGTTGAGGGCTTCCAAATTACGAGGGAACACTCAAATTGCGACGAGATTCAATATATCGTCCTCCAGCCGACTTGTCTCCAAGGGGATATTGCTGCCTAGGGCACCTTATGGTCCGTCTCCTGTGAGTTTATATTTTCGAATCCGTCGCAAAACTGATGGTTAATTGTAACGTTCAGGGTCTCCTAATGACGATGGAACACTCACATTCCGTCCAGATTCAATACATCGTCCTCCAGCCGACTTGTCTCCTAGGGAATATTTCTGCCTGGTACACCTTATGGTCCGTCTGCTGTGAGTCTAGATTTTCGAATCGGACGCAAAACTGATAGTTAATTGTAACGTTCAGGGCCTCCTAATGGCGATGGAAAACTCAAATTGCATCCCGATTCAATACATCGTCCTCCAGCCGACTTGTCTCCAATGGGATATTGCTGCCTTGGGCACCTTATGGTCCGTCTCCTGCGAGTCTAGATTTCCGAATCCGACGCAAAACTGATAGTTATTTGTAACGTTCAGGGCCTCCTAATAGCGATGAAAATCTCAAATTGCATCGCGAATCAATACATCGTCCTCCAGCCGACTTGTCTCCAAGGGGATATTGCTGCCTTGGGCACCTTATGGCCGTCTCCTGTGAGTCTAGTTTTTCGAATCTGACGCAAAACTGATGTTAATTGTAACATTCAGGGCCTCCTAATGACGATGGAAATCTCAAATTGCATCGCGATTCAATACATCGTCCTCCAGCCGACTAGTCTCCAAGGGGATATTGCTGCCTCGGGCACCTTATGGTCCGTCTACTGTGAGTCTAAATTCTCGAATCCGACGCAAATATGATGGTTAATTGTAACGTTCAGGGCCTCCTAATGACGATGGAACACTCAAATTGCGTCGCGATTCAATAATACGTCCTCCAGCCGACTTGTCTCCAAGGGGATATTGCTGCCTCGGGCACCTTATGGTCCGTCTCTTGTGAGTCAAGATTTTCGAATCCGACGCAAAACTGATGGTTAATTGTAACGTTCAGGGCCTCCTAATGACGATGGAAAACTCAAATTGTGCCGCGATTCAATACATCGTCCTCCAGCCGACTTGTCTACAAGGGGATATTGCTGCCTTGGGCACCTTATGGTCCGTCTCCTGCGAGTCTAGATTTTCGAATCCGACGCAAAACTGATAGTTATTTGTAACGTTCAGGGCCTCCTAATGGCGATGAAAATTTCATATTGCATCGCCAATCAATATATCGTCCTCCAGCCGATTTGTCTCCAAGGGGATATTGCTGCCTCGGGCACCTTATGGTCCGTCTCGTGTGAGTCTAGTTTTTGGAATCTGACGCAAAACTAATGTTAATTGTAACATTCCGGGCCTCCTAATGGCGATGGAAATCTCAAATTGCATCGCGAATCAATACATCGTCCTCCAGCCAACTTGTCTCCCAGGGGATATTACTGCCTCGGGCACCTTATGCTCCGTCTCCTGTGAGTCTGTATTTTCGAATCGGACGCAAAACTGATGTTAATTGTAACATTCAGGGTCTCCTAATGACGATTGGAATCTCAAATTGCATCGCGATTCAATACATCGTCCTCCAGCCGACTTGTCTCCAAGGGGATATTGCTGCCTCGGGCACCTTATGGTCCGTCTCTTGTGAGTCAAGATTTTCGAATCCGACGCAAAACTGATGGTTAATTGTAACGTTCAGGGCCTCGTAATGACGATGGAACACTCAAATTGCGTCGCGATTGAATACATCGTCCTCCAGCCGACTTGTCTCCAACGGGATATTGCTGTCTCGGGCACTTTATGTTCCGTCTCCTGTGAGTCTAGATTTTCGAATCCGACACAAAACTGATGGTTAATTGAAACGTTCAGGGCCTCCTAATGACGATGGAACACTGAAATTGCGCCGCGATTCAATACATCGTCCTCCAGCCGACTTGTGTACAAGGGGATATTGCTGCCTTGGGCACCTTATGGTCTGTCTCCCGCGAGTCTAGATTTTCGAATCCGACGCAAAACTGATAGTTAATTGTAACCTTCATGGCCTCCTAATGGCGTTGAAAATCTCAAATTGCATCGCCAATCAATACATCGTCCTCCAGCCGACTTGTCTCCAAGGGGATATTGCTGCCTCGGGCACCTTATGATCCGTCTACTGTGAGTCTAGATTTTCGAATAGGTCGCAAAACTGATTTTAATTGTTACGTTCAGGGCCTCCTAATGACAATGGAGCACTCAAACTGCATCGCGATTCAATACATCTTCCTCCAGCCGACTTGTATCCAAGGGGATATTGCTGCCTCGGGCACCTTATGGTCCGTCTCTTGTGAGTCTAGATTTTCGAATCCGACGGAAAACTGATGGTTAATTGTAACGATCAAGGCCGCCTAATGACGATGGAACACTAAAATGGCTCGCGATTCAATACATCATCCTCCAGCCGACTTGTCTCCAAGGGCATATTGCTGCCTCGGGCACCTTTTGGTCCGTCTCTTGTGAGTCTAGATTTTCGAATCGGACGCAAAACTGATAGGTAATTGTAACGTTGAGGGCCTCCTAATGGCGATGGAAAACTCAAATTGCATTGCGATTCAATATTTCGCCCTCCAGCCGACTTGTCTCCAAGTTGATATTGCTGCCTCGGGCACCTTATGATCCGGCTCCTGAGAGTCTATATTTTCGAATCCGACGCAAAACTGATGGTTAATTGAAACGTTCATGGCCTCTAATGACGATGGAAAACTCAAATTGCAACGCGATTCAATACATCGTCC
This sequence comes from Schistocerca cancellata, assembly GCF_023864275.1. Lineage (NCBI taxonomy): Eukaryota > Metazoa > Arthropoda > Insecta > Orthoptera > Acrididae > Schistocerca > Schistocerca cancellata. Next base: position 312,510 of record NW_026047101.1, read on the forward strand.
TCCAGCCGACTTATCTCCAAGGGGATATTGCTGCGTCGGGCACCTTATGCTCCGTCTCCTGTGAGTCTAGATTTTCGAATCGGACGCAAAACTGATGGTTAATTGTAACGTTCAAGGCCTCAAAACGGCGATGAAAATCTCAAATTGCATCGCGAATCAATACATCGTCCTCCAGCCGCCTTGTCTCCAAGGGGATATTGCTGCCTCCGGCACCGTATGGTCCGTCTCCTGTGAGACTAGTTTTTCGAATCTGACGCAAAACTGATGTTAATTACAACATTCAGGGCCTCCTAATGACGATGGAACACTCAAATTGCGTCGCGATTCAATAATACGTCCTCCAGCCGACTTGTCTCCAAGGGGATATTGCTGCCTCGGCCACCTTATGATCCGTGTCCTGTGAGTGTAGATTTTCGAATCCGACGCAAAACTGATATTTAATTGTAACGTTCAGGGCCACTAATGACGATGGAAAACTCAAATTGCATCGCGATTCAATACATCGTCCTCCAGCCGACTTGTCTCCAAGGGGATATTGCTGCCTCGGGCACCTTATGGTCCGTCTACTGTGAGTCTAAATTCTCGAATCCGACGCAAATATGATGGTTATTTGTAACGTTCAGGGCCTCCTAATGACGATGGAACACTCAAATTGCGTCGCGATTCAATAATACGTCCTCCAGCCGACTTGTCTCCAAGGGGATATTGCTGCCTCGGGCACCTTATGGTCCGTCTCTTGTGAGTCAAGATTTTCGAATCCGACGCAAAACTGATGGTTAATTGTAACGTTCAGGGCCTCCTAATGACGATGGAAAACTCAAATTGTGCCGCGATTCAATACATCGTCCTCCAGCCGACTTGTCTACAAGGGGATATTGCTGCCTTGGGCACCTTATGGTCCGTCTCCTGCGAGTCTAGATTTTCGAATCCGACGCAAAACTGATAGTTAATTGTAACGTTCAGGGCCTCCTAATGGCGATGAAAATTTCATATTGCATCCCCAATCAATATATCGTCCTCCAGCCGATTTGTCTCCAAGGGGATATTGCTGCCTCGGGCACCTTATGGTCCGTCTCGTGTGAGTCTAGTTTTTGGAATCTGACGCAAAACTAATGTTAATTGTAACATTCCGGGCCTCCTAATGGCGATGGAAATCTCAAATTGCATCGCGAATCAATACATCGTCCTCCAGCCAACTTGTCTCCCAGGGGATATTACTGCCTCGGGCACCTTATGCTCCGTCTCCTGTGAGTCTGTATTTTCGAATCGGACGCAAAACTGATGTTAATTGTAACATTCAGGGCCTCCTAATGACGATTGGAATCTCAAATTGCATCGCGATTCAATACATCGTCCTCCAGCCGACTTGTCTCCAAGGGGATATTGCCGCCTCGGGCACCTTATGGTCTGTCTACTATGAGTCTAGATTTTCGAATCCGACACAAATCTGATGGTTAATTGTAACGTTCAGGGCCTCCTAATGACGATGGAACACTCAATTTACGTCCTCCAGCCGACTTGTCTCCAAGGGGATATTGCTGCCTCGGGCACCTTATGATCCGTCTCCTGTGAGTCTAGATTATCGTATCCGACGCAAAACTGACAGTTAATTGTAACGTTCAGGGCCTCCTAATGACGATGGAGCTCTCAAATTGCATCGCGATTCAATACATCGTCTCATAGCCGACTTGTCTCCAAGGGGATATTGCTGCCTCGGGCACCTTATGGTCCGTCTCTTGTGAGTCAAGATTTTCGAATCCGACGCAAAACTGATGGTTAATTGTAACGTTCAGGGCCTCCTAATGACGATGGAACACTCAAATTGCGTCGCGATTGAATACATCGTCCTCCAGCCGACTTGTCTCCAACGGGATATTGCTGTCTCGGGCACTTTATGTTCCGTCTCCTGTGAGTCTAGATTTTCGAATCCGACACAAAACTGATGGTTAATTGAAACGTTCAGGGCCTCCTAATGACGATGGAACACTGAAATTGCGCCGCGATTCAATACATCGTCCTCCAGCCGACTTGTGTACAAGGGGATATTGCTGCCTTGGGCACCTTATGGTCTGTCTCCCGCGAGTCTAGATTTTCGAATCCGACGCAAAACTGATAGTTAATTGTAACCTTCATGGCCTCCTAATGGCGTTGAAAATCTCAAATTGCATCGCCAATCAATACATCGTCCTCCAGCCGACTTGTCTCCAAGGGGATATTGCTGCCTCGGGCACCTTATGATCCGTCTACTGTGAGTCTAGATTTTCGAATAGGTCGCAAAACTGATTTTAATTGTTACGTTCAGGGCCTCCTAATGACAATGGAGCACTCAAACTGCATCGCGATTCAATACATCTTCCTCCAGCCGACTTGTATCCAAGGGGATATTGCTGCCTCGGGCACCTTATGGTCCGTCTCTTGTGAGTCTAGATTTTCGAATCCGACGGAAAACTGATGGTTAATTGTAACGATCAAGGCCGCCTAATGACGATGGAACACTAAAATGGCTCGCGATTCAATACATCATCCTCCAGCCGACTTGTCTCCAAGGGCATATTGCTGCCTCGGGCACCTTTTGGTCCGTCTCTTGTGAGTCTAGATTTTCGAATCGGACGCAAAACTGATAGGTAATTGTAACGTTGAGGGCCTCCTAATGGCGATGGAAAACTCAAATTGCATTGCGATTCAATATTTCGCCCTCCAGCCGACTTGTCTCCAAGTTGATATTGCTGCCTCGGGCACCTTATGATCCGGCTCCTGAGAGTCTATATTTTCGAATCCGACGCAAAACTGATGGTTAATTGAAACGTTCATGGCCTCTAATGACGATGGAAAACTCAAATTGCAACGCGATTCAATACATCGTCCTCCAGCCGACTTATCTCCAAGGGGATATTGCTGCCTCGGGCACCTTATGCTCCGTCTCCTGTGAGTCTAGATTTTCGAATCGGACGCAAAACTGATGGTTAATTGTAACGTTCAGGGCCTCGTAACGGCGATGAAAATCTCAAATTGCATCGCGAATCAATACATCGTCCACCAGCCGACTTGTCTTCAAGGGGAAATTGCTGCCTCGGGCACCTTATGGTCCGTCTCCTGTGAGTCTAGAGTTTGGAATCCGACGCAAAACTGATGTTAATTGTAACATTCAGGACCTCCTAATGACGATGGAAATTTCAATTTGGATCGCGATTCAATACATCGTCCTCCAGCCGACTCCAAGGTGATATTGCTGCCTCGGGCACCTTATGATCCGTCTCCTGTGAGTCTAGATTTTCGAATCCGACGCAAAACTGATGATTAATTGTAACATTCAGGGCCTGCTAATGAAGATGGAAAACTCAAATTGCCTCGCGATTTAATACATCGTCCTCCAGCTGACTTGTCTCCAAGGGGTTATTGCTGCCTCAGGCACCTTATGGTCCGTCTCCAGTGAGTCTAGTTTTTCGAATCCGACGCAAAACTGATAGTTAATTGTAACGTTCAGTTCCTCTAATGACGATGGAAAACTCAAATTGCATCGCGATTCAATACATCGTCCTCCAGCAGGCTTGTCTCCAACGGGATATTGCTGTCTCGGGCACTTTATGGTCCGTCTCCTGTGAGTCTAGATTTTCGAATCTGACGAAAATCTGATGGTTAATTGTAACTTTCAGGGCCTCCTAATGACGATAGAACACTCAAATTGCGTCGCGATTCAATAATACGTCCTCCAGCCGACTTGTCTCCAAGTGGATATTGCTGCCTCGGGCACCTTATGGTCCGTTTCCTGTGAATCTAGATTTTCGAATCGGACGCAAAACTGACAGTTACGTGTAACGTTCAGGGCCTCCAAATGAGGATGGAGCACTCAAACTGAATCGCGAGTCAATACATCGTCCTCCAGCCGACTTGTCTCCAAGGGGATATTGCTGCCTCCGGCACCTTATGGTCCGTCTCTTGTGAGTCTAGATTTTCGAATCCGACGCAAAACTGATGGTTAATTGTAACGTTCAGGGCCACCTAATGACGATATAACACTCAAATTGCGTCGCGATTCAATACATCGTCCTCCAGCCGACTTGTCTCCAAGGGGATATTGCTGCCTCAGGCACCTTATAGTCCGTCTCCTGTGAGTCTAGTTTTTCGAATCCGACGCAAAACTGATAGTTAATTGTAACGTTCAGTTCCTCTAATGACGATGGAAAACTCAAATTGCATCGCGATTCAATACATCGTCCTCCAGCAGGCTTGTCTCCAAGGGGATATTGCTGTCTCGGGCACTTTATGGTCCGTCTCCTGTGAATCTAGATTTTCGAATCTGACGAAAATCTGATGTTAATTGTAACATTCAGGGCCTCCTAATGACGATGGAAGTCTCAAATTGCATCGCGAATCAATACATCGTCCTCCAGCCAACTTGTCTCCCAGGGGATATTACTGCCTCGGGCACCTTTTGCTCCGTCTCCTGTGAGTCTGTATTTTCGAATCGGACGCAAAACTGATGTTAATTGTAACATTCAGGGCCTCCTAATGACGATTGGAATCTCAAATTGCATCGCGATTCAATACATCGTCCTCCAGCCGACTTGTCTCCAAGGGGATATTGCCGCCTCGGGCACCTTATGGTCCGTCTACTATGAGTCTAGATTTTCGAATCCGACGCAAATCTGATGGTTAATTGTAACGTTCAGGGCCTCCTATTGACGATGGAACACTCAATTTACGTCCTCCAGCCGACTTGTGTCCAAGGGGATATTGCTGCCTCGGGCACCTTATGATCCGTCTCCTGTGAGTCTAGATTTTCGTATCCGACGCAAAACTGACAGTTAATTGTAACTTTGAGGGCCTCCTAATGACGATGGAGCACTCAAACTGCATCGCAATTCAATACATCGTCTCATAGCCGACTTGTCTCCAAGGGGATATTGCTGCCTCGGGCACCTTATGGTCCGTCTCTTGTGAGTCAAGATTTTCGAATCCGACGCAAAACTGATGGTTAATTGTAACGTTCAGGGCCTCCTAATGACGATGGAACACTCAAATTGCGTCGCGATTCAATACATCGTCCTCCAGCCGACTTGTCTCCAACGGGATATTGCTGTCTCGGGCGCTTTATGTTCCGTCTCCTGTGAGTCTAGATTTTCGAATCCGACACAAAACTGATGGTTAATTGAAACTTTCAGGGCCTCCTAATGACGATGGAACACTGAAATTGCGCCGCGATTCAATACATCGTCCTCCAGCCGACTTGTCTACAAGGGGATATTGCTGCCTTGGGCACCTTATGGTCTGTCTCCTGCGAGTCTAGATTTTCTAATCCGACGCAAAACTGATAGTTAATTGTAACCTTCATGGCCTCCTAATGGCGATGAAAGTCTCAAATTGCATCGCCAATCAATACATCGTCCTTCAGCCAACTTGTCTCCAAGGGGATATTGCTGCCTCGGGCACCCTATGATCCGTCTACTGTGAGTCTAGATTTTCGAATAGGTCGCAAAACTGATGTTAATTGTTACGTTCAGGGCCACCTAATGACAATGGAGCACTCAAACTGCATCGCGATTCAATACATCTTCCTCCAGCCGACTTGTATCCAAGGGGATATTGCTGCCTCGGGCACCTTATGTTCCGTCTCTTGTGAGTCTAGATTTTCGAATCCGACGGAAAACTGATGGTTAATTGTAACGATCAAGGCCGCCTAATGAAGATGGAACACTCAAATGGCTCGCGATTCAATACATCATCCTCCAGCCGACTTGTCTCCAAGGGCATATTGCTGCCTCGGGCACCTTATGGTCCGTCTCTTGTGAGTCTAGATTTTCGAATCGGACGCAAAACTGATAGGTAATTGTAACGTTGATAGCCTCCTAATGGCGATGGAAAACTCAAATTGCATTGTGATTCAATACATCGTCCTCCAGCCGACTTGTCTCCAAGTTGATATTGCTGCCTCGGGCACCTTATGATCCGGCTCCTGTGAGTCTATATTTTCGAATCCGACGCAAAACTGATGGCTAATTGAAACGTTCAGGGCCTCTAATGACGATGGAAAACTCAAATTGCAACGCGATTCAATACATCGTCCTCCAGCCGACTTATCTCCAAGGGGATATTGCTGCCTCGGGCACCTTATGCTCCGTCTCCTGTGATTCTAGATTTTCGAATCGGACGCAAAACTGATGGTTAATTGTAACGTTCAGGGCCTCCTAACGGCGATGAAAATCTCAAATTGCATCGCGAATCAATACATCGTCCTCCAGCCGACTTGTCTCCAAGGGGAAATTGCTGCCTCGGGCACCTTATGGTCCGTCTCCTGTGAGTCTAGAGTTTGGAATCCGACGCAAAACTGATGTTAATTGTAACATTCAGGGCCTCCTAATGACGATGGAAATTTCAATTTGGATCGCGATTCAATTCATCGTCCTCCAGCCGACTTGTCTCCAAGGGGATCTTGCTGCCTCGGGCACCTTATGGTCCGTCTCCTATGAGTCTAGATTTTCGAATCCGACGCAAAACTGTTAGTTAATTGAAACGTTCAGGGCCTCCTAATGACGATGGAACACTCAAATTGCGTCGCGATTCAATACATCGTCCTCCAGCCGTCTTGTCTACAAGGGGATATTGCTGCCTTGGGCACCTTATGGTCCGTCTCCTGCGAGTCTAGATTTTCGAATCGGACGCAAAACTGATGTTAAATGTAACATTCAGGGCCTCCTAATGACGATGGAAATTTCAAATTGCATCGCGATTCAATACATCGTCCTCCAGCCGACTCCATGGTGATATTGCTGCCTCGGACACCTTATGATCCGTGTCCTGTGAGTCTAGATTTTCGAATCCGACGCAAAACTGATGATTAATTGTAACATTCAGGGCCTGCTAATGAAGATGGAAAACTCAAATTGCCTCGCGATTTAATACATCGTCCTACAGCCGACTTGTCTCCAAGGGGTTATTGCTGCCTCAGGCACCTTATGGTCCGTCTCCTGTGAGTCTAGTTTTTCGAATCCGACGCAAAACTGATAGTTAATTGTAACGTTCAGTTCCTCTAATGACGATGGAAAACTCAAATTGCATCGCGATTCAATACATCGTCCTCCAGCAGGCTTGTCTCCAACGGGATATTGCTGTCTCGGGCACTTTATGGTCCGTCTCCTGTGAGTCTAGATTTTCGAATCTGACCAAAATCTGATGGTTAATTGTAACGTTCAGGGCCTCCTAATGACGATGGAACACTCAAATTGCGTCGCGATTCAATAATACGTCCTCCAGCCGACTTGTCTCCAAGGGGATATTGCTGCCTCGGGCACCTTATGGTCCGTTTCCTGTGAATCTAGATTTTCGAATCGGACGCAAAACTGTCAGTTAATTGTAACGTTCAGGGCATCCAAATGAGGATGGAGCACTCAAACTGTATCGCGAGTCAATTCATCGTCCTCCAGCCGACTTGTCTCCAAGGGGATACTGCTGCCTCCGGCACCTTATGGTCCGTCTCTTGTGAGTCTAGATTTTCGAACCCGACGCAAAACTGATGGTTAATTGTAACGTTCAGGGCCACCTAATGACGATATAACACTCAAATTGCGTCGCGATTCAATACATCGTCCTCCAGCCGACTTGTCTCCAAGGGGATACTGCTGTCTCGGGCACTTTATGGTCCGTCTCTTGTGAGTCTAGATTTTCGAATCGGACGCAAAACTGTTAGGTAATTGTAACGTTGAGGGCCTCCTAATGGCGATGGAACACTCAAATTGCATCACGATTCAATACATCGTCCTTCAGCCGACTTGTCTCCAGGGGGATATTGCTGCCTCGGGCACCTTATGGTCCGTCTTCTGTTAGTCTAGTTTTTCGAATCTGACGCACAACTGATGTTAATTGTAAGATTCAGGGCCTCCTAATGACGATGGAAATCTCAAATTGCATCGCGATTCAATACATCGTCCTCCAGCCGACTCCAAGGTGATATTGCTGCCTCGGGCACCTTATGATCCGTCTCCTGTGAGTCTAGATTTTCGAATCCGACGCAAAACTGATGATCAATTGTAACATTAAGGGCCTGCTAATGAAGATGGAAAACTCAAATTGCCTCGCGATTTAATACATCGTCCTCCAGCCGACTTGTCTCCAAGGGGATATTGCTGCCTCAGTCACCTTATGGTCCGTCTCCTGTGAGTCTAGATTTTCGAATCGGACGCAAAACTGATGGTTAATTGTAACGTTCAGGGCCTCCTGATGACAATGGAACACTCACATTCCGTCCAGATTCAATACATTGTCCTCCAGCCGACTTGTCTACAAGGGGATATTGCTGCCTCGGGCACCATATGGTCCGTCTCGTGTGAGTCTAGATTTTCGAATCGGATGCAAAACTGATAGTTAATTGTAACGTTCAGGGCCTCCTAATGGCGATGAAAATTTCATATTGCATCGCCAATCAATACATCGCCCTCCAGCCGACTAGTCTCCAAGGGGATATTGCTGTCTCGGGCACCTTATGGTCCGTCTCGTGTGAGTCTAGTTTTTCGAATCTGACGCAAAACTGATGTTAATTGTAACATTCAGGGCCTCCTAATGACGATGGAAATCTTAAATTGCATCGCGAATCAATACATCGTCCTCCAGCCGACTTGTCTCCAAGGGGATATTGCTGCCTCGGGCACCTTATGGTCCGTCTACTGTGAGTCTAGATTTTTCGAATCGGTCGCAAAACTGATGTTAATTGTTACGTTCAGGGCCTCCTACTGACGATGAAATTCTCAAATTGCATCGCGAATCAATACATCGTCCTCCAGCCAACTTGTCTCCCAGGGGATATTACTGCCTCGGGCACCTTATGCTCCGTCTCCTGTGAGTCTGTATTTTCGAATCGGACGCAAAACGGATGTTAATTATAACATTCAGGGCCTCCTAATGACGATTGGAATCTCAAATTGCATCGCGATTCAATACATCGTCCTCCAGCCGACTTGTCTCCAAGGGGATATTGCCGCCTCGGGCACCTTATGGTCTGTCTACTATGAGTCTAGATTTTCGAATCGGATGCAAAACTGATAGTAAATTGTAACTTTCAGGGCTTCCTAATCACGATGGAACACTCAAATGGCATCGCGATTCAATACATCGTCCTCCAGCCGACTTGTCTCCAAGGGGATATTGCTGCCTCGGGCACCTTATGGTCCGTCTACTGTGAGTCTAGATTTTTCGAATCGGTCGCAAAACTGATGTTAATTGTTACGTTCAGGGCCTCCTACTGACGATGAAATTCTCAAATTGCATCGCGAATCAATACATCGTCCTCCAGCCAACTTGTCTCCCAGGGGATATTACTGCCTCGGGCACCTTATGCTCCGTCTCCTGTGAGTCTGTATTTTCGAATCGGACGCAAAACTGATGTTAATTATAACATTCAGGGCCTCCTAATGACGATTGGAATCTCAAATTGCATCGCGATTCAATACATCGTCCTCCAGCCGACTTGTCTCCAAGGGGATATTGCCGCCTCGGGCACCTTCTGGTCTGTCTACTATGAGTCTAGATTTTCGAATCGGATGCAAAACTGATAGTAAATTGTAACTTTCAGGGCTTCCTAATCACGATGGAACACTCAAATGGCATCGCGATTCAATACATCGTCCTCCAGCCGACTTGTCTCCAAGGGGATATTGCTGCCTCGGGCACCTTATGGTCCGTCTCTTATGAGTCTAGATTTTCGAATCGGACGCAAAACTGATACGTAATTGTAACGTTGTGGGCTTCCAAATTACGAGGGAACACTCAAATTGCGACGAGATTCAATATATCGTCCTCCAGGCGACTTGTCTCCAAGGGGATATTGCTGCCTAAGGCACCTTATGGTCCGTCTCCTGTGAGTTTATATTTTCGAATCCGTCGCAAAACTGATGGTTAATTGTAACGTACAGGGTCTCCTAATGACGATGGAACACTCACATTCCGTCCAGATTCAGTACATCGTCCTCCAGCCGACTTGTCTCCTAGGGAATATTTCTGCCTGGTACACCTTATGGTCCGTCTCCTGTGAGTCTAGATTTTCGAATCGGACGCAAAACTGATAGTTAATTGTAACGTTCAGGGCCTCCTAATGGCGATGGAAAACTCAAATTGCATCGCGATTCAATACATCGTCCTCCAGCCGACTTGTCTCCAATGGGATATTGCTGCCTTGGGCACCTTATGGTCCGTCTCCTGCGAGTCTAGATTTCCGAATCCGACGCAAAACTGATAGTTAATTGTAACGTTCAGGGCCTCCTAATAGCGATGAAAATCTCAAATTGCATCGCGATTCAATACATCGTCCTCCAGCCGACTTGTCTCCAAGGGGATAATGCTGCCTTGGGCACCTTATGGTCCGTCTCCTGCGAGTCTAGATTTCCGAATCCGACGCAAAACTGATAGTTAATTGCAACGTTTAGGGCCTCCTAATGGCAATGAAAATCTCAAATTGCATCGCGAATCAATACATCGTCCTCCAGCCGACTTGTCTCCAAGGGGATATTGCTGCCTTGGGCACCTTATGGCCGTCTCCTGTGAGTCTAGTTTTTCGAATCTGACGCAAAACTGATGTTAATTGTAACATTCAGGGCCTCCTAATGACGATGGAAATCTCAAATTTTCATCGCGATTCAATACATCGTCCTCCAGACGACTTGTCTCCAAGGGGATATTGCTGCCTCGGGCACCTTATGATCCATCTCCTGTGAGTGTAGATTTTCGAATCCGACGAAAAACTGATAGTTAATTGTAACGTTCAGGGCCTCTAATGGCGATGGAAAACTCAAATTGCATCGCGATTCAATACATCGTCCTCCAGCCGACTTGTCTCCAAGGGGATATTGCCGCCTCGGGCACCTTATGGTCTGTCTACTATGAGTCTAGATTTTCGAATCGGATGCAAAACTGATAGTAAATTGTAACTTTCAGGGCTTCCTAATGACGATGGAACACTCAAATTGCGTCGCGATTCAATAATACGTCCTCCAGCCGACTTGCCTCCAAGGGGATATTGCGGCCTCGGGCACCTTACGGTCCGTCTCTTGTGAGTCAAGAATTTCGAATCCGACGCAAAACTGATGGTTAATTGTAACGTTCAGGGCCTCCTAATGGCGATGGAAATCTCAAATTGCATCGCGAATCAATACATCGTCCTCCAGCCAACTTGTCTCCCAGGGGATAATACTGCCTCGGGCACCTTATGCTCCGTCTCCTGTGAGTCTGTATTTTCGAATCGGACGCAAAACTGATAGTTAATTGTAACGTTCAGGGCATCCTAATGACGATGGAGCACTCAAACTGCATCGCGATTCAATTCATCGTCTCATAGCCGACTTGTCTCCAAGGGGATATTGCTGCCTCGGGCACCTTATGGTCCGTCTCTTGTGAGTCAAGATTTTCGAATCCGACGCAAAACTGATGGTTAATTGTAACGTTCAGGGCCTCCTAATGACGATGGAACACTCAAATTGCGTCGCGATTGAATACATCGTCCTCCAGCCGACTTGTCTCCAACGGGATATTGCTGTCTCGGGCACTTTATGTTCCGTCTCCTGTGAGTCTAGATTTTCGAATCGGACGCAAAACTGATAGTTAATTGTAACGTTCAGGGCATCCTAATGGCGATGGAAAACTCAAATTGCATCGCGATTCAATACATCGTCCTCCAGCCGACTTGTCTCCAAGGGGATATTGCTGCCTTGGGCACCTTATGGTCCGTCTCCTGTGAGTCTAGATTTTCGAATCCGACACAAAACTGATGATTAATTGAAACGTTCAGGGCCTCCTAATGACGATGGAACACTGAAATTGCGCCGCGATTCAATACATCGTCCTCCAGCCGACTTGTGTACAAGGGGATATTGCTGCCTTGGGCACCTTATGGTCTGTCTCCTGCGAGTCTAGATTTTCGAATCCGACGCAAAACTGATAGTTAATTGTAACCTTCACGGCCGCCTAATGGCGTTGAAAATCTCAAATTGCATCGCCAATCAATACATCGTCCTCCAGCCGACTTGTCTCCAAGGGGATATTGCTGCCTCGGGCACCTTATGGTCCGTCTCCTGTGAGTCTAGATTTTCGAATCCGACGCAAAACTGATGGTTAATTGAAACGTTCATGGCCTCCTAATGACGATGGAACACTCAAATTGTGCCGCGATTCAATACATCGTCCTCCAGCCGACTTATCTGCAAGGGGATATTGCTTCCTTAGGCACCTTATGGTCCGTCTCCTGCGAGTCTAGATTTTCGAATCCGACGCATAACTGATAGTTAATTGTAACGTTCAGGGCCTCCTAATGGCGATGAAAATTTCATATTGCATCGCCAATCAATACATCGCCCTCCAGCCGACTAGTCTCCAAGGGGATATTGCTGCCTCGGGCACCTTATGGTCCGTCTCGTGTGAGTCTAGTTTTTCGAATCTGACGCAAAACTGATGTTAATTGTAACATTCAGGGCCTCCTAATGACGATGGAAATCTCAAATTGCATCGCGAATCAATACATCGTCCTCCAGCCGACTTGTCTCCAAGGGGATATTGCTGCCTCGGGCACCTTATGGTCCGTCTACTGTGAGTCTAGATTTTCGAATCGGTCGCAAAACTGATGTTAATTGTTACGTTCAGGGCCTCCTAGTGACGATGAAATTCTCAAATTGCATCGCGAATCAATACATCGTCCTCCAGCCAACTTGTCTCCCAGGGGATATTACTGCCTCGGGCACCTTATGCTCCGTCTCCTGTGAGTCTGTATTTTCGAATCGGACGCAAAACTGATGTTAATTATAACATTCAGGGCCTCCTAATGACGATTGGAATCTCAAATTGCATCGCGATTCAATACATCGTCCTCCAGCCGACTTGTCTCCAAGGGGATATTGCCGCCTCGGGCACCTTATGGTCTGTCTACTATGAGTCTAGATTTTCGAATCCGACGCAAATATGATGGTTAATTGTAACGTTCAGGGCCTCCTAATGACGATGGAGCACTCAAACTGCATCGCGATTCAATACATCGTCTCATAGCCGACTTGTCTCCAATGGGATATTGCTGCCTCGGGCACCTTATGGTCCGTCTCTTGTGAGTCAAGATTTTTGAATCCGAAGCAAAACTGATGGTTAATTGTAACGTTCAGGGCCTCCTAATGACGATGGAACACTCAAATTGCGTCGCGATTGAATACATCGTCCTCCAGCCGACTTGTCTCCAACGGGATATTGCTGTCTCGGGCACTTTATGTTCCGTCTACTGTGAGTCTAGATTTTCGAATCGGATGCAAAACTGATAGTTAATTGTAACTTTCAGGGCATCCTAATGGCGATGGAAAACTCAAATTGCATCGCGATTCAATACATCGCCCTCCAGCCGACTTGTCTCCAAGGGGATATTGCTGCCTCGGGCACCTTATGGTCCGTCTCCTGTGAGTCTAGATTTTGGAATCCGACACAAAACTGATGGTTAATTGAAACGGTCAGGGCCTCCTAATGACGATGGAACACTCAAATTTTGTCGCGTTTCAATACATCGCCCTCCAGCCGACTTGTCTCCAAGATATGCTGCTGACTCGGGCACTTTGTAGTCCGTCTCCTGTGAGACTAGATTTTCGAATCGGATGCAAAACTGATAGTAAATTGTAACTTTCAGGGCATCCTAATGGCGATGGAAAACTCAAATTGCATCGCGATTCAATACATCGTCCTCCAGCCGACTTGTCTCCAAGGGGATATTGCTGCCTCGGGCACCTTATGGTCCGTCTCCTGTGAGTCTAGATTTTCGAATCCGACACAAAACTGATGGTTAATGGTAACGTTCAGGGTCTCCTAATGACGATGGAACACTCACATTCCGTCCAGATTCAATACATCGTCCTCCAGCCGACTTGTCTCCTAGGGAATATTTCTGCCTGGTACACCTTATGGTCCGTCTCCTGTGAGTCTAGATTTTCGAATCGGACGCAAAACTGATAGTTAATTGTAACGTTCAGGGCCTCCTAATGGCGATGGAAAACTCAAATTGCATCGCGATTCAATACATCGTCCTCCAGCCGACTTGTCTCCAATGGGATATTGCTGCCTTGGGCACCTTATGGTCCGTCTCCTGCGAGTCTAGATTTCCGAATCCGACGCAAAACTGATAGTTAATTGTAACGTTCAGGGCCTCCTAATAGCGATGAAAATCTCAAATTGCATCGCGAATCAATACATCGTCCTCCAGCCGACTTGTCTCCAAGGGGATATTGCTGCCTTGGGCACCTTATGGTCCGTCTCCTGCGAGTCTAGATTTCCGAATCCGACGCAAAACTGATAGTTAATTGCAACGTTCAGGGCCTCCTAATGGCAATGAAAATCTCAAATTGCATCGCGAATCAATACATCGTCCTCCAGCTGACTTGTCTCCAAGGGGATATTGCTGCCTTGGGCACCTTATGGCCGTCTCCTGTGAGTCTGGTTTTTAGAATCTGACGCAAAACTGATAGTTAATGGTAACGCTCAGGGCCTCTAATGACGATGGAAAACTCAAATTGCATCGCGAATCAATACATCGTCCTCTAGCCGACTTGCCTCCAAGGGGATATTGCTGCGTCGGGCACCTTATGCTCCGTCTCCTGTGAGTCTAGATTTTCGAATCGGACGCAAAACTCATGGTTAATTGTAACGTTCAAGGCCTCAAAACGGCGATGAAAATCTCAAATTGCATCGCGAATCAATACATCGTCCTCCAGCCGACTTGTCTCCAAGGGGATATTGCTGTCTCCGGCACCTTATGGTCCGTCTCCTGTGAGTCTAGTTTTTCGAATCTGACGCAAAACTGATGTTAATTACAACATTCAGGGCCTCCTAATGACGATGGAAATCTCAAATTGTATCGCGATTCAATACATGGTCCTCCAGCCGACTTGTCTCCAAGGGGATATTGCTGCCTCGGGCACCTTATGATCCGTGTCCTGTGAGTGTAGATTTTCGAATCCGACGCAAAACTGATAGTTAATTGTAACGTTCAGGGCCACTAATGACGATGGAAAACTCAAATTGCATCGCGATTCAATACATCGTCCTCCAGCCGACTTGTCTCCAAGGGGATATTGCTGCCTCGGGCACCTTATGCTCTGTCTCCTGTGAGTCTGTATTTTCGAATCGGACGCAAAACTGATGTTAATTGTAACATTCAGGGCCTCCTAATGACGATGGAAATCTCAAATTGCATCGCGATTCAATACATCGTCCCCCAGCCGACTTTTCTCCAAGGGGATATTGCTGCCTCGGGCACCTTATGGTCCGTCTACTGTGAGACTAAATTCTCGAATCCGACGCAAATATGATGGTTAGTTGTAACGTTCAGGGCCTCCTAATGACGATGGAACACTCAAATTGCGTCGCGATTCAATAATACGTCCTCCAGCCGACTTGTCTCCAAGGGGATATTGCTGCCTCGGGCACCTTATGGTCCGTCTCTTGTGAGTCAAGATTTTCGAATCCGACGCAAAACTGATGGTTAATTGTAACGTTCAGGGCCTCCTAATGACGATGGAAAACTCAAATTGTGCCGCGATTCAATACATCGTCCTCCAGCCGACTTGTCTACAAGGGGATATTGCTGCCTTGGGCACCTTATGGTCCGTCTCCTGCGAGTCTAGATTTTCGATCCGACGCAAAACTGATAGTTAATTGTAACGTTCAGGGCCTGCTAATGGCGATGAAAATTTCATATTGCATCGCCAATCAATACATCGTCCTCCAGCCGATTTGTCTCCAAGGGGATATTGCCGCCTCGGGCACCTTATGGTCCGTCTAATATGAGTCTAGATTTTCGAATCCGACGCAAATCTGATGGTTAATTGTAACGTTCAGGGCCTCCTAATGACGATGGAACACTCAATTTACGTCCTCCAGCCGACTTGTCTCCAAGGGGATATTGCTGCCTCGGGCACCTTATGATCCGTCTCCTGTGAGTCTAGATTATCGTATCCGACGCAAAACTGACAGTTAATTGTAACGTTCAGGGCCTCCTAATGACGATGGAGCACTCAAACTGCATCGCGATTCAATACATCGTCTCATAGCCGACTTGTCTCCAAGGGGATATTGCTGCCTCGGGCACCTTATGGTCCGTCTCTTGTGAGTCAAGATTTTCGAATCCGACGCAAAACTGATGGTTAATTGTAACGTTCAGGGCCTCCTAATGACGATGGAACACTCAAATTGCGTCGCGATTGAATACATCGTCCTCCAGCCGACTTGTCTCCAACGGGATATTGCTGTCTCGGGCACTTTATGTTCCGTCTCCTGTGAGTCTAGATTTTCGAATCGGACGCAAAACTGATAGTTAATTGTAACGTTCAGGGCATCCTAATGGCGATGGAAAACTCAAATTGCATCGCGATTCAATACATCGTCCTCCAGCCGACTTGTCTACAAGGGGATATTGCTGCCTTGGGCACCTTATGGTCCGTCTCCTGCGAGTCTAGATTTTCGAATCGGATGCAAAACTGATGTTAAATGTAACATTCAGGGCCTCCTAATGACGATGGAAATTTCAAATTGCATCGCGATTCAATACATCGTCCTCCAGCCGACTCCAAGGTGATATTGCTGCCTCGGGCACCTTATGATCCGTCTCCTGTGAGTGTAGATTTTCGAATCCGACGCAAAACTGATGATTAATTGTAACATTCAGGGCCTGCTAATGAAGATGGAAAACTCAAATGGCCTCGTGATTTAATACATCGTCCTCCAGCCGACTTGTCTCCAAGGGAATATTGCTGCCTCAGGCACCTTATGGTCCGTCTCCTGTGAGTCTAGTTTTTCGAATCCGACGCAAAACTGATAGTTAATTGTAACGTTCAGTTCCTCTAATGACGATGGAAAACTCAAATTGCATCGCGATTCAATACATCGTCCTCCAGCAGGCTTGTCTCCAACGGGATATTGCTGTCTCGGGCACTTTATGGTCCGTCTCCTGTGAATCTAGATTTTCGAATCTGACGAAAATCTGATGTTAATTGTAACATTCAGGGCCTCCTAATGACGATGGAAGTCTCAAATTGCATCGCGAATCAATACATCGTCCTCCAGCCAACGTGTCTCCCAGGGGATATTACTGCCTCGGGCACCTTATGCTCCGTCTCCTGTGAGTGTGTATTTTCGAATCGGACGCAAAACTGATGTTAATTGTAACATTCAGGGCCTCCTATTGACGATTGGAATCTCAAATTGCATCGCGATTCATTACATCGTCCTCCAGCCGACTTGTCTCCAAGGGGATATTGCCGCCTCGGGCACCTTATGGTCCGTCTACTATGATTCTAGATTTTCGAATCCGACGCAAATCTGATGGTTAATTGTAACGTTCAGGGCCTCCTAATGACGATGGAACACTCAATTTACGTCCTCCAGCCGACTTGTGTCCAAGGGGATATTGCTGCCTCGGGCACCTTATGATCCGTCTCCTGTGAGTCTAGATTTTCGTATCCGACGCAAAACTGACAGTTAATTGTAACGTTGAGGGCCTCCTAATGACGATGGAGCACTCAAACTGCATCGCAATTCAATACATCGTCTCATAGCCGACTTGTCTCCAAGGGGATATTGCTGTCTCGGGCACTTTATGTTCCGTCTCCTGTGAGTCTAGATTTTCGAATCGGACGCAAAACTGATAGTTAATTGTAACGTTCAGGGCATCCTAATGGCGATGGAAAACTCAAATTGCATCGCGATTCAATACATCGTCCTCCAGCCGACTTGTCACCAAGGGGATATTGCTGCCTCGGGCACCTTATGGTCCGTCTCCTGTGAGTCTAGATTTTCGAATCCGACACAAAACTGATGGTTAATTGAAACGTTCAGGGCCTCCTAATGCCGATGGAACACTGAAATTGCGCCGCGATTCAATACATCGTCCTCCAGCCGACTTGTCTACAAGGGGATATTGCTGCCTTGGGCACCTTATGGTCTTTCTCCTGCGAGTCTAGATTTTCGAATCCGACGCAAAACTGATAGTTAATTGTAACCTTCATGGCCTCCTAATGGCGATGAAAATCTCAAATTGCATCGCCAATCAATACATCGTCCTCCAGCCGACTTGTCTCCAAGGGGATCTTGCTGCCCCGGGCACCTTATGGTCCGTCTCCTGTGAGTCTAGATTTTCGAATCCGACGCAAAACTGATAGTTAATTGAAACGTTCAGGGCCTCCTAATGACGATGGAACACTCAAATTGCGTCGCGATTCAATACATCGTCCTCCAGCCGTCTTGTCTACAAGGGGATATTGCTGCCTTGGGCACCTTATGGTCCGTCTCCTGCGAGTCTAGATTTTCGAATCGGACGCAAAACTGATGTTAAATGTAACATTCAGGGCCTCCTAATGACGATGGAAATTTCAAATTGCATCGCGATTCAATACATCGTCCTCCAGCCGACTCCAAGGTGATATTGCTGCCTCGGGCACCTTATGGTCCGTCTCCTGTGAGTCTAGATTTTCGAATCCGACGCAAAACTGATGATTAATTGTAACATTCAGGGCCTGCTAATGAAGATGGAAAACTCAAATTGCCTCGCGATTTAATACATCGTCCTCCAGCCTACTTGTCTCCAAGGGGATATTGCTGCCTCAGGCACGTTATGGTCCGTCTCCTGTGAGTCTAGTTTTTCGAATCCGACGCAAAACTGATAGTTAATTGTAACGTTCAGTTCCTCTAATGACGATGGAAAACTCAAATTGCATCGCGATTTAATACATCGTCCTCCAGCAGGCTTGTCTCCAACGGGATATTGCTGTCTCGGGCACTTTATGGTCCGTCTCCTGTGAGTCTAGATTTTCGAATCTGACGAAAATCTGATGGTTAATTGTAACGTTCAGGGCCTCCTAATGACGTTGGAACACTCAAATTGCGTCGCGATTCAATAATACGTCCTCCAGCCGACTTGTCTCCAAGGGGATATTGCTGCCTCAGGCACGTTATGGTCCGTTTCCTGTGAATCTAGATTTTCGAATCGGACGCAAAACTGACAGTTAATTGTAACGTTCAGGGCCTCCAAATGAGGATGGAGCACTCAAACTGTATCGCGAGTCAATACATCGTCCTCCAGCCGACTTGTCTCCAAGGGGATATTGCTGCCTCCGGCACCTTATGGTCCGTCTCTTGTGAGTCTAGATTTTCGAATCCGACGCAAAACTGATGGTTAATTGAAACGTTCAGGGCCACCTAATGACGATATAACACTCAAATTGCGTCGCGATTCAATACATCGTCCTCCAGCCGACTTGTCTACAAGGGGATATTGCTGCCTCGGGCACCATATGGTCCGTCTCGTGTGAGTCTAGATTTTCGAATCGGATGCAAAACTGATAGTTAATTGTAACGTTCAGGGCCACCTAATGGCGATGGAAAACTCAAATTGCATCGCGATACAACACGTCGTCCTTCAGCCGACTTGTCTCCAAGGGGTTATTGCTGCCTCGGGCACCTTATGGTCCGTCTCCTGTGAGTCTAGATTTTCGAATCCGACGCCAAACTGATGCTAATTGTATTATTCAGGGCCTCCTAATGACGATTCAAATCTCAAATTGCATCGCGATTCAATACATCGTCCTCTAGCCGAATTGTCTCCAAGCGGACATTGCTGCCTCGGGCACCTTATGGTCCGTTTCCTGTGAGTCTAGATTTTCGAATCGGACGCAAAACTGATAGTTAATTGTAACGTTCAGGGCCTCCTAATTACGATGGAGCACTCAAACTGCATCGCGATTCAATACATCGTCCTCCAGCCGACTTGTCTCCAAGATATGCTGCTGTCTCGGGCACTTTATAGTCCATCTCCTGTGAGACTAGGTTTTCGAATCGGATGCAAAACTGATGGTTAATTGTAACTTTCAGGGCTTCCTAATCACGATGGAACACTCAAATGGCATCGCGATTCAATACATTGTCCTCCAGCCGACTTGTCTCGAAGGGGATATTGCTGCCTGGGGCACCTTATGGTCCGTCTCCTGTGAGTTTAGATTTTCGAATCCGACGCAAAAATGATGGTTAATTGTAACGTTCGGGGTCTCCTAATGACGAAGGAACACTCATATTCCGTCCAGAATAAATACATCGTCCTCCAGCCGACTTGTCTCCTAGGGTATATTTGTGCCTCGTACACCTTATGGTCCGTCTCCTGCGAGTCTAAATTTTCGAATCGGACGCAAAACTGATAGTTAATTGTAACGTTCAGGGCCTCCTAATGGCGATGGAAAACTCAAATTGCATCGCGATTCAATACATCGTCCTCCAGCCGACTTGTCTCCAAGGGGATATTGCTGCCTCGGGCACCTTATGGTCCGTCTCCTGTGAGTCTAGTTTTTGGAATCTGACACAAAACTGATGTTAATTATAAGATTCAGGGCCTCCTAATGACGATGGAACACTCAAATTGCGTCGCGATTGAATACATCGTCCTTCAGCCGACTTGTCTCCAAGGGAATACTTCTGCCTCGTACACCTTATGGTCCGTCTCCTGTGAGTCTAGATTTTCGAATCGGACGCAAAACTGATAGTTAATTGTAACGTTCAGGGCCTCCTAATGACGATGGAACTCTCAAATTGCGTCGCGATTGAATACATGGTCCTCCAGCCGACTTGTCTCCAACGGGATATTGCTGTCTCGGGCACTTCATGTTGCGTCTCCTGTGAGTCTAGATTTTCGAATCGGATGCAAAAATGATAGTTAATTGTAACTTTCAGGGCTTCCTAATCACGATGGAACACTCAAATGGCATCGCGATTCAATACATCGTCCTCCAGGCGACTTGTCTCCAAGTGGATATTGCTGCCTCTGGCACCTTATGGGCCGTCTCTTGTGAGTCTAGATTTTCGAATCGGACGCAAAACTGATAGTTAATTGTAACGTTCAGGGCCTCCTAATGACGAGGGAACTCTCACATTCCGTCCAGATTCAATACTTCGTCCTCCAGCCGACTTGTCTCCAAGGGGATATTGCTGCCTCGGGCACCTTATGGTCCGTCCCTGTGAGTCTAGTTTTTGGAATCTGACGCAAAACTGATGTTAATTGTAAGATTCAGGGCCTCCTAATGACGATGGAAATCTCAAATTGCATCGCGATTCAATACATCGTCCTCCAGCCGACTTGTCTCCAAGGGGATATTGCTGCCTCGGGCAACTTATGATCCGTCTCCTGTGAATGTAGATTTTCGAATCCGACGCAAAACTGATAGTTAATTGTAACGTTCAGGGCCTCTAATGACGATGGAAAACTCAAATTGCATCGCGATTCAATACATCGTCCTCCAGGCGACTTGTCTCCAAGTGGATATTGCTGCCTCGGGCACCTTATGGGCCGTCTCTTGTGAGTCTAGATTTTCGAATCGGACGCAAAACTGATAGTTAATTGTAACGTTCAGGGCCTCCTAATGAAGAGGGAACACTCACATTCCGTCCAGATTCAATACATCGTCCTCCAGCCGACTTGTCTCCAAGGGAATATTTCTGCCTCGTACACCTTATGGTCCGTCTCCTGTGAGTCTAGTTTTTCGAATCGGACGCAAAACTGATGGTTAATTGAAACGTTCGGGGCCTCCTAATGACGATGGAACACTCAAATTGCGTCGCGATTCAATACATCGTCCTCCAGCCGACTTGTCTACAAGGGGATATTGCTGCCTCGGGAACCTTATGGTCCGTTTCCTGTGAGTCTAGTTTTTCGAATCTGACGCAAAACTGATGTTAATTGTAACATTCAGGGCCTCCTAATGACGATGGAAATCTCAAATTGCATCGCGATTCAATACATCGTCCTCCAGCCGATTTGTCTCCAATGGGATATTGCTGCCTCGGGCACCTTATGGTCCGTCTCCTGCGAGTCTAGATTTTCGAATCCGACACAAAACTGATAGTTAATTGTAACATTCAGGACCTCCTAATGGCGATGAAAATTTCAAATTGCATCGCGAATCAAAACATCGTCCTCCAGCCGACTTGTCTCCAAGGGGATATTGCTGCCTCGGGAACCTTATGGTCCGTTTCCTGTGAGTCTAGTTTTTCGAATCTGACGCAAAACTGATGTTAATTGTAACATTCAGGGCCTCCTAATGACGATGGAAATCTCAAATTGCATCGCGATTCAATACATCGTCCTCCAGCCGATTTGTCTCCAATGGGATATTGCTGCCTCGGGCACCTTATGTCCGTCTCCTGTGAGTCTAGATTTTCGAATCCGACGCCAAACTGATAGTTAATTGTAACGTTCAGGGCCTCCTAATGGCGATGGAAAACACAAATTGCATCGCGAATCAATACATCGTCCTCCAGCCGACTTGTCTCCAAGGGAATATTGCTGCCTCGGGCAATTTATGGTCCGTCTACTGTGAGTCTAGATTTTCGATTCCGACGCAAATCTGATGGTTAATTGTAACGTTCAGGGCCTCCTAACGACGATGGAACACTCAAATTGCGTCGCGATTCAATAATACGTCCTCCAGCCGACTTGTCTCCAAGGGGATATTGCTGCCTCGGGCACCTTATGGTCAGTTTCCTGTGAGTCTAGATTTTCGAATCCGTCACAAAACTGATAGTTAATTGTAACGTTCAGGACCTCCTAATGGCGATGCAAATCTCAAATTGCATCGCGAATCAATACATCGTCCTCCAGCCGACTTGTCTCCAAGGGGATATTGCTGCCTCGGACACCTTATGGGCCGTCTCTTGTGAGTCTAGATTTTTGAATCGGACGCAAAACTGATAGGTAATTATAACGTTCAGGGCCTCCTAATGACGAGGGAACACTCAAATCGCGACGAGAATCAATATATCGTCCACCAGCCGACTTGTCTCCAAGGGGATATTGCTGCCTGGGGCACCTTATGGTCCGTCTCCTGTGAGTTTAGATTTTCGAATCCGACGCAAAACTAATGGTTAATTGTAACGTTCAGGGTCTCCTAATGACGATGGAACACTCACATTCCGTCCAGATTCAATACATCGTCCTCCAGCCGACTTGTCTCCAAGGGAATATTTCTGCCTCGTACACCTTATGGTCCGTCTCCTGTGAGTCTAGATTTTCGAATCGGACGCATAACTGATAGTTAATTGTAACGTTCTGGGCCTCCTAATGACGAGGGAACACTCAAATCGCGACGAGAATCAATATATCGTCCACCAGCCGACTTGTCTCCAAGGGGATATTGCTGCCTCGGTCACCTTATGGTCCGTCTCCTGTTAGTCTAGTTTTTCGAATCTGACGCAAAACTGATGTTAATTGTAACATTCAGGGCCTCCTAATGACGATGGAAATCTCAAATTGCATCGCGATTCAATACATCGTCCTCCAGCCGACTCCAAGGTGATATTGCTGCCTCGGGCACCTTATGATCCGTCTCCTGTGAGTCTAGATTTTCGAATCCGACGCAAAACTGATGATTAATTGTAACATTAAGGGCCTGCTAATGAAGATGGAAAACTCAAATTGCCTCGCGATTTAATACATCGTCTTCCAGCCGACTTGTCTCCAAGGGGATATTGTTGCCTCAGTCACCTTATGGTCCGTCTCCTGTGAGTCTAGATTTTCGAATCGGACGCAAAACTGATGGTTAATTGTAACGTTCAGGGCCTCCTGATGACAATGGAACACTCACATTCCGTCCAGATTCAATACATTGTCCTCCAGCCGACTTGTCTACATGGGGATATTGCTGCCTCGGGCACCATATGGTCCGTCTCGTGTGAGTCTAGATTTTCGAATCGGATGCAAAGCTGATAGTTAATTGTAACGTTCAGGGCCTCCTAATGGCGATGGAAAACTCAAATTGCATCGCGATACAACACGTCGTCCTTCAGCCGACTTGTCTCCAAGGGGTTATTGCTGCCTCGGGCACCTTATGGTCCGTCTCCTGTGAGTCTAGATTTTCGAATCCGACGCCAAACTGATGTTAATTGTATTATTCAGGGCCTCCTAATGACGATTCAAATCTCAAATTGCATCGCGATTCAATACATCGTCCTCTAGCCGAATTGTCTCCAAGCGGACATTGCTGCCTCGGGCACCTTATGGTCCGTCTCCTGTGAGTCTAGTTTTTGGAATCTGACGCAAAACTGATGTTAATTGTAAGATTCAGGGCCTCCTAATGACGATGGAAATCTCAAATTGCATCGCGATTCAATACATCGTCCTCCAGCCGACTTGTCTCCAAGGGGATATTGCTGCCTCGGGCAACTTATGATCCGTCTCCAGTGAGTGTAGATTTTCGAATCCGACGCAAAACTGATAGTTAATTGTAACGTTCAGGGCCTCTAATGACGATGGAAAACTCAAATTGCATCGCGATTCAATACATCGTCTCCCAGCCGACGTGTCTCCAAGGGGATATTGCTGCCTCGGGCACCTTATTGTCCGTCTCTTGTGAGTCAAGATTTTCGCATCCGACGCAAAACTGATGGTTAATTGTAACGTTCAGGGCCTCCTAATGACGATGGAACACTCAAATTGCGTCGCGATTGAATACATCGTCCTTCAGCCGACTTGTCTCCAACGGGATATTGCTGTCTCGGGCACTTTATGTTGCGTCTCCTGTGACTCTAGATTTTCGAATCGGATGCAAAAATGATAGTTAATTGTAACTTTCAGGGCTTCCTAATCACGACGGAACACTCAAATGGCATCGCGATTCAATACATCGTCCTCCAGGCGACTTGTCTCCAAGTGGATATTGCTGCCTCGGGCACCTTATGGGCCGTCTCTTGTGAGTCTAGTTTTTCGAATCGGACGCAAAACTGATAGTTAATTGTAACGTTCAGGGCCTCCTAATGACGAGGGAACACTCACATTCCGTCCAGATTCAATACATCGTCCTCCAGCCGACTTGTCTCCAAGGGAATATTTCTGCCTCGTACACCTTATGGTCCGTCTCCTGTGAGTCTAGATTTTCGAATCGGACGCAAAACTGATAGTTATTTGTAACGTTCAGAGCCGCCTAATGGCGATGGAAAACTCAAATTTCATCGCGATTCAATACATCGTCCTCCAGCCGACTTGTCTCCAAGGGGATATTGCTGCCTCGGGCACCTTATGGTCCGACTCCTGTGAGTCTAGATTTTCGAATCCGACGCAAAACTGATGGTTAATTGAAACGTTCAGGGCCTCCTAATGACGATGGAACACTCAAATTGCGTCGCGATTCAATACATCGTCCTCCAGCCGACTTGTCTACAAGGGGATATTGCTGCCTTTGGCACCTTATGGTCCGTCTCCTGCGAGTCTAGATTTTCGAATCCGACACAAAACTGATGGTTAATTGTAACATTCAGGACCTCCTAATGGCGATGAAAATTTCAAATTGCATCGCGAATCAATACATCGTCCTCCAGCCGACTTGTCTCCAAGGGGATATTGCTGCCTCGGGAACCTTATGGTCCGTTTCCTGTGAGTCTAGTTTTTCGAATCTGACGCAAAACTGATGTTAATTGTAACATTCAGGGCCTCCTAATGACGATGGAAATCTCAAATTGCATCGCGATTCAATACATCGTCCTCCAGCCGATTTGTCTCCAATGGGATATTGCTGCCTCGGGCACCTTATGTCCGTCTCCTGTGAGTCTAGATTTTCGAATCCGACGCAAAACTGATAGTTAATTGTAACGTTCAGGGCCTCCTAATGGCGATGGAAAACACAAATTGCATCGCGAATCAATACATCGTCCTCCAGCCGACTTGTCTCCAAGGGAATATTGCTGCCTCGGCAATTTATGGTCCGTCTACTGTGAGTCTAGATTTTCGATTCCGACGCAAATCTGATGGTTAATTGTAACGTTCAGGGCCTCCTAACGACGATGGAACACTCAAATTGCGTCGCGATTCAATAATACGTCCTCCAGCCGACTTGTCTCCAAGGGGATATTGCTGCCTCGGGCACCTTATGGTCAGTTTCCTGTGAGTCTAGATTTTCGAGTCCGACACAAAACTGATAGTTAATTGTAACGTTCAGGACCTCCTAATGGCGATGAAAATCTCAAATTGCATCGCGAATCAATACATCGTCCTCCAGCCGACTTGCCTCCAAGGGGATATTGCTGCCTCGGACACCTTATGGGCCGTCTCTTGTGAGTCTAGATGTTTGAATCGGACGCAAAACTGATAGGTAATTGTAACGTTCAGGGCCTCCTAATGACGAGGGAACACTCAAATCGCGACGAGAATCAATATATCGTCCACCAGCCGACTTGTCTCCAAGGGGATATTGCTGCCTGGGGCACCTTATGGTCCGTCTCCTGCGAGTCTAGATTTCCGAATCCGACGCAAAACTGATAGTTAATTGATACGTTCAGGGCCTCCTAATGGCGATGAAAATCTCAAATTGCATCGCGAATCAATACATCGTCCTCCAGCCGACTTGTCTCCTGGGGAATATTTCTGCCTGGTACAACTTATGGTACGTCTCCTGTGAGTCTAGATTTTCGAATCGCACGCAAAACTGATAGTTAATTGTAACGTTCAGGGCCTCCTAATGGCGATGGAAAACTCAAATTGCATCGCGATTCAATACATCGTCCTCCAGCCGACTTGTCTCCAATGGGATATTGCTGCCTTGGGCACCTTATGGTCCGTCTCCTGCGAGTCTAGATTTCCGAATCCGACGCAAAACTGATAGTTAATTGATACGTTCAGGGCCTCCTAATGGCGATGAAAATCTCAAATTGCATCGCGAATCAATACATCGTCCTCCAGCCGACTTGTCTCCAAGGGGATATTGCTGCCTTGGGCACCTTATGGTCCGTCTCCTGCGAGACTAGATTTCCGAATCCGACAAAAAACTGATAGTTAATTGTAACGTTCAGGGCCTCCTAATGGCGATGAAAATCTCAAATTGCATCGCGAATCAATACATCGTCCTCCAGCCGACTTGTCTCCAAGGGGATATTGCTGCCTCGGGAACCTTATGGTCCGTTTCCTGTGAGTCTAGTTTTTCGAATCTGACGCAAAACTGATGTTAATTGTAACATTCAGGGCCTCCTAATGACGATGGAAATCTCAAATTGCATCGCGATTCAATACATCGTCCTCCAGCCGATTTGTCTCCAATGGGATATTGCTGCCTCGGGCACCTTATGTCCGTCTCCTGTGAGTCTAGATTTTCGAATCCGACGCAAAACTGATAGTTAATTGTAACGTTCAGGGCCTCCTAATGGCGATGGAAAACACAAATTGCATCGCGAATCAATACATCGTCCTCCAGCCGACTTGTCTCCAAGGGAATATTGCTGCCTCGGCAATTTATGGTCCGTCTACTGTGAGTCTAGATTTTCGATTCCGACGCAAATCTGATGGTTAATTGTAACGTTCAGGGCCTCCTAACGACGATGGAACACTCAAATTGCGTCGCGATTCAATAATACGTCCTCCAGCCGACTTGTCTCCAAGGGGATATTGCTGCCTCGGGCACCTTATGGTCAGTTTCCTGTGAGTCTAGATTTTCGAGTCCGACACAAAACTGATAGTTAATTGTAACGTTCAGGACCTCCTAATGGCGATGAAAATCTCAAATTGCATCGCGAATCAATACATCGTCCTCCAGCCGACTTGCCTCCAAGGGGATATTGCTGCCTCGGACACCTTATGGGCCGTCTCTTGTGAGTCTAGATGTTTGAATCGGACGCAAAACTGATAGGTAATTGTAACGTTCAGGGCCTCCTAATGACGAGGGAACACTCAAATCGCGACGAGAATCAATATATCGTCCACCAGCCGACTTGTCTCCAAGGGGATATTGCTGCCTGGGGCACCTTATGGTCCGTCTCCTGTGAGTTTAGATTTTCGAATCCGACGCAAAACTAATGGTTAATTGTAACGTTCAGGGTCTCCTAATGACGATGGAACACTCACATTCCGTCCAGATTCAATACATCGTCCTCCAGCCGACTTGTCTCCAAGGGAATATTTCTGCCTCGTACACCTTATGGTCCGTCTCCTGTGAGTCTAGATTTTCGAATCGGACGCATAACTGATAGTTAATTGTAACGTTCAGGGCCTCCTAATGACGAGGTAACACTCAAATCGCGACGAGAATCAATATATCGTCCACCAGCCGACTTGTCTCCAAGGGGATATTGCTGCCTCGGGCACCTTATGGTCCGTCTCCTGTTAGTCTAGTTTTTCGAATCTGACGCAAAACTGATGTTAATTGTAAGATTCAGGGCCTCCTAATGACGATGGAAATCTCAAATAGCATCGCGATTCAATACATCGTCCTCCAGCCGACTCCAAGGTGATATTGCTGCCTCGGGCACCTTATGATCCGTCTCCTGTGAGTCTAGATTTTCGAATCCGACGCAAAACTGATGATTAATTGTAACATTAAGGGCCTGCTAATGAAGATGGAAAACTCAAATTGCCTCGCGATTTAATACATCGTCCTCCAGCCGACTTGTCTCCAAGGGGATATTGCTGCCTCAGTCACCTTATGGTCCGTCTCCTGTGAGTCTAGATTTTCGAATCGGACGCAAAACTGATGGTTAATTGTAACGTTCAGGGCCTCCTGATGACAATGGAACACTCACATTCCGTCCAGATTCAATACATTGTCCTCCAGCCGACTTGTCTACAAGGGGATATTGCTGCCTCGGGCACCATATGGTCCGTCTCGTGTGAGTCTAGATTTTCGAATCGGATGCAAAACTGATAGTTAATTGTAACGTTCAGGGCCTCCTAATGGCGATGGAAAACTCAAATTGCATCGCGATACAACACGTCGTCCTTCAGCCGACTTGTCTCCAAGGGGTTATTGCTGCCTCGGGCACCTTATGGTCCGTCTCCTGTGAGTCTAGATTTTCGAATCCGACGCCAAACTGATGTTAATTGTATTATTCAGGGCCTCCTAATGACGATTCAAATCTCAAATTGCATCGCGATTCAATACATCGTCCTCTAGCCGAATTGTCTCCAAGCGGACATTGCTGCCACGGGCACCTTATGGTCCGTCTCCTGTGAGTCTAGATTTTCGAATCCGACACAAAACTGATACTTAATTGTAACGTTCAGGACCTCCTAATGGCGATGAAAATCTCAAATTGCATCGCGAATCAATACATCGTCCTCCAGCCGACTTGTCTTCAAGGGGATATTGCTGAATCGGACACCTTATGGGCCGTCTCTTGTGAGTCTAGATTTTTGAATCGGACGCAAAACTGATAGGTAATTGTAACGTTCAGGGCCTCCTAATGACGAGGGAACACTCAAATCGCGACGAGAATCAATATATCGTCCTCCAGCCGACTTGTCTCCAAGGGGTTATTGCTGCCTCGGGCACCTTATGGTCCGTCTCCTGTGAGTCTAGATTTTCGAATCTGACGCAAAACTGATGTTAATTGTAAGATTCAGGGCCTCCTAATGACGATGGAAATCTCAAATTGCATCGCGATTCAATACATCGTCCTCCAGCCGACTTGTCTCCAAGGGGATATTGCTGCCTCGGGCAACTTATGATCCGTCTCCTGTGAGTGTAGATTTTCGAATCCGACGCAAAACTGATAGTTAATTGTAACGTTCAGGGCCTCTAATGACGATGGAAAACTCAAATTGCATCGCGATTCAATACATCGTCTCCCAGCCGACTTGTCTCCAAGGGGATATTGCTGCCTCGGGCACCTTATGGTCCGTCTCTTGTGAGTCAAGATTTTCGAATCCGACGCAAAACTGATGGTTAATTGTAACGTTCAGGGCCTCCTAATGACGATGGAACACTCAAATTGCGTCGCGATTGAATACATAGTCCTTCAGCCGACTTGTCTCCAAGGGAATACTTCTGCCTCGTACACCTTATGGTCCGTCTCCTGTGAGTCTAGATTTTCGAATCGGACGCAAAACTGATAGTTAATTGTAACGTTCAGGGCCTCCTAATGACGATGGAACTCTCAAATTGCGTCGCGATTGAATACATGGTCCTCCAGCCGACTTGTCTCCAACGGGATATTGCTGTCTCGGGCACTTTATGTTGCGTCTCCTGTGAGTCTAGATTTTCGAATCGGATGCAAAAATGATAGTTAATTGTAACTTTCAGGGCTTCCTAATCACGATGGAACACTCAAATGGCATCGCGATTCAATACATCGTCCTCCAGGCGACTTGTCTCCAAGTGGATATTGCTGCCTCGGGCACCTTATGGGCCGTCTCTTGTGAGTCTAGATTTTCGAATCGGACGCAAAACTGATAGTTAATTGTAACGTTCAGGGCCTCCTAATGACGAGGGAACACTCACATTCCGTCCAGATTCAATACATCGTCCTCCAGCCGACTTGTCTCCAAGGGAATATTTCTGCCTCGTACACCTTATGGTCCGTCTCCTGTGAGTCTAGATTTTCGAATCGGACGCAAAACTGATAGTTATTTGTAACGTTCAGAGCCGCCTAATGGCGATGGAAAACTCAAATTTCATCGCGATTCAATACATCGTCCTCCAGCCGACTTGTCTCCAAGGGGATATTGCTGCCTCGGGCACCTTATGGTCCGTCTCCTGTGAGTCTAGATTTTCGAATCCGACGCAAAACTGATGGTTAATTGAAATGTTCGGGGCCTCCTAATGACGATGGTACACTCAAATTGCGTCGCGATTCAATACATCGTCCTCCAGCCGACTTGTCTCCAAGGGAATATTGCTGCCTCGGGCAATTTATGTGAGTCTAGATTTTCGATTCCGACGCAAATCTGATGGTTAATTGTAACGTTCAGGGCCTCCTAACGACGATGGAACACTCAAATTGCGTCGCGATTCAATAATACGTCCTCCAGCCGACTTGTCTCCAAGGGGATATTGCTGCCTCGGGCACCTTATGGTCAGTTTCCTGTGAGTCTAGATTTTCGAATCCGACACAAAACTGATACTTAATTGTAACGTTCAGGACCTCCTAATGGCGATGAAAATCTCAAATTGCATCGCGAATCAATACATCGTCCTCCAGCCGACTTGTCTTCAAGGGGATATTGCTGCCTCGGACACCTTATGGGCCGTCTCTTGTGAGTCTAGATTTTTGAATCGGACGCAAAACTGATAGGTAATTGTAACGTTCAGGGCCTCCTAATGACGAGGGAACACTCAAATCGCGACGAGAATCAATATATCGTCCACCAGCCGACTTGTCTCCAAGGGGATGTTGCTGCCTGGGGCACCTTATGGTCCGTCTCCTGTGAGTTTAGATTTTCGAATCCGACGCAAAACTAATGGTTAATTGTAACGTTCAGGGTCTCCTAATGACGATGGAACTCTCACATTCCGTCCAGATAATACATCGTCCTCCAGCCGACTTGTCTCCAAGGGAATATTTCTGCCTCGTACACCTTATGGTCCGTCTCCTGTGAGTCTAGATTTTCGAATCGGACGCATAACTGATAGTTAATTGTAACGTTCAGGGCCTCCTAATGACGAGGGAACACTCAAATCGCGACGAGAATCAATATATCGTCCACCAGCCGACTTGTCTCCAAGGGGATATTGCTGCCTCGGGCACCTTATGGTCCGTCTCCTGTGAGTCTAGATTTTCGAATCGGATGCAAAACTGATAGTTAATTGTAACTTTCAGGGCTTCCTAATCACGATGGAACACACAAATGGCATCGCGATTCAATACATCGTCCTCCAGCCGACTTGTCTCCAAGGGGATATTGCTGCCTCGGGCATCTTATGGTCCGTCTCCTGTGAGTCTAGATATTAGAATCCGACGCAAAACTGATGATAATTGTAACAATCAGGCCTTCTAATGACGATGGAAATCTCAAATTGTATCGCGATTCAATACATCGTCCTCCAGCCGACTTGTCTCCAAGGGGATATTGCTGCCTCGGGCACCTTATGCTCCGTCTCCTGTGAGTCTATTTTATCGAATCGGACGCAAAACTGACGTTAATTGTAACATTTAGGGGCTCCTAATGACGATAGAAATCTCAAATTGCATCGCGATTCAATACATCGTCCTCCAGCCGACTTCTCTCCAAGGGGATATTGCTGCCTCGGGCACCATATGATCCGTCTACTGTGAGTCTAGATTTACGAATCCGACGCAAATCTGATGGTTAATTGTAACGTTCAGGGCCACCTAAAGACGATGGATCACTCAAATTGCGTCGCGATTCAATAATACGTCGTCCAGCCGACTTGTCTCCAAGGGGATATAGCTGCCTCGGGCACCTTATGGTCCGTTTCCTGTGAGTCTAGATTTTCGTATCCGACGCAAAACTGACCATTAATTGTAACGTCCAGGGCCTCCTAATGACGATGGAGCACTCAAACTGCATCGCGATTCAATACATCGTCTTCCAGCCGACTTGTCTCCAAGGGGATATTGCTGCCTCGGGCACCCTATGGTCCGTCTCTTGTGAGTCAAGATTTTCGAATCCGACGCGAAACTGATGGTTAATTGTAACGTTAAGGGCCTCCTAATGACGATGGAACACTCAAATTGCGTCGCGATTCAATACATCGTCCTGCAGCCGACTTGTCTCCAACGGGATATTACTGTCTCGGGCACTTTATGGTCCGTCTAATGTGAGTCTAGATTTTCGAATCGGATGCAAAACTGATAGTTAATTGTAACTTTCAGGGCTTCCTAATCACGATGGAACACTCAAATGGCATCGCGATTCAATACATCGTCCTCCAGGCGACTTGTATCCAAGTGGATATTGCTGCCTCGGGCACCTTATGGTCCGTCTCTTGTGAGTCTAGATTTTCGAATCGGACGCAAAACTGATAGTTAATTGTAACGTTCAGGGCCTCTTAATGACGAGGGAACACTCAAATTCCGACGAGTTTCAATACATCGTCCTCCAACCGACTTGTCACCAAGGGGATATTCATGCCTGGGGCACCATATGGTCCATCTCCTGTGAGTCTAGATTTCCGAATCGGACGCAAAACTGATAGTTAATTGTAAGGTTCAGGGCCTTCTAATGGCGATGGAAAACTCAAATTGCATCGCGGATCAATACATCGTCCTCCAGCCGACTTGTCTCCAAGTGGATATTGCTGCCTCGGGCACCTTATGGTCCGTCTCCTGTGAGTCTATATTTTCGAAACGGACGCAAAACTGATGTTAATTGTAACATTCAGGGCCTCCTAATGGCGATGGAAATCTCAAATTGCATCGCGATTCAATACATCGTCCTCCAGCCGAATTGCCTCCAAGGTGATATTGCTGCCTCGGGCACCTTATTATCCGTCTCCTGTCAGTCTAGATTTTCGAATCCGACGTAAAACTGATAGTTAATTGTAACGATCAGGTCCTCAAATGACGATGGAAACTCAAAATGCATCGCGATTCAATACATCGTCCTCCAGCCGAATTGTCACCAAGGGAATATTGCTGCCTCGGGCACCTTATGGTCCGTCTACTGTGAGTCTAGATTTTCGAATCCGACGCAAATCTGATGGTTAATTGTAACGTTCAGGGCCTCCTAATGACGATGGAACACTCAAAGTGCGTCGCGATTCAATAATACGTCCTCCAGCCGACTTGTCTCCAAGGGGATATTGCGGCCTCGGGCACCTTATGGTCCGTCTCTTGTGAGTCTAGATTTTCGATTCCGACGCAAAACGGATGGTTAATTGTAACGTTCAGGGCCTCCTAATGACGATGGAACACTCAAATTGCGTCGCGATTCAATACATCGTCCTCCAGCCGACTTGTCTCCGAGGGGATTCAGCTGTCTCGGGCACTTTATGGTCCGTCTCCTGTGAGTCTAGATTTTTGAATCGGATGCAAAACTGATAGTTAATTGTAACTTTCAGGGCTTCCTAATCACGATGGAACACTCAAATGGCATCGCGATTCAATACATCGTCCTCCAGCCGACTTGTCTCCAAGGGAATATTTCTGCCTCGTACACCTTATGGTCCGTCTCCTGTGAGTCTAGATTTTCGAATCGGACGCAAAACTGATAGTTAATTGTAACGTTCAGGGCCTCCTAATGGCGATGGAAAACTCAAATTGCATCGCGATTCAATACATCGTCCTCCAGCCGACTTGTCTACAAGGGGATATTGCTGCCTTGGGCACCTTATGGTCCGTCTCCTGCGAGTCTAGATTTTCGAATCCGACGCAAAACTGATGGTTAATTGTAACGTTCAGGGCCTTCTAATGGCGATGAAAATCTCAAATAGCATTGCGAATCAATACGTCGTCCTCCAGCCGACTTGTCTCGAAGGGGATATTGCTGCCTCGGGCACCTTATGGTCCGTCTCCTGGGAGTCTGGTTTTTCGAATCTGACGCAAAAGTGATGTTAATTGTAACATTCAGGGCCACATAATGACGCTGGAAATCTCAAATTGCATCGCGATTCAATACATCGTCCTCCAGCCGACTTGTCTCCAAGGGGATATTGTTGCCTCGGGCACCTAATGATCCTTCTCCTGTGAGTCAAGATTTTCGAATCCGACGCAAAACTGATAGTTAATTGTAACGTTCAGGGCCTCTAATGACGATGGAAAACTCAAATTGCATCGCGATTCAATACATCGTCCTCCAGCCGACTGGTCTCCAAGGGGATATTGCTGTCTCGGGCACCTTATGGTGCGTCTACTGTGAGTCTAGATTTTCGAATCGGTCGCAAAACTGATGTTAATTGTTACGTTCAGGGCCTCCTAATGACGATGAAAATCTCAAATTTCATCGCGAATCAATACATCGTCCTCCAGCCGACTTGTCTCCAAGGGGATATTGCTGCCTAGGGCACCTTATGGTGCGTTTCCTGTGAGTCTAGATTTTCGTATCCGACGCAAAACTGACAGTTAATTGTAACGTTCAGGGCCTCCTAATGACGATGGAGCACTCAAACTGCATCGCGATTCAATACATCGTCTTCCAGCCGACTTGTCTCCAAGGGGATATTGCTGCCTCGGGCACCTTGTGGTCCGTCTCTTGTGAGTCTAGATTTTCGAATCGGTCGCAAAACTGATAGTTAATTGTAACGTTCAGGGCCTTCTAATGACGAGGGAACACTCAAATTGCGACGAGGTTCAATACATCGTCCTCCAGCCGACTTGTCTCCAAGGGGATATTCCTGCCTGGGGCACCTTTTGGTCCGTCTCCAGTGAGTCTAAATTTTCGAATCCGACGCAAAACTGATGGTTAACTGTAACGTTCAGGGTCTCCTAATGACGATGGAACACTCACATTCCGTCCAGATTCAATACATCGTCCTCCAGCCGACTTGTCTCCAAATGAATGTAACTGCCTCGTACACCTTATGGTCCGTCTCCTGTGAGTCTAGATTTTCGAATCGGACGCAAAACTGATGTTAATTGTAACATTCAGGGCCTCCTAATTACGATGGAAATCTCATATTGCATCGCGATTCAATACATCGTCCTCCAGCCGACTTGTCTCCAAGGGGATATTGCTGCGTCGGGCACCTTATGGTCCGTCTCCCGTGAGCCCAGATTTTCGATCCGACGCAAAACTGATAGTTAATTGTAACGTTCAGGGCCTCCTAATGACGATGGAAAACTCAAATTGCATCGCGATTAAATACATCGTCCTCCAGCCGACTTGTATCTAAGGGGATATTGCTGCCTCGGGCACCTTATGGTCCGTCTTCTGTGAGTCTAGATTTTCGAATCGGATGCAAAACTGATGTTAATTGTAACGTTCAGGGCGTCTAATGACGATGGAAAACTCAAATTGCATCGCGATTCAATACATCGTCCTCCAGCCGACTTGTCTCCAAGGATATATTGCTTCCTCGGGCACCTTATGCTCCGACTCCTTTGAGTCTATATTTTCGAATCGGAAGCAAAACAGATGTCAATTGTAACATTCAGGGCCTCCTAATGACGATAGAAATCTCAAATTGCATCACGATTCAATACATCGTCCTCCAGCCGACTTGTCTCCACGGGGATTTTGCTGCCTCGAGCACCTTATGATCCGTCTCCTGTGAGTCTAGATTTTCGAATCGGATGCAAAACTGATAGTTAATTGTAACTTTCAGGCCTTCTTAATCACGTTGGAACACACAAATGGCATCGCGATTCAATACATCGTCCTCCAGCCGACTTGTCTCCAAGGGGATATTGCTGCCTCGGGCACCTTATGGTCCGGCTCCTGTGAGTCTAGATATTAGAATCCGACGCAAAACTGATGTTAATTGTAACATTCAGGCCTTCTAATGACGATGGAAATCTCAAATTGTATCGCGATTCAATACATCGTCCTCCAGCCGACTTGTCTCCAAGGGGATATTGCTGCCTCGGGCACCTTATGCTCCGTCTCTTGTGAGTCTATTTTATCAAATCAAATGGTTCAAATGGCTCTGAGCACTATGGGACTTAACATCTATGGTCATCAGTCCCCTAGAACTTAGAACTACTTAAACCTAACTAACCTAAGGACAGCACACAACACCCAGCCATCACGAGGCAGAGAAAATCCCTGACCCCGCCGGGAATCGAACCCGGGAACCCGGGCGTGGGAAGCGAGAACGCTACCGCACGACCACGAGATGCGGGCTCTATTTTATCGAATCGGACGCAAAACTGGCGTTAATTGTAACAATTAGGGGCTCCTAATGACGATAGAAATCTCAAATTGCATCGCGATTCAATACATCGTCCTCCATCCGACTTCTCTCCAAGGGGATATTGCTGCCTCGGGCACCATATGATCCGTCTACTGTGAGGCTAGATTTTCGAACCCGACGCAAATCTGATGGTTAATTGTAACGTTCAGAGCCTCTTAATGACGATGGATCACTCAAATTGCGTCGCGATTCAATAATACTTCGTCCAGCCGACTTGTCTCCAAGGGGATATAGCTGCCTCGGGCACCTTATGGTCCATTTCCTGTGAGTCTAGATTTTCGTATCCGACGCAAAACTGACTGTTAATTGTAACGTCCAGGGCCTCCTAATGACGATGGAGCACTCAAACTGCATCGCAATTCAATACATCGTCTTCCAGCCGACTTGTCTCCAAGGGGATATTGCTGCCTCGGGCACCCTATGGTCCGTCTCTTTTGAGTCAAGATTTTCGAATCCGACGCAAAACTGGTGGTTAATTGTAACGTTCAGGGCCTCCTAATGACGATGGAACACTGAAATGGCGTCGCGATTCAATACATCGTCCTCCAGCCGACTTGTCTCCAACGGGATATTGCTGTCTCGGGCACTTTATGGTCCGTCTAATGTGAGTCTAGATTTTCGAATCGGATGCAAAACTGATAGTTAATTGTAAGGTTCAGGGCCTCCTAATGACGATGGAAATCTCAAATTGCATCGCGAATCAATACATCGTCCTCCAGCCAACTTGTCTCCCAGGGGATATTACTGCCTCGGGCACCTTATGATCCGTCTCCTGTGAGTCTAGATTTTCGAATCCGACACAAAACTGATAGTTAATTGTAACGTTCAGGGCCTCTTAATGACGAGGGAACACTCAAATGGCGTCGCGATTCAATACATCGTCCTCCAGCCGACTTGTCTCCAAGTGGATATTGCTGCCTCGGGCACCTTATGCTCCGTGTCCTGTGAGTCTATATTTTCGAAACGGACGGAAAACTGATAGTTAATTGTAACATTCAGGGCCTCCTAATGACGATGGAAATCTCAAATTGCATCGCGATTCAATACATCGTCCTCCAGCCGACTTGTCTCCAAGGTGATATTGCTGCCTCGGGTACCTTATTATCCGTCTCCTGTCAGTCTAGATTTTCGAATCCGACGCAAAACTGATAGTTCATTGTAACGATCAGGTCCTCTAATGACGATGGAAAACTCAAAATGCATCGCGATTCAATACATCGTCCTCCAGCCGAATTGTCACCAAGGGGATATTGCTGCCTCGGGCACCTAATGGTGCGTTTCCTGTGAGTCTAGATTTTCGAATCGGACGCAAAACTGATAGTTAATTGTAACGTTCAGGGCCTCCTAATGACGATGGAGCACTCAAACTGCATCGCGATTCAATACATCGTTCTCCAGCCGACTTGCCTCCAAGGGGATATTGCGGCCTCGGGCACCTTATGGTCCGTCTCTTGTGAGTCTAGATTTTCGATTCCGACGCAAAACGGATGGTTAATTGTAACGTTCAGGGCCTCCTAATGACGATGGAACACTGAAATTGCGTCGCGATTCAATACATCGTCCTCCAGCCGACTTGTCTCCAAGGGGATTCTGCTGTCTCGGGCACTTTATGGTCCGTCTCCTTTGAGTCTAGATTTTTGAATCGGATGCAAAACTGATAGTTAATTGTAACTTTCAGGGCTTCCTAATCACGATGGAACACTCAAATGGCATCGCGATTCAATACATCGTCCTCCAGCCGACTTGTCTCCAAGGGGATATTGCTGCCTCGGGCACCTTATGGTCCGTCTCTTGTGAGTCTAGATTTTTAAACCGGACGCAAAACTGATAGGTAATTGTAACGATCAGGGCCTCCTAATGACGAGGGAGCACTCAAATTGCGACGAGATTTAATATATCGTCCCCCAGTTGACTTGTCTCCAAGGGGATATTGCTGCCTGGGGCACCTATGGTCCGTCTCCTGTGAGTCTAGATTTTCGAATCCGACGCAAAACTGATGGTTAATTGTAACGTTTAGGGTCTCCTAATGACGATGGAACACTCACATACCGTCTAGACTCAATACATCGTCCTCCAGGGGACTTGTCTCCAAGGGAATATTTCTGCCTCGTACACCTTATGGTCCGTCTCCTGTGAGTCTAGATTTTCGTATCCGACGCAAAACTGACAGTTAATTGTAACGTTCAGGGCCTCCTAATGACGATGGCGCACTCAAACTGCATCGCGAATCAATACATCGTCTTCCAGCCGACTTGTGTCCAAGGGGATATTGCTGCCTCGGGCACCTAATGGTCCGTCTCTTGTGAGTCTAGATTTTCGAATCGGTCGCAAAACTGATAGTTAATTGTAACGTTCAGGGCCTTCTAATGGCGATGAAAATCTCAAATTGCATTGCGAATCAATACATCGTCCTCCAGCCGACTTGTCTCGAAGGGGATATTGCTGCCTCGGGCACCTTATGGTCCGTCTCCTGTGAGTCTAGTTTTTCGAATCTGACGCAAAACTGATGTTAATTGTAACATTCAGGGCCTCCTAATGACGATGGAAATCTCAAATTGCATCGCGATTCAATACATCGTCCTCCAGCCGACTTCTCTCCAAGGGGATATTGCTGCCTCGGGCACCATATGATCCGTCTACTGTGAGGCTAGATTTTCGAACCCGACGCAAATCTGATGGTTAATTGTAACGTTCAGAGCCTCCTAATGACGATGGATCACTCAAATTGCGTCGCGATTCAATAATACTTCGTCCAGCCGACTTGTCTCCAAGGGGATATAGCTGCCTCGGGCACCTTATGGTCCATTTCCTGTGAGTCTAGATTTTCGTATCCGACGCAAAACTGACTGTTAATTGTAACGTCCAGGGCCTCCTAATGACGATGGAGCACTCAAACTGCATCGCAATTCAATACATCGTCTTCCAGCCGACTTGTCGCCAAGGGGATATTGCTGCCTCGGGCACCCTATGGTCCGTCTCTTTTGAGTCAAGATTTTCGAATCCGACGCAAAACTGGTGGTTAATTGTAACGTTCAGGGCCTCCTAATGACGATGGAACACTGAAATGGCGTCGCGATTCAATACATCGTCCTCCAGCCGACTTGTCTCCAACGGGATATTGCTGTCTCGGGCACTTTATGGTCCGTCTAATGTGAGTCTAGATTTTCGAATCGGATGCAAAACTGATAGTTAATTGTAAGGTTCAGGGCCTCCTAATGACGATGGAAATCTCAAATTGCATCGCGAATCAATACATCGTCCTCCAGCCGAATTGTCACCAAGGGGATATTGCTGCCTCGGGCACCTAATGGTGCGTTTCCTGTGAGTCTAGATTTTCGAATCGGACGCAAAACTGATAGTTAATTGTAACGTTCAGGGCCTCCTAATGACGATGGAGCACTCAAATTGCGTCGCGATTCAATAATACTTCGTCCAGCCGACTTGTCTCCAAGGGGATATAGCTGCCTCGGGCACCTTATGATCCGTCTCCTGTGAGTCTAGATTTTCGAATCCGACACAAAACTGATAGTTAATTGTAACGTTCAGGGCCTCTTAATGACGAGGGAACACTCAAATTGCGACGAGATTCAATACATCGTCCTCCAACCGACTTGTCACCAAGGGGATATTCATGCCTGGGGCACCTTATGGTGCGTCTCCTGTGAGTCTAGATTTCCGAATCGGACGCAAAACTGATAGTTAATTGTAAGGTTCAGGGCCTTCTAATGGCGATGGAAAACTCAAATTGCATCGCGAATCAATACATCGTCCTCCAGCCGACTTGTCTCCAAGTGGATATTGCTGCCTCGGGCACCTTATGCTCCGTGTCCTGTGAGTCTATATTTTCGAAACGGACGCAAAACTGATAGTTAATTGTAACATTCAGGGCCTCCTAATGACGATGGAAATCTCAAATTGCATCGCGATTCAATACATCGTCCTCCAGCAGACTTGTCTCCAAGGTGATATTGCTGCCTCGGGCACCTTATTATCCGTCTCCTGTCAGTCTAGATTTTCGAATCCGACGCAAAACTGATAGTTCATTGTAACGATCAGGTCCTCTAATGACGATGGAAAACTCAAAATGCATCGCGATTCAATACATCGTCCTCCAGCCGAATTGTCACCAAGGGGATATTGCTGCCTCGGGCACCTAATGGTGCGTCTCCTGTCAGTCTAGATTTTCGAATCCGACGCAAAACTGATAGTTCATTGTAACGTTCAGGGCCTCCTAATGACGATGGAACACTGAAATTGCGTCGCGATTCAATACATCGTCCTCCAGCTGACTTGTCTCCAAGGGGATTCTGCTGTCTCGGGCACTTTATGGTCCGTCTCCTTTGAGTCTAGATTTTTGAATCGGATGCAAAACTGATAGTTAATTGTAACTTTCAGGGCTTCCTAATCACGATGGAACACTCAAATGGCATCGCGATTCAATACATCGTCCTCCAGCCGACTTGTCTCCAAGGGGATATTGCTGCCTCGGGCACCTTATGGTCCGTCTCTTCTGAGTCTAGATTTTTAAACCGGACGCAAAACTGATAGGTAATTGTAACGATCAGGGCCTCCTAATGACGAGGGAGCACTCAAATTGCGACGAGATTTAATATATCGTCCCCCAGTTGACTTGTCTCCAAGGGGATATTGCTGCCTGGGGCACCTATGGTCCGTCTCCTGTGAGTCTAGATTTTCGAATCCGACGCAAAACTGATGGTTCATTGTAACGTTCAGGGTCTCCTAATGACGATGGAACACTCACATACCGTCTAGACTCAATACATCGTCCTCCAGGGAACTTGTCTCCAAGGGAATATTTCTGCCTCGTACACCTTATGGTCCGTCTCCTGTGAGTCTAGATTTTCGTATCCGACGCAAAACTGACAGTTAATTGTAACGTTCAGGGCCTCCTAATGACGATGGCGCACTCAAACTGCATCGCGAATCAATACATCGTCTTCCAGCCGACTTGTCTCCAAGGGGATATTGCTGCCTCGGGCACCTTATGGTCCGTCTCTTGTGAGTCTAGATTTTCGAATCGGTCGCAAAACTGATAGTTAATTGTAACGTTCAGGGCCTTCTAATGGCGATGAAAATCTCAAATTGCATTGCGAATCAATACATCGTCCTCCAGCCGACTTACCTCGAAGGGGATATTGCTGCCTCGGGCACCTTATGGTCCGTCTCCTGTGAGTCTAGTTTTTCGAATCTGACGCAAAACTGATGTTAATTGTAACATTCAGGGCCTCCTAATGACGATGGAAATCTCAAATTGCATCGCGATTCAATACATCGTCCTCCAGCCGACTTGTCTCCAAGGGGATATTGCTGCCTCGTGCACCTTATGATCCTTCTCCTGTGAGTCAAGATTTTCGAAACCGACGCAAAACTGATAGTTAATTGTAACGTTCAGGGCCTCTAATGACGATGGAAAACTCAAATTGCATCGCGATTCAATACATCGTCCTCCAGCCGACTGGTCTCCAAGGGGATATTGCTGTCTCGGGCACCTTATGGTGCGTCTACTGTGAGTCTAGATTTTCGAATCGGGCGCAAAACTGATGTTAATTGTTACGTTCAGTGCCTCCTAATGACGATGAAAATCTCAAATTTCATCGCGAATCAATACATCGTCCTCCAGCCGACTTGTCTCCAAGGGGATATTGCTGCCTCGGGCACCTTATGGTGCGTTTCCTGTGAGTCTAGATTTTCGTATCCGACGCAAAACTGACAGTTAATTGTAACGTTCAGGGCCTCCTAATGACGATGGAGCACTCAAACTGCATCGCGATTCAATACATCGTCTTCCAGCCGACTTGTCTCCAAGGGGATATTGCTGCCTCGGGCACCTAATGGTGCGTTTCCTGTGAGTCTAGATTTTCGAATCGGACGCAAAACTGATAGTTAATTGTAACGTTCAGGGCCTCCTAATGACGATGGAGCACTCAAACTGCATCGCGATTCAATACATCGTTCTCCAGCCGACTTGCCTCCAAGAGGATATTGCGGCCTCGGGCACCTTATGGTCCGTCTCTTGTGAGTCTAGATTTTCGATTCCGACGCAAAACGGATGGTTAATTGTAACGTTCAGGGCCTCCTAATGACGATGGAACACTGAAATTGCGTCGCGATTCAATACATCGTCCTCCAGCCGACTTGTCTCCAAGGGGATTCTGCTGTCTCGGACACTTTATGGTCCGTCTCCTTTGAGTCTAGATTTTTGAATCGGATGCAAAACTGATAGTTAATTGTAACTTTCAGGGCTTCCTAATCACGATGGAACACTCAAATGGCATCGCGATTCAATACATCGTCTTCCAGCCGACTTGTCTCCAAGGGGATATTGCTGCCTCGGGCACCTTATGGTCCGTCTCTTGTGAGTCTAGATTTTTAAACCGGACGCAAAACTGATAGGTAATTGTAACGATCAGGGCCTCCTAATGACGAGGGAGCACTCAAATTGCGACGAGATTTAATATATCGTCCCCCAGTTGACTTTTCTCCAAGGGGATATTGCTGCCTGGGGCACCTATGGTCCGTCTCCTGTGAGTCTAGATTTTCGAATCCGACGCAAAACTGATGGTTAATTGTAACGTTCAGGGTCTCCTAATGACGATGGAACACTCACATACCGTCTAGACTCAATACATCGTCCTCCAGGGGACTTGTCTCCAAGGGAATATTTCTGCCTCGTACACCTTATGGTCCGTCTCCTGTGAGTCTAGATTTTCGTATCCGACGCAAAACTGACAGTTAATTGTAACGTTCAGGGCCTCCTAATGACGATGGCGCACTCAAACTGCATCGCGAATCAATACATCGTCTTCCAGCCGACTTGTTTCCAAGGGGATATTGCTGCCTCGGGCACCTTATGGTCCGTCTCTTGTGAGTCTAGATTTTCGAATCGGTCGCAAAACTGATAGTTAATTGTAACGTTCAGGGCCTTCTAATGGCGATGAAAATCTCAAATTGCATTGCGAATCAATACATCGTCCTCCAGCCGACTTGTCTCGAAGGGGATATTGCTGCCTCGGGCACCTTATGGTCCGTCTCCTGTGAGTCTAGTTTTTCGAATCTGACGCAAAACTGATGTTAATTGTAACATTCAGGGCCTCCTAATGACGATGGAAATCTCAAATTGCATCGCGATTCAATACATCGTCCTCCAGCCGACTTGTCTCCAAGGGGATATTGCTGCCTCGGGCACCTTATGATCCTTCTCCTGTGAGTCAAGATTTTCGAAACCGACGCAAAACTGATAGTTAATTGTAACGTTCAGGGCCTCTAATGACGATGGAAAACTCAAATTGCATCGCGATTCAATACATCGTCCTCCAGCCGACTGGTCTCCAAGGGGATATTGCTGTCTCGGGCACCTTATGGTGCGTCTACTGTGAGTCTAGATTTTCGAATCGGGCGCAAAACTGATGTTAATTGTTACGTTCAGTGCCTCCTAATGACGATGAAAATCTCAAATTTCATCGCGAATCAATACATCGTCCTCCAGCCGACTTGTCTCCAAGGGGATATTGCTGCCTCGGGCACCTTATGGTGCGTTTCCTGTGAGTCTAGATTTTCGTATCCGACGCAAAACTGACAGTTAATTGTAACGTTCAGGGCCTCCTAATGACGATGGAGCACTTAAACTGCATCGCGATTCAATACATCGTCTTCCAGCCGACTTGTCTCCAAGGGGATATTGCTGCCTCGGGCACCTTATGGTCCGTCTCTTTTGAGTCTAGATTTTCGAATCGGTCGCAAAACTGATAGTTAATTGTAACGTTCAGGGCCTTCTAATGACGAGGGAACACTCAAATTGCGACGAGATTCAATACATCGTCCTCCAGCCGACTTGTCTCCAAGGGGATATTCCTGCCTGGGGCACCTTTTGGTCCGTCTCCAGTGAGTCTAAATTTTCGAATCCGACGCAAAACTGATGGTTAACTGTAACGTTCAGGGTCTCCTAATGACGATGAAACACTCACATTCCGTCCAGATTCAATACATCGTCCTCCAGCCGACTTGTCTCCAAGGGAATATTTTTGCCTCGTACACCTTATGGTCTGTCTCCTGTGAGTCTAGATTTTCGAATCGGACGCAAAACTGATAGTTAATTGTGACGTTCAGGGACTCCTAATGGCGATGAATATCTCAAATTGCATCGCGAATCAATACATCGTCCT
This sequence comes from Schistocerca cancellata, assembly GCF_023864275.1. Taxonomy (NCBI): domain Eukaryota; kingdom Metazoa; phylum Arthropoda; class Insecta; order Orthoptera; family Acrididae; genus Schistocerca; species Schistocerca cancellata. The sequence goes on from NW_026047101.1 coordinate 357,238, forward strand.
CCAGCCGACTTGTCTCCAAGGGGATATTGCTGCCTCGAGCACCTTATGATCCGTCTCTTGTGAGTCAAGATTTTCGAATCCGACGCAAAACTGGTGGTTAATTGTAACGTTCAGGGCCTCCTAATGACGATGGAACACTCAAATTGCGTCGCGATTCAATACATCGTCCTCCAGCCGACTTGTCTCCAATGGGATATTGCTGCCTCGGGCACCCTATGGTCCGTCTCTTGTGAGTCAACTGGTGGTTAATTGTAACGTTCAGGGCCTCCTAATGACGATGGAACACTCACATTCCGTCCAGATTCAATACATCGTCCTCCAGCCGACTTGTCTCCAATGGGATATTGCTGCCTCGGGCACCCTATGGTCCGTCTCTTGTGAGTCAAGATTTTCGAATCCGACGCAAAACTGGTGGTTAATTGTAACGTTCAGGGCCTCCTAATGACGATGGAACACTCAAATTGCGTCGCGATTCAATACATCGTCCTCCAGCCGACTTGTCTCCAATGGGATATTGCTGTCTCGGGCACTTTATGGTCCGTCTAATGTGAGTCTAGATTTTCGAATCGGATGCAAAACTGATAGTTAATTGTAACTTTAAGGGATTCCTAATCACGATGGAACACTCAAATGGCATCGCGATTCAATACATCGTCCTTCAGGCGACTTGTATCCAAGTGGTTATTGCTGCCTCGGGCACCCTATGGTCCGTCTCTTGTGAGTCTAGATTTTCGAATCGGACGCAAAACTGATAGTTAATTGTAACGTTCAGGGCCTCTTAATGACGAGGGAACACTCAAATTGCGACGAGATTCAATACATCGTCCTCCAACCGACTTGTCACCAAGGGGATATTCATGCCTGGGGCACCTTATGGTCCGTCTCCTGTGAGTCTAGATTTTCGAATCCGACGCAAAACTGATGGTTAATTGTAACGTTCAGGGTCTCCTAATGACGATGGAACAATCACATTCCGTGTAGATTCAATACATCGTCCTCCAGCCGATTTGTCTCCAAGGGAATATAACTGCCTCGTACACCTTATGGTCCGTCTCCTGTGAGTCTAGATTTCCGAATCGGACGCAAAACTGATAGTTAATTGTAACGATCAGGTCCTCTAATGACGATGGAAAACTCAAAATGCATCGCGATTCAATACATCGTCCTCCAGCCGACTTGTCATTAAGGGAATATTGCTGCCTCGGGCACCTTAAGTTCCGTCTACTGTGACTCTAGATTTTCGAATCCGACGCAAATCTGATGGTTAATTGTAACGTTCAGGGCCTCCTAATGACGATGGAACACTCAAATTGCGTCGCGATTCAATAATACGTCCTCCAGCCGACTTGTCTCCAAGGGGATATTGCTGCCTCGGGCACCTAATGGTGCGTTTCCTGTGAGTCTAGATTTTCGAATCGGACGCAAAACTGATAGTTAATTGTAACGTTCAGGGCCTCCTAATGACGATGGAGCACTCAAACTGCATCGCGATTCAATACATCGTTCTCCAGCCGACTTGCCTCCAAGGGGATATTGCGGCCTCGGGCACCTTATGGTCCGTCTCTTGTGAGTCTAGATTTTCGATTCCGACGCAAAACGGATGGTTAATTGTAACGTTCAGGGCCTCCTAATGACGATGGAACACTCAAATTGCGTCGCGATTCAATACATCGTCCTCCAGCCGACTTGTCTCCAAGGGGATACTGCTGTCTCGGGCACTTTATGGTCCGTCTTCTGTGAGTCTAGATTTTTGAGTCGGATGCAAAACTGATAGTTAATTGTAACTTTCAGGGCTTCCTAATCACGACGGAACACTCAAATGGCATCGCGATTCAATACATCGTCCTCCAGCCGACTGGTCTCCAAGGGGATATTGCTGTCTCGGGCACCTTATGGTGCGTCTACTGTGAGTCTAGATTTTCGAATCGGGCGCAAAACTGATGTTAATTGTTACGTTCAGGGCCTCCTAATGACGATGAAAATCTCAAATTTCATCGCGAATCAATACATCGTCCTCCAGCCGACTTGTCTCCAAGGGGATATTGCTGCCTAGGGCACCTTATGGTGCGTTTCCTGTGAGTCTAGATTTTCGTATCCGACGCAAAACTGACAGTTAATTGTAACGTTCAGGGCCTCCTAATGACGATGGAGCACTCAAACTGCATCGCGATTCAATACATCGTCTTCCAGCCGACTTGTCTCCAAGGGGATATTGCTGCCTCGGGCACCTTATGGTCCGTCTCTTGTGAGTCTAGATTTTCGAATCGGTCGCAAAACTGATAGCTAATTGTAACGTTCAGGGCCTTCTAATGACGAGGGAACACTCAAATTGCGACGAGATTCAATACATCGTCCTCCAGCCGACTTGTTTCCAAGGGGATATTCCTGCCTGGGGCACCTTTTGGTCCGTCTCCAGTGAGTCTAAATTTTCGAATCCGACGCAAAACTGATGGTTAACTGTAACATTCAGGGTCTCCTAATGACGATGAAACACTCACATTCCGTCCAGATTCAATACATCGTCCTCCAGCCGACTTGTCTCCAAGGGAATATTTTTGCCTCGTACACCTTATGGTCTGTCTCCTGTGAGTCTAGATTTTCGAATCGGACGCAAAACTGATAGTTAATTGTGACATTCAGGGACTCCTAATGGGGATGAATATCTCAAATTGCATCGCGAATCAATACACCGTCCTCCAGCCGACTTGTCTCCAAGGGGATATTGCTGCCTCGAGCACCTTATGATCCGTCTCTTGTGAGTCAAGATTTTCGAATCCGACGCAAAACTGGTGGTTAATTGTAACGTTCAGGGCCTCCTAATGACGATGGAACACTCAAATTGCGTCGCGATTCAATACATCGTCCTCCAGCCGACTTGTCTCCAATGGGATATTGCTGTCTCGGGCACTTTATGGTACGTCTAATGTGAGTCTAGATTTTCGAATCGGATGCAAAACTGATAGTTAATTGTAACTTTAAGGGCTTCCTAATCACGATGGAACACTCAAATGGCATCGCGATTCAATACATCGTCCTCCAGGCGACTTGTATCCAAGTGGTTATTGCTGCCTCGGGCACCTTATGGTCCGTCTCTTGTGAGTCTAGATTTTCGAATCGGACGCAAAACTGATAGTTAATTGTAACGTTCAGGGCCTCTTAATGACGAGGGAACACTCAAATTGCGACGAGATTCAATACATCGTCCTCCAACCGACTTGTCACCAAGGGGATATTCATGCCTGGGGCACCTTATGGTCCGTCTCCTGTGAGTCTAGATTTTCGAATCCGACGCAAAACTGATGGTTAATTGTAACGTTCAGGGTCTCCTAATGACGATGGAACACTCACATTCCGTCCAGATTCAATACATCGTCCTCCAGCCGATTTGTCTCCAAGGGAATATAACTGCCTCGTACACCTTATGGTCCGTCTCCTGTGAGTCTAGATTTCCGAATCGGACGCAAAACTGATAGTTAATTGTAACGATCAGGTCCTCTAATGACGATGGAAAACTCAAAATGCATCGCGATTCAATACATCGTCCTCCAGCCGACTTGTCATTAAGGGAATATTGCTGCCTCGGGCACCTTATGTTCCGTCTACTGTGAGTCTAGATTTTCGAATCCGACGCAAATCTGATGGTTAATTGTAACGTTCAGGGCCTCCTAATGACGATGGAGCACTCAAACTGCATCGCGATTCAATACATCGTTCTCCAGCCGACTTGCCTCCAAGGGGATATTGCGGCCTCGGGCACCTTATGGTCCGTCTCTTGTGAGTCTAGATTTTCGATTCCGACGCAAAACGGATGGTTAATTGTAACGTTCAGGGCCTCCTAATGACGATGGAACACTCAAATTGCGTCGCGATTCAATACATCGTCCTCCAGCCGACTTGTCTCCAAGGGGATACTGCTGTCTCGGGCACTTTATGGTCCGTCTCCTGTGAGTCTAGATTTTTGAATCGGATGCAAAACTGATAGTTAATTGTAACTTTCAGGGCTTCCTAATCACGACGGAACACTCAAATGGCATCGCGATTCAATACATCGTCCTCCAGCCGACTGGCCTCCAAGGGGATATTGCTGTCTCGGGCACCTTATGGTGCGTCTACTGTGAGTCTAGATTTTCGAATCGGGCGCAAAACTGATGTTAATTGTTACGTTCAGGGCCTCCTAATGACGATGGAGCACTCAAACTGCATCGCGATTCAATACATCGTCTTCCAGCCGACTTGTCTCCAAGGGGATATTGCTGCCTCGGGCACCTTATGGTCCGTCTCTTGTGAGTCTAGATTTTCGAATCGGTCGCAAAACTGATAGTTAATTGTAACGTTCAGGGCCTTCTAATGACGAGGGAACACTCAAATTGCGACGAGATTCAATACATCGTCCTCCAGCCGACTTGTCTCCAAGGGGATATTCCTGCCTGGGGCACCTTTTGGTCCGTCTCCAGTGAGTCTAAATTTTCGAATCCGACGCAAAACTGATGGTTAACTGTAACATTCAGGGTCTCCTAATGACGATGAAACACTCACATTCCGTCCAGATTCAATACATCGTCCTCCAGCCGACTTGTCTCCAAGGGAATATTTTTGCCTCGTACACCTTATGGTCTGTCTCCTGTGAGTCTAGATTTTCGAATCGGACGCAAAACTGATAGTTAATTGTGACGTTCAGGGACTCCTAATGGCGATGAATATCTCAAATTGCATCGCGAATCAATACATCGTCCTCCAGCCGACTTGTCTCCAAGGGGATATTGCTGCCTCGGGCACCTTATGATCCGTCTCTTGTGAGTCAAGATTTTCGAATCCGACGCAAAACTGGTGGTTAATTGTAACGTTCAGGGCCTCCTAATGACGATGGAACACTCAGATTGCGTCGCGATTCAATACATCGTCCTCCAGCCGACTTGTCTCCAATGGGATATTGCTGCCTCGGGCACCCTATGGTCCGTCTCTTGTGAGTCAAGATTTTCGAATCCGACGCAAAACTGGTGGTTAATTGTAACGTTCAGGGCCTCCTAATGACGATGGAACACTCAAATTGCGTCGCGATTCAATACATCGTCCTCCAGCCGACTTGTCTCCAATGGGATATTGCTGTCTCGGGCACTTTATGGTCCGTCTAATGTGAGTCTCGATTTTCGAATCGGATGCAAAACTGATAGTTAATTGTAACTTTAAGGGCTTCCTAATCATGATGGAACACTCAAATGGCATCGCGATTCAATACATCGTCCTCCAGGCGACTTGTATCCAAGTGGTTATTGCTGCCTCGGGCACCTTATGGTCCGTCTCTTGTGAGTCTAGATTTTCGAATCGGACGCAAAACTGATAGTTAATTGTAACGTTCAGGGCCTCTTAATGACGAGGGAACACTCAAATTGCGACGAGATTCAATACATCGTCCTCCAACCGACTTGTCACCAAGGGGATATTCATGCCTGGGGCACCTTATGGTCCGTCTCCTGTGAGTCTAAATTTTCGAATCCGACTCAAAACTGATAGTTAATTGTAACGATCAGGTCCTCTAATGACGATGGAAAACTCAAAATGCATCGCGATTCAATACATCGTCCTCCAGCCGACTTGTCATTAAGGGAATATTGCTGCCTCGGGCACCTTATGTTCCGTCTACTGTGAGTCTAGATTTTCGAATCCGACGCAAATCTGATGGTTAATTGTAACGTTCAGGGCCTCCTAATGACGATGGAGCACTCAAACTGCATCGCGATTCAATACATCGTTCTCCAGCCGACTTGCCTCCAAGGGGATATTGCGGCCTCGGGCACCTTATGGTCCGTCTCTTGTGAGTCTAGATTTTCGATTCCGACGCAAAACGGATGGTTAATTGTAACGTTCAGGGCCTCCTAATGACGATGGAACACTCAAATTGCGTCGCGATTCAATACATCGTCCTCCAGCCGACTTGTCTCCAAGGGGATACTGCTGTCTCGGGCACTTTATGGTCCGTCTCCTGTGAGTCTAGATTTTTGAATCGGATGCAAAACTGATAGTTAATTGTAACTTTCAGGGCTTCCTAATCACGACGGAACACTCAAATGGCATCGCGATTCAATACATCGTCCTCCAGCCGACTGGTCTCCAAGGGGATATTGCTGTCTCGGGCACCTTATGGTGCGTCTACTGTGAGTCTAGATTTTCGAATCGGGCGCAAAACTGATGTTAATTGTTACGTTCAGGGCCTCCTAATGACGATGGAGCACTCAAACTGCATCGCGATTCAATACATCGTCTTCCAGCCGACTTGTCTCCAAGGGGATATTGCTGCCTCGGGCACCTTATGGTCCGTCTCTTGTGAGTCTAGATTTTCGAATCGGTCGCAAAACTGATAGTTAATTGTAACGTTCAGGGCCTTCTAATGACGAGGGAACACTCAAATTGCGACGAGATTCAATACATCGTCCTCCAGCCGACTTGTCTCCAAGGGGATATTCCTGCCTGGGGCACCTTTTGGTCCGTCTCCAGTGAGTCTAAATTTTCGAATCCGACGCAAAACTGATGGTTAACTGTAACATTCAGGGTCTCCTAATGACGATGAAACACTCACATTCCGTCCAGATTCAATACATCGTCCTCCAGCCGACTTGTCTCCAAGGGAATATTTTTGCCTCGTACACCTTATGGTCTGTCTCCTGTGAGTCTAGATTTTCGAATCGGACGCAAAACTGATAGTTAATTGTGACGTTCAGGGACTCCTAATGGCGATGAATATCTCAAATTGCATCGCGAATCAATACATCGTCCTCCAGCCGACTTGTCTCCAAGGGGATATTGCTGCCTCGGGCACCTTATGATCCGTCTCTTGTGAGTCAAGATTTTCGAATCCGACGCAAAACTGGTGGTTAATTGTAACGTTCAGGGCCTCCTAATGACGATGGAACACTCAGATTGCGTCGCGATTCAATACATCGTCCTCCAGCCGACTTGTCTCCAATGGGATATTGCTGCCTCGGGCACCCTATGGTCCGTCTCTTGTGAGTCAAGATTTTCGAATCCGACGCAAAACTGGTGGTTAATTGTAACGTTCAGGGCCTCCTAATGACGATGGAACACTCAAATTGCGTCGCGATTCAATACATCGTCCTCCAGCCGACTTGTCTCCAATGGGATATTGCTGTCTCGGGCACTTTATGGTCCGTCTAATGTGAGTCTCGATTTTCGAATCGGATGCAAAACTGATAGTTAATTGTAACTTTAAGGGCTTCCTAATCATGATGGAACACTCAAATGGCATCGCGATTCAATGCATCGTCCTCCAGGCGACTTGTATCCAAGTGGTTATTGCTGCCTCGGGCACCTTATGGTCCGTCTCTTGTGAGTCTAGATTTTCGAATCGGACGCAAAACTGATAGTTAATTGTAACGTTCAGGGCCTCTTAATGACGAGGGAACACTCAAATTGCGACGAGATTCAATACATCGTCCTCCAACCGACTTGTCACCAAGGGGATATTCATGCCTGGGGCACCTTATGGTCCGTCTCCTGTGAGTCTAAATTTTCGAATCCGACTCAAAACTGATGGTTAATTGTAACGTTCAGGGTCTCCTAATGACGATGGAACACTCACATTCCGTCCAGATTCAATACATCGTCCTCCAGCCGATTTGTCTCCAAGGGAATATAACTGCCTCGTACACCTTATGGTCCGTCTCCTGTGAGTCTAGATTTCCGAATCGGACGCAAAACTGATAGCTAATTGTAACGATCAGGTCCTCTAATGACGATGGAAAACTCAAAATGCATCGCGATTCAATACATCGTCCTCCAGCCGACTTGTCATTAAGGGACTATTGCTGCCTCGGGCACCTTATGTTCCGTCTACTGTGAGTCTAGATTTTCGAATCCGACGCAAATCTGATGGTTAATTGTAACGTTCAGGGCCTCCTAATGACGATGGAACACTCAAATTGCGTCGCGATTCAATAATACGTCCTCCAACCGACTTGTCTCCAAGGGGATATTGCTGCCTCGGGCACCTAATGGTGCGTTTCCTGTGAGTCTAGATTTTCGAATCGGACGTAAAACTGATAGTTAATTGTAACGTTCAGGGCCTCCTAATGACGATGGAGCACTCAAACTGCATCGCGATTCAATACATCGTTCTCCAGCCGACTTGCCTCCAAGGGGATATTGCGGCCTCGGGCACCTTATGGTCCGTCTCTTGTGAGTCTAGATTTTCGATTCCGACGCAAAACGGATGGTTAATTGTAACGTTCAGGGCCTCCTAATGACGATGGAACACTCAAATTGCGTCGCGATTCAATACATCGTCCTCCAGCCGACTTGTCTCCAAGGGGATTCTGCTGTCTCGGGCACTTTATGGTCCGTCTCCTGTGAGTCTAGATTTTTGAATCGGATGCAAAACTGATAGTTAATTGTAACTTTCAGGGCTTCCTAATCACGACGGAACACCCAAATGGCATCGCGATTCAATACATCGTCCTCCAGCCGACTTGTCTCCAAGGGGATATTGCTGCCTCGGGCACCTTATGGTCCGTCTCTTGTGAGTTTAGATTTTCAAATCGGACGCAAAACTGATAGGTTCAGGGCCTCCTAATGACGAGGGAGCACTCAAATTGCGACGAGATTTAATATATCGTCCTCCAGTTGACTTGTCTCCAAGGGGATATTGCTGCCTGGGGCACCTATGGTCCGTCTCCTGTGAGTCTAGATTTTCGAATCGGACGCAAAACTGATAGTTAATTGTAACGTTCAGGGCCTCCTAATGGCGATGGAAAACTCAAATTGCATCGCGATTCAATACATCGTCCTCCAGCCGACTTGACTCCAAGGGGATATTGCTGCCTCGGGCACCTTATGTCCCGTCTACTGTGAGTCTAGATTTTCGAATCGGTCACAAAACTGATGTTAATTGTTACGTTCAGGGCCTCCTAATGACCATTTTAATCTCAAATTGCATCGCGAATCAATACATCGTCCTCAAGCCGACTTGTCTCCAAGGGGATATTGCTGCCTCGGGCACCTTACGCTCCGTCTCCTGTGAGTCTATATTTTTGGAATCGGACGCAAAACTGATGTTAATTGCAACATTCAGGGCCTCCTAATGACGATGGAAATCTCAAATTGCATCGCGATTCAATAATACGTCCTCCAGCCGACTTGTCTCCAAGGGGATATTCCTGCCTGGGGCAGCTTATGGTCCGTCTCCTGTGAGCCTAAATTTTCGAGTCCGACGCAAAATTGATGGTTAATTGTAACGTTCAGGGTCTCCTAATGACGATGGAACACTCACATTCCGTCCAGATTCAATACATCATCCTCCAGCCGACTTGTCTCCAAGGGAATATAACTGCCTCGTAAACCTTATAGTCCGTCGCCTGTGAGTCTAGATTTTCGAGTCGGACGCAAAACTGATAGCTAATTGTAACGTTCAGGGCCTCCTAATGGCGATGGAAAACTCAAATTGCATCGCGATTCAATACATCGTCCTCCAGCCGCCTTGTCTCCAAGGGGATATTGCTGCACCTTATGATCCGTCTCCCGTGAGTCTAGATTTTCGAATCCGACGCAAAACTGTTGGTTAATTGCAACGTTCAGGGCCTCCTAATGACGATGGAACACTCAAATTGCGTCGCGATTCAATACATCGTCCTCCAGCCGACTTGTATCAAAGGGGATATTGCTGCCTCGGGCACCTTATAGTCCGTCTCCTGTGAGTCTAGATTTTCGAACCGGATGCAAAACTGGTAGTTAATTGTAACTTTCAGGGCTTCCTAATCGGGATGGAACACTCAAATGGCATCGCGATTCAATACATCGTCCTCCAGCCGACTTGTTTCCAAGGGGATATTGATACGTCGGGCACCTTATGGTCGTTCTCCTGTGAGTCTTGATTTTCGAATCCGACGCAAAACTGATGGTTAATTGAAACGTTCAATGCCACCTAATGACGATGGAACACTCAAATGGCATCGCGATTCAATACATCGTCCTCCAGCCGACTTGACTCCAAGGTTCTATTGCTGCCCATGGCACTTTATGGTCGTTCTCCTGTGAGTCTAGATTTTCGAATCCGACGCAAAACTGATAGTTAATTGTAAAGTTCAGGGCCTCCTAATGATGATGGAACACTCAAATTGCGTCGCGATTAAGTAAATCGTCCTCCAGCCGACTTGTCTCCAAGGGGATATTGCTGCCTCGGGCACCTAATGGTCCGTTTCTTGTGAGTCTAGATTTTCGAATCGGACGCAAAACTGATAGTTAATTGTAACGTTCAGGGCCTCCTAATGACGATGGAACACTCACATTCCGTCCAGATTCAATACATCGTCCTCCAGCCGACTTGTCTCCAAGGGAATATAACTGCCTCGTACACCTTATGGTCCGTCTCCTGTGAGTCTAGATTTTCGAAACGGACGCAAAACTGATAGCTAATTGTAACGTTCAGGGCCTCCTAATGGCGATGGAAAACTCATATTGCATCGCGATTCAATACATCGTCCTCCAGCTAACTTGTCTCCAAGGGGAGATTGTTGCCTCGGGCACCTTATGGTCCGTCTCCTGTGAGTCTAGATTTTCGAATCCGACGCAAAACTGATGTTAATTGTAATATTCAGGTCCTCCTAATGGCGATGGAAAACTGAAATTGCATCGCGATTCAATACATCGTCCTCCAGCAGCCTTGTCTCCAAGGGTCTATTGCTGCCTGTGGCACCTTATGGTCGTTCTCCTGTGAGTCTAGATTTTCGAATCCGACGCAAAACTGATGTTAATTGTAACATTCAGGGCCTCCTAATGACGATGGAAATCTCAAATTGTATCCGATTCAAGACATCTTCCTCCAGCCGACTTGTCTCCAAGGAGAAATTGCTGTCTCGGGCACCGTATGGTCCGTCTCCTGTGAGTCTAGATTTTCGAATCGTATGCAAAACTGATAGTTAAATTTAACGTTCAGGGCCTCCTAATGTCGATGGAACACTCAAATGGAATCGCGATTCACTACATCGTCCTCCAGCCGACTTGTCTCCAAGGGTCTATTGCTGCCCATGGCACCTTATGGTCGTTCTCCTGCGAGTATAGATTTTCGAATCCGACGCAAAACTGATAGTTAATTGTAAAGTTCAGGGCCTCCTAATGATGATGGAACACTCAAATGGCAACGCGATTCGATACATCGTCTTCCAGCCGACTTGTCTCCAAGGGTGTATTGCTGCCTATGGCACCTTATGGTCGTTTTCCTGTGAGTTTGGATTTTAGAATCGGACGCAAAATTGATAGTTAATTGTAACGTTCAGGGCCTCCTATTGACGATGGAAATCTCAAATTGCATCGCGATTCAATACAGCGTCCTCCAGCCGACTTGTCTACAACGGGATATTGCTGCCTCGGGCACCTTATGTTTCGTCTCCTGTGAGTCTAGATTTTCGAATCCAACGCAAAACTGATGGTTAATTGTAACGTTCAGGGTCTCCTAATGACGATGGAACACTCACATCCCGTCCAGATTCAATACATCGTCCTCCAGCAGACTTGTCTCCAAGGGAATATAACTGCCTCGTACACCTTATGGTCCGTCTCCTGTGAGTCTAGATTTTCGAATCGGACGCAAAACTGATAGTAACGTTCAGGGCCTCCTAATGACGATGGTTGTTTTTGCTGCCTCGGGCACCTAATGGTCCGTCTCCTGTGAGTCTAGATTTTCGAATCGAATGCAAAACTGGTAGTTAATTGTAACTTTCAGGGCTTCCTAATCACGATGGAATACTCAAATGGCATCGCGATTCAATACATCATCCTCCAGCCAACTCGTCTCCAAGGGTCTATTGCTGCCTGTGGCACCTTATGGTCGTCGTCCTTTGAGTCTAGATTTTCGAATCCGACGCAAAACTGATGGTTAATTGTAACGTTCAGGGCCTCCTAATGACGATGGAACACTTAAATTGCGTCGCGATTCAATACATCGTCCTCCAGCCGACTTGTCTACAAGTGGATATTGCTGCCATGATCACCTTATGGTCCGTCTCCTGCGAGTCTAGATTTTCGAATCCGACGAAAAACTGATAGCTAATTGTAACGTTCAGGGCGTCCTAATGGCGATGGAAAACTCAAATTGCGTCGCGATTCAATAAATCGTCCTCCAGCCGACTTGTCTCCAAGGGGATATTGCTGCCTCGGGCACCTTATGGTCCGGTTCCTGTGAGTCTCGATTTTGGAATCCGACGCAAAACTGATGTTAATTGTAACATTCAGGGCCTCCTAATGACGATGGAAATCTCAAATTGTATCGCGATTCAAGACATCGTCCTCCAGCCGGCCTGTCTCGAAGGGGATATTGCTGCCTCGGGTACCTTATGGTCCGCCTCCTGTGAGTCTAGATTTTGGAATCCGACGCAAAACTGATGGTTAATTGTAACGTTCCGGGCCTCCTAATGACGATGGAACACTCAAATTGCGTCGCGTTTCAATACATCGTCCTCCAGCTGACTTGTCTACAAGGGGATATGGCTGCCTTGGGCACCTTCTGTTCCGTCTCCTGCGAGTCTAGATTTTCGAATCCGACGCAAAACTGATAGTTAATTGTAATGTTCAGGGCCTCTTAATGGCGATGGAAAACTGAAATTGTATCGCGATTCAATACATCGTCCTCCAGCAGCCTTGTCTCCAAGGGTCTATTGCTGCCTGTGGCACCTTATGGTCGTTCTCCTGTGAGTCTAGATATTCGAATCCGACGCAAAACTGATGTTAATTGTAACATTCAGGGCCTCCTAATGACGATGGAAATCTCAAATTGTATCCGATTCAAGACATCTTCCTCCAGCCGACTTGTCTCCAAGGAGAAATTGCTGTCTCGGGCACCGTATGGTCCGTCTCCTGTGAGTCTAGATTTTCGAATCGGATGCAAAACTGATAGTTAATTGTAACGTTCAGGGCCTCCTAATGACGATGGAACACTCAAATGGAATCGCGATTCAATACATCGTCCTCCAGCCGACTTGTCTCCAAGGGTCTATTGCTGCCCATGGCACCTTATGGTCGTTCTCCTGCGAGTATAGATTTTCGAATCCGACGCAAAACTGATAGTTAAGTGTAAAGTTCAGGGCCTCCTAATGATGATGGAACACTCAAATGGCAACGCGATTCGATACATCTTCCTCCAGCCGAATTGTCTCCAAGGGTGTATTGCTGCCTATGGCACCTTATGGTCGTTTTCCTGTGAGTTTGGATTTTAGAATCGGACGCAAAACTGATAGTTAATTGTAACGTTCAGGGCCTCCTAATGACGATGGAAATCTCAAATTGCATCGCGATTCAATACAGCGTCCTCCATCAGAGTTGTCTCCAAGGGGATATTGCTGCCTCGGGCACCTTATGGTTCGTCTCCTGTGAGTCTAGATTTTCGAATCCATGCAAAACTGATGGTTAATTGTAACGTTCAGGGTCTCCTAATGACGATGGTTGTTTTTGCTGCCTCGGGCACCTCATGGTCCGTCTCCTGTGAGTCTAGATTTTCGAATCGAATGCAAAACTGGTAGTTAATTGTAACTTTCAGGGCTTCCTAATCACGATGGAATACTCAAATGGCATCGCGATTCAATACATCATCCTCCAGCCGACTCGTCTCCAAGGGTCTATTGCTGCCTGTGGCACCTTATGGTCGTCCTCCTTTGAGTCTATATTTTCGAATCCGACGCAAAACTGATGGTTAATTGTAACGTTCAGGGCCTCCTAATGACGATGGAACACTTAAATTGCGTCGCGATTCAATACATCGTCCTCCAGCCGACTTGTCTACAAGGGGATATTGCTGCCATGATCACCTTATGGTCCGTCTCCTGCGAGTCTAGATTTTCGAATCCGACGAAAAACTGATAGTTAATTGTAACGTTCAGGGCCTCCTAATGGCGATGGAAAACTCAAATTGCATCGCGATTCAATACATCGTCCTCCAGCCGACTTGTTTCCAAGGGTATATTGCTGCCTCGTGCACCATATGCTCCGACTCCTGTGAGTCTGGATTTTTGAATCGGACGCAAGGCTGATGTCAATTGTAACATTCAGGTCCTCCTAATGACGATGGAAATCTCAAATTGCAACGCGATTCAATACATCGTCCTCTAGCCGACTTGTCTCCAAGTTGACATTACTGCCTCGGACACCTTATGGTCCGTCTCCCGTGAGTCTAGATTTTCGATTCGACGCAAAACCGATAGTTAATAGTAACATTCAAGGCCTCGTAATGACGATGGAAAACTCAAATAGCGTCGCGATTAAATACATCGTCCTCCAGCCAACGTGTCTCCAAGGGAATATTGCTGCCTCGGGCACCATATGCTCCGCCTCCTGTGAGTCTAGATTTTCGAATCGGACGCAAAATTGATAGTTAATTGTAACGTTCAGGGCCTCCGAATGGCGATGGAAAACTCAAATTGCGTCGCGAATCAATATATCGTCCTCCAGCCGACTTGTCTTCAAGGGGATATTGCTGCTTCGGGCACCTTATGGTCCGTCTCCTGTGCGTCTAGATTTTGGAATCGGACGCAAAACTGATAGTTAATTGTAACGTTTAGGGCCTCCTAATGACGATGGAACACTCAAATGGAGTCGCGATTCAATACATCGTCCTCCAGCCGACTTGTCTCCAAGGGTCTATTGCTGCCCATGGCAACTTATGGTCGTTCTCCTGTGAGTCTAGATTTTCGAAGCCGACGCAAAACTGATAGTTAATTGTAAAGTTCAGGGCCTCCTAATGATAATGGAACACTCAAATGGCATCGCGATTCTATTCATCGTCCTCCAGCCGACTTGTCTACAAGGGGATATTGCTGCCTCGGGCACCTTACATTCAGTCTCCTGTGAGTCTAGATTTTCGAATGCGATGCAAAACTGATGGTTAATTGTAACGTTCAGGGCATCCTAATGACGATGGAACACTCAAATTGCGTCGCGATTCAATACATCGTCCTCCAGCCGACTTGTCTGCAACGGGATATTGCTGCCTCGGGCACCTTATGGTTCGTCTCCTGTGAGTCTAGATTTTCGAATACGACGCAAAACTGATGGTTAATTGTAACGTTCAGGGTCTCCTAATGACGATGGAACACTCACATCCCGTCCAGATTCAATACATCGTCCTCCAGCAGACTTGTCTCCAAGGGAATATAACTGCCTCGTACACCTTATGGTCCGTCTCCTGTGAGTCTAGATTTTCGAATCGGACGCAAAACTGGTAGTTAATTGTAACTTTCAGGGCTTCCTAATCACGATGGAATACTCAAATGGCATCGCGATTCAATACATCATCCTCCAGCCGACTCGTCTCCAAGGGTCTATTGCTGCCTGTGGCACCTTATGGTCGTCCTCCTTTGAGTCTAGATTTTCGAATCCGACGCAAAACTGATGGTTAATTGTAACGTTCAGGGCCTCCTAATGACGATGGAACACTTAAATTGCGTCGCGATTCAATACACCGTCCTCCAGCCGACTTGTCTACAAGGGGATATTGCTGCCATGATCACCTTATGGTCCGTCTCCTGCGAGTCTAGATTTTCGAATCCGACGTAAAACTGATAGTTAATTGTAACGTTCAGGGCATCCTAATGGCGATGGAAAACTCAAATTGCATCGCGGTTCAATACATCGTCCTCCAGCCGACTTGTCTCCAAGGGGATATTGCTGCCTCTGGCACCTTATGGTCAGTCTCCTGTGAGTCTAGTTTTTTAAATCCGATGAGAAACTGATGGTTAGTTGTAACGTTCAGGGCCTCCTAATGACGATGGAACACTCAAATTGCGTCGCGATTCAATAAATCGTCCTCCAGGTGACTTGTCTCCAAGGGTGTATTGCAGCCTATGGCACCTTAATGTCGTTTTCCTGTGAGTCTACATTTTCGAATCGAACGCAAAACTGATGGTTAATTGTAACGTTGAGGGCATCCTAATGACGATGGAACTCTCAAATTGCGTCGCGATTCAATACAGCGTCCTCGAGCCGACTTGTCTCCAAGGGGATAATGCTGCCTCACGCACCTTACGGTCAGTCTCCTGTGAGTCTAGTTTTTTTAATCCGATGAGAAACTGATGGTTAGTTGTAACGTTCAGGGCCTCCTAATGACGATGGAAAACTCAAATAGCGTCGCGATTCAATACATCGTCCTCCAGCCGACTTGTCACCAAGGGGATATTGCTAACCTCGGGCACCTTATGGTCCGTCTCTTGTGAGTCTAGATTTTCGAATCCGACGCAAAACTGATAGTTAATTGTAACGTTCAGTGCCTCCTAATGACAATGGAACACTCTAATTGCGTCGCGATTCAATAAATCTTCCTCCAGCCGACTTGTCTCCAAGGGGATATTGATACGTCGGGCACCTTATGGTCGTTCTCCTGTGAGTCTAGATTTTCGAATCCGATGCATAACTGATGGTTAATTGTAACGTTCAGGGCATCCTAATGACGGTGGAACACTCAAATTGCGTCGCGATTGAATACATCGTCCTCCAGCCGATTTGTCTAAGAGGGGATATTGCTGCCTCGGGCACCTTATGGTCCGTCTCCTGTGAGTCTAGATTTTCGAATCCGACTCGAAGCTGATGGTTAATTGTAACGTTCAGGGCCTCCTAATGACGATGGAACACTCAAATTACGTCGCGAATCAATAAATCGTCCTCCAGCCGACTTGTCTCCAAGGGGATATTGCTGCCACGGGCACCTTATGGTCCGTCTCCTGTGAGTCTGGATTTTCGAATCCGACTCAAAACTAATGATTAATTGTAACATTCAGGGCTTCCTAATGACGATGGAACACTCAAATCGCGTCGCGATTCAATAAATCGTCCTCCAGCCAACTTGTATCCAAGGGGATATTGCTGCCTCGGGCACCTTATGGTCGTTTTCCTGTGAGTCTAGATTTTCGAATCGGACGGATAACTGATTGTTAATTGTAACGTTCAGGGCCTCCTAATGACGATGGAAACCTCAAATTGCATCGCGACTCAATACAGCGTCCTCCAGCCGACTTGTCTCCAAGGGGATATTGCTGCCTCGGGCACCTTACGTTCAGTCTCCTGTGAGTCTAGATTTTCGAATGCGATGCAAAACTGATGGTTAATTGTAACGTTCAGGGCATCCTAATGACGATGGAACACTCAAATTGCGTCGCGATTCAATACATCGTCCTCCAGCCGACTTGTCTACAAGGGGATATTGCTGCCTCGGGCACCTTATGTTCAGTCTCCTGTGAGTCTAGATTTTCGAATACGACGCAAAACTTATGGTTAATTGTAACGTTCAGGGCCTCCTAATGACGATGGAACACTCAAATTGCGTCGCGATTCAATAAATCGGACACCTTATGGTGTCTACAAGTGTCTACAAGGGGATATTGCTGCCTCGGACACCTTATGGTCCGTCTCCTGTGAGTCTAGATTTTCGATATCGACGCCAAACTGATGGTTAATTGTAACGTTCAGGGCCTCCTAATGACGATGGAACACTCAAATTGCATCGCGATTCAATAAATCGTCCTCCAGCCGACTTGTCTCCTAGGGGATATTGCTGCCTCGGGCACCTTATGGTCCGTCTCCTGTGAGTCTAGATTTTCGAATCCGACGCAAAACTGATGGCTAATTGTAACGTTCAGGGCCTCCTAATGACGATGGATCACTCAAATTGCATGTGCGATTCAATAAATCGTCCTCCAGCCAACTTGTCTCCAAGGGGATATTGCTGCCTCGGGCACCTTATTGTCCGTTTACAGTGAGTCTAGATTTTCGAATCCGACGCAAAACTGATAGTTAATTATACCGTTCAGGGTCTTCTCATCACGATGGAAAACTCAAATTGCATCGCGATTCAACACATCGTCCTCCAGCCAACTTGTCTCCAAGGGGGTATTGCTGCCTCGGGCACCTTATGGTCTGTACCTGTGAGTCTAGATTTTCGAATCGGACGCAAAACTGATAGTTAATTGTAATGTTCAGGGCCTCCTAATGACGATGGAAAACTCAAATTGCATCGCGATTCAAAACATCGTCCTCCAGCCGACTTGTCTCCAAGGGGATATTGCTGCCTCTGGCACCTTATGGTCAGTCTCCTGTGAGTCTAGTTTTTTTAATCCGATGAGAAACTGATGGTTAGTTGTAACGTTCAGGGCCTCCTAATGACGATGGAACACTCAAATTGCGTCGCGATTCAATAAATCGTCCTCCAGCTGACTTGTCTACAAGGGTGTATTGCAGCCTATGGCACCTTAATGTCGTTTTCCTGTGAGTCTACATTTTCGAATCGAACGCAAAACTGATGGTTAATTGTAACGTTGAGGACATCCTAATGACGATGGAACACTCAAATTGCGTCGCGATTCAATACAGCGTCCTCGAGCCGACTTGTCTCCAAGGGGATAATGCTGCCTCACGCACCTTACGGTCAGTCTCCTGTGAGTCTAGTTTTTTTAATCCGATGAGAAACTGATGGTTAGTTGTAACGTTCAGGGCCTCCTAATGACGATGGAAAACTCAAATTGCGTCGCGATTCAATACATCGTCCTCCAGCCGACTTGTCTCCAAGGGGATATTGCTAACCTCGGGCACCTTATGGTCCGTCTCTTGTGAGTCTAGATTTTCGAATCCGACGCAAAACTGGTAGTTAATTGTAACGTTCAGTGCCTCCTAATGACAATGGAACACTCTAATTGCGTCGCGATTCAATAAATCTTCCTCCAGCCGACTTGTCTCCAAGGGGATATTGATACGTCGGGCACCTTATGGTCGTTCTCCTGTGAGTCTAGATTTTCGAATCCGATGCAAAACTGATGGTTAATTGTAACGTTCAGGGCATCCTAATGACGGTGGAACACTCAAATTGCGTCGCGATTGAATACATCGTCCTCCAGCCGATTTGTCTAGAAGGGGATATTGCTGCCTCGGGCACCTTATGGTCCGTCTCCTGTGAGTCTAGATTTTCGAATCCGACTCGAAGCTGATGGTTAATTGTAACGTTCAAGGCCTCCTAATGACGATGGAACACTCAAATTACGTCACGATTCAATAAATCGTCCTCCAGCCAACTTGTCTCCAAGGGGATATTGCTGCCTCGGGCACCTTATGGTCGTTTTCCTGTGAGTCTAGATTCTCGAATCGGACGGATAACTGATTGTTAATTGTAACGTTCAGGGCCTCCTAATGACGATGGAAACCTCAAATTGCATCGCGACTCAATACAGCGTCCTCCAGCCGACTTGTCTCCAAGGGGATATTGCTGCCTCGGGCACCTTACGTTCAGTCTCCTGTGAGTCTAGATTTTCGAATGCGATGCAAAACTGATGGTTAATTGTAACGTTCAGGGCATCCTAATGACGATGGAACACTCAAATTGCGTCGCGATTCAATACATCGTCCTCCAGCCGACTTGTCTACAAGGGGATATTGCTGCCTCGGGCACCTTATGGTCAGTCTCCTGTGAGTCTAGATTTTCGAATACGACGCAAAACTTATGGTTAATTGTAACGTTCAGGGCCTCCTAATGACGATGGAACACTCAAATTGCGTCGCGATTCAATAAATCGGACACCTTATATTGTCTACAAGTGTCTACAAGGGGATATTGCT
This sequence comes from Schistocerca cancellata, assembly GCF_023864275.1. Lineage (NCBI taxonomy): Eukaryota > Metazoa > Arthropoda > Insecta > Orthoptera > Acrididae > Schistocerca > Schistocerca cancellata. Next base: position 376,828 of record NW_026047101.1, read on the forward strand.
GCCTCGGGCACCTTATGGTCCGTCACCTGTGAGTCTAGATTTTCGAATTCGACGCAAAACTGATGGTTAATTGTAACGTTCAGGGCCTCCTAATGACGATGGAACATTCAAATTGCATCGCGATTCAATAAATCGTCCTCCAGCCGACTTGTCTCCTAGGGGATATTGCTGCCTCGGGCACCTTATGGTCCGTCTCCTGTGAGTCTAGATTTTCGAATCCGACGCAAAACTGATGGCTAATTGTAACGTTCAGTGCCTTCTAATGACGATGGATCACTCAAATTGCATGTGCGATTCAATAAATCGTCCTCCAGCCAACTTGTCTCCAAGGGGATATTGCTGCTTCGGGCACCTTATTGTCCGTTTACAGTGAGTCTAGATTTTCGAATCCGACGCAAAACTGATAGTTAATTATAACGTTCAGGGTCTTCTCATCACGATGGAAATCTCAAATTGCATCGCGATTCAACACATCGTCCTCCAGCCAACTTGTCTCCAAGGGGGTATTGCTGCCTCGGGCACCTTATGGTCTGTACCTGTGAGTCTAGATTTTCGAATCGGACGCAAAACTGATAGTTAATTGTAATGTTCAGGGCCTCCTAATGACGATGGAAAACTCAAATTGCATCGCGAATCAAAACATCGTCCTCCAGCCGACTTGTCTCCGAGGGGATATTGCTGCCTCTGGCACCTTATGGTCAGTCTCCTGTGAGTCTAGTTTTTTTAATCCGATGAGAAACTGATGGTTAGTTGTAACGTTCAGGGCCTCCTAATGACGATGGAACACTCAAATTGCGTCGCGATTCAATAAATCGTCCTCCAGCTGACTTGTCTCCAAGGGTGTATTGCAGCCTATGGCACCTTAATCTCGTTTTCCTGTGAGTCTACATTTTCGAATCGAACGCAAAACTGATGGTTAATTGTAACGTTGAGGGCATCCTAATGACGATGGAACACTCAAATTGCGTCGCGATTCAATACAGCGTCCTCGAGCCGACTTGTCTCCAAGGGGATAATGGTACCTTACGCACCTTACGGTCAGTCTCCTGTGAGTCTAGTTTTTTTAATCCGATGAGAAACTGATGGTTAGTTGTAACGTTCAGGGCCTCCTAATGACGATGGAAAACTCAAATTGCGTCGCGATTCAATACATCGTCCTCCAGGCGACTTGTCTCCAAGGGGATATTGCTAACCTCGGGCACCTTATGGTCCGTCTCTTGTGCGTCTAGATTTTCGAATCCGACGCAAAACTGATAGTTAATTGTAACGTTCAGGGCCTCCTAATGACGATGGAAAACTCATATTGCATCGCGATTCAATACATCGTCCTCCAGCCGACTTGTCTCCAAGGGGATATTGCTGCCTGTGGCACCTTATGGTCGTTTTCCTGTGAGTCTAGATTTTCGAATCGGACGGATAACTGATTGTTAATTTAACGTTCAGGGCCTCCTAATGACGATGGAAACCTCAAATTGCATCGCGACTCAATACAGCGTCCTCCAGCCGACTTGTCTCCAAGGGGATATTGCTGCCTCGGGCACCTTACGTTCAGTCTCCTGTGAGGCTAGATTTTCGAATGCGATGCAAAACTGATGGTTAATTGTAACGTTCAGGGCATCCTAATGACGATGGAACACTCAAATTGCGTCGCGATTCAATAAATCGTCCTCCAGCCGACTTGTCTAGAAGGGGATATTGCTGCCTCGGCCACCTTATGGTCCGTCTCCTGTGACTCTAGATTTTCGAATCCGACGCAAAACTGATGGTTAATTGTAACGTTCAGGGCCTCCTAATGACGATGGAACACTCAAATTGCGTCGCGATTCAATACATCGTCCTCCAGCCGACTTGTCTACAAGGGGATATTGCTGCCTCGGGCACCTTATGGTCCGTCTCCTGTGAGTCTAGATATTCGAATTCGACGCAAAACTGATGGTTAATTGTAACGTTCAGGGCCTCCTAATGACGATGGAACACTCAAATTGCATCGCGATTCAATAAATCGTCCTCCAGCCGACTTGTCTGTTAGGGGATATTGCTTCCTCGGGCACCTTATGGTCCTTCTCCTGTGAGTCTAGATTTTCGAATCCGACGCAAAACTGATGGCTAATTGTAACGTTCAGGGCCTCCTAATGACGATGGATCACTCAAATTGCATGTGCGAATCAATAAATCGTCCTCCAGCCAACTTGTCTCCAAGGGGATATTGCTGCCTCGGGCACCTTATTGTCCGTTTACAGTGAGTCTAGATTTTCGAATCCGACGCAAAACTGATAGTTAATTATAACGTTCAGGGTCTTCTAATCACGATGGAAAACTCAAATTGCATCGCGATTCAAAACATCGTCCTCCAGCCGACTTGTCTCCAAGGGGATATTGCTGCCTCTGGCACCTTATGGTCAGTCTCCTGTGAGTCTAGTTTTTTGAATCCGATGAGAAACTGATGGTTAGTTGTAACGTTCAGGGCCTCCTAATGACGATGGAACACTCAAATTGCGTCGCGATTCAATAAATCGTCCTCCAGCTGACTTGTCTCCAAGGGTGTATTGCAACCTATGGCACCTTAATGTCGTTTTCCTGTGAGTCTACATTTTCGAATCGAACGCAAAACTGATAGTTAATTGTACCGTTCAGGCCTCCTAATGACGATGGAAAACTCAAATTGCGTCGCGATTCAATAGAGCGTCCTCCAGCCGACTTGTCTCCAAGGGGATAATGCTGCCTCACGAACCTTACGGTCAGTCTCCTGTGAGTCTAGATTTTCGAATCCGATGCAAAACTGATGGTAAATTGTTACGTTGAGGGCATCCTAATGACGATGGAACACTCAAATTGCGTCGCGATTCAATACATCGTCCTCCAGCCGACTTGTCTACAAGGGGATATTGCTGCCTCGGGCACCTTATGGTCCGTCTCCTGTGTGTCTAGATTTTCGAATCCCAAGCAAAACTGACGGTTAATTGTAGCGTTCAGGGTCTCCTAATGACGATGAATACTCACATTCCGTCCAGATTCAATTCATCGTCCTCCAGCCGACTTGTCTCCAAGGGAATATTGCTGCCTCGTGCAACTTATGGTCCGACTCCTGTGAGTCTAGCTTTTTGAATCGGACGCAAAGCTGATGTTAATTGGAACATTCAGGGCCTCTTAATGAGGATGGAAATCTCAAATTGCATCGCGATTCATTACATCGCCCTCCAGCCGACTTGTCTCCAAGGGGATATTGCTAACCTCGGGCACCTTATGGTCCGTCTCTTGTGAGTCTAGATTTTCGAATCCGACGCAAAACTGATAGTTAATTGTAACGTTCAGGGCCTCCTAATGACGATGGAAAACTCAAATTGCATCGCGATTCAATACATCGTCCTCCAGCCGACTTGTCTCCATGGGTCTATTGCTGGCTCGGGCACCTTATGGCCGTTCTGCTGTGAGTCAAAGATTTTCGAATCGGACGAAAACCTGATAGTGAATTGTAACGTTCAGGGCCTCCTAATGACGATGGAACATTCAAATTGCGTCCCGATTCAATACATGGTCCTCCAGCAGACTTGTCTCCATGGGTCTATTGCTGCCTCGGGCACCTTATGGCCGTTCTGCTGTTAGTCAAAGATTTTCAAATCGGACAAAAAACTGATAGTGAATTGTAACGTTCAGGGCCTCCTAATGACGATGGAACACTCAAATTGCGTCCCGATTCAATACCTCGTCCTCCAACAGAAATGTCTCTATGGGTCTATTGCTGCCTCGGGCACCTTATGGCCGTTATGCTGTGAGTCTAAGATTTTCGAATCGGACGAAAAACTGATAGTGAAATGTAACGTTCAGGGCCACCTAATGACGATGGATCGCTCAAATTGCGTCCCGATTCAATACATCGTCCTCCAGCAGACTTGTCTCCATGGGTCTATTGCTGCCTCGGGCACCTTATGGTCGTTCTCCCGTGAGTCTAGATTATCGAATGGGACGAAAAACTGATGGTTCATTGTAACATTCAGGGCCTCCTAATGACGATGGAACACTCAAATTGCGTCCCGATTCAATACATCGTCCTCCAGCCGACTTGTCTCCATGGGTCTATTGCTGCCTCGGGCACCTTATGGTCGTTCTGCTGTGAGTCAAAGATTTTCGAATCGGACGAAAAACTGATAGTGAATTGTAACTTTCAGGGCCACCTAATGACGATGGATCACTCAAATTGCGTCCCGATTTTATACATCGTCCTCCAGCCGACTTGTCTTCATGGGTCTATTGCTGCCTCGGGCACCTTATGGCCGTTCTGCTGTGAGTCAAAGACTTTCGAATCGGACGAAAAACTGATAGTGAATTGTAACGGTCAGGGCCTCCTAATGACGATGGAACACTCAAATTGCGTCCCGATTCAATACATCGTCCTCCAGCAGACTTGTCTCCATGAGTCTATTGCTGCCTCGGTCACCTTATTGCCGTTCTGCTGTTAGTCAAAGATTTTCGAATCGGACGAAAAACTGATAGTGAATTGTAACATTCAGTGCCACCTAATGACGATGGACCACACAAATTGCGTCCCGATCCAATACATCGTCCTCCAGCCGACTTGACTCCATGGGTCTATTGCTGCCTCGGGCACCTTATGGCCGTTCTGCTGTGAGTCTAGATTATCGAATGGGACGAAAAACTGATAGTTAATTGTAACATTCAGGGCCTCCTAATGACGATGGAACACTTAAATTGCGTCCCGATTCAATACATCGTCCTCCAGCAGACTTGTCTCCATGGGCCTATTGCTGCCCCGGGCACCTTATGGCCGTTCTGCTGTGAGTCAAAGGATTTCGAATCGGACGAAAAACTGATAGTGAATTGTAACGTTCAGGGCCACCTAATGACGATGGATCACTCAAATTGCGTCCCGATTCAACACATCGTCCTCCAGCAGACTTGTCTCCATGTTTCTATTGCTGCCTCGGGCACCTTATGGCCGTTCTGCTGTGAGTCAAAGATTTTCGAATCGGACGAAAAACTGATAGTGAATTGTAACGTTCAGGGCCTCCTAATGACGATGGAACACTCAAATTGCGTCCCGATTCAATACCTCGTCCTCCAGCAGACTTGTCTCCATGGGTCTATTGCTGCCTCGGGCAACTTATTGCCGTTCTGCTGTGAGTCAAACATTTTCGAATCGGACGAAAAACTGATAGTGAATTGTAACGTTCAGGGCCTCCTAATGACGATGGAACACTCAAATTGCGTCCCGATTCAATACCTCGTCCTCCAGCAGACTTGTCTCCATGGGACTTTTGCTGCCTCGGGCACCTTATGGCCGTTCTGCGGTGAGTCAAAGATTTTCGAATCGGACGAAAAACTGATAGTGAATTGTAAGGTTCAGGGCCACCTAATGACGATGGATCACTCAAATTGCGTCCCGATTCAATACATCGTCCTCCAGCAGACTTGTCTCCATGGGTCTATTGCTGCCTCGGGCACGTTATGGCCGTTCTGCTGTGAGTCCAAGATTTTCGAATCGGACGAAAAACTGATAGTGAATTGTAACGTTCAGGGCCACCTAATGACGATGGATCACTCAAAATGCGTCCCGATTCAATACATCGTCCTCCAGCAGACTTGTTTCCATGGGTCTATTGCTGCCTCGGGCACCTTATGGCCGTTCTGCTGTGAGTCAAAGATTTTCGAATCGGACGAAAAACTGATAGTGAATTGTAACGTTCAGGGCCTCTTACTGACGATCGAACACTCAAATTGCGACCCGATTCAATACCTCGTCCTCCAGCAGACTTATCTCCATGGGTCTATTGCTGCCTCGGGCACCTCATGGGCGTTCTGCTGTGAGTCAAAGATTTTCGAATCGGACGAAAAACTGATAGTGAATTGTAACGCTCAGGGCCACCTAATGACGATGGATCACTCAAATTGCGTCCCGATTCAATACATCGTACTCCAGCAGACTTGTCTCCATGGGTCTATTGCTGCCTCGGGCACCTTATGGTCGTTCTCCCGTGAGTCTAGATTATCGAATGGGACGAAAAACTGATGGTTAATTGTAACATTCAGGGACTCCTAATGACGATGGAACACTCAAATTGCGTCCCGATTCAATACATCGTCCTCCAGCCGACTTGTCTCCATGGGGCTATTGCTGCCTCGGGCACCTTATGGTCGTTCTGCTGTGAGTCAAAGATTTTCGAATCGGACGAAAAACTGATAGTGAATTGTAAGGTTCAGGGCCACCTAATGACGATGGATCACTCAAATTGCGTCCCGATTCAATACATCGTCCTCCAGCAGACTTGTCTCCATGGGTCTATTGCTGCCTCGGGCACGTTATGGCCGTTCTGCTGTGAGTCCAAGATTTTCGAATCGGACGAAAAACTGATAGTGAATTGTAACGTTCAGGGCCACCTAATGACGATGGATCACTCAAAATGCGTCCCGATTCAATACATCGTCCTCCAGCAGACTTGTTTCCATGGGTCTATTGCTGCCTCGGGCACCTTATGGCCGTTCTGCTGTGAGTCAAAGATTTTCGAATCGGACGAAAAACTGATAGTGAATTGTAACGTTCAGGGCCTCTTACTGACGATCGAACACTCAAATTGCGACCCGATTCAATACCTCGTCCTCCAGCAGACTTATCTCCATGGGTCTATTGCTGCCTCGGGCACCTCATGGGCGTTCTGCTGTGAGTCAAAGATTTTCGAATCGGACGAAAAACTGATAGTGAATTGTAACGCTCAGGGCCACCTAATGACGATGGATCACTCAAATTGCGTCCCGATTCAATACATCGTCCTCCAGCACTCTTGTCTCCATGGGTCTATTGCTGCATCGGGCACCTTATGGTCGTTCTCCCGTGAGTCTAGATTATCGAATGGGACGAAAAACTGATGGTTAATTGTAACATTCAGGGACTCCTAATGACGACGGAACACTCAAATTGCGTCCCGATTCAATACATCGTCCTCCAGCCGACTTGTCTCCATGGGGCTATTGCTGCCTCGGGCACCTTATGGTCGTTCTGCTGTGAGTCAAAGATTTTCGAATCGGACGAAAAACTGATAGTGTATTGTAACTTTCAGGGCCACCTAATGACGATGGATCACTCAAATTGCGTCCCGATTTAATACATCGTCCTCCGGCCGACTTGTCTCCATGGGTCTATTGCTGCCTCGGGCACCTTATGGCCGTTCTGCTGTGAGTCAAAGATTTTCGAATCGGACGAAAAACTGATAGTGAATTGTAACGGTCAGGGCATCCTAATGACGATGGAACACTCAAATTGCGTCCCGATTCAATACATCGTCCTCCAGCAGACTTGTCTCCATGAGTCTATTGCTGCCTCGGTCACCTTATGGCCGATCTGCTGTGAGTCAAAGATTTTCGAATCGGACGAAAAACTGATAGTGAATTGTAACATTCAGTGCCACCTAATGACGATGGACCACACAAATTGCGTCCCGATCCAATACATCGTCCTCCAGCCGACTTGACTCCATGGGTCTATTGCTGCCTCGGGCACCTTATGGCCGTTCTGCTGTGAGTCAAAGATTTTCGAATCGGACGAAAAACTGATAGTGAATTGTAACGTTCAGGGCCTCTTACTGACGATCGAACACTCAAATTGCGACCCGATTCAATACCTCGTCCTCCAGCAGACTTATCTCCATGGGTCTATTGCTGCCTCGGGCACCTCATGGGCGTTCTGCAGTGAGTCAAAGATTTTCGAATCGGACGAAAAACTGATAGTGAATTGTAACGTTCAGGGCCACCTAATGACGATGGATCACTCAAATTGCGTCCCGATTCAATACATCGTCCTCCAGCAGACTTGTCTCCATGGGTCTATTGTTGCCTCGGGCACCTTATGGTCGTTCTCCCGTGAGTCTAGATTATCGAATGGGACGAAAAACTGATGGCTAATTGTAACATTCAGGGCCTCCTAATGACGATGGAACACTCAAATTGCGTCCCGATTCAATACATCGTCCTCCAGCCGACTTGTCTCCATGGGTCTATTGCTGCCTCGGGCACCTTATGGTCGTTCTGCTGTGAGTCAAAGATTTTCGAATCGGACGAAAAACTGATAGTGAATTGTAACTTTCCGGGCCTCCTAATGACGATGGAACACTCAAATTGCGTCCCGATTTAATACATCGTCCTCCAGCCGACTTGTCTCCATGGGTCTATTGCTGCCTCGGTCACCTTATAGCCGTTCTGCTGTTAGTCAAAGATATTCGAATCGGACGAAAAACTGATAGTGAATTGTAACATTCAGTGCCACCTAATGACGATGGACCACACAAATTGCGTCCCGATCGAATACATCGTCCTCCAGCCGACTTGACTCCATGGGTCTATTGCTGCCTCGGGCACCATATGGCCGTTCTGCTGTGAGTCAAAGATTTTCGAATCGGACGAAAAACTGATAGTGAATTGTAACGTTCAGGGCCTCCTAATGACGATGGAACACTCAAATTGCGTCCCGATTCAATACCTCGTCCTCCAGCAGACTTGTCTCCATGGGTCTATTGCTGCCTCGGGCACCTTATGGCCGTTCTGCTGTGAGTCAAAGATTTTCGAATCGGACGAAAAACTGATAGTGAATTGTAACGCTCAGGGCCACCTAATGACGATGGATCACTCAAATTGCGTCCCGATTCAATACATCGTCCTCCAGCAGACTTGTCTCCATGGGTCTATTGCTGCCTCGGGCACCATATGGTCGTTCTCCCGTGAGTCTAGATTATCGAATGGGACGAAAAAATGATGGTTAATTGTAACATTCAGGGACTCCTAATGACGATGGAACACTCAAATTGCGTCCCGATTCAATACATCGTCCTCCAGCCGACTTGTCTCCATGGGTCTATTGCTGCCTCGGGCACCTTATGGTCGTTCTGCTGTGAGTCAAAGATTTTCGAATCGGACGAAAAACTGATAGTGAATTGTAACTTTCAGGGCCACCTAATGACGATGGATCACTCAAATTGCGTCCCGATGTAATACATCGTCCTCCTGCCGACTTGTCTCCATGGGTCTATTGCTGCCTCGGGCACCTTATGGCCGTTCTGCTGTGAGTCAAAGATTTTCGAATCGGACGAAAAACTGATAGTGAATTGTAACGGTCAGGGCCTCCTAATGACGATGGAACACTCAAATTGCGTCCCGAATCAATACATCGTCCACCAGCAGACTTGTCTCCATGAGTCTATTGCTGCCTCGGTCACCTTATGGCCGATCTGCTGTGAGTCAAAGATTTTCGAATCGGACGAAAAACTGATAGTGAATTGTAACATTCAGTGCCACCTAATGACGATGGACCACACAAATTGCGTCCCGATCCAATACATCGTCCTCCAGCCGACTTGACTCCATGGGTCTATTGCTGCCTCGGGCACCTTATGGCCGTTCTGCTGTGAGTCTAGATTATCGAATGGGACGAAAAACTGATTGTTAATTGTAACATTCAGGGCCTTCTAATGACGATGGAACACTCAAATTGCGTCCCGATTCAATACATCGTCCTCCAGCAGACTTGTCTCCATGGGTCTATTGCTGCCTCGGGCACCTTATGGCCGTTCTGCTGTGAGTCAAAGATTTTCGAATCGGACGGAAAACTGATAGTGAATTGTAACGTTCAGGGCCACCTAATGCCGATGGATCACTCAAATTGCGTCCCGATTCAATACATCGTCCTCCAGCAGACTTGTCTCCATGGGCCTATTGCTGCCCCGGGCACCTTATGGCCGTTCTGCTGTGAGTCAAAGATTTTCGAATCGGACGAAAAACTGATAGTGAATTGTAACGTTCAGGGCCACCTAATGACGATGGATCACTCAAATTGCGTCCCAATTCAACACATCGTCCTCCAGCAGACTTGTCTCCATGGGGCTATTGCTGCCTCGGGCACCTTATGGCCGTTCTGCTGTGAGTCTAGATTATCGAATGGGACGAAAAACTGATGGTTAATTGTAACATTCAGGGACTCCTAATGACGATGGAACACTCAAATTGCGTCCCGATTCAATACATCGTCCTCCAGCCGACTTGTCTCCATGGGTCTATTGCTGCCTCGGGCACCTTATGGTCGTTCTGCTGTGAGTCAAAGATTTTCGAATCGGACGAAAAACTGATAGTGAATTGTAACTTTCAGGGCCACCTAATGACGATGGATAACTCAAATTGCGTCCCGATTTAATACATCGTCCTCCAGCCGACTTGTCTCCATGGGTCTATTGCTGCCTCGGGCACCTTATGGCCGTTCTGCTGTGAGTCAAAGATTTTCGAATCGGACGAAAAACTGATAGTGAATTGTAACGGTCAGGGCCTCCTAATGACGATGGAACACTCAAATTGCGTCCCGATTCAATACATCGTCCTCCAGCAGACTTGTCTCCATGAGTCTATTGCTGCCTCGGTCACCTTATGGCCGATCTGCTGTGAGTCAAAGATTTTCGAATCGGACGAAAAACTGATAGTGAATTGTAACATTCAGTGCCACCTAATGACGATGGACCACACAAATTGCGTCCCGATCCAATACATCGTCCTCCAGCCGACTTGACTCCATGGGTCTATTGCTGCCTCGGGCACCTTATGGCCGTTCTGCTGTGAGTCTAGATTATCGAATGGGACGAAAAAGTGATAGTTAATTGTAACATTCAGGGCCTCCTAATGACGATGGAACACTCAAATTGCGTCCCGATTCAATACATCGTCCTCCAGCAGACTTGTCTCCATGGGTCTATTGCTGCCTCGGGCACCTTATGGCCGTTCTGCTGTGAGTCAAAGATTTTCGAATCGGACGAAAAACTGATAGTGAATTGTAACGTTCAGGGCCACCTAATGCCGATGGATCACTCAAATTGCGTCCCGATTCAATACATCGTTCTCCAGCAGACTTGTCTCCATGGGCCTATTGCTGCCCCGGCCACCTTATGGCCGTTCTGCTGTGAGTCAAAGGTTTTCGAATCGGACGAAAAACTGATAGTGAATTGTAACGTTCAGGGCCACCTAATGACAATGGATCACTCAAATTGCGTCCCGATTCAATACATCGTCCTCCAGCAGACTTGTCTCCATGGGTCTATTGCTGCCTCGGGCACGTTATGGCCGTTCTGCTGTGAGTCTAAGATTTTCGAATCGGACGAAAAACTGATAGTGAATTGTAACGTTCAGGGCCACCTAATGACGATGGATCACTCAAATTGCGTCCCGATTCGATTCATCGTCCTCCAGCAGATTTGTCTCCATGGGTCTATAGCTGCCTCGGGCACCTTATGGTCGTTCTGCTGTGAGTCAAAGATTTTCGAATCGGACGAAAAACTGATAGTGAATGGTAACCTTCAGGGCCACCTAATGACGATGGATCACTCAAATTGCGTCCCGATTTAATACATCGTCCTCCAGCCGACTTGTCTCCATGGGTCTATTGCTGCCTCGGGCACCTTATGGCCGTTCTGCTGTGAGTCAAAGATTTTCGAATCGGACGAAAAACTGATAGTGAATTGTAACGGTCAGGGCCTCCTAATGACGATGGAACACTCAAATTGCGTCCCGATTCAGTACCTCGTCCTCCAGCAGACTTATCTCCATGGGTCTATTGCTGCCTCGGGCACCTTATGGCCGTTCTGCTGTGAGTCAAAGATTTTCGAATCGGACGAAAAACTGATAGTGAATTGTAACGTTCAGGGCCACCTAATGACGATGGATCACTCAAATTGCGTCCCGATTCAATACATCGTCCTCCAGCAGACTTGTCTCCATGGGTCTATTGCTGCCTCGGGCACCTTATCGTCGTTCTCCCGTGAGTCTAGATTATCGAATGGGACGAAAAACTGATTGTTAATTGTAACATTCAGGGCCTTCTAATGACGATGGAACACTCAAATTGCGTCCCGATTCAATACATCGTCCTCCAGCAGACTTGTCTCCATGGGTCTATTGCTGCCTCGGGCACCTTATGGCCGTTCTGCTGTGAGTCAAAGATTTTCGAATCGGACGGAAAACTGATAGTGAATTGTAACGTTCAGGGCCACCTAATGCCGATGGATCACTCAAATTGCGTCCCGATTCAATACATCGTCCTCCAGCAGACTTGTCTCCATGGGCCTATTGCTGCCCCGGGCACCTTATGGCCGTTCTGCTGTGAGTCAAAGGTTTTCGAATCGGACGAAAAACTGATAGTGAATTGTAACGTTCAGGGCCACCTAATGACGATGGATCACTCAAATTGCGTCCCAATTCAACACATCGTCCTCCAGCAGACTTGTCTCCATGGGGCTATTGCTGCCTCGGGCACCTTATGGCCGTTCTGCTGTGAGTCAAAGATTTTCGAATCGGACGAAAAACTGATAGTGAATTGTAACGTTCAGGGCCTCCTAATGACGATGGAACACTCAAATTGCGTCCCGATTCAATACCTCGTCCTCCAGCAGACTTATCTCCATGGGTCTATTGCTGCCTCGGGCACCTTATGGCCGTTCTGCTGTGAGTCAAAGATTTTCGAATCGGACGAAAAACTGATAGTGAATTGTAAGGTTCAGGGCCACCTAATGACGATGGATCACTCAAATTGCGTCCCGATTCAATACATCGTCCTCCAGCAGACTTGTCTCCATGGGTCTATTGCTGCCTCGGGCACGTTATGGCCGTTCTGCTGTGAGTCTAAGATTTTCGAATCGGACGAAAAACTGATAGTGAATTGTAACGTTCAGGGCCACCTAATGACGATGGATCACTCAAATTGCGTCCCGATTCGATTCATCGTCCTCCAGCAGATTTGTCTCCATGGGTCTATAGCTGCCTCGGGCACCTTATGGTCGTTCTGCTGTGAGTCAAAGATTTTCGAATCGGACGAAAAACTGATAGTGAATGGTAACCTTCAGGGCCACCTAATGACGATGGATCACTCAAATTGCGTCCCGATTTAATACATCGTCCTCCAGCCGACTTGTCTCCATGGGTCTATTGCTGCCTCGGGCACCTTATGGCCGTTCTGCTGTGAGTCAAAGATTTTCGAATGGGACGAAAAACTGATAGTGTATTGTAACGGTCAGGGCCTCCTAATGACGATGGAACACTCAAATTGCGTCCCGATTCAATACATCGTCCTCCAGCAGACTTGTCTCCATGGGTCTATTGCTGCCTCGGTCACCTTATGGCCGTTCTGCTGTTAGTTAAAGATTTTCGAATCGGACGAAAAACTGATAGTGAATTGTAACATTCAGTGCCAACTAATGACGATGGACCACACAAATTGCGTCCCGATCCAATACATCGTCCTCCAGCCGACTTGACTCCATGGGTCTATTGCTGCCTCGGGCACCTTATGGCCGTTCTGCTGTGAGTCTAGATTATCGAATGGAACGAAAAACTGATAGTTAATTGTAACATTCAGGGCCTCCTAATGACGATGGAACACTCAAATTGCGTCCCGATTCAATACATCGTCCTCCAGCAGACTTGTCTCCATGGGTCTATTGCTGCCTCGGGCACCTTATGGCCGTTCTTCTGTGAGTCAAAGATTTACGAATCGGACGAAAAAGTGATAGTGAATTGTAACGTTCAGGGCCTTCCAATGACGATGGATCACTCAAATTGCGTCCCGATTCAACACATCGTCCTCCAGCAGACTTGTCTCCATGGGTCTATTGCTGCCTCGGGCACCTTATGGCCGTTCTGCTGTGAGTCAAAGATTTTCGAATCGGACGAAAAACTGATAGTGAATTGTAACGTTCAGGGCCTCCTAATGACGATGGAACACTCAAATTGCGTCCCGATTCAATACCTCGTCCTCCAGCAGACTTGTCTCCATGGGTCTATTGCTGCCTCGGGCACCTTATGGCCGTTCTGGTGTGAGTCAAAGATTTTCGAATCGGACGAAAAACTGATAGTGAATTGTAACGCTCAGGGCCACCTAATGACGATAGATCACTCAAATTGCGTCCCGATTCAATACATCGTCCTCCAGCAGACTTATCTCCATGGGTCTATTGCTGCCTCGGGCACGTTATGGCCGTTCTGCTGTGAGTCCAAGATTTTCGAATCGGACGAAAAACTGATAGTGAATTGTAACCGTTCAGGGCCACCTAATGACGATGGATCACTCAAATTGCGTCCCGATTCAATACATCGTCCTCCAGCAGACTTGTCTCCATGGGTCTATTGCTGCCTCGGGAACCTTATGGCCGTTCTGCTGTGAGTCAAAGATTTTCGAATCGGACAAAAAACTGATAGTGAATTGTAACGTTCAGGGCCACCTAATGACGATGGATCACTCAAAATGCGTCCCGATTCAATACATCGTCCTCCAGCAGACTTGTTTCCATGGGTCTATTGCTGCCTCGGGCACCTTATGGCCGTTCTGCTGTGAGTCAAAGGTTTTCGAATCGGACGAAAAACTGATAGTGAATTGTAACGTTCAGGGCCTCCTAATGACGATGGAACACTCAAATTGCGTCCCGATTCAATACCTCGTCCTCCAGCAGACTTATCTCCATGGGTCTATTGCTGCCTCGGGCACCTTATGGCCGTTCTGCTGTGAGTCAAAGATTTTCGAATCGGACGAAAAACTGATAGTGAATTGTAACGTTCAGGGCCACCTAATGACGATGGATCACTCAAATTGCGTCCCGATTCAATACATCGTCCTCCAGCAGACTTGTCTCCATGGGTCTATTGCTGCCTCGGGCACCTTATCGTCGTTCTCCCGTGAGTCTAGATTATCGAATGGGACGAAAAACTGATGGTTAATTGTAACATTCAGGGACTCCTAATGACGATGGAACACTCAAATTGCGTCCCGATTCAATACATCGTCCTCCAGCCGACTTGTCTCCATGGGTCTATTGCTGCCTCGGGCACCTTATGGTCGTTCTGCTGTGAGTCAAAGATTTTCGAATCGGACGAAAAACTGATAGTGAATTGTAACTTTCAGGGCCACCTAATGACGATGGATAACTCAAATTGCGTCCCGATTTAATACATCGTCCTCCAGCCGACTTGTCTCCATGGATCTATTGCTGCCTCGGGCACCTTATGGCCGTTCTGCTGTGAGTCAAAGATTTTCGAATCGGACGAAAAACTGATAGTGAATTGTAACGGTCAGGGCCTCCTAATGACGATGGAACACTCAAATTGCGTCCCGATTCAATACATCGTCCTCCAGCAGACTTGTCTCCATGAGTCTATTGCTGCCTCGGTCACCTTATGGCCGATCTGCTGTGAGTCAAAGATTTTCGAATCGGACGAAAAACTGATAGTGAATTGTAACATTCAGTGCCACCTAATGACGATGGACCACACAAATTGCGTCCCGATCCAATACATCGTCCTCCAGCCGACTTGACTCCATGGGTCTATTGCTGCCTCGGGCACCTTATGGCCGTTCTGCTGTGAGTCTAGATTATCGAATGGGACAAAAAGTGATAGTTAATTGTAACATTCAGGGCCTCCTAATGACGATGGAACACTCAAATTGCGTCCCGATTCAATACATCGTCCTCCAGCAGACTTGTCTCCATGGGTCTATTGCTGCCTCGGGCACCTTATGGCCGTTCTGCTGTGAGTCAAAGATTTTCGAATCGGACGAAAAACTGATAGTGAATTGTAACGTTCAGGGCCACCTAATGCCGATGGATCACTCAAATTGCGTCCCGATTCAATACATCGTCCTCCAGCAGACTTGTCTCCATGGGCCTATTGCTGCCCCGGCCACCTTATGGCCGTTCTGCTGTGAGTCAAAGGTTTTCGAATCGGACGAAAAACTGATAGTGAATTGTAACGTTCAGGGCCACCTAATGACGATGGATCACTCAAATTGCGTCCCAATTCAACACATCGTCCTCCAGCAGACTTGTCTCCATGGGGCTATTGCTGCCTCGGGCACCTTATGGCCGTTCTGCTGTGAGTCAAAGATTTTCGAATCGGACGAAAAACTGATAGTGAATTGTAACGTTCAGGGCCTCCTAATGACGATGGAACACTCAAATTGCGTCCCGATTCAATACCTCGTCCTCCAGCAGACTTGTCTCCATGGGTCTATTGCTGCCTCGGGCACCTTATGGCCGTTCTGCTGTGAGTCAAAGATTTTCGAATCGGACGAAAAACTGATAGTGAATTGTAAGGTTCAGGGCCACCTAATGACGATGGATCACTCAAATTGCGTCCCGATTCAATACATCGTCCTCCAGCAGACTTGTCTCCATGGGTCTATTGCTGCCTCGGGCACGTTATGGCCGTTCTGCTGTGAGTCTAAGATTTTCGAATCGGACGAAAAACTGATTGTTAATTGTAACATTCAGGGCCTTCTAATGACGATGGAACACTCAAATTGCGTCCCGATTCAATACATCGTCCTCCAGCAGACTTGTCTCCATGGGTCTATTGCTGCCTCGGGCACCTTATGGCCGTTCTGCTGTGAGTCAAAGATTTTCGAATCGGACGGAAAACTGATAGTGAATTGTAACGTTCAGGGCCACCTAATGCCGATGGATCACTCAAATTGCGTCCCGATTCAATACATCGTCCTCCAGCAGACTTGTCTCCATGGGCCTATTGCTGCCCCGGGCACCTTATGGCCGTTCTGCTGTGAGTCAAAGGTTTTCGAATCGGACGAAAAACTGATAGTGAATTGTAACGTTCAGGGCCACCTAATGACGATGGATCACTCAAATTGCGTCCCAATTCAACACATCGTCCTCCAGCAGACATGTCTCCATGGGTCTATTGCTGCCTCGGTCACCTTATAGCCGTTCTGCTGTTAGTCAAAGATTTTCGAATCGGACGAAAAACTGATAGTGAATTGTAACATTCAGTGCCACCTAATGACGATGGACCACACAAATTGCGTCCCGATCCAATACATCGTCCTCCAGCCGACTTGACTCCATGGGTCTATTGCTGCCTCGGGCACGTTATGGCCGTTCTGCTGTGAGTCTAAGATTTTCGAATCGGACGAAAAACTGATAGTGAATTGTAACGTTCAGGGCCACCTAATGACGATGGATCACTCAAATTGCGTCCCGATTCGATTCATCGTCCTCCAGCAGATTTGTCTCCATGGGTCTATAGCTGCCTCGGGCACCTTATGGTCGTTCTGCTGTGAGTCAAAGATTTTCGAATCGGACGAAAAACTGATAGTGAATGGTAACCTTCAGGGCCACCTAATGACGATGGATCACTCAAATTGCGTCCCGATTTAATACATCGTCCTCCAGCCGACTTGTCTCCATGGGTCTATTGCTGCCTCGGGCACCTTATGGCCGTTCTGCTGTGAGTCAAAGATTTTCGAATCGGACGAAAAACTGATAGTGAATTGTAACGGTCAGGGCCTCCTAATGACGATGGAACACTCAAATTGCGTCCCGATTCAATACCTCGTCCTCCAGCAGACTTATCTCCATGGGTCTATTGCTGCCTCGGGCACCTTATGGCCGTTCTGCTGTGAGTCAAAGATTTTCGAATCGGACGAAAAACTGATAGTGAATTGTAACGTTCAGGGCCACCTAATGACGATGGATCACTCAAATTGCGTCCCGATTCAATACATCGTCCTCCAGCAGACTTGTCTCCATGGGTCTATTGCTGCCTCGGGCACCTTATCGTCGTTCTCCCGTGAGTCTAGATTATCGAATGGGACGAAAAACTGATTGTTAATTGTAACATTCAGGGCCTTCTAATGACGATGGAACACTCAAATTGCGTCCCGATTCAATACATCGTCCTCCAGCAGACTTGTCTCCATGGGTCTATTGCTGCCTCGGGCACCTTATGGCCGTTCTGCTGTGAGTCAAAGATTTTCGAATCGGACGGAAAACTGATAGTGAATTGTAACGTTCAGGGCCACCTAATGCCGATGGATCACTCAAATTGCGTCCCGATTCAATACATCGTCCTCCAGCAGACTTGTCTCCATGGGCCTATTGCTGCCCCGGGCACCTTATGGCCGTTCTGCTGTGAGTCAAAGGTTTTCGAATCGGACGAAAAACTGATAGTGAATTGTAACGTTCAGGGCCACCTAATGACGATGGATCACTCAAATTGCGTCCCAATTCAACACATCGTCCTCCAGCAGACTTGTCTCCATGGGGCTATTGCTGCCTCGGGCACCTTATGGCCGTTCTGCTGTGAGTCAAAGATTTTCGAATCGGACGAAAAACTGATAGTGAATTGTAACGTTCAGGGCCTCCTAATGACGATGGAACACTCAAATTGCGTCCCGATTCAATACCTCGTCCTCCAGCAGACTTATCTCCATGGGTCTATTGCTGCCTCGGGCACCTTATGGCCGTTCTGCTGTGAGTCAAAGATTTTCGAATCGGACGAAAAACTGATAGTGAATTGTAACGTTCAGGGCCACCTAATGACGATGGATCACTCAAATTGCGTCCCGATTCAATACATCGTCCTCCAGCAGACTTGTCTCCATGGGTCTATTGCTGCCTCGGGCACCTTATCGTCGTTCTCCCGTGAGTCTAGATTATCGAATGGGACGAAAAACTGATGGTTAATTGTAACATTCAGGGACTCCTAATGACGATGGAACACTCAAATTGCGTCCCGATTCAATACATCGTCCTCCAGCCGACTTGTCTCCATGGGTCTATTGCTGCCTCGGGCACCTTATGGTCGTTCTGCTGTGAGTCAAAGATTTTCGAATCGGACGAAAAACTGATAGTGAATTGTAACTTTCAGGGCCACCTAATGACGATGGATAACTCAAATTGCGTCCCGATTTAATACATCGTCCTCCAGCCGACTTGTCTCCATGGGTCTATTGCTGCCTTGGGCACCTTATGGCCGTTCTGCTGTGAGTCAAAGATTTTCGAATCGGACGAAAAACTGATAGTGAATTGTAACGGTCAGGGCCTCCTAATGACGATGGAACACTCAAATTGCGTCCCGATTCAATACATCGTCCTCCAGCAGACTTGTCTCCATGAGTCTATTGCTGCCTCGGTCACCTTATGGCCGATCAGCTGTGAGTCAAAGATTTTCGAATCGGACGAAAAACTGATAGTGAATTGTAACATTCAGTGCCACCTAATGACGATGGACCACACAAATTGCGTCCCGATCCAATACATCGTCCTCCAGCCGACTTGACTCCATGGGTCTATTGCTGCCTCGGGCACCTTATGGCCGTTCTGCTGTGAGTCTAGATTATCGAATGGGACGAAAAAGTGATAGTTAATTGTAACATTCAGGGCCTCCTAATGACGATGGAACACTCAAATTGCGTCCCGATTCAATACATCGTCCTCCAGCAGACTTGTCTCCATGGGTCTATTGCTGCCTCGGGCACGTTATGGCCGTTCTGCTGTGAGTCTAAGATTTTCGAATCGGACGAAAAACTGATAGTGAATTGTAACGTTCAGGGCCACCTAATGACGATGGATCACTCAAATTGCGTCCCGATTCGATTCATCGTCCTCCAGCAGATTTGTCTCCATGGGTCTATAGCTGCCTCGGGCACCTTATGGTCGTTCTGCTGTGAGTCAAAGATTTTCGAATCGGACGAAAAACTGATAGTGAATGGTAACCTTCAGGGCCACCTAATGACGATGGATCACTCAAATTGCGTCCCGATTTAATACATCGTCCTCCAGCCGACTTGTCTCCATGGGTCTATTGCTGCCTCGGGCACCTTATGGCCGTTCTGCTGTGAGTCAAAGATTTTCGAATCGGACGAAAAACTGATAGTGAATTGTAACGTTCAGGGCCACCTAATGACGATGGATCACTCAAATTGCGTCCCGATTCAATACATCGTCCTCCAGCAGACTTGTCTCCATGGGTCTATTGCTGCCTCGGGCACCTTATGGCCGTTCTGCTCCGAGTCAAAGATTTTCGAATCGGACGAAAAACTGATAGTGAATTGTAACGTTCAGGGCCACCTAATGACGATGGATCACTCAAATTGCGTCCCGATTCAATACATCGTCCTCCAGCAGACTTGTCTCCATGGGTCTATTGCTGCCTCGGGCACCTTATCGTCGTTCTCCCGTGAGTCTAGATTATCGAATGGGACGAAAAACTGATTGTTAATGGTAACATTCAGGGCCTTCTAATGACGATGGAACACTCAAATTGCGTCCCGATTCAATACATCGTCCTCCAGCAGACTTGTCTCCATGGGTCTATTGCTGCCTCGGGCACCTTATGGCCGTTCTGCTGTGAGTCAAAGAGTTTCGAATCGGACGGAAAACTGATAGTGAATTGTAACGTTCAGGGCCACCTAATGCCGATGGATCACTCAAATTGCGTCCCGATTCAATACATCGTCCTCCAGCAGACTTGTCTCCATGGGCCTATTGCTGCCCCGGGCACCTTATGGCCGTTCTGCTGTGAGTCAAAGGTTTTCGAATCGGACGAAAAACTGATAGTGAATTGTAACGTTCAGGGCCACCTAATGACGATGGATCACTCAAATTGCGTCCCAATTCAACACATCGTCCTCCAGCAGACTTGTCTCCATGGCGCTATTGCTGCCTCGGGCACCTTATGGCCGTTCTGCTGTGAGTCAAAGATTTTCGAATCGGACGAAAAACTGATAGTGAATTGTAACGTTCAGGGCCTCCTAATGACGATGGAACACTCAAATTGCGTCCCGATTCAATACCTCGTCCTCCAGCAGACTTATCTCCATGGGTCTATTGCTGCCTCGGGCACCTTATGGCCGTTCTGCTGTGAGTCAAAGATTTTCGAATCGGACGAAAAACTGATAGTGAATTGTAACGTTCAGGGCCTCCTAATGACGATGGAACACTCAAATTGCGTCCCGATTCAATACATCGCCCTCCAGCAGACTTGTCTCCATGGGTCTATTGCTGCCTCGGGCACCTTATCGTCGTTCTCCCGTGAGTCTAGATTATCGAATGGGACGAAAAACTGATGGTTAATTGTAACATTCAGGGACTCCTAATGACGATGGAACACACAAATTGCTTCCCGATTCAATACATCGTCCTCCAGCCGACTTGTCTCCATGGGTCTATTGCTGCCTCGGGCACCTTATGGTCGTTCTGCTGTGAGTCAAAGATTTTCGAATCGGACGAAAAACTGATAGTGAATTGTAACTTTCAGGGCCACCTAATGACGATGGATAACTCAAATTGCGTCCCGATTTAATACATCGTCCTCCAGCCGACTTGTCTCCATGGGTCTATTGCTGCCTCGGGCACCTTATGGCCGTTCTGCTGTGAGTCAAAGATTTTCGAATCGGACGAAAAACTGATAGTGAATTGTAACGGTCAGGGCCTCCTAATGACGATGGAACACTCAAATTGCGTCCCGATTCAATACATCGTCCTCCAGCAGACTTGTCTCCATGAGTCTATTGCTGCCTCGGTCACCTTATGGCCGATCTGCTGTGAGTCAAAGATTTTCGAATCGGACGAAAAACTGATAGTGAATTGTAACATTCAGTGCCACCTAATGACGATGGACCACACAAATTGCGTCCCGATCCAATACATCGTCCTCCAGCCGACTTGACTCCATGGGTCTATTGCTGCCTCGGGCACCTTATGGCCGTTCTGCTGTGAGTCTAGATTATCGAATGGGACGAAAAAGTGATAGTTAATTGTAACATTCAGGGCCTCCTAATGACGATGGAACACTCAAATTGCGTCCCGATTCAATACATCGTCCTCCAGCAGACTTGTCTCCATGGGTCTATTGCTGCCTCGGGCACCTTATGGCCGTTCTGCTGTGAGTCAAAGATTTTCGAATCGGACGAAAAACTGATAGTGAATTGTAACGTTCAGGGCCACCTAATGCCGATGGATCACTCAAATTGCGTCCCGATTCAATACATCGTCCTCCAGCAGACTTGTCTCCATGGGCCTATTGCTGCCCCGGCCACCTTATGGCCGTTCTGCTGTGAGTCAAAGGTTTTCGAATCGGACGAAAAACTGATAGTGAATTGTAACGTTCAGGGCCACCTAATGACGATGGATCACTCAAATTGCGTCCCAATTCAACACATCGTCCTCCAGCAGACTTGTCTCCATGGGGCTATTGCTGCCTCGGGCACCTTATGGCCGTTCTGCTGTGAGTCAAAGATTTTCGAATCGGACGAAAAACTGATAGTGAATTGTAACGTTCAGGGCCTCCTAATGACGATGGAACACTCAAATTGCGTCCCGATTCAATACCTCGTCCTCCAGCAGACTTGTCTCCATGGGTCTATTGCTGCCTCGGGCACCTTATGGCCGTTCTGCTGTGAGTCAAAGATTTTCGAATCGGACGAAAAACTGATAGTGAATTGTAAGGTTCAGGGCCACCTAATGACGATGGATCACTCAAATTGCGTCCCGATTCAATACATCGTCCTCCAGCAGACTTGTCTCCATGGGTCTATTGCTGCCTCGGGCACGTTATGGCCGTTCTGCTGTGAGTCTAAGATTTTCGAATCGGACGAAAAACTGATAGTGAATTGTAACGTTCAGGGCCACCTAATGACGATGGATCACTCAAATTGCGTCCCGATTCGATTCATCGTCCTCCAGCAGATTTGTCTCCATGGGTCTATAGCTGCCTCGGGCACCTTATGGTCGTTCTGCTGTGAGTCAAAGATTTTCGAATCGGACGAAAAACTGATAGTGAATGGTAACCTTCAGGGCCACCTAATGACGATGGATCACTCAAATTGCGTCCCGATTTAATACATCGTCCTCCAGCCGACTTGTCTCCATGGGTCTATTGCTGCCTCGGGCACCTTATGGCCGTTCTGCTGTGAGTCAAAGATTTTCGAATCGGACGAAAAACTGATAGTGAATTGTAACGGTCAGGGCCTCCTAATGACGATGGAACACTCAAATTGCGTCCCGATTCAATACCTCGTCCTCCAGCAGACTTATCTCCATGGGTCTATTGCTGCCTCGGCCACCTTATGGCCGTTCTGCTGTGAGTCAAAGATTTTCGAATCGGACGAAAAACTGATAGTGAATTGTAACGTTCAGGGCCACCTAATGACGATGGATCACTCAAATTGCGTCCCGATTCAATACATCGTCCTCCAGCAGACTTGTCTCCATGGGTCTATTGCTGCCTCGGGCACCTTATCGTCGTTCTCCCGTGAGTCTAGATTATCGAATGGGACGAAAAACTGTTTGTTAATTGTAACATTCAGGGCCTTCTAATGACGATGGAACACTCAAATTGCGTCCCGATTCAATACATCGTCCTCCAGCAGACTTGTCTCCATGGGTCTATTGCTGCCTCGAGCACCTTATGGCCGTTCTGCTGTGAGTCAAAGATTTTCGAATCGGACGGAAAACTGATAGTGAATTGTAACGTTCAGGGCCACCCAATGCCGATGGATCACTCAAATTGCGTCCCGATTCAATACATCGTCCTCCAGCAGACTTGTCTCCATGGGCCTATTGCTGCCCCGGGCACCTTATGGCCGTTCTGCTGTGAGTCAAAGGTTTTCGAATCGGACGAAAAACTGATAGTGAATTGTAACGTTCAGGGCCACCTAATGACGATGGATCACTCAAATTGCGTCCCAATTCAACACATCGTCCTCCAGCAGACTTGTCTCCATGGGGCTATTGCTGCCTCGGGCACCTTATGGCCGTTCTGCTGTGAGTCAAAGATTTTCGAATCGGACGAAAAACTGATAGTGAATTGTAACGTTCAGGGCCTCCTAATGACGATGGAACACTCAAATTGCGTCCCGATTCAATACCTCGTCCTCCAGCAGACTTATCTCCATGGGTCTATTGCTGCCTCGGGCACCTTATGGCCGTTCTGCTGTGAGTCAAAGATTTTCGAATCGGACGAAAAACTGATAGTGAATTGTAACGTACAGGGCCACCTAATGACGATGGATCACTCAAATTGCGTCCCGATTCAATACATCGTCCTCCAGCAGACTTGTCTCCATGGGTCTATTGCTGCCTCGGGCACCTTATCGTCGTTCTCCCGTGAGTCTAGATTATCGAATGGGACGAAAAACTGATGGTTAATTGTAACATTCAGGGACTCCTAATGACGATGGAACACTCAAATTGCGTCCCGATTCAATACATCGTCCTCCAGCCGACTTGTCTCCATGGGTCTATTGCTGCCTCGGGCACCTTATGGTCGTTCTGCTGTGAGTCAAAGATTTTCGAATCGGACGAAAAACTGATAGTGAATTGTAACTTTCAGGGCCACCTAATGACGATGGATAACTCAAATTGCGTCCCGATTTAATACATCGTCCTCCAGCCGACTTGTCTCCATGGGTCTATTGCTGCCTTGGGCACCTTATGGCCGTTCTGCTGTGAGTCAAAGATTTTCGAATCGGACGAAAAACTGATAGTGAATTGTAACGGTCAGGGCCTCCTAATGACGATGGAACACTCAAATTGCGTCCCGATTCAATACATCGTCCTCCAGCAGACTTGTCTCCATGAGTCTATTGCTGCCTCGGTCACCTTATGGCCGATCTGCTGTGAGTCAAAGATTTTCGAATCGGACGAAAAACTGATAGTGAATTGTAACATTCAGTGCCACCTAATGACGATGGACCACACAAATTGCGTCCCGATCCAATACATCGTCCTCCAGCCGACTTGACTCCATGGGTCTATTGCTGCCTCGGGCACCTTATGGCCGTTCTGCTGTGAGTCTAGATTATCGAATGGGACGAAAAAGTGATAGTTAATTGTAACATTCAGGGCCTCCTAATGACGATGGAACACTCAAATTGCGTCCCGATTCAATACATCGTCCTCCAGCAGACTTGTCTCCATGGGTCTATTGCTGCCTCGGGCACCTTATGGCCGTTCTGCTGTGAGTCAAAGATTTTCGAATCGGACGAAAAACTGATAGTGAATTGTAACGTTCAGGGCCACCTAATGCCGATGGATCACTCAAATTGCGTCCCGATTCAATACATCGTCCTCCAGCAGACTTGTCTCCATGGGCCTATTGCTGCCCCGGCCACCTTATGGCCGTTCTGCTGTTTGTCAAAGGTTTTCGAATCGGACGAAAAACTGATAGTGAATTGTAACGTTCAGGGCCACCTAATGACGATGGATCACTCAAATTGCGTCCCAATTCAACACATCGTCCTCCAGCAGACTTGTCTCCATGGGGCTATTGCTGCCTCGGGCACCTTATGGCCGTTCTGCTGTGAGTCAAAGATTTTCGAATCGGACGAAAAACTGATAGTGAATTGTAACGTTCAGGGCCTCCTAATGACGATGGAACACTCAAATTGCGTCCCGATTCAATACCTCGTCCTCCAGCAGACTTGTCTCCATGGGTCTATTGCTGCCTCGGGCACCTTATGGCCGTTCTGCTGTGAGTCAAAGATTTTCGAATCGGACGAAAAACTGATAGTGAATTGTAAGGTTCAGGGCCACCTAATGACGATGGATCACTCAAATTGCGTCCCGATTCAATACATCGTCCTCCAGCAGACTTGTCTCCATGGGTCTATTGCTGCCTCGGGCACGTTATGGCCGTTCTGCTGTGAGTCTAAGATTTTCGAATCGGACGAAAAACTGATAGTGAATTGTAACGTTCAGGGCCACCTAATGACGATGGATCACTCAAATTGCGTCCCGATTCGATTCATCGTCCTCCAGCAGATTTGTCTCCATGGGTCTATAGCTGCCTCGGGCACCTTATGGTCGTTCTGCTGTGAGTCAAAGATTTTCGAATCGGACGAAAAACTGATAGTGAATGGTAACCTTCAGGGCCACCTAATGACGATGGATCACTCAAATTGCGTCCCGATTTAATACATCGTCCTCCAGCCGACTTGTCTCCATGGGTCTATTGCTGCCTCGGGCACCTTATGGCCGTTCTGCTGTGAGTCAAAGATTTTCGAATCGGACGAAAAACTGATAGTGAATTGTAACGGTCAGGGCCTCCTAATGACGATGGAACACTCAAATTGCGTCCCGATTCAATACCTCGTCCTCCAGCAGACTTATCTCCATGGGTCTATTGCTGCCTCGGGCACCTTATGGCCGTTCTGCTGTGAGTCAAAGATTTTCGAATCGGACGAAAAACTGATAGTGAATTGTAACGTTCAGGGCCACCTAATGACGATGGATCACTCAAATTGCGTCCCGATTCAATACATCGTCCTCCAGCAGACTTGTCTCCATGGGTCTATTGCTGCCTCGGGCACCTTATCGTCGTTCTCCCGTGAGTCTAGATTATCGAATGGGACGAAAAACTGTTTGTTAATTGTAACATTCAGGGCCTTCTAATGACGATGGAACACTCAAATTGCGTCCCGATTCAATACATCGTCCTCCAGCAGACTTGTCTCCATGGGTCTATTGCTGCCTCGAGCACCTTATGGCCGTTCTGCTGTGAGTCAAAGATTTTCGAATCGGACGGAAAACTGATAGTGAATTGTAACGTTCAGGGCCACCTAATGCCGATGGATCACTCAAATTGCGTCCCGATTCAATACATCGTCCTCCAGCAGACTTGTCTCCATGGGCCTATTGCTGCCCCGGGCACCTTATGGCCGTTCTGCTGTGAGTCAAAGGTTTTCGAATCGGACGAAAAACTGATAGTGAATTGTAACGTTCAGGGCCACCTAATGACGATGGATCACTCAAATTGCGTCCCAATTCAACACATCGTCCTCCAGCAGACTTGTCTCCATGGGGCTATTGCTGCCTCGGGCACCTTATGGCCGTTCTGCTGTGAGTCAAAGATTTTCGAATCGGACGAAAAACTGATAGTGAATTGTAACGTTCAGGGCCTCCTAATGACGATGGAACACTCAAATTGCGTCCCGATTCAATACCTCGTCCTCCAGCAGACTTATCTCCATGGGTCTATTGCTGCCTCGGGCACCTTATGGCCGTTCTGCTGTGAGTCAAAGATTTTCGAATCGGACGAAAAACTGATAGTGAATTGTAACGTACAGGGCCACCTAATGACGATGGATCACTCAAATTGCGTCCCGATTCAATACATCGTCCTCCAGCAGACTTGTCTCCATGGGTCTATTGCTGCCTCGGGCACCTTATCGTCGTTCTCCCGTGAGTCTAGATTATCGAATGGGACGAAAAACTGATGGTTAATTGTAACATTCAGGGACTCCTAATGACGATGGAACACTCAAATTGCGTCCCGATTCAATACATCGTCCTCCAGCCGACTTGTCTCCATGGGTCTATTGCTGCCTCGGGCACCTTATGGTCGTTCTGCTGTGAGTCAAAGATTTTCGAATCGGACGAAAAACTGATAGTGAATTGTAACTTTCAGGGCCACCTAATGACGATGGATAACTCAAATTGCGTCCCGATTTAATACATCGTCCTCCAGCCGACTTGTCTCCATGGGTCTATTGCTGCCTTGGGCACCTTATGGCCGTTCTGCTGTGAGTCAAAGATTTTCGAATCGGACGAAAAACTGATAGTGAATTGTAACGGTCAGGGCCTCCTAATGACGATGGAACACTCAAATTGCGTCCCGATTCAATACATCGTCCTCCAGCAGACTTGTCTCCATGAGTCTATTGCTGCCTCGGTCACCTTATGGCCGATCTGCTGTGAGTCAAAGATTTTCGAATCGGACGAAAAACTGATAGTGAATTGTAACATTCAGTGCCACCTAATGACGATGGACCACACAAATTGCGTCCCGATCCAATACATCGTCCTCCAGCCGACTTGACTCCATGGGTCTATTACTGCCTCGGGCACCTTATGGCCGTTCTGCTGTGAGTCTAGATTATCGAATGGGACGAAAAAGTGATAGTTAATTGTAACATTCAGGGCCTCCTAATGACGATGGAACACTCAAATTGCATCCCGATTCAATACATCGTCCTCCAGCAGACTTGTCTCCATGGGTCTATTGCTGCCTCGGGCACCTTATGGCCGTTCTGCTGTGAGTCAAAGATTTTCGAATCGGATGAAAAACTGATAGTGAATTGTAACGTTCAGGGCCACCTAATGCCGATGGATCACTCAAATTGCGTCCCGATTCAATACATCGTCCTCCAGCAGACTTGTCTCCATGGGCCTATTGCTGCCCCGGCCACCTTATGGCCGTTCTGCTGTGAGTCAAAGGTTTTCGAATCGGACGAAAAACTGATAGTGAATTGTAACGTTCAGGGCCACCTAATGACGATGGATCACTCAAATTGCGTCCCAATTCAACACATCGTCCTCCAGCAGACTTGTCTCCATGGGGCTATTGCTGCCTCGGGCACCTTATGGCCGTTCTGCTGTGAGTCAAAGATTTTCGAATCGGACGAAAAACTGATAGTGAATTGTAACGTTCAGGGCCTCCTAATGACGATGGAACACTCAAATTGCGTCCCGATTCAATACCTCGTCCTCCAGCAGACTTGTCTCCATGGGTCTATTGCTGCCTCGGGCACCTTATGGCCGTTCTGCTGTGAGTCAAAGATTTTCGAATCGGACGAAAAACTGATAGTGAATTGTAAGGTTCAGGGCCACCTAATGACGATGGATCACTCAAATTGCGTCCCGATTCAATACATCGTCCTCCAGCAGACTTGTCTCCATGGGTCTATTGCTGCCTCGGGCACGTTATGGCCGTTCTGCTGTGAGTCTAAGATTTTCGAATCGGACGAAAAACTGATAGTGAATTGTAACGTTCAGGGCCACCTAATGACGATGGATCACTCAAATTGCGTCCCGATTCGATTCATCGTCCTCCAGCAGATTTGTCTCCATGGGTCTATAGCTGCCTCGGGCACCTTATGGTCGTTCTGCTGTGAGTCAAAGATTTTCGAATCGGACGAAAAACTGATAGTGAATGGTAACCTTCAGGGCCACCTAATGACGATGGATCACTCAAATTGCGTCCCGATTTAATACATCGTCCTCCAGCCGACTTGTCTCCATGGGTCTATTGCTGCCTCGGGCACCTTATGGCCGTTCTGCTGTGAGTCAAAGATTTTCGAATCGGACGAAAAACTGATAGTGAATTGTAACGGTCAGGGCCTCCTAATGACGATGGAACACTCAAATTGCGTCCCGATTCAATACATCGTCCTCCAGCAGACTTGTCTCCATGGGTCTATTGCTGCCTCGGTCACCTTATGGCCGTTCTGCTGTTAGTTAAAGATTTTCGAATCGGACGAAAAACTGATAGTGAATTGTAACATTCAGTGCCAACTAATGACGATGGACCACACAAATTGCGTCCCGATCCAATACATCGTCCTCCAGCCGACTTGACTCCATGGGTCTATTGCTGCCTCGGGCACCTTATGGCCGTTCTGCTGTGAGTCTAGATTATCGAATGGAACGAAAAACTGATAGTTAATTGTAACATTCAGGGCCTCCTAATGACGATGGAACACTCAAATTGCGTCCCGATTCAATACATCGTCCTCCAGCAGACTTGTCTCCATGGGTCTATTGCTGCCTCGGGCACCTTAAGGCCGTTCTTCTGTGAGTCAAAGATTTACGAATCGGACGAAAAAGTGATAGTGAATTGTAACGTTCAGGGCCTTCCAATGACGATGGATCACTCAAATTGCGTCCCGATTCAACACATCGTCCTCCAGCAGACTTGTCTCCATGGGTCTATTGCTGCCTCGGGCACCTTATCGTCGTTCTCCCGTGAGTCTAGATTATCGAATGGGACGAAAAACTGATGGTTAATTGTAACATTCAGGGACTCCTAATGACGATGGAACACTCAAATTGCGTCCCGATTCAATACATCGTCCTCCAGCCGACTTGTCTCCATGGGTCTATTGCTGCCTCGGGCACCTTATGGTCGTTCTGCTGTGAGTCAAAGATTTTCGAATCGGACGAAAAACTGATAGTGAATTGTAACTTTCAGGGCCACCTAATGACGATGGATAACTCAAATTGCGTCCCGATTTAATACATCGTCCTCCAGCCGACTTGTCTCCATGGGTCTATTGCTGCCTCGGGCACGTTATGGCCGTTCTGCTGTGAGTCCAAGATTTTCGAATCGGACGAAAAACTGATAGTGAATTGTAACCGTTCAGGGCCACCTAATGACGATGGATCACTCAAATTGCGTCCCGATTCAATACATCGTCCTCCAGCAGACTTGTCTCCATGGGTCTATTGCTGCCTCGGGAACCTTATGGCCGTTCTGCTGTGAGTCAAAGATTTTCGAATCGGACGAAAAACTGATAGTGAATTGTAACGTTCAGGGCCACCTAATGACGATGGATCACTCAAATTGCGTCCCGATTCAATACATCGTCCTCCAGCAGACTTGTCTCCATGGGTCTATTGCTGCCTCGGGCACCTTATGGCCGTTCTGCTGTGAGTCAAAGATTTTCGAATCGGACGAAAAACTGATAGTGAATTGTAACGCTCAGGGCCACCTAATGCCGATGGATCACTCAAATTGCGTCCCGATTCAATACGTCGTCCTCCAGCAGACTTGTCTCCATGGGCCTATTGCTGCCCCGGGCACCTTATGGCCGTTCTGCTGTGAGTCAAAGGTTTTCGAATCGGACGAAAAACTGATAGTGAATTGTAACGTTCAGGGCCACCTAATGACGATAGATCACTCAAATTGCGTCCCAATTCAACACATCGTCCTCCAGCAGACTTGTCTCCATGGGGCTATTGCTGCCTCGGGCACCTTATGGCCGTTCTGCTGTGAGTCAAAGATTTTCGAATCGGACGAAAAACTGATAGTGAATTGTAACGTTCAGGGCCTCCTAATGACGATGGAACACTCAAATTGCGTCCCGATTCAATACCTCGTCCTCCAGCAGACTTGTCTCCATGGGTCTATTGCTGCCTCGGGCAACTTATGGCCGTTCTGGTGTGAGTCAAAGATTTTCGAATCGGACGAAAAACTGATAGTGAATTGTAACGCTCAGGGCCACCTAATGACGATGGATCACTCAAATTGCGTCCCGATTCAATACATCGTCCTCCAGCAGACTTATCTCCATGGGTCTATTGCTGCCTCGGGCACGTTATGGCCGTTCTGCTGTGAGTCCAAGATTTTCGAATCGGACGAAAAACTGATAGTGAATTGTAACCGTTCAGGGCCACCTAATGACGATGGATCACTCAAATTGCGTCCCGATTCAATACATCGTCCTCCAGCAGACTTGTCTCCATGGGTCTATTGCTGCCTCGGGCACCTTATGGCCGTTCTGCTGTGAGTCAAAGATTTTCGAATCGGATGAAAAACTGATAGTGAATTGTAACGTTCAGGGCCACCTAATGCCGATGGATCACTCAAATTGCGTCCCGATTCAATACATCGCCCTCCAGCAGACTTGTCTCCATGGGCCTATTGCTGCCCCGGCCACCTTATGGCCGTTCTGCTGTGAGTCAAAGGTTTTCGAATCGGACGAAAAACTGATAGTGAATTGTAACGTTCAGGGCCACCTAATGACGATGGATCACTCAAATTGCGTCCCAATTCAACACATCGTCCTCCAGCAGACTTGTCTCCATGGGGCTATTGCTGCCTCGGGCACCTTATGGCCGTTCTGCTGTGAGTCAAAGATTTTCGAATCGGACGAAAAACTGATAGTGAATTGTAACGTTCAGGGCCTCCTAATGACGATGGAACACTCAAATTGCGTCCCGATTCAATACCTCGTCCTCCAGCAGACTTGTCTCCATGGGTCTATTGCTGCCTCGGGCACCTTATGGCCGTTCTGCTGTGAGTCAAAGATTTTCGAATCGGACGAAAAACTGATAGTGAATTGTAAGGTTCAGGGCCACCTAATGACGATGGATCACTCAAATTGCGTCCCGATTCAATACATCGTCCTCCAGCAGACTTGTCTCCATGGGTCTATTGCTGCCTCGGGCACGTTATGGCCGTTCTGCTGTGAGTCTAAGATTTTCGAATCGGACGAAAAACTGATAGTGAATTGTAACGTTCAGGGCCACCTAATGACGATGGATCACTCAAATTGCGTCCCGATTCGATTCATCGTCCTCCAGCAGATTTGTCTCCATGGGTCTATAGCTGCCTCGGGCACCTTATGGTCGTTCTGCTGTGAGTCAAAGATTTTCGAATCGGACGAAAAACTGATAGTGAATGGTAACCTTCAGGGCCACCTAATGACGATGGATCACTCAAATTGCGTCCCGATTTAATACATCGTCCTCCAGCCGACTTGTCTCCATGGGTCTATTGCTGCCTCGGGCACCTTATGGCCGTTCTGCTGTGAGTCAAAGATTTTCGAATCGGACGAAAAACTGATAGTGAATTGTAACGGTCAGGGCCTCCTAATGACGATGGATCACTCAAATTGCGTCCCGATTCAATACATCGTCCTCCAGCAGACTTGTCTCCATGGGTCTATTGCTGCCTCGGGCACGTTATGGCCGTTCTGCTGTGAGTCTAAGATTTTCGAATCGGACGAAAAACTGATAGTGAATTGTAACGTTCAGGGCCACCTAATGACGATGGATCACTCAAATTGCGTCCCGATTCGATTCATCGTCCTCCAGCAGATTTGTCTCCATGGGTCTATAGCTGCCTCGGGCACCTTATGGTCGTTCTGCTGTGAGTCAAAGATTTTCGAATCGGACGAAAAACTGATAGTGAATGGTAACCTTCAGGGCCACCTAATGACGATGGATCACTCAAATTGCGTCCCGATTTAATACATCGTCCTCCAGCCGACTTGTCTCCATGGGTCTATTGCTGCCTCGGGCACCTTATGGCCGTTCTGCTGTGAGTCAAAGATTTTCGAATCGGACGAAAAACTGATAGTGAATTGTAACGGTCAGGGCCTCCTAATGACGATGGAACACTCAAATTGCGTCCCGATTCAATACATCGTCCTCCAGCAGACTTGTCTCCATGGGTCTATTGCTGCCTCGGTCACCTTATGGCCGTTCTGCTGTTAGTTAAAGATTTTCGAATCGGACGAAAAACAGATAGTGAATTGTAACATTCAGTGCCAACTAATGACGATGGACCACACAAATTGCGTCCCGATCCAATACATCGTCCTCCAGCCGACTTGACTCCATGGGTCTATTGCTGCCTCGGGCACCTTATGGCCGTTCTGCTGTGAGTCTAGATTATCGAATGGAACGAAAAACTGATAGTTAATTGTAACATTCAGGGCCTCCTAATGACGATGGAACACTCAAATTGCGTCCCGATTCAATACATCGTCCTCCAGCAGACTTGTCTCCATGGGTCTATTGCTGCCTCGGGCACCTTAAGGCCGTTCTTCTGTGAGTCAAAGATTTACGAATCGGACGAAAAAGTGATAGTGAATTGTAACGTTCAGGGCCTTCCAATGACGATGGATCACTCAAATTGCGTCCCGATTCAACACATCGTCCTCCAGCAGACTTGTCTCCATGGGTCTATTGCTGCCTCGGGCACCTTATGGCCGTTCTGCTGTGAGTCAAAAATTTTCGAATCGGACGAAAAACTGATAGTGAATTGTAACGTTCAGGGCCTCCTAATGACGATGGAACACTCAAATTGCGTCCCGATTCAATACCTCGTCCTCCAGCAGACTTGTCTCCATGGGTCTATTGCTGCCTCGGGCACCTTACGGCCGTTCTGGTGTGAGTCAAAGATTTTCGAATCGGACGAAAAACTGATAGTGAATTGTAACGCTCAGGGCCACCTAATGACGATAGATCACTCAAATTGCGTCCCGATTCAATACATCGTCCTCCAGCAGACTTATCTCCATGGGTCTATTGCTGCCTCGGGCACGTTATGGCCGTTCTGCTGTGAGTCCAAGATTTTCGAATCGGACGAAAAACTGATAGTGAATTGTAACCGTTCAGGGCCACCTAATGACGATGGATCACTCAAATTGCGTCCCGATTCAATACATCGTCCTCCAGCAGACTTGTCTCCATGGGTCTATTGCTGCCTCGGGAACCTTATGGCCGTTCTGCTGTGAGTCAAAGATTTTCGAATCGGACGAAAAACTGATAGTGAATTGTAACGTTCAGGGCCACCTAATGACGATGGATCACTCAAATTGCGTCCCGATTCAATACATCGTCCTCCAGCAGACTTGTCTCCATGGGTCTATTGCTGCCTCGGGCACCTTATGGCCGTTCTGCTGTGAGTCAAAGATTTTCGAATCGGACGAAAAACTGATAGTGAATTGTAACGTTCAGGGCCACCTAATGCCGATGGATCACTCAAATTGCGTCCCGATTCAATACGTCGTCCTCCAGCAGACTTGTCTCCATGGGCCTATTGCTGCCCCGGGCACCTTATGGCCGTTCTGCTGTGAGTCAAAGGTTTTCGAATCGGACGAAAAACTGATAGTGAATTGTAACGTTCAGGGCCACCTAATGACGATAGATCACTCAAATTGCGTCCCAATTCAACACATCGTCCTCCAGCAGACTTGTCTCCATGGGGCTATTGCTGCCCCGGGCACCTTATGGCCGTTCTGCTGTGAGTCAAAGATTTTCGAATCGGACGAAAAACTGATAGTGAATTGTAACGTTCAGGGCCTCCTAATGACGATGGAACACTCAAATTGCGTCCCGATTCAATACCTCGTCCCCCAGCAGACTTGTCTCCATGGGTGTATTGCTGCCTCGGGCACCTTATGGCCGTTCTGCTGTGAGTCAAAGATTTTCGAATCGGACGAAAATCTGATAGTGAATTGTAAGGTTCAGGGCCACCTAATGACGATGGATCACTCAAATTGCGTCCCGATTCAATACATCGTCCTCCAGCAGACTTGTCTCCATGGGTCTATTGCTGCCTCGGGCACGTTATGGCCGTTCTGCTGTGAGTCTAAGATTTTCGAATCGGACGAAAAACTGATAGTGAATTGAAACGTTCAGGGCCACCTAATGACGATGGATCACTCAAATTGCGTCCCGATTCAATACATCGTCCTCCAGCAGACTTGTCTCCATGGGTCTATTGCTGCCTCGGGCACGTTATGGCCGATCTGCTGTGAGTCTAAGATTTTCGAATCGGACGAAAAACTGATAGTGAATTGAAACGTTCAGGGCCACCTAATGACGATGGATCACTCAAATTGCGTCCCGATTCAATACATCGTCCTCCAGCAGACTTGTCTCCATGGGTCTATTGCTGCCTCGGGCACCTTATGGCCGTTCTGCTGTGAGTCAAAGATTTTCGAATCGGACGAAAAACTGATAGTGAATTGTAACGTTCAGGGCCACCTAA
Source organism: Schistocerca cancellata (assembly GCF_023864275.1). Taxonomy (NCBI): domain Eukaryota; kingdom Metazoa; phylum Arthropoda; class Insecta; order Orthoptera; family Acrididae; genus Schistocerca; species Schistocerca cancellata. The sequence goes on from NW_026047101.1 coordinate 411,931, forward strand.
TGCCGATGGATCACTCAAATTGCGTCCCGATTCAATACGTCGTCCTCCAGCAGACTTGTCTCCATGGGCCTATTGCTGCCCCGGGCACCTTATGGCCGTTCTGCTGTGAGTCAAAGGTTTTCGAATCGGACGAAAAACTGATAGTGAATTGTAACGTTCAGGGCCACCTAATGACGATAGATCACTCAAATTGCGTCCCAATTCAACACATCGTCCTCCAGCAGACTTGTCTCCATGGGGCTATTGCTGCCCCGGGCACCTTATGGCCGTTCTGCTGTGAGTCAAAGATTTTCGAATCGGACGAAATACTGATAGTGAATTGTAACGTTCAGGGCCTCCTAATGACGATGGAACACTCAAATTGCGTCCCGATTCAATACCTCGTCCCCCAGCAGACTTGTCTCCATGGGTGTATTGCTGCCTCGGCCACCTTATGGCCGTTCTGCTGTGAGTCAAAGATTTTCGAATCGGACGAAAATCTGATATTGAATTGTAAGGTTCAGGGCCACCTAATGACGATGGATCACTCAAATTGCGTCCCGATTCAATACATCGTCCTCCAGCAGACTTGTCTCCATGGGTCTATTGCTGCCTCGGGCACGTTATGGCCGTTCTGCTGTGAGTCTAAGATTTTCGAATCGGACGAAAAACTGATAGTGAATTGAAACGTTCAGGGCCACCTAATGACGATGGATCACTCAAATTGCGTCCCGATTCGATTCATCGTCCTCCAGCAGACTTGTCTCCATGGGTCTATTGCTGCCTCGGTCACCTTATGGCCGTTCTGCTGTTAGTTAAAGATTTTCGAATCGGACGAAAAACTGATAGTGAATTGTAACATTCAGTGCCAACTAATGACGATGGACCACACAAATTGCGTCCCGATCCAATACATCGTCCTCCAGCCGACTTGACTCCATGGGTCTATTGCTGCCTCGGGCACCTTATGGCCGTTCTGCTGTGAGTCTAGATTATCGAATGGAACGAAAAACTGATAGTTAATTGTAACATTCAGGGCCTCCTAATGACGATGGAACACTCAAATTGCGTCCCGATTCAATACATCGTCCTCCAGCAGACTTGTCTCCATGGGTCTATTGCTGCCTCGGGCACCTTATGGCCGTTCTTCTGTGAGTCAAAGATTTACGAATCGGACGAAAAAGTGATAGTGAATTGTAACGTTCAAGGCCTTCCAATGACGATGGATCACTCAAATTGCGTCCCGATTCAACACATCGTCTTCCAGCAGACTTGTCTCCATGGGTCTATTGCTGCCTCGGGCACCTTATGGCCGTTCTGCTGTGAGTCAAAGATTTTCGAATCGGACGAAAAACTGATAGTGAATTGTAACGTTCAGGGCCTCCTAATGACGATGGAACACTCAAATTGCGTCCCGATTCAATACCTCGTCCTCCAGCAGACTTGTCTCCATGGGTCTATTGCTGCCTCGGGCAACTTATGGCCGTTCTGGTGTGAGTCAAAGATTTTCGAATCGGACGAAAAACTGATAGTGAATTGTAACGCTCAGGGCCACCTAATGACGATGGATCACTCAAATTGCGTCCCGATTCAATACATCGTCCTCCAGCAGACTTATCTCCATGGGTCTATTGCTGCCTCGGGCACGTTATGGCCGTTCTGCTGTGAGTCCAAGATTTTCGAATCGGACGAAAAACTGATAGTGAATTGTAACCGTTCAGGGCCACCTAATGACGATGGATCACTCAAATTGCGTCCCGATTCAATACATCGTCCTCCAGCAGACTTGTCTCCATGGGTCTATTGCTGCCTCGGGAGACTTATGGCCGTTCTGCTGTGAGTCAAAGATTTTCGAATCGGACGAAAAACTGATAGTGAATTGTAACGTTCAAGGCCACCTAATGACGATGGAACACTCAAATTGCGTCCCGATTCAATACCTCGTCCCCCAGCTGACTTGTCTCCAAGGGTGTATTGCAACCTATGGCACCTTAATGTCGTTTTCCTGTGAGTCTACATTTTCGAATCGAACGCAAAACTGATAGTTAATTGTACCGTTCAGGCCTCCTAATGACGATGGAAAACTCAAATTGCGTCGCGATTCAATAGAGCGTCCTCCAGCCGACTTGTCTCCAAGGGGATAATGCTGCCTCTCGAACCTTACGGTCAGTCTCCTGTGAGTCTAGATTTTCGAATCCGATGCAAAACTGATGGTAAATTGTTACGTTGAGGGCATCCTAATGACGATGGAACACTCAAATTGCGTCGCGATTCAATACATCGTCCTCCAGCCGACTTGTCTACAAGGGGATATTGCTGCCTCGGGCACCTTATGGTCCGTCTCCTGTGTGTCTAGATTTTCGAATCCCAAGCAAAACTGACGGTTAATTGTAGCGTTCAGGGTCTCCTAATGACGATGAATACTCACATTCCGTCCAGATTCAATTCATCGTCCTCCAGCCGACTTGTCTCCAAGGGAATATTGCTGCCTCGTGCACCTTATGGTCCGACTCCTGTGAGTCTAGCTTTTTGAATCGGACGCAAAGCTGATGTTAATTGGAACATTCAGGGCCTCTTAATGAGGATGGAAATCTCAAATTGCATCGCGATTCATTACATCGCCCTCCAGCCGACTTGTCTCCAAGGGGATATTGCTAACCTCGGGCACCTTATGGTCCGTCTCTTATGAGTCTAGATTTTCGAATCCGACGCAAAACTGATAGTTAATTGTAACGTTCAGGGCCTGCTAATGACGATGGAAAACTCAAATTGCATCGCGATTCAATACATCGCCCTCCAGCCGACTTGTCTCCATGGGTCTATTGCTGGCTCGGGCACCTTATGGCCGTTCTGCTGTGAGTCAAAGATTTTCGAATCGGACGAAAACCTGATAGTGAATTGTAACGTTCAGGGCCTCCTAATGACGATGGAACACTCAAATTGCGTCCCGATTCAATACATGGTCCTCCAGCAGACTTGTCTCCATGGGTCTATTGCTGCCTCGGGCACCTTATGGCCGTTCTGCTGTTAGTCAAAGATTTTCAAATCGGACAAAAAACTGATAGTGAATTGTAACGTTCAGGGCCTCCTAATAACGATGGAACACTCAAATTGCGTCCCGATTCAATACCTCGTCCTCCAACAGAAATGTCTCTATGGGTCTATTGCTGCCTCGGGCACCTTATGGCCGTTATGCTGTGAGTCTAAGATTTTCGAATCGGACGAAAAACTGATAGTGAAATGTAACGTTCAGGGCCACCTAATGACGATGGATCGCTCAAATTGCGTCCCGATTCAATACATCGTCCTCCAGCAGACTTGTCTCCATGGGTCTATTGCTGCCTCGGGCACCTTATGGTCGTTCTCCCGTGAGTCTAGATTATCGAATGGGACGAAAAACTGATGGTTAATTGTAACATTCAGGGCCTCCTAATGACGATGGAACACTCAAATTGCGTCCCGATTCAATACATCGTCCTCCAGCCGACTTGTCTCCATGGGTCTATTGCTGCCTCGGGCACCTTATGGTCGTTCTGCTGTGAGTCAAAGATTTTCGAATCGGACGAAAAACTGATAGTGAATTGTAACATTCAGGGCCACCTAATGACGATGGATCACTCAAATTGCGTCCCGATTTTATACATCGTCCTCCAGCCGACTTGTCTTCATGGGTCTATTGCTGCCTCGGGCACCTTATGGCCGTTCTGCTGTGAGTCAAAGACTTTCGAATCGGACGAAAAACTGATAGTGAATTGTAACGGTCAGGGCCTCCTAATGACGATGGAACACTCAAATTGCGTCCCGATTCAATACATCGTCCTCCAGCAGACTTGTCTCCATGAGTCTATTGCTGCCTCGGTCACCTTATTGCCGTTCTGCTGTTAGTCAAAGATTTTCGAATCGGACGAAAAACTGATAGTGAATTGTAACATTCAGTGCCACCTAATGACGATGGACCACACAAATTGCGTCCCGATCCAATACATCGTCCTCCAGCCGACTTGACTCCATGGGTCTGTTGCTGCCTCGGGCACCTTATGGCCGTTCTGCTGTGAGTCTAGATTATCGAATGGGACGAAAAACTGATAGTTAATTGTAACATTCAGGGCCTCCTAATGACGATTGAACACTTAAATTGCGTCCCGATTCAATACATCGTCCTCCAGCAGACTTGTCTCCATGGGACTATTCCTGCCTCGGGCACCTTATGGCCGTTCTGCGGTGAGTCAAAGATTTTCGAATCGGACGAAAAACTGATAGTGAATTGTAAGGTTCAGGGCCACCTAATGACGATGGATCACTCAAATTGCGTCCCGATTCAATACATCGTCCTCCAGCAGACTTGTCTCCATGGGGCTATTGCTGCCTCGGGCACGTTATGGCCGTTCTGCTGTGAGTCCAAGATTTTCGAATCGGACGAAAAACTGATAGTGAATTGTAACGTTCAGGGCCACCTAATGACGATGGATCACTCAAAATGCGTCCCGATTCAATACATTGTCCTCCAGCAGACTTGTTTCCATGGGTCTATTGCTGCCTCGGGCACCTTATGGCCGTTCTGCTGTGAGTCAAAGATTTTCGAATCGGACGAAAAACTGATAGTGAATTGTAACGTTCAGGGCCTCCTAATGACGATGGAACACTCAAATTGCGTCCCGATTCAATACCTCGTCCCCCAGCAGACTTGTCTCCATGGGTGTATTGCTGCCTCGGGCACCTTATGGCCGTTCTGCTGTGAGTCAAAGAATTTCGAATCGGACGAAAATCTGATAGTGAATTGTAAGGTTCAGGGCCACCTAATGACGATGGATCACTCAAATTGCGTCCCGATTCAATACATCGTCCTCCAGCAGACTTGTCTCCATGGGTCTATTGCTGCCTCGGGCACGTTATGGCCGTTCTGCTGTGAGTCTAAGATTTTCGAATCGGACGAAAAACTGATAGTGAATTGAAACGTTCAGGGCCACCTAATGACGATGGATCACTCAAATTGCGTCCCGATTCGATTCATCGTCCTCCAGCAGACTTGTCTCCATGGGTCTATTGCTGCCTCGGTCACCTTATGGCCGTTCTGCTGTTAGTTAAAGATTTTCGAATCGGACGAAAAACTGATAGTGAATTGTAACATTCAGTGCCAACTAATGACGATGGACCACACAAATTGCGTCCCGATCCAATACATCGTCCTCCAGCCGACTTGACTCCATGGGTCTATTGCTGCCTCGGGCACCTTATGGCCGTTCTGCTGTGAGTCTAGATTATCGGATGGAACGAAAAACTGATAGTTAATTGTAACATTCAGGGCCTCCTAATGACGATGGAACACTCAAATTGCGTCCCGATTCAATACATCGTCCTCCAGCAGACTTGTCTCCATGGGTCTATTGCTGCCTCGGGCACCTTATGGCCGTTCTTCTGTGAGTCAAAGATTTACGAATCGGACGAAAAAGTGATAGTGAATTGTAACGTTCAGGGCCTTCCAATGACGATGGATCACTCAAATTGCGTCCCGATTCAACACATCGTCCTCCAGCAGACTTGTCTCCATGGGTCTATTGCTGCCTCGGGCACCTTATGGCCGTTCTGCTGTGAGTCAAAGATTTTCGAATCGGACGAAAAACTGATAGTGAATTGTAACGTTCAGGGCCTCCTAATGACGATGGAACACTCAAATTGCGTCCCGATTCAATACCTCGTCCTCCAGCAGACTTGTCTCCATGGGTCTATTGCTGCCTCGGGCAACTTATGGCCGTTCTGGTGTGAGTCAAAGATTTTCGAATCAGACGAAAAACTGATAGTGAATTGTAACGCTCAGGGCCACCTAATGACGATGGATCACTCAAATTGCGTCCCGATTCAATACATCGTCCTCCAGCAGACTTATCTCCATGGGTCTATTGCTGCCTCGGGCACGTTATGGCCGTTCTGCTGTGAGTCCAAGATTTTCGAATCGGACGAAAAACTGATAGTGAATTGTAACCGTTCAGGGCCACCTAATGACGATGGAACACTCAAATTGCGTCCCGATTCAATACATCGTCCTCCAGCAGACTTGTCTCCATGGGTCTATTGCTGCCTCGGGAACCTTATGGCCGTTCTGCTGTGAGTCAAAGATTTTCGAATCGGACGAAAAACTGATAGTGAATTGTAACATTCAGGGCCACCTAATGACGATGGATCACTCAAATTGCGTCCCGATTCAATACATCGTCCTCCAGCAGACTTGTCTCCATGGGTCTATTGCTGCCTCGGGCACCTTATGGCCGTTCTGCTGTGAGTCAAAGATTTTCGAATCGGACGAAAAACTGATAGTGAATTGTAACGTTCAGGGCCACCTAATGCCGATGGATCACTCAAATTGCGTCCCGATTCAATACGTCGTCCTCCAGCAGACTTGTCTCCATGGGCCTATTGGTGCCCCGGGCACCTTATGGCCGTTCTGGTGTGAGTCAAAGGTTTTCGAATCGGACGAAAAACTGATAGTGAATTGTAACGATCAGGGCCACCTAATGACGATAGATCACTCAAATTGCGTCCCAATTCAACACATCGTCCTCCAGCAGACTTGTCTCCATGGGGCTATTGCTGCCCCGGGCACCTTATGGCCGTTCTGCTGTGAGTCAAAGATTTTCGAATCGGACGAAAAACTGATAGTGAATTGTAACGTTCAGGGCCACCTAATGACGATGGAACACTCAAATTGCGTCCCGATTCAATACCTCGTCCCCCAGCTGACTTGTCTCCAAGGGTGTATTGCAACCTATGGCACCTTAATGTCGTTTTCCTGTGAGTCTACATTTTCGAATCGAACGCAAAACTGATAGTTAATTGTACCGTTCAGGCCTCCTAATGACGATGGAAAACTCAAATTGCGTCGCGATTCAATAGAGCGTCCTCCAGCCGACTTGTCTCCAAGGGGATAATGCTGCCTCACGAACCTTACGGTCAGTCTCCTATGAGTCTAGATTTTCGAATCCGATGCAAAACTGATGGTAAATTGTTACGTTGAGGGCATCCTAATGACGATGGAACACTCAAATTGCGTCGCGATTCAATACATCGTCCTCCAGCCGACTTGTCTACAAGGGGATATTGCTGCCTCGGGCACCTTATGGTCCGTCTCCTGTGTGTCTAGATTTTCGAATCCCAAGCAAAACTGACGGTTAATTGTAGCGTTCAGGGTCTCCTAATGACGATGAATACTCACATTCCGTCCAGATTCAATTCATCGTCCTCCAGCCGACTTGTCTCCAAGGGAATATTGCTGCCTCGTGCACCTTATGGTCCGACTCCTGTGAGTCTAGCTTTTTGAATCGGACGCAAAGCTGATGTTAATTGGAACATTCAGGGCCTCTTAATGAGGATGGAAATCTCAAATTGCATCGCGATTCATTACATCGCCCTCCAGCCGACTTGTCTCCAAGGGGATATTGCTAACCTCGGGCACCTTATGGTCCGTCTCTTGTGAGTCTAGATTTTCGAATCCGACGCAAAACTGATAGTTAATTGTAACGTTCAGAGCCTCCTAATGACGATGGAAAACTCAAATTGCATCGCGATTCAATACATCGTCCTCCAGCCGACTTGTCTCCATGGGTCTATTGCTGGCTCGGGCACCTTATGGCCGTTCTGCTGTGAGTCAAAGATTTTCGAATCGGACGAAAACCTGATAGTGAATTGTAACGTTCAGGGCCTCCTAATGACGATGGAACACTCAAATTGCGTCCCGATTCAATACATGGTCCTCCAGCAGACTTGTCTCCATGGGTCTATTGCTGCCTCGGGCACCTTATGGCCGTTCTGCTGTTAGTCAAAGATTTTCAAATCGGACAAAAAACTGATAGTGAATTGTAACGTTCAGGGCCTCCTAATGACGATGGAACACTCAAATTGCGTCCCGATTCAATACCTCGTCCTCCAACAGAAATGTCTCTATGGGTCTATTGCTGCCTCGGGCACCTTATGGCCGTTATGCTGTGAGTCTAAGATTTTCGAATCGGACGAAAAACTGATAGTGAAATGTAACGTTCAGGGCCACCTAATGACGATGGATCGCTCAAATTGCGTCCCGATTCAATACATCGTCCTCCAGCAGACTTGTCTCCATGGGTCTATTGCTGCCTCGGGCACCTTATGGTCGTTCTCCCGTGAGTCTAGATTATCGAATGGGACGAAAAACTGATGGTTAATTGTAACATTCAGGGCCTCCTAATGACGATGGAACACTCAAATTGCGTCCCGATTCAATACATCGTCCTCCAGCCGACTTGTCTCCATGGGTCTATTGCTGCCTCGGGCACCTTATGGTCGTTCTGCTGTGAGTCAAAGATTTTCGAATCGGACGAAAAACTGATAGTGAATTGTAACTTTCAGGGCCACCTAATGACGATGGATCACTCAAATTGCGTCCCGATTTTATACATCGTCCTCCAGCCGACTTGTCTTCATGGGTCTATTGCTGCCTCGGGCACCTTATGGCCGTTCTGCTGTGAGTCAAAGACTTTCGAATCGGACGAAAAACTGATAGTGAATTGTAACGGTCAGGGCCTCCTAATGACGATGGAACACTCAAATTGCGTCCCGATTCAATACATCGTCCTCCAGCAGACTTGTCTCCATGAGTCTATTGCTGCCTCGGTCACCTTATTGCCGTTCTGCTGTTAGTCAAAGATTTTCGAATCGGACGAAAAACTGATAGTGAATTGTAACATTCAGTGCCACCTAATGACGATGGACCACACAAATTGCGTCCCGATCCAATACATCGTCCTCCAGCCGACTTGACTCCATGGGTCTATTGCTGCCTCGGGCACCTTATGGCCGTTCTGCTGTGAGTCTAGATTATCGAATGGGACGAAAAACTGATAGTTAATTGTAACATTCAGGGCCTCCTAATGACGATGGAACACTTAAATTGCGTCCCGATTCAATACATCGTCCTCCAGCAGACTTGTCTCCATGGGCCTATTGCTGCCCCAGGCACCTTATGGCCGTTCTGCTGTGAGTCAAAGGATTTCGAATCGGACGAAAAAATGATAGTGAATTGTAACGTTCAGGGCCACCTAATGACGATGGATCACTCAAATTGCGTCCCGATTCAACACATCGTCCTCCAGCAGACTTGTCTCCATGTTTATATTGCTGCCTCGGGCACCTTATGGCTGTTCTGCTGTGAGTCAAAGATTTTCGAATCGGACGAAAAACTGATAGTGAATTGTAACGTTCAGGGCCTCCTAATGACGATGGAACACTCAAATTGCGTCCCGATTCAATACCTCGTCCTCCAGCAGACTTGTCTCCATGGGTCTATTGCTGCCTCGGGCAACTTATGGCCGTTCTGCTGTGAGTCAAACATTTTCGAATCGGACGAAAAACTGATAGTGAATTGTAACGTTCAGGGCCTCCTAATGACGATGGAACACTCAAATTGCGTCCCGATTCAATACCTCGTCCTCCAGCAGACTTGTCTCCATGGGACTATTGCTGCCTCGGGCACCTTATGGCCGTTCTGCGGTGAGTCAAAGATTTTCGAATCGGACGAAAAACTGATAGTGAATTGTAAGGTTCAGGGCCACCTAATGACGATGGATCACTCAAATTGCGTCCCGATTCAATACATCGTCCTCCAGCAGACTTGTCTCCATGGGGCTATTGCTGCCTCGGGCACGTTATGGCCGTTCTGCTGTGAGTCCAAGATTTTCGAATCGGACGAAAAACTGATAGTGAATTGTAACGTTCAGGGCCACCTAATGACGATGGATCACTCAAAATGCGTCCCGATTCAATACATCGTCCTCCAGCAGACTTGTTTCCATGGGTCTATTGCTGCCTCGGGCACCTTATGGCCGTTCTGCTGTGAGTCAAAGATTTTCGAATCGGACGAAAAACTGATAGTGAATTGTAACGTTCAGGGCCCCTTACTGACGATCGAACACTCAAATTGCGACCCGATTCAATACCTCGTCCTCCAGCAGACTTATCTCCATGGGTCTATTGCTGCCTCGGGCACCTCATGGGCGTTCTGCTGTGAGTCAAAGATTTTCGAATCGGACGAAAAACTGATAGTGAATTGTAACGCTCAGGGCCACCTAATGACGATGGATCACTCAAATTGCGTCCCGATTCAATACATCGTCCTCCAGCAGACTTGTCTCCATGGGTCTATTGCTGCCTCGGGCACCTTATGGTCGTTCTCCCGTGAGTCTAGATTATCGAATGGGACGAAAAACTGATGGTTAATTGTAACATTCAGGGACTCCTAATGACGATGGAACACTCAAATTGCGTCCCGATTCAATACATCGTCCTCCAGCCGACTTGTCTCCATGGGGCTATTGCTGCCTCGGGCACCTTATGGTCGTTCTGCTGTGAGTCAAAGATTTTCGAATCGGACGAAAAACTGATAGTGAATTGTAAGGTTAAGGGCCACCTAATGACGATGGATCACTCAAATTGCGTCCCGATTCAATACATCGTCCTCCAGCAGACTTGTCTCCATGGGTCTATTGCTGCCTCGGGCACGTTATGGCCGTTCTGCTGTGAGTCCAAGATTTTCGAATCGGACGAAAAACTGATAGTGAATTGTAACTTTCAGGGCCACCTAATGACGATGGATCACTCAAAATGCGTCCCGATTCAATACATCGTCCTCCAGCAGACTTGTTTCCATGGGTCTATTGCTGCCTCGGGCACCTTATGGCCGTTCTGCTGTGAGTCAAAGATTTTCGAATCGGACGAAAAACTGATAGTGAATTGTAACGTTCAGGGCCTCTTACTGACGATCGAACACTCAAATTGCGACCCGATTCAATACCTCGTCCTCCAGCAGACTTATCTCCATGGGTCTATTGCTGCCTCGGGCACCTCATGGGCGTTCTGCTGTGAGTCAAAGATTTTCGAATCGGACGAAAAACTGATAGTGAATTGTAACGCTCAGGGCCACCTAATGACGATGGATCACTCAAATTGCGTCCCGATTCAATACATCGTCCTCCAGCAGACTTGTCTCCATGGGTCTATTGCTGCCTCGGGCACCTTATGGTCGTTCTCCCGTGAGTCTAGATTATCGAATGGGACGAAAAACTGATGGTTAATTGTAACATTCAGGGACTCCTAATGACGATGGAACACTCAAATTGCGTCCCGATTCAATATATCGTCCTCCAGCCGACTTGTCTCCATGGGGCTATTGCTGCCTCGGGCACCTTATGGTCGTTCTGCTGTGAGTCAAAGATTTTCGAATCGGACGAAAAACTGATAGTGAATTGTAACTTTCAGGGCCACCTAATGACGATGGATCACTCAAATTGCGTCCCGATTTAATACATCGTCCTCCAGCCGACTTGTCTCCATGGGTGTATTGCTGCCTCGGGCACCTTATGGCCGTTCTGCTGTGAGTCAAAGATTTTCGAATCGGACGAAAAACTGATAGTGAATTGTAACGGTCAGGGCCTCCTAATGACGATGGAACACTCAAATTGCGTCCCGATTCAATACATCGTCCTCCAGCAGACTTGTCTCCATGAGTCTATTGCTGCCTCGGGCACCTTATGGCCGATCTGCTGTGAGTCAAAGATTTTCGAATCGGACGAAAAACTGATAGTGAATTGTAACATTCAGTGCCACCTAATGACGATGGACCACACAAATTGCGTCCCGATCCAATACATCGTCCTCCAGCCGACTTGACTCCATGGTTCTATTGCTGCCTCGGGCACCTTATGGCCGTTCTGCTGTGAGTCAAAGATTTTCGAATCGGACGAAAAACTGATAGTGAATTGTAACTTTCAGGGCCACCTAATGACGATGGATCACTCAAATTGCGTCCCGATTTAATACATCGTCCTCCAGCCGACTTGTCTCCATGGGTCTATTGCTGCCTCGGGCACCTTATGGCCGTTCTGCTGTGAGTCAAAGATTTTCGAATCGGACGAAAAACTGATAGTGAATTGTAACGGTCAGGGCCTCCTAATGACGATGGAACACTCAAATTGCGTCCCGAATCAATACATCGTCCACCAGCAGACTTGTCTCCATGAGTCTATTGCTGCCTCGGTCACCTTATGGCCGATCTGCTGTGAGTCAAAGATTTTCGAATCGGACGAAAAACTGATAGTGAATTGTAACATTCAGTGCCACCTAATGACGATGGACAACACAAATTGCGTCCCGATCCAATACATCGTCCTCCAGCCGACTTGACTCCATGGGTCTATTGCTGCCTCGGGCACCTTATGGCCGTTCTGCTGTGAGTCTAGATTATCGAATGGGACGAAAAACTGATTGTTAATTGTAACATTCAGGGCCTCCTAATGACGATGGAACACTCAAATTGCGTCCCGATTCAATACATCGTCCTCCAGCAGACTTGTCTCCATGGGTCTATTGCTGCCTCGGGCACCTTATGGCCGTTCTGCTGTGAGTCAAAGATTATCGAATCGGACGGAAAACTGATAGTGAATTGTAACGTTCAGGGCCACCTAATGCCGATGGATCACTCAAATTGCGTCCCGATTCAATACATCGTCCTCCAGCAGACTTGTCTCCATGGGCCTATTGCTGCCCCGGGCACCTTATGGCCGTTCTGCTGTGAGTCAAAGGTGTTCGAATCGGACGAAAAACTGATAGTGAATTGTAACGTTCAGGGCCACCTAATGACGATGGATCACTCAAATTGCGTCCCAATTCAACACATCGTCCTCCAGCAGACTTGTCTCCATGGGGCTATTGCTGCCTCGGGCACCTTATGGCCGTTCTGCTGTGAGTCAAAGATTTTCGAATCGGACGAAAAACTGATAGTGAATTGTAACGTTCAGGGCCTCCTAATGACGATGGAACACTCAAATTGCGTCCCGATTCAATACCTCGTCCTCCAGCAGACTTGTCTCCATGGGTCTATTGCTGCCTCGGGCACCTTATGGCCGTTCTGCTGTAAGTCAAAGATTTTCGAATCGGACGAAAAACTGATAGTGAATTGTATCGTTCAGGGCCACCTAATGACGATGGATCACTCAAATTGCGTCCCGATTCAATACATCGTCCTCCAGCAGACTTGTCTCCATGGGTCTATTGCTGCCTCGGGCACCTTATCGTCGTTCTCCCGTGAGTCTAGATTATCGAATGGGACGAAAAACTGATGGTTAATTGTAACATTCAGGGACTCCTAATGACGATGGAACACTCAAATTGCGTCCCGATTCAATACATCGTCCTCCAGCCGACTTGTCTCCATGGGTCTATTGCTGCCTCGGGCACCTTATGGTCGTTCTGCTGTGAGTCAAAGATTTTCGAATCGGACGAAAAACTGATAGTGAATTGTAACTTTCAGGGCCACCTAATGACGATGGATAACTCAAATTGCGTCCCGATTTAATACATCGTCCTCCAGCCGACTTGTCTCCATGGGTCTATTGCTGCCTCGGGCACCTTATGGCCGTTCTGCTGTGAGTCAAAGATTTTCGAATCGGACGAAAAACTGATAGTGAATTGTAACGGTCAGGGCCTCCTAATAACGATGGAACACTCAAATTGCGTCCCGATTCAATACATCGTCCTCCAGCAGACTTGTCTCCATGAGTCTATTGCTGCCTCGGTCACCTTATGGCCGATCTGCTGTGAGTCAAAGATTTTCGAATCGGACGAAAAACTGATAGTGAATTGTAACATTCACTGCCACCTAATGACGATGGACCACACAAATTGCGTCCCGATCCAATACATCGTCCTCCAGCCGACTTGACTCCATGGGTCTATTGCTGCCTCGGGCACCTTATGGCCGTTCTGCTGTGAGTCTAGATTATCGAATGGGACGAAAAAGTGATAGTTAATTGTAACATTCAGGGCCTCCTAATGACGATGGAACACTCAAATTGCGTCCCGATTCAATACATCGTCCTCCAGCAGACTTGTCTCCATGGGTCTATTGCTGCCTCGGGCACCTTATGGCCGTTCTGCTGTGAGTCAAAGATTTTCGAATCGGACGAAAAACTGATAGTGAATTGTAACGTTCAGGGCCACCTAATGCCGATGGATCACTCAAATTGCGTCCCGATTCAATACATCGTCCTCCAGCAGACTTGTCTCCATGGGCCTATTGCTGCCCCGGCCACCTTATGGCCGTTCTGCTGTGAGTCAAAGGTTTTCGAATCGGACGAAAAACTGATAGTGAATTGTAACGTTCAGGGCCACCTAATGACGATGGATCACTCAAATTGCGTCCCAATTCAACACATCGTCCTCCAGCAGACTTGTCTCCATGGGTCTATTGCTGCCTCGGGCACCTTATGGCCGTTCTGCTGTGAGTCAAAGATTTTCGAATCGGACGAAAAACTGATAGTGAATTGTAACGTTCAGGGCCTCCTAATGACGATGGAACACTCAAATTGCGTCCCGATTCAATACCTCGTCCTCCAGCAGACTTGTCTCCATGGGTCTATTGCTGCCTCGGGCACCTTATGGCCGTTCTGCTGTGAGTCAAAGATTTTCGAATCGGACGAAAAACTGATAGTGAATTGTAAGGTTCAGGGCCACCTAATGACGATGGATCACTCAAATACCGTCCCGATTCAATACATCGTCCTCCAGCAGACTTGTCTCCATGGGTCTATTGCTGCCTCGGGCACGTTATGGCCGTTCTGCTGTGAGTCTAAGATTTTCGAATCGGACGAAAAACTGATAGTGAATTGTAACGTTCAGGGCCACCTAATGACGATGGATCACTCAAATTGCGTCCCGATTCGATTCATCGTCCTCCAGCAGATTTGTCTCCATGGGTCTATAGCTGCCTCGGGCACCTTATGGTCGTTCTGCTGTGAGTCAAAGATTTTCGAATCGGACGAAAAACTGATAGTGAATGGTAACCTTCAGGGCCACCTAATGACGATGGATCACTCAAATTGCGTCCCGATTTAATACATCGTCCTCCAGCCGACTTGTCTCCATGGGTCTATTGCTGCCTCGGGCACCTTATGGCCGTTCTGCTGTGAGTCAAAGATTTTCGAATCGGACGAAAAACTGATAGTGAATTGTAACGGTCAGGGCCTCCTAATGACGATGGAACACTCAAATTGCGTCCCGATTCAATACATCGTCCTCCAGCAGACTTGTCTCCATGGGTCTATTGCTGCCTCGGTCACCTTATGGCCGTTCTGCTGTTAGTTAAAGATTTTCGAATCGGACGAAAA
Source organism: Schistocerca cancellata (assembly GCF_023864275.1). Classification (NCBI taxonomy): domain Eukaryota; kingdom Metazoa; phylum Arthropoda; class Insecta; order Orthoptera; family Acrididae; genus Schistocerca; species Schistocerca cancellata. Next base: position 427,092 of record NW_026047101.1, read on the forward strand.
ACTGATAGTGAATTGTAACATTCAGTGCCAACTAATGACGATGGACCACATAATTGCGTCCCGATCCAATACATCGTCCTCCAGCCGACTTGACTCCATGGGTCTATTGCTGCCTCGGGCACCTTATGGCCGTTCTGCTGTGAGTCTAGATTATCGAATGGAACGAAAAACTGATAGTTAATTGTAACATTCAGGGCCTCCTAATGACGATGGAACACTCAAATTGCGTCCCGATTCAATACATCGTCCACCAGCAGACTTGTCTCCATGGGTCTATTGCTGCCTCGGGCACCTTATGGCCGTTCTTCTGTGAGTCAAAGATTTACGAATCGGACGAAAAAGTGATAGTGATTTGTAACGTTCAGGGCCTCCTAATGACGATGGAACACTCAAATTGCGTCCCGATTCAATACCTCGTCCTCCAGCAGACTTGTCTCCATGGGTCTATTGCTGCCTCGGGCACCTTATGGCCGTTCTGGTGTGAGTCAAAGATTTTCGAATCGGACGAAAAACTGATAGTGAATTGTAACGCTCAGGGCCACCTAATGACGATGGATCACTCAAATTGCGTCCCGATTCAATACATCGTCCTCCAGCAGACTTATCTCCATGGGTCTATTGCTGCCTCGGGCACGTTATGGCCGTTCTGCTGTGAGTCCAAGATTTTCGAATCGGACGAAAAACTGATAGTGAATTGTAACCGTTCAGGGCCACCTAATGACGATGGATCACTCAAATTGCGTCCCGATTCAATACATCGTCCTCCAGCAGACTTGTCTCCATGGGTCTATTGCTGCCTCGGGAACCTTATGGCCGTTCTGCTGTGAGTCAAAGATTTTCGAATCGGACGAAAAACTTATAGTGAATTGTAACGTTCAGGGCCACCTAATGACGATGGATCACTCAAATTGCGTCCCGATTCAATACATCGTCCTCCAGCAGACTTGTCTCCATGGATCTATTGCTTCCTCGGGCACCTTATGGCCGTTCTGCTGTGAGTCAAAGATTTTCGAATCGGACGAAAAACTGATAGTGAATTGTAACGTTCAGGGCCACCTAATGCCGATGGATCACTCAAATTGCGTCCCGATTCAATACGTCGTCCTCCAGCAGACTTGTCTCCATGGGCCTATTGCTGCCCCGGGCACCTTATGGCCGTTCTGCTGTGAGTCAAAGGTTTTCGAATCGGACGAAAAACTGATAGTGAATTGTAACGTTCAGGGCCACCTAATGACGATAGATCACTCAAATTGCGTCCCAATTCAACACATCGTCCTCCAGCAGACTTGTCTCCATGGGGCTATTGCTGCCCCGGGCACCTTATGGCCGTTCTGCTGTGAGTCAAAGATTTTCGAATCGGACGAAAAACTGATAGTGAATTGTAACGTTCAGGGCCTCCTAATGACGATGGAACACTCAAATTGCGTCCCGATTCAATACCTCGTCCCCCAGCAGACTTGTCTCCATGGGTGTATTGCTGCCTCGGGCACCTTATGGCCGTTCTGCTGTGAGTCAAAGATTTTCGAATCGGACGAAAAACTGATAGTGAATTGTAACGTTCAGGGCCTCCTAATGACGATGGAATACTCAAATTGCGTCCCGATTCAATACCTCGTCCTCCAGCAGACTTGTCTCCATGGGTCTATTGCTGCCTCGGGCACCTTATGGCCGTTCTGGTGTGAGTCAAAGATTTTCGAATCGGACGAAAAACTGATAGTGAATTGTAACGCTCAGGGCCACCTAATGACGATGGATCACTCAAATTGCGTCCCGATTCAATACATCGTCCTCCAGCAGACTTATCTCCATGGGTCTATTGCTGCCTCGGGCACGTTATAGCCGTTCTGCTGTGAGTCCAAGATTTTCGAATCGGACGAAAAACTGATAGTGAATTGTAACCGTTCAGGGCCACCTAATGACGATGGATCACTCAAATTGCGTCCCGATTCAATACATCGTCCTCCAGCAGACTTGTCTCCATGGGTCTATTGCTGCCTCGGGAACCTTATGGCCGTTCTGCTGTGAGTCAAAGATTTTCGAATCAGACGAAAAACTGATAGTGAATTGTAACATTCAGGGCCACCTAATGACGATGGATCACTCAAATTGCGTCCCGATTCAATACATCGTCCTCCAGCAGACTTGTCTCCATGGGTCTATTGCTGCCTCGGGCACCTTATGGCCGTTCTGCTGTGAGTCAAAGATTTTCGAATCGGACGAAAAACTGATAGTGAATTGTAACGTTCAGGGCCACCTAATGCCGATGGATCACTCAAATTGCGTCCCGATTCAATACGTCGTCCTCCAGCAGACTTGACTCCATGGGCCTATTGCTGCCCCGGGCACCTTATGGCCGTTCTGCTGTGAGTCAAAGGTTTTCGAATCGGACGAAAAACTGATAGTGAATTGTAACGTTCAGGGCCACCTAATGACGATAGATCACTCAAATTGCGTCCCAATTCAACACATCGTCCTCCAGCAGACTTGTCTCCATGGGGCTATTGCTGCCCCGGGCACCTTATGGCCGTTCTGCTGTGAGTCAAAGATTTTCGAATCGGACGAAAAACTGATAGTGAATTGTAACGTTCAGGGCCTCCTAATGACGATGGAACACTCAAATTGCGTCCCGATTCAATACCTCGTCCCCCAGCAGACTTGTCTCCATGGGTGTATTGCTGCCTCGGGCACCTTATGGCCGTTCTGCTGTGAGTCAAAGATTTTCGAATCGGACGAAAATCTGATAGTGAATTGTAAGGTTCAGGGCCACCTAATGACGATGGATCACTCAAATTGCGTCCCGATTCGATTCATCGTCCTCCAGCAGACTTGTCTCCATGGGTCTATTGCTGCCTCGGGCACCTTATGGTCGTTCTGCTGTGAGTCAAAGATTTTCGAATCGGACGAAAAACTGATAGTGAATGGTAATTTTCAGGGCCACCTAATGACGATGGATCAGTCAAATTGCGTCCCGATTTAATACATCGTCCTCCAGCCGACTTGTCTCCATGGGTCTATCGCTGCCTCGGGCACCTTATGGCCGTTCTGCTGTGAGTCAAAGATTTTCGAATCGGACGAAAAACTGATAGTGAATTGTAACGGTCAGGGCCTCCTAATGACGATGGAACACTCAAATTGCGTCCCGATTCAATACATCGTCCTCCAGAAGACTTGTCTCCATGGGTCTATTGCTGCCTCGGTCACCTTATGGCCGTTCTGCTGTTAGTTAAAGATTTTCGAATCGGACGAAAAACTGATAGTGAATTGTAACATTCAGTGCCACCTAATGACGATGGACCACACAAATTGCGTCCCGATCCAATACATCGTCCTCCAGCCGACTTGACTCCATGGGTCTATTGCTGCCTCGGGCACCTTATGGCCGTTCTGCTGTGAGTCTAGATTATCGAATGGAACGAAAAACTGATAGTTAATTGTAACATTCAGGGCCTCCTAATGACGATGGAACACTCAAATTGCGTCCCGATTCAATACATCGTCCTCCGGCAGACTTGTCTCCATGGGTCTATTGCTGCCTCGGGCACCTTATGGCCGTTCTGCTGTGAGTCAAAGATTTACGAATCGGACGAAAAACTGATAGTGAATTGTAACGTTCAGGGCCACCCAATGACGATGGATCACTCAAATTGCGTCCCGATTCAACACATCGTCCTCCAGCAGACTTGTCTCCATGGGTCTATTGCTGCCTCGGGCACCTCATGGTCGTTCTCCCGTGAGTCTGGATTATCGAATGGGACGAAAAACTGATAGTTAATTGTAACATTCAGGGCCTCCTAATGACGATGGAACACTCAAATTGCGTCCCGATTCAATACATCGTCCTCCAGCAGACTTGTCTCCATGGGTCTATTGCTGCCTCGGGCACATTATGGCCGTTCTCCCGTGAGTCAAAGATTTTCGAATCGGACGAAAAACTGATAGTGAATTGTAACGTTCAGGGCCACCTAATGACGATGGATTACTCAAATTGCGTCCCGATTCAATATATCGTCCTCCAGCAGACTGGTCTCCATGGGTCTATTGCTGCCTCGGGCACCTTATGGCCGTTCTGCTGTGAGTCAAAGGTTTTCGAATCGGACGAAAAACTGATAGTGAATTGTAACGTTCAGGGCCTCCTAATGACGATGGAACACTCAAATTGCGTCCCGATTCAATTCCTTGTCCTCCAGCAGACTTGTTTCCATGGGTCTATTGCTGCCTCGGGAACCTTATGGCCGTTCTGCTGTGAGTCAAAGGTTTTCGAATCGGACGAATACCTGATAGTGAATTGTAACGTTCAGGGCCACTTAATGGCGATGGATCACTCAAATTGCATCCCCATTCAATACATCGTCCTCCAGCAGAATTGTCTCCATGGGTCTATTGCTGCCTCGGGAACCTTACGGCCGTTATGCTGTGAGTCAAAGATTTTCGAATCGGACGAAAAACTGATAGTGAATTGTAACGTTCAGGGCCTCCTAATGACGATGGAACACTCAAATTGCGTACCGATTCAATACCTCGTCCTCCAGCAGACTTGTCTCCATGGGTCTATTGTTGCTTCGGGCACCTTATGGTCGATCTCCCGTGAGTCTAGATTATCGAATGGGACAAAAAACTGATAGTGAATTGTAACGTTCAGGGCCTCCTAATGACGATGGAACACTCAAATTGCGTCCCGATTCAATACCTCGTCCTCCAGCAGACTTGTCTCCATGGGTCTATTGCTGCCTCGGGCATCTTATGGCCGTTCTGGTGTGAGTCAAAGATTTTCGAATCGGACGAAAAACTGATAGTGAATTGTAACGCTCAGGGCCACCTAATGACGATGGATCACTCAAATTGCGTCCCGATTCAATACATCGTCCTCCAGCAGACTTATCTCCATGGGTCTATTGCTGCCTCGGGAACCTTATGGCCGTTCTGCTGTGAGTCAAAGATTTTCGAATCGGACGAAAAACTGATAGTGAATTGTAACGTTCAGGGCCACCTAATGACGATGGATCACTCAAATTGCGTCCCGATTCAATACATCGTCCTCCAGCAGACTTGTCTCCATGGGTCTATTGCTGCCTCGGGCACCTTATGGCCGTTCTGCTGTGAGTCAAAGATTTTCGAATCGGACGAAAAACTGATAGTGAATTGTAACGTTCAGGGCCACCTAATGCCGATGGATCACTCAAATTGCGTCCCGATTCAATACGTCGTCCTCCAGCAGACTTGTCTCCATGGGCCTATTGCTGCCCCGGGCACCTTATGGCCGTTCTGCTGTGAGTCAAAGGTTTTCGAATCGGACGAAAAACTGATAGTGAATTGTAACGTTCAGGGCCACCTAATGACGATAGATCACTCAAATTGCGTCCCAATTCAACACATCGTCCTCCAGCAGACTTGTCTCCATGGGTCTATTGCTGCCCCGGGCACCTTATGGCCGTTCTGCTGTGAGTCAAAGATTTTCGAATCGGACGAGAAACTGATAGTGAATTGTAACGTTCAGGGCCTCCTAATGACGATGGAACACTCAAATTGCGTCCCGATTCAATACCTCGTCCCCCAGCAGACTTGTCTCCATGGGTGTATTGCTGCCTCGGGCACCTTATGGCCGTTCTGCTGTGAGTCAAAGATTTTCGAATCGGACGAAAATCTGATAGTGAATTGTAAGGTTCAGGGCCACCTAATAACGATGGATCACTCAAATTGCGTCCCGATTCAATACATCGTCCTCCAGCAGACTTGTCTCCATGGGTCTATTGCTGCCTCGGGCGCGTTATGGCCGTTCTGCTGTGAGTCTAAGATTTTCGAATCGGACGAAAAACTGATAGTGAATTGAAACGTTCAGGGCCACCTAATGACGATGGATCACTCAAATTGCGTCCCGATTCGATTCATCGTCCTCCAGCAGACTTGTCTCCATGGGTCTATTGCTGCCTCGGTCACCTTATGGCCGTTCTGCTGTTAGTTAAAGATTTTCGAATCGGACGAAAAACTGATAGTGAATTGTAACATTCAGTGCCAACTAATGACGATGGACCACACAAATTGCGTCCCGATCCAATACATCGTCCTCCAGCCGACTTGACTCCATGGGTCTATTGCTGCCTCGGGCACCTTATGGCCGTTCTGCTGTGAGTCTAGATTATCGAATGGAACGAAAAACTGATAGTTAATTGTAACATTCAGGGCCTCCTAATGACGATGGAACACTCAAATTGCGTCCCGATTCAATACATCGTCCTCCAGCAGACTTGTCTCCATGGGTCTATTGCTGCCTCGGGCACCTTATGGCCGTTCTTCTGTGAGTCAAAGATTTACGAATCGGACGAAAAAGTGATAGTGAATTGTAACGTTCAGGGCCTTCCAATGACGATGGATCACTCAAATTGCGTCCCGATTCAACACATCGTCCTCCAGCAGACTTGTCTCCATGGGTCTATTGCTGCCTCGGGCACCTTATGGCCGTTCTGCTGTGAGTCAAAGATTTTCGAATCGGACGAAAAACTGATAGTGAATTGTAACGTTCAGGGCCTCCTAATGACGATGGAACACTCAAATTGCGTCCCGATTCAATACCTCGTCCTCCAGCAGACTTGTCTCCATGGGTCTATTGCTGCCTCGGGCACCTTATGGCCGTTCTGGTGTGAGTCAAAGATTTTCGAATCGGACGAAAAACTGATAGTGAATTGTAACGCTCAGGGCCACCTAATGACGATGGATCACTCAAATTGCGTCCCGATTCAATACATCGTCCTCCAGCAGACTTATCTCCATGGGTCTATTGCTGCCTCGGGCACGTTATGGCCGTTCTGCTGTGAGTCCAAGATTTTCGAATCGGACGAAAAACTGATAGTGAATTGTAACCATTCAGGGCCACCTAATGACGATGGATCACTCAAATTGCGTCCCGATTCAATACATCGTCCTCCAGCAGACTTGTCTCCATGGGTCTATTGCTGCCTCGGGAACCTTATGGCCGTTCTGCTGTGAGTCAAAGATTTTCGAATCGGACGAAAAACTGATAGTGAATTGTAACATTCAGGGCCACCTAATGACGATGGATCACTCAAATTGCGTCCCGATTCAATACATCGTCCTCCAGCAGACTTGTCTCCATGGGTCTATTGCTGCCTCGGGCACCTTATGGCCGTTCTGCTGTGAGTCAAAGATTTTCGAATCGGACGAAAAACTGATAGTGAATTGTAACGTTCAGGGCCACCTAATGCCGATGGATCACTCAAATTGCGTCCCGATTCAATACGTCGTCCTCCAGCAGACTTGTCTCCATGGGCCTATTGCTGCCCCGGGCACCTTATGGCCGTTCTGCTGTGAGTCAAAGGTTTTCGAATCGGACGAAAAACTGATAATGAATTGTAACGTTCAGGGCCACCTAATGACGATAGATCACTCAAATTGCGTCCCAATTCAACACATCGTCCTCCAGCAGACTTGTTTCCATGGGGCTATTTCTGCCCCGGGCACCTTATGGCCGTTCTGCTGTGAGTCAAAGATTTTCGAATCGGACGAAAAACTGATAGTGAATTGTAACGTTCAGGGCCTCCTAATGACGATGGAACACTCAAATTGCGTCCCGATTCAATACCTCGTCCCCCAGCAGACTTGTCTCCATGGGTGTATTGCTGCCTCGGGCACCTTATGGCCGTTCTGCTGTGAGTCAAAGATTTTCGAATCGGACGAAAATCTGATAGTGAATTGTAAGGTTCAGGGCCACCTAATGACGATGGATCACTCAAATTGCGTCCCGATTCGATTCATCGTCCTCCAGCAGACTTGTCTCCATGGGTCTATTGCTGCCTCGGGCACCTTATGGTCGTTCTGCTGTGAGTCAAAGATTTTCGAATCGGACGAAAAACTGATAGTGAATGGTAATTTTCAGGGCCACCTAATGACGATGGATCAGTCAAATTGCGTCCCGATTTAATACATCGTCCTCCAGCCGACTTGTCTCCATGGGTCTATCGCTGCCTCGGGCACCTTTGGCCGTTCTGCTGTGAGTCAAAGATTTTCGAATCGGACGAAAAACTGATAGTGAATTGTAACGGTCAGGGCCTCCTAATGACGATGGAACACTCAAATTGCGTCCCGATTCAATACATCGTCCTCCAGCAGACTTGTCTCCATGGGTCTATTGCTGCCTCGGTCACCTTATGGCCGTTCTGCTGTTAGTTAAAGATTTTCGAATCGGACGAAAAACTGATAGTGAATTGTAACATTCAGTGCCACCTAATGACGATGGACCACACAAATTGCGTCCCGATCCAATACATCGTCCTCCAGCCGACTTGACTCCATGGGTCTATTGCTGCCTCGGGCACCTTATGGCCGTTCTGCTGTGAGTCTAGATTATCGAATGGAACGAAAAACTGATAGTTAATTGTAACATTCAGGGCCTCCTAATGACGATGGAACACTCAAATTGCGTCCCGATTCAATACATCGTCCTCCAGCAGACTTGTCTCCATGGGTCTATTGCTGCCTCGGGCACCTTATGGCCGTTCTTCTGTGAGTCAAAGATTTACGAATCGGACGAAAAAGTGTTAGTGAATTGTAACGTTCAGGGCCTTCCAATGACGATGGATCACTCAAATTGCGTCCCGATTCAACACATCGTCCTCCAGCAGACTTGTCTCCATGGGTCTATTGCTGCCTCGGGCACCTTATGGCCGTTCTGCTGTGAGTCAAAGATTTTCGAATCGGACGAAAAACTGATAGTGAATTGTAACGTTCAGGGCCTCCTAATGACGATGGAACACTCAAATTGCGTCCCGATTCAATACCTCGTCCTCCAGCAGACTTGTCTCCATGGGTCTATTGCTGCCTCGGGCACCTTATGGCCGTTCTGCTGTGAGTCAAAGATTTTCGAATCGGACGAAAAACTGATAGTGAATTGTAACATTCAGGGCCACCTAATGACGATGGATCACTCAAATTGCGTCCCGATTCAATACATCGTCCTCCAGCAGACTTGTCTCCATGGGTCTATTGCTGCCTCGGGCACCTTATGGCCGTTCTGCTGTGAGTCAAAGATTTTCGAATCGGACGAAAAACTGATAGTGAATTGTAACGTTCAGGGCCACCTAATGCCGATGGATCACTCAAATTGCGTCCCGATTCAATACGTCGTCCTCCAGCAGACTTCTCTCCATGGGCCTATTGCTGCCCCGGGCACCTTATGGCCGTTCTGCTGTGAGTCAAAGGTTTTCGAATCGGACGAAAAACTGATAGTGAATTGTAACGTTCAGGGCCACCTAATGACGATAGATCACTCAAATTGCGTCCCAATTCAACACATCGTCCTCCAGCAGACTTGTCTCCATGGGGCTATTGCTGCCCCGGGCACCTTATGGCCGTTCTGCTGTGAGTCAAAGATTTTCGAATCGGACGAAAAACTGATAGTGAATTGTAACGTTCAGGGCCTCCTAATGACGATGGAACACTCAAATTGCGTCCCGATTAAATACCTCGTCCCCCAGCAGGATTGTCTCCATGAGTGTATTGCTGCCTCGGGCACCTTATGGCCGTTCTGCTGTGAGTCAAAGATTTTCGAATCGGACGAAAATCTGATAGTGAATTGTAAGGTTCAGGGCCACCTAATGACGATGGATCACTCAAATTACGTCCCGATTCGATTCATCGTCCTCCAGCAGACTTGTCTCCATGGGTCTATTGCTGCCTCGGGCACCTTATGGTCATTCTGCTGTGAGTCAAAGATTTTCGAATCGGACGAAAAACTGATAGTGAATGGTAATTTTCAGGGCCACCTAATGACGATGGATCAGTCAAATTGCGTCCCGATTTAATACATCGTCCTCCAGCCGACTTGTCTCCATGGGTCTATCGCTGCCTCGGGCACCTTATGGCCGTTCTGCTGTGAGTCAAAGATTTTCGAATCGGACGAAAAACTGATAGTGAATTGTAACGGTCAGGGCCTCCTAATGACGATGGAACACTCAAATTGCGTCCCGATTCAATACATCGTCCTCCAGCAGACTTGTCTCCATGGGTCTATTGCTGCCTCGGTCACCTTATGGCCGTTCTGCTGTTAGTTAAAGATTTTCGAATCGGACGAAAAACTGATAGTGAATTGTAACATTCAGTGCCACCTAATGACGATGGACCACACAAATTGCGTCCCGATCCAATACATCGTCCTCCAGCCGACTTGTCTCCATGGGTCTATCGCTGCCTCGGGCACCTTATGGCCGTTCTGCTGTGAGTCTAGATTATCGAATGGAACGAAAAACTGATAGTTAATTGTAACATTCAGGGCCTCCTAATGACGATGGAACACTCAAATTGCGTCCCGATTCAATACATCGTCCTCCGGCAGACTTGTCTCCATGGGTCTATTGCTGCCTCGGGCACCTTATGGCCGTTCTGCTGTGAATCAAAGATTTACGAATCGGACGAAAAACTGATAGTGAATTGTAACGTTCAGGGCCACCCAATGACGATGGATCACTCAAATTGCGTCCCGATTCAACACATCGTCCTCCAGCAGACATGTCTCCATGGGTCTATTGCTGCCTCGGGCACCTTATGGCCGTTCTCCCGTGAGTCAAAGATTTTCGAATCGGACGAAAAACTGATAGTGAATTGTAACGTTCAGGGCCTCCTAATGACGATGGAACACTCAAATTGCGTCCCGATTCAATACATCGTCCTCCAGCAGACTTGTCTCCATGGGTCTATCGCTGCCTCGGGCACGTTATGGCCGTTCTGCTGTGAGTCCAAGATTTTCGAATCGGACGAAAAACTGATAGTGAATTGAAACGTTCAGGGCCACCTAATGACGATGGATCACTCAAATTGCGTCCCGATTCAATTCATCGTCCTCCAGCAGACTTGTCTCCATGGGTCTATTGCTGCCTCGGGCACCTTATGGCCGTTCTGCTGTGAGTCAAAGATTTTCGAATCGGACGAAAAACTGATAGTGAATTGCAACGTTGAGGGCGTCCTAATGACGATGGAACACTCAAATTGCGTCCCGATTCAATACCTCGTCCTCCAGCAGACTTATCTCCATGGGTCTATTGCTGCCTCGGGCACCTTATGGGCGTTCTGCTGTGAGTCAAAGATTTTCGAATCGGACGAAAAACTGATAGTGAATTGTAACGTTCAGGGCCACCTAATGACGATGGATCACTCAAATTGCGTCCCGATTCAATACATCGTCCTCCAGCAGACTTGTCTCCATGGGTCTATTGCTGCCTCGGGCACCTCATGGTCGTTCTCCCGTGAGTCTGGATTATCGAATGGGACGAAAAACTGATAGTTAATTGTAACATTCAGGGCCTCCTAATGACGATGGAACACTCAAATTGCGTCCCGATTCAATACATCGTCCTCCAGCAGACTTGTCTCCATGGGTCTATTGCTGCCTCGGGCACATTATGGCCGTTCTCCCGTGAGTCAAAGAATTTCGAATCGGACGAAAAACTGATAGTGAATTGTAACGTTCAGGGCCACCTAATGACGATGGATTACTCAAATTGCGTCCCGATTCAATATATCGTCCTCCAGCAGACTTGTCTCCATGGGTCTATTGCTGCCTCGGGCACCTTATGGCCGTTCTGCTGTGAGTCAAAGATTTTCGAATCGGACGAAAAACTGATAGTGAATTGTAACGTTCAGGGCCTCCTAATGACGATGGAACACTCAAATTGCGTCCCGATTCAATTCCTTGTCCTCCAGCAGACTTGTTTCCATGGGTCTATTGCTGCCTCGGGAACCTTATGGCCGTTCGGCTGTGAGTCAAAGGTTTTCGAATCGGTCGAATACCTCATAGTGAATTGTAACGTTCAGGGCCACTTAATGGCGATGGATCACTCAAATTGCATCCCCATTCAATACATCGTCCTCCAGCAGAATTGTCTCCATGGGTCTATTGCTGCCTCGGGAACCTTATGGCCGTTCTGCTGTGAGGCAAAGATTTTCGAATCGGACGAAAAACTGATAGTGAATTGTAACGTTCAGGGCCTCCTAATGACGATGGAACACTCAAATTGCGTCCCGATTCAATACCTCGTCCCCCAGCAGACTTGTCTCCATGGGTGTATTGCTGCCTCGGGCACCTTATGGCCGTTCTGCTGTGAGTCAAAGATTTTCGAATCGGACGAAAATCTGATAGTGAATTGTAAGGTTCAGGGCCACCTAATGACGATGGATCACTCAAATTACGTCCCGATTCGATTCATCGTCCTCCAGCAGACTTGTCTCCATGGGTCTATTGCTGCCTCGGGCACCTTATGGTCATTCTGCTGTGAGTCAAAGATTTTCGAAATGACGAAAAACTGATAGTGAATGGTAATTTTCAGGGCCACCTAATGACGATGGATCAGTCAAATTGCGTCCCGATTTAATACATCGTCCTCCAGCCGACTTGTCTCCATGGGTCTATCGCTGCCTCGGGCACCTTATGGCCGTTCTGCTGTGAGTCAAAGATTTTCGAATCGGACGAAAAACTGATAGTGAATTGTAACGGTCAGGGCCTCCTAATGACGATGGAACACTCAAATTGCGTCCCGATTCAATACATCGTCCTCCAGCAGACTTGTCTCCATGGGTCTATTGCTGTCTCGGTCACCTTATGGCCGTTCTGCTGTTAGTTAAAGATTTTCGAATCGGACGAAAAACTGATAGTGAATTGTAACATTCAGTGCCACCTAATGACGATGGACCACACAAATTGCGTCCCGATCCAATACATCGTCCTCCAGCCGACTTGACTCCATGGGTCTATTGCTGCCTCGGGCACCTTATGGCCGTTCTGCTGTGAGTCTAGATTATCGAATGGAACGAAAAACTGATAGTTAATTGTAACGTTCAGGGCCTCCTAATGACGATGGAACACTCAAATTGCGTAGCGATTCAATACCTCGTCCTCCAGCAGACTTGACTCCATGGGTCTATTGCTGCCTCGGGAACCTTATGGCCGTTATGCTGTGAGTCAAAGATTTTCGAATCGGACGAAAAACTGATAGTGAATTGTAACGTTCAGGGCCTCCTAATGACGATGGAACACTCAAATTGCGTAGCGATTCAATACCTCGTCCTCCAGCAGACTTGACTCCATGGGTCTATTGTTGCTTCGGGCACCTTATGGTCGTTCTCCCGTGAGTCTAGATTATCGAATGGGACAAAAAACTGATAGTGAATTGTAACGTTCAGGGCCTCCTAATGACGATGGAACACTCAAATTGCGTCCCGATTGAATACATCGTCCTCCAGCAGACTTGTCTCCATGTGTCTATTGTTTCCTCGGGCACCTTAATGGGACGAAAAACTGATAGTCAATTGTAACATTCAGGGCCAACTAATGACGATGGATCACTCAAATTGCGTCCCGATTCAATACATCGTCCTCCAGCCGACTTGTCTCCATGGGTCTATTGCTGCCTCGGGCACCTTATGGCCGTTCTGCTGTGAGTCAAAGAATTTCGAATCGGACGAAAAACTGATAGTGAATTGTAACGTTCAGGGCCACCTAATGACGATGGATCACTCAAATTGCGTCCCGATTCAATACATCGTCCTTCAGCCGACTTGTCTCCATGGGTCTTTTGCTGGCTCGGGCACCTTATGGCCGTTCTGCTGTGAGTCACAGATTTTCGAATCGGACGAAAACCTGATAGTGAATTGTAACGTTCAGGGCCTCCTAATGACGATGGACACTCAAATTGCGTCCCGATTCAATACATGGTCCTCCAGCAGACTTGTCTCCATGGGTCTATTGCTGCCTCGGGCACCTTATGGCCGTTCTGCTGTTAGTCAAAGATTTTCAAATCGGACAAAAAACTGATGGTGAATTGTATCGTTCAGGGCCTCCTAATGACGATGGAACACTCAAATTGCGTCCCGATTCAATACCTTGCCCTCCAGCAGACTTGTCTCCATGGGTCTATTGCTGCCTAGGGCACCTTATGGCCGTTCTGCTGTGAGTCAAAGATTTTCGAATCTGACGAAAAACTGATAGTCAATTGTAACATTCAGGGCCACCTAATGACGATGGATCACTCAAATTGCGTCCCGATTCAATACATCGTCCTCCAGCCGACTTGTCTCCATGGGTCTATTGCTGCCTCGGGCACCTTATGGCCGTTCTGCTGTGAGTCAAAGAATTTCGAAACGGACGAAAAACTGATAGTGAATTGTAACGTTCAGGGCCACCAAATGACGTTGGATCACTCAAATTGCGTCCGGATTAAATACATCGTCCTCCAGCAGACTTGTCTCCATGGGTCTATTGCTGCCTCGGGCACCTTATGGCCGTTCTGCTGTGAGTCAAAGATTATCGAATCGGACGAAAAACTGATAGTGAATTGTAACATTCAGGGCCACCTAATGACGATGGACCACACAAATTGCGTCCCGCTTCAATACATCGTCCTCCAGCCGACTTGACTCCATGGGTCTATTGCTGCCTCGGGCACCTTATGGCCGTTCTGCTGTGAGTCTAGATTATCGAATGGGAGGAAAAACTGATAGTGAATTGTAACGTTCAGGGCCACCTAATGACGATGGATCACTCAAATTGCGTCCCGATTCAATACATCGTCCTCCAGCAGACTTGACTCCATGGGTCTATTGCTGCCTCGGGCATATTATGGCCGTTCTCCCGTGAGTCAAAGATTTTCGAATCGGACGAAAAACTGATAGTGAATTGTAGCGTTCAGGGCCACCTAATGACGATGGATTACTCAAATTGCGTCCCGATTCAATATATCGTCCTCCAGCAGACTTGTCTCCATGGGTCTATTGCTGCCTCGGGCACCTTATGGCCGTTCTGCTGTGAGTCAAAGATTTTCGAATCGGACGAAAAACTGATAGTGAATTGTAACGTTCAGGGCCTCCTAATGACGATGGAACACTCAAATTGCGTCCCGATTCAATACCTCGTCCTCCAGCAGACTTGTCTCCATGGGTCTATTGTTGCCTCGGGCACCTTATGGTCGTTCTCCCGTGAGTCTAGATTATCGAATGGGACGAAAAACTGATAGTTAATTGTAACATTCAGGGCCTCCTAATGACGATGGACCACACAAATTGCGTCCCAATTCAATACATCGTCCTCCAGCCGACTTGACTCCATGGGTCTATTGCTGCCTCGGGCACCTTTTGGCCGTTCTGCTGTTAGTCAAAGATTTTCAAATCGGACAAAAAACTGATAGTGAATTGTAACGTTCAGGGCCTCCTAATGACGATGGAACACTCAAATTGCGTCCCAATTCAATACATCGTCCTCCAGCAGAATTGTCTCCATGGGTCTATTGCTGCCTCGGGCACCTTATGGTCGTTCTCCCGTGAGTCTAGATTATCGAATGGGACGAAAAACTGATAGTTAATTGTAACGTTCAGGGCCTCCTAATGACGATGGAACAATCAAATTGCGTCCCGATTCAATACATCGCCCTCCAGCAGACTTGTCTCCATGGGTCTATTGCTGCCTAGGGCACGTTATGGCCGTTCTGCTGTGAGTCAAAGATTTTCGAATCGGACGAAAAACTGATAGTGAATTGTAACGTTCAGGGCCTCCTAATGACGATGGAACACTCAAATTGCGTCCCGATTCAATACCTCGTCCTCCAGCAGACTTGTCTCCATGGGTCTATTGTTGCCTCGGGCACCTTATGGTCGTTCTCCCGTGAGTCTAGATTATCGAATGGGACGAAAAACTGATAGTTAATTGTAACATTCAGGGCCTCCTAATGACGATGGACCACACAAATTGCGTCCCAATTCAATACATCGTCCTCCAGCCTACTTGACTCCATGGGTCTATTGCTGCCTCGGGCACCTTTTGGCCGTTCTGCTGTTAGTCAAAGATTTTCAAATCGGACAAAAAACTGATAGTGAATTGTAACGATCAGGGCCTCCTAATGACGATGGAACACTCAAATTGCGTCCCAATTCAATACATCGTCCTCCAGCAGACTTGTCTCCATGGGGCTATTGCTGCCTCGGGCACCTTATGGTCGTTCTCCCGTGAGTCTAGATTATCGAATGGGACGAAAAACTGATAGTTAATTGTAACGTTCAGGGCCTCCTAATGACGATGGAACAATCAAATTGCGTCCCGATTCAATACATCGCCCTCCAGCAGACTTGTCTCCATGGGTCTATTGCTGCCTAGGGCACGTTATGGCCGTTCTGCT
Organism: Schistocerca cancellata; assembly: GCF_023864275.1. Taxonomy (NCBI): domain Eukaryota; kingdom Metazoa; phylum Arthropoda; class Insecta; order Orthoptera; family Acrididae; genus Schistocerca; species Schistocerca cancellata. The sequence goes on from NW_026047101.1 coordinate 443,258, forward strand.
GTGAGTCAAAGATTTTCGAATCTGACGAAAAACTGATAGTCAATTGTAACATTCAGCGCCACCTAATGACGATGGATCACTCAAATTGCGTCCCGATTCAATACATCGTCCTGCAGCCGACTTGTCTCCATTGGTCTATTGCTGCCTCGGACACCTTGTGGCCGTTCTGCTGTGAGTCAAAGATTATCGAATCGGACGAAAAACTGATAGTGAATTGTAACATTCAGGGCCACCTAATGACGATGGACCACACAAATTGCGTCCCGCTTCAATACATCGTCCTCCAGCCGACTTGACTCCATGGGTCTATTGCTGCCTCGGGCACCTTATGGCCGTTCTGCTGTGAGTCTAGATTATCGAATGGGAGGAAAAACTGATAGTGAATTGTAACGTTCAGGGCCACCTAATGACGATGGATCACTCAAATTGCGTCCCGATTCAATACATCGTCCTCCAGCAGACTTGCCTCCATGGGTCTATTGCTGCTTCGGGCACATTATGGCCGTTCTCCCGTGAGTCAAAGATTTTCGAATCTTACGAAAAACTGATAGCGAATTGTAACATTCAGGGCCACCTAATGACGATGGATCACTCAAATTGCGTCCCGATTCAATACATCGTCCTCCAGCCGACTTGTCTCCATGGGTCTTTTGCTGGCTCGGGCACCTTATGGCCGTTCTGCTGTGAGTCAAAGATTTTCGAATCGGACGAAAAACTGATAGTGAATTGTAACATTCAGGGCCACCTAATGACGATGGACCACACAAATTGCGTCCCGATTCAATACATCGTCCTCCAGCCGACTTGACTCCATGGGTCTATTGCTGCCTCGGGCACCTTATGGCCGTTCTGCTGTGAGTCTAGATTATCGAATGGGAGGAAAAACTGATAGTGAATTGTAACGATCAGGGCCACCTAATGACGATGGATCACTCAAATTGCGTCCCGATTCAATACATCGTCCCCCAGCAGACTTGTCTCCATGGGTCTATTGCTGCCTCGGGCCCCTTATGGAAGTTGTGCTGTTAGTCAAAGATTTTCAAATCGGACAAAAAACTGATAGTGAATTGTATCGTTCAGGGCCTCCTAATGACGATGGAACACTCAAATTGCGTCCCGATTCAATACCTCGCCCTCCAGCAGACTTGTCTCCATGGGTCTATTGCTGCCTCGGGCACCTTATGGCCGTTCTGCTGTGAGTCTAGATTATCGAATGGGACGAAAAACTGATAGTGAATTGTAACGTTCAGGGCCACCTAATGACGATGGATCACTCAAATTGCGTCCCGATTCAATATATCGTCCTCCAGCAGACTTGTCTCCATGGGTCTATTGCTGCCTCGGGCACCTTATGGCCGTTCTGCTGTGAGTCAAAGATTTTCGAATCGGACGAAAAACTGATAGTGAATTGTAACGTTCAGGGCCTCCTAATGACGATGGAACACTCAAATTGCGTCCCGATTCAATACCTCGTCCTCCAGCAGACTTGTCTCCATGGGTCTATTGTTGCCTCGGGCACCTTATGGTCGTTCTCCCGTGAGTCTAGATTATCGAATGGGACGAAAAACTGATAGTTAATTGTAACATTCAGGGCCTCCTAATGACGATGGACCACACAAATTGCGTCCCAATTCAATACATCGTCCTCCAGCCGACTTGACTCCATGGGTCTATTGCTGCCTCGGGCACCTTTTGGCCGTTCTGCTGTTAGTCAAAGATTTTCAAATCGGACAAAAAACTGATAGTGAATTGTAACGTTCAGGGCCTCCTAATGACGATGGAACACTCAAATTGCGTCCCAATTCAATACATCGTCCTCCAGCAGAATTGTCTCCATGGGTCTATTGCTGCCTCGGGCACCTTATGGTCGTTCTCCCGTGAGTCTAGATTATCGAATGGGACGAAAAACTGATAGTTAATTGTAACGTTCAGGGCCTCCTAATGACGATGGAACAATCAAATTGCGTCCCGATTCAATACATCGCCCTCCAGCAGACTTGTCTCCATGGGTCTATTGCTGCCTAGGGCACGTTATGGCCGTTCTGCTGTGAGTCAAAGATTTTCGAATCTGACGAAAAACTGATAGTCAATTGTAACATTCAGCGCCACCTAATGACGATGGATCACTCAAATTGCGACCCGATTCAATACATCGTCCTCCAGCCGACTTGTCTCCATTGGTCTATTGCTGCCTCGGACACCTTATGGCCGTTCTGCTGTGAGTCAAAGAATATCGAATCGGACGAAAAACTGATAGTGAATTGTAACATTCAGGGCCACCTAATGACGATGGACCACACAAATTGCGTCCCGCTTCAATACATCGTCCTCCAGCCGACTTGACTCCATGGGTCTATTGCTGCCTCGGGCACCTTATGGCCGTTCTGCTGTGAGTCTAGATTATCGAATGGGAGGAAAAACTGATAGTGAATTGTAACGTTCAGGGCCACCTAATGACGATGGATCACTCAAATTGCGTCCCGATTCAATACATCGTCCTCCAGCAGACTTGCCTCCATGGGTCTATTGCTGCTTCGGGCACATTATGGCCGTTCTCCCGTGAGTCAAAGATTTTCGAATCTTACGAAAAACTGATAGCGAATTGTAACATTCAGGGCCACCTAATGACGATGGATCACTCAAATTGCGTCCCGATTCAATACATCGTCCTCCAGCCGACTTGTCTCCATGGGTCTTTTGCTGGCTCGGGCACCTTATGGCCGTTCTGCTGTGAGTCAAAGATTTTCGAATCGGACGAAAACTTGATAGTGAATTGTAACGTTCAGGGCCTCCTAATGACGATGGAACACTCAAATTGCGTCCCGATTCAATACATGGTCCTCCAGCAGACTTGTCTCCATGGGTCTATTGCTGCCTCGGGCACCTTATGGCCGTTCTGCTGTGAGTCAAAGATTTTCGAATCGGACGAAAAACTGATAGTGAATTGTAACATTCAGGGCCACCTAATGACGATGGACCACACAAATTGCGTCCCGATTCAATACATCGTCCTCCAGCCGACTTGACTCCATGGGTCTATTGCTGCCTCGGGCACCTTATGGGCGTTCTGCTGTGAGTCAAAGATTTTCGGACGAAAAACTGATAGTGAATTGTAACGTTCAGGGCCACCTAATGACGATGGATCACTCAAATTGCGTCCCGATTCAATACATCGTCCTCCAGCAGACTTGTCTCCATGTGTCTATTGCTGCCTCGGGCACCTCATGGTCGTTCTCCCGTGAGTCTGGATTATCGAATGGGACGAAAAACTGATAGTTAATTGTAACATTCAGGGCCTCCTAATGACGATGGAACACTCAAATTGCGTCCCGATTCAATACATCGTCCTCCAGCAGACTTGTCTCCATGGGTCTATTGCTGCCTCGGGCACATTATGGCCGTTCTCCCGTGAGTCAAAGAATTTCGAATCGGACGAAAAACTGATAGTGAATTGTAACGTTCAGGGCCACCTAATGACGATGGATTACTCAAATTGCGTCCCGATTCAATATATCGTCCTCCAGCAGACTTGTCTCCATGGGTCTATTGCTGCCTCGGGCACCTTATGGCCGTTCTGCTGTGAGTCAAAGATTTTCGAATCGGACGAAAAACTGATAGTGAATTGTAACGTTCAGGGCCTCCTAATGACGATGGAACACTCAAATTGCGTCCCGATTCAATTCCTTGTCCTCCAGCAGACTTGTTTCCATGGGTCTATTGCTGCCTCGGGAACCTTATGGCCGTTCTGCTGTGAGTCAAAGGTTTTCGAATCGGTCGAATACCTCATAGTGAATTGTAACGTTCAGGGCCACTTAATGGCGATGGATCACTCAAATTGCATCCCCATTCAATACATCGTCCTCCAGCAGAATTGTCTCCATGGGTCTATTGCTGCCTCGGGAACCTTATGGCCGTTATGCTGTGAGTCAAAGATTTTCGAATCGGACGAAAAACTGATAGTGAATTGTAACGGTCAGGGCCTCCTAATGACGATGGAACACTCAAATTGCGTCCCGATTCAATACATCGTCCTCCAGCAGACTTGTCTCCATGGGTCTATTGCTGCCTCGGTCACCTTATGGCCGTTCTGCTGTTAGTTAAAGATTTTCGAATCGGACGAAAAACTGATAGTGAATTGTAACATTCAGTGCCACCTAATGACGATGGACCACACAAATTGCGTCCCGATCCAATACATCGTCCTCCAGCCGACTTGTCTCCATGGGTCTATCGCTGCCTCGGGCACCTTATGGCCGTTCTGCTGTGAGTCTAGATTATCGAATGGAACGAAAAACTGATAGTTAATTGTAACATTCAGGGCCTCCTAATGACGATGGAACACTCAAATTGCGTCCCGATTCAATACATCGTCCTCCGGCAGACTTGTCTCCATGGGTCTATTGCTGCCTCGGGCACCTTATGGCCGTTCTGCTGTGAATCAAAGATTTACGAATCGGACGAAAAACTGATAGTGAATTGTAACGTTCAGGGCCACCCAATGACGATGGATCACTCAAATTGCGTCCCGATTCAACACATCGTCCTCCAGCAGACATGTCTCCATGGGTCTATTGCTGCCTCGGGCACCTTATGGCCGTTCTCCCGTGAGTCAAAGATTTTCGAATCGGACGAAAAACTGATAGTGAATTGTAACGTTCAGGGCCTCCTAATGACGATGGAACACTCAAATTGCGTCCCGATTCAATACATCGTCCTCCAGCAGACTTGTCTCCATGGGTCTATCGCTGCCTCGGGCACGTTATGGCCGTTCTGCTGTGAGTCCAAGATTTTCGAATCGGACGAAAAACTGATAGTGAATTGAAACGTTCAGGGCCACCTAATGACGATGGATCACTCAAATTGCGTCCCGATTCAATTCATCGTCCTCCAGCAGACTTGTCTCCATGGGTCTATTGCTGCCTCGGGCACCTTATGGCCGTTCTGCTGTGAGTCAAAGATTTTCGAATCGGACGAAAAACTGATAGTGAATTGCAACGTTGAGGGCGTCCTAATGACGATGGAACACTCAAATTGCGTCCCGATTCAATACCTCGTCCTCCAGCAGACTTATCTCCATGGGTCTATTGCTGCCTCGGGCACCTTATGGGCGTTCTGCTGTGAGTCAAAGATTTTCGAATCGGACGAAAAACTGATAGTGAATTGTAACGTTCAGGGCCACCTAATGACGATGGATCACTCAAATTGCGTCCCGATTCAATACATCGTCCTCCAGCAGACTTGTCTCCATGGGTCTATTGCTGCCTCGGGCACCTCATGGTCGTTCTCCCGTGAGTCTGGATTATCGAATGGGACGAAAAACTGATAGTTAATTGTAACATTCAGGGCCTCCTAATGACGATGGAACACTCAAATTGCGTCCCGATTCAATACATCGTCCTCCAGCAGACTTGTCTCCATGGGTCTATTGCTGCCTCGGGCACATTATGGCCGTTCTCCCGTGAGTCAAAGAATTTCGAATCGGACGAAAAACTGATAGTGAATTGTAACGTTCAGGGCCACCTAATGACGATGGATTACTCAAATTGCGTCCCGATTCAATATATCGTCCTCCAGCAGACTTGTCTCCATGGGTCTATTGCTGCCTCGGGCACCTTATGGCCGTTCTGCTGTGAGTCAAAGATTTTCGAATCGGACGAAAAACTGATAGTGAATTGTAACGTTCAGGGCCTCCTAATGACGATGGAACACTCAAATTGCGTCCCGATTCAATTCCTTGTCCTCCAGCAGACTTGTTTCCATGGGTCTATTGCTGCCTCGGGAACCTTATGGCCGTTCGGCTGTGAGTCAAAGGTTTTCGAATCGGTCGAATACCTCATAGTGAATTGTAACGTTCAGGGCCACTTAATGGCGATGGATCACTCAAATTGCATCCCCATTCAATACATCGTCCTCCAGCAGAATTGTCTCCATGGGTCTATTGCTGCCTCGGGAACCTTATGGCCGTTCTGCTGTGAGGCAAAGATTTTCGAATCGGACGAAAAACTGATAGTGAATTGTAACGTTCAGGGCCTCCTAATGACGATGGAACACTCAAATTGCGTCCCGATTCAATACCTCGTCCCCCAGCAGACTTGTCTCCATGGGTGTATTGCTGCCTCGGGCACCTTATGGCCGTTCTGCTGTGAGTCAAAGATTTTCGAATCGGACGAAAATCTGATAGTGAATTGTAAGGTTCAGGGCCACCTAATGACGATGGATCACTCAAATTACGTCCCGATTCGATTCATCGTCCTCCAGCAGACTTGTCTCCATGGGTCTATTGCTGCCTCGGGCACCTTATGGTCATTCTGCTGTGAGTCAAAGATTTTCGAAATGACGAAAAACTGATAGTGAATGGTAATTTTCAGGGCCACCTAATGACGATGGATCAGTCAAATTGCGTCCCGATTTAATACATCGTCCTCCAGCCGACTTGTCTCCATGGGTCTATCGCTGCCTCGGGCACCTTATGGCCGTTCTGCTGTGAGTCAAAGATTTTCGAATCGGACGAAAAACTGATAGTGAATTGTAACGGTCAGGGCCTCCTAATGACGATGGAACACTCAAATTGCGTCCCGATTCAATACATCGTCCTCCAGCAGACTTGTCTCCATGGGTCTATTGCTGTCTCGGTCACCTTATGGCCGTTCTGCTGTTAGTTAAAGATTTTCGAATCGGACGAAAAACTGATAGTGAATTGTAACATTCAGTGCCACCTAATGACGATGGACCACACAAATTGCGTCCCGATCCAATACATCGTCCTCCAGCCGACTTGACTCCATGGGTCTATTGCTGCCTCGGGCACCTTATGGCCGTTCTGCTGTGAGTCTAGATTATCGAATGGAACGAAAAACTGATAGTTAATTGTAACGTTCAGGGCCTCCTAATGACGATGGAACACTCAAATTGCGTAGCGATTCAATACCTCGTCCTCCAGCAGACTTGACTCCATGGGTCTATTGCTGCCTCGGGAACCTTATGGCCGTTATGCTGTGAGTCAAAGATTTTCGAATCGGACGAAAAACTGATAGTGAATTGTAACGTTCAGGGCCTCCTAATGACGATGGAACACTCAAATTGCGTAGCGATTCAATACCTCGTCCTCCAGCAGACTTGACTCCATGGGTCTATTGTTGCTTCGGGCACCTTATGGTCGTTCTCCCGTGAGTCTAGATTATCGAATGGGACAAAAAACTGATAGTGAATTGTAACGTTCAGGGCCTCCTAATGACGATGGAACACTCAAATTGCGTCCCGATTGAATACATCGTCCTCCAGCAGACTTGTCTCCATGTGTCTATTGTTTCCTCGGGCACCTTAATGGGACGAAAAACTGATAGTCAATTGTAACATTCAGGGCCAACTAATGACGATGGATCACTCAAATTGCGTCCCGATTCAATACATCGTCCTCCAGCCGACTTGTCTCCATGGGTCTATTGCTGCCTCGGGCACCTTATGGCCGTTCTGCTGTGAGTCAAAGAATTTCGAATCGGACGAAAAACTGATAGTGAATTGTAACGTTCAGGGCCACCTAATGACGATGGATCACTCAAATTGCGTCCCGATTCAATACATCGTCCTTCAGCCGACTTGTCTCCATGGGTCTTTTGCTGGCTCGGGCACCTTATGGCCGTTCTGCTGTGAGTCACAGATTTTCGAATCGGACGAAAACCTGATAGTGAATTGTAACGTTCAGGGCCTCCTAATGACGATGGACACTCAAATTGCGTCCCGATTCAATACATGGTCCTCCAGCAGACTTGTCTCCATGGGTCTATTGCTGCCTCGGGCACCTTATGGCCGTTCTGCTGTTAGTCAAAGATTTTCAAATCGGACAAAAAACTGATGGTGAATTGTATCGTTCAGGGCCTCCTAATGACGATGGAACACTCAAATTGCGTCCCGATTCAATACCTTGCCCTCCAGCAGACTTGTCTCCATGGGTCTATTGCTGCCTAGGGCACCTTATGGCCGTTCTGCTGTGAGTCAAAGATTTTCGAATCTGACGAAAAACTGATAGTCAATTGTAACATTCAGGGCCACCTAATGACGATGGATCACTCAAATTGCGTCCCGATTCAATACATCGTCCTCCAGCCGACTTGTCTCCATGGGTCTATTGCTGCCTCGGGCACCTTATGGCCGTTCTGCTGTGAGTCAAAGAATTTCGAAACGGACGAAAAACTGATAGTGAATTGTAACGTTCAGGGCCACCAAATGACGTTGGATCACTCAAATTGCGTCCGGATTAAATACATCGTCCTCCAGCAGACTTGTCTCCATGGGTCTATTGCTGCCTCGGGCACCTTATGGCCGTTCTGCTGTGAGTCAAAGATTATCGAATCGGACGAAAAACTGATAGTGAATTGTAACATTCAGGGCCACCTAATGACGATGGACCACACAAATTGCGTCCCGCTTCAATACATCGTCCTCCAGCCGACTTGACTCCATGGGTCTATTGCTGCCTCGGGCACCTTATGGCCGTTCTGCTGTGAGTCTAGATTATCGAATGGGAGGAAAAACTGATAGTGAATTGTAACGTTCAGGGCCACCTAATGACGATGGATCACTCAAATTGCGTCCCGATTCAATACATCGTCCTCCAGCAGACTTGACTCCATGGGTCTATTGCTGCCTCGGGCATATTATGGCCGTTCTCCCGTGAGTCAAAGATTTTCGAATCGGACGAAAAACTGATAGTGAATTGTAGCGTTCAGGGCCACCTAATGACGATGGATTACTCAAATTGCGTCCCGATTCAATATATCGTCCTCCAGCAGACTTGTCTCCATGGGTCTATTGCTGCCTCGGGCACCTTATGGCCGTTCTGCTGTGAGTCAAAGATTTTCGAATCGGACGAAAAACTGATAGTGAATTGTAACGTTCAGGGCCTCCTAATGACGATGGAACACTCAAATTGCGTCCCGATTCAATACCTCGTCCTCCAGCAGACTTGTCTCCATGGGTCTATTGTTGCCTCGGGCACCTTATGGTCGTTCTCCCGTGAGTCTAGATTATCGAATGGGACGAAAAACTGATAGTTAATTGTAACATTCAGGGCCTCCTAATGACGATGGACCACACAAATTGCGTCCCAATTCAATACATCGTCCTCCAGCCGACTTGACTCCATGGGTCTATTGCTGCCTCGGGCACCTTTTGGCCGTTCTGCTGTTAGTCAAAGATTTTCAAATCGGACAAAAAACTGATAGTGAATTGTAACGTTCAGGGCCTCCTAATGACGATGGAACACTCAAATTGCGTCCCAATTCAATACATCGTCCTCCAGCAGAATTGTCTCCATGGGTCTATTGCTGCCTCGGGCACCTTATGGTCGTTCTCCCGTGAGTCTAGATTATCGAATGGGACGAAAAACTGATAGTTAATTGTAACGTTCAGGGCCTCCTAATGACGATGGAACAATCAAATTGCGTCCCGATTCAATACATCGCCCTCCAGCAGACTTGTCTCCATGGGTCTATTGCTGCCTAGGGCACGTTATGGCCGTTCTGCTGTGAGTCAAAGATTTTCGAATCGGACGAAAAACTGATAGTGAATTGTAACGTTCAGGGCCTCCTAATGACGATGGAACACTCAAATTGCGTCCCGATTCAATACCTCGTCCTCCAGCAGACTTGTCTCCATGGGTCTATTGTTGCCTCGGGCACCTTATGGTCGTTCTCCCGTGAGTCTAGATTATCGAATGGGACGAAAAACTGATAGTTAATTGTAACATTCAGGGCCTCCTAATGACGATGGACCACACAAATTGCGTCCCAATTCAATACATCGTCCTCCAGCCTACTTGACTCCATGGGTCTATTGCTGCCTCGGGCACCTTTTGGCCGTTCTGCTGTTAGTCAAAGATTTTCAAATCGGACAAAAAACTGATAGTGAATTGTAACGATCAGGGCCTCCTAATGACGATGGAACACTCAAATTGCGTCCCAATTCAATACATCGTCCTCCAGCAGACTTGTCTCCATGGGGCTATTGCTGCCTCGGGCACCTTATGGTCGTTCTCCCGTGAGTCTAGATTATCGAATGGGACGAAAAACTGATAGTTAATTGTAACGTTCAGGGCCTCCTAATGACGATGGAACAATCAAATTGCGTCCCGATTCAATACATCGCCCTCCAGCAGACTTGTCTCCATGGGTCTATTGCTGCCTAGGGCACGTTATGGCCGTTCTGCTGTGAGTCAAAGATTTTCGAATCTGACGAAAAACTGATAGTCAATTGTAACATTCAGCGCCACCTAATGACGATGGATCACTCAAATTGCGTCCCGATTCAATACATCGTCCTGCAGCCGACTTGTCTCCATTGGTCTATTGCTGCCTCGGACACCTTGTGGCCGTTCTGCTGTGAGTCAAAGATTATCGAATCGGACGAAAAACTGATAGTGAATTGTAACATTCAGGGCCACCTAATGACGATGGACCACACAAATTGCGTCCCGCTTCAATACATCGTCCTCCAGCCGACTTGACTCCATGGGTCTATTGCTGCCTCGGGCACCTTATGGCCGTTCTGCTGTGAGTCTAGATTATCGAATGGGAGGAAAAACTGATAGTGAATTGTAACGTTCAGGGCCACCTAATGACGATGGATCACTCAAATTGCGTCCCGATTCAATACATCGTCCTCCAGCAGACTTGCCTCCATGGGTCTATTGCTGCTTCGGGCACATTATGGCCGTTCTCCCGTGAGTCAAAGATTTTCGAATCTTACGAAAAACTGATAGCGAATTGTAACATTCAGGGCCACCTAATGACGATGGATCACTCAAATTGCGTCCCGATTCAATACATCGTCCTCCAGCCGACTTGTCTCCATGGGTCTTTTGCTGGCTCGGGCACCTTATGGCCGTTCTGCTGTGAGTCAAAGATTTTCGAATCGGACGAAAACTTGATAGTGAATTGTAACGTTCAGGGCCTCCTAATGACGATGGAACACTCAAATTGCGTCCCGATTCAATACATGGTCCTCCAGCAGACTTGTCTCCATGGGTCTATTGCTGCCTCGGGCACCTTATGGCCGTTCTGCTGTGAGTCAAAGATTTTCGAATCGGACGAAAAACTGATAGTGAATTGTAACATTCAGGGCCACCTAATGACGATGGACCACACAAATTGCGTCCCGATTCAATACATCGTCCTCCAGCCGACTTGACTCCATGGGTCTATTGCTGCCTCGGGCACCTTATGGCCGTTCTGCTGTGAGTCTAGATTATCGAATGGGAGGAAAAACTGATAGTGAATTGTAACGATCAGGGCCACCTAATGACGATGGATCACTCAAATTGCGTCCCGATTCAATACATCGTCCCCCAGCAGACTTGTCTCCATGGGTCTATTGCTGCCTCGGGCCCCTTATGGAAGTTGTGCTGTTAGTCAAAGATTTTCAAATCGGACAAAAAACTGATAGTGAATTGTATCGTTCAGGGCCTCCTAATGACGATGGAACACTCAAATTGCGTCCCGATTCAATACCTCGCCCTCCAGCAGACTTGTCTCCATGGGTCTATTGCTGCCTCGGGCACCTTATGGCCGTTCTGCTGTGAGTCTAGATTATCGAATGGGACGAAAAACTGATAGTGAATTGTAACGTTCAGGGCCACCTAATGACGATGGATCACTCAAATTGCGTCCCGATTCAATATATCGTCCTCCAGCAGACTTGTCTCCATGGGTCTATTGCTGCCTCGGGCACGTTATGGCCGTTCTGCTGTGAGTCAAAGATTTTCGAATCGGACGAAAAACTGATAGTGAATTGTAACGTTCAGGGCCTCCTAATGACGATGGAACACTCAAATTGCGTCCCGATTCAATACCTCGTCCTCCAGCAGACTTGTCTCCATGGGTCTATTGTTGCCTCGGGCACCTTATGGTCGTTCTCCCGTGAGTCTAGATTATCGAATGGGACGAAAAACTGATAGTTAATTGTAACATTCAGGGCCTCCTAATGACGATGGACCACACAAATTGCGTCCCAATTCAATACATCGTCCTCCAGCCGACTTGACTCCATGGGTCTATTGCTGCCTCGGGCACCTTTTGGCCGTTCTGCTGTTAGTCAAAGATTTTCAAATCGGACAAAAAACTGATAGTGAATTGTAACGTTCAGGGCCTCCTAATGACGATGGAACACTCAAATTGCGTCCCAATTCAATACATCGTCCTCCAGCAGAATTGTCTCCATGGGTCTATTGCTGCCTCGGGCACCTTATGGTCGTTCTCCCGTGAGTCTAGATTATCGAATGGGACGAAAAACTGATAGTTAATTGTAACGTTCAGGGCCTCCTAATGACGATGGAACAATCAAATTGCGTCCCGATTCAATACATCGCCCTCCAGCAGACTTGTCTCCATGGGTCTATTGCTGCCTAGGGCACGTTATGGCCGTTCTGCTGTGAGTCAAAGATTTTCGAATCTGACGAAAAACTGATAGTCAATTGTAACATTCAGCGCCACCTAATGACGATGGATCACTCAAAGTGCGTCCCGATTCAATACATCGTCCTCCAGCCGACTTGTCTCCATTGGTCTATTGCTGCCTCGGACACCTTATGGCCGTTCTGCTGTGAGTCAAAGATTATCGAATCGGACGAAAAACTGATAGTGAATTGTAACATTCAGGGCCACCTAATGACGATGGACCACACAAATTGCGTCCCGCTTCAATACATCGTCCTCCAGCCGACTTGACTCCATGGGTCTATTGCTGCCTCGGGCACCTTATGGCCGTTCTGCTGTGAGTCTAGATTATCGAATGGGAGGAAAAACTGATAGTGAATTGTAACGTTCAGGGCCACCTAATGACGATGGATCACTCAAATTGCGTCCCGATTCAATACATCGTCCTCCAGCAGACTTGCCTCCATGGGTCTATTGCTGCTTCGGGCACATTATGGCCGTTCTCCCGTGAGTCAAAGATTTTCGAATCTTACGAAAAACTGATAGCGAATTGTAACATTCAGGGCCACCTAATGACGATGGATCACTCAAATTGCGTCCCGATTCAATACATCGTCCTCCAGCCGACTTGTCTCCATGGGTCTTTTGCTGGCTCGGGCACCTTATGGCCGTTCTGCTGTGAGTCAAAGATTTTCGAATCGGACGAAAAACTGATAGTGAATTGTAACATTCAGGGCCACCTAATGACGATGGACCACACAAATTGCGTCCCGATTCAATACATCGTCCTCCAGCCGACTTGACTCCATGGGTCTATTGCTGCCTCGGGCACCTTATGGCCGTTCTGCTGTGAGTCTAGATTATCGAATGGGAGGAAAAACTGATAGTGAATTGTAACGATCAGGGCCACCTAATGACGATGGAACACTCAAATTGCGTCCCGCTTCAATACATCGTCCTCCAGCCGACTTGACTCCATGGGTCTATTGCTGCCTCGGGCACCTTATGGCCGTTCTGCTGTGAGTCTAGATTATCGAATGGGAGGAAAAACTGATAGTGAATTGTAACGTTCAGGGCCACCTAATGACGATGGATCACTCAAATTGCGTCCCGATTCAATACATCGTCCCCCAGCAGACTTGTCTCCATGGGTCTATTGCTGCCTCGGGCCCCTTATGGAAGTTGTGCTGTTAGTCAAAGATTTTCAAATCGGACAAAAAACTGATAGTGAATTGTATCGTTCAGGGCCTCCTAATGACGATGGAACACTCAAATTGCGTCCCGATTCAATACCTCGCCCTCCAGCAGACTTGTCTCCATGGGTCTATTGCTGCCTCGGGCACCTTATGGCCGTTCTGCTGTGAGTCTAGATTATCGAATGGGACGAAAAACTGATAGTGAATTGTAACGTTCAGGGCCACCTAATGACGATGGATCACTCAAATTGCGTCCCGATTCAATATATCGTCCTCCAGCAGACTTGTCTCCATGGGTCTATTGCTGCCTCGGGCACCTTATGGCCGTTCTGCTGTGAGTCAAAGATTTTCGAATCGGACGAAAAACTGATAGTGAATTGTAACGTTCAGGGCCTCCTAATGACGATGGAACACTCAAATTGCGTCCCGATTCAATACCTCGTCCTCCAGCAGACTTGTCTCCATGGGTCTATTGTTGCCTCGGGCACCTTATGGTCGTTCTCCCGTGAGTCTAGATTATCGAATGGGACGAAAAACTGATAGTTAATTGTAACATTCAGGGCCTCCTAATGACGATGGACCACACAAATTGCGTCCCAATTCAATACATCGTCCTCCAGCCGACTTGACTCCATGGGTCTATTGCTGCCTCGGGCACCTTTTGGCCGTTCTGCTGTTAGTCAAAGATTTTCAAATCGGACAAAAAACTGATAGTGAATTGTAACGTTCAGGGCCTCCTAATGACGATGGAACACTCAAATTGCGGCCCAATTCAATACATCGTCCTCCAGCAGAATTGTCTCCATGGGTCTATTGCTGCCTCGGGCACCTTATGGTCGTTCTCCCGTGAGTCTAGATTATCGAATGGGACGAAAAACTGATAGTTAATTGTAACGTTCAGGGCCTCCTAATGACGATGGAACAATCAAATTGCGTCCCGATTCAATACATCGCCCTCCAGCAGACTTGTCTCCATGGGTCTATTGCTGCCTAGGGCACGTTATGGCCGTTCTGCTGTGAGTCAAAGATTTTCGAATCTGACGAAAAACTGATAGTCAATTGTAACATTCAGCGCCACCTAATGACGATGGATCACTCAAATTGCGACCCGATTCAATACATCGTCCTCCAGCCGACTTGTCTCCATTGGTCTATTGCTGCCTCGGACACCTTATGGCCGTTCTGCTGTGAGTCAAAGAATATCGAATCGGACGAAAAACTGATAGTGAATTGTAACATTCAGGGCCACCTAATGACGATGGACCACACAAATTGCGTCCCGCTTCAATACATCGTCCTCCAGCCGACTTGACTCCATGGGTCTATTGCTGCCTCGGGCACCTTATGGCCGTTCTGCTGTGAGTCTAGATTATCGAATGGGAGGAAAAACTGATAGTGAATTGTAACGTTCAGGGCCACCTAATGACGATGGATCACTCTAATTGCGTCCCGATTCAATACATCGTCCTCCAGCAGACTTGCCTCCATGGGTCTATTGCTGCTTCGGGCACATTATGGCCGTTCTCCCGTGAGTCAAAGATTTTCGAATCTTACGAAAAACTGATAGCGAATTGTAACATTCAGGGCCACCTAATGACGATGGATCACTCAAATTGCGTCCCGATTCAATACATCGTCCTCCAGCCGACTTGTCTCCATGGGTCTTTTGCTGGCTCGGGCACCTTATGGCCGTTCTGCTGTGAGTCAAAGATTTTCGAATCGGACGAAAACTTGATAGTGAATTGTAACGTTCAGGGCCTCCTAATGACGATGGAACACTCAAATTGCGTCCCGATTCAATACATGGTCCTCCAGCAGACTTGTCTCCATGGGTCTATTGCTGCCTCGGGCACCTTATGGCCGTTCTGCTGTGAGTCAAAGATTTTCGAATCGGACGAAAAACTGATAGTGAATTGTAACATTCAGGGCCACCTAATGACGATGGACCACACAAATTGCGTCCCGATTCAATACATCGTCCTCCAGCCGACTTGACTCCATGGGTCTATTGCTGCCTCGGGCACCTTATGGGCGTTCTGCTGTGAGTCAAAGATTTTCGGACGAAAAACTGATAGTGAATTGTAACGTTCAGGGCCACCTAATGACGATGGATCACTCAAATTGCGTCCCGATTCAATACATCGTCCTCCAGCAGACTTGTCTCCATGTGTCTATTGCTGCCTCGGGCACCTCATGGTCGTTCTCCCGTGAGTCTGGATTATCGAATGGGACGAAAAACTGATAGTTAATTGTAACATTCAGGGCCTCCTAATGACGATGGAACACTCAAATTGCGTCCCGATTCAATACATCGTCCTCCAGCAGACTTGTCTCCATGGGTCTATTGCTGCCTCGGGCACATTATGGCCGTTCTCCCGTGAGTCAAAGAATTTCGAATCGGACGAAAAACTGATAGTGAATTGTAACGTTCAGGGCCACCTAATGACGATGGATTACTCAAATTGCGTCCCGATTCAATATATCGTCCTCCAGCAGACTTGTCTCCATGGGTCTATTGCTGCCTCGGGCACCTTATGGCCGTTCTGCTGTGAGTCAAAGATTTTCGAATCGGACGAAAAACTGATAGTGAATTGTAACGTTCAGGGCCTCCTAATGACGATGGAACACTCAAATTGCGTCCCGATTCAATTCCTTGTCCTCCAGCAGACTTGTTTCCATGGGTCTATTGCTGCCTCGGGAACCTTATGGCCGTTCTGCTGTGAGTCAAAGGTTTTCGAATCGGTCGAATACCTCATAGTGAATTGTAACGTTCAGGGCCACTTAATGGCGATGGATCACTCAAATTGCATCCCCATTCAATACATCGTCCTCCAGCAGAATTGTCTCCATGGGTCTATTGCTGCCTCGGGAACCTTATGGCCGTTATGCTGTGAGTCAAAGATTTTCGAATCGGACGAAAAACTGATAGTGAATTGTAACGTTCAGGGCCTCCTAATGACGATGGAACACTCAAATTGCGTAGCGATTCAATACCTCGTCCTCCAGCAGACTTGACTCCATGGGTCTATTGTTGCTTCGGGCACCTTATGGTCGTTCTCCCGTGAGTCTAGATTATCGAATGGGACAAAAAACTGATAGTGAATTGTAACGTTCAGGGCCTCCTAATGACGATGGAACACTCAAATTGCGTCCCGATTGAATACATCGTCCTCCAACAGACTTGTCTCCATGTGTCTATTGTTTCCTCGGGCACCTTAATGGGACGAAAAACTGATAGTCAATTGTAACATTCAGGGCCAACTAATGACGATGGATCACTCAAATTGCGTCCCGATTCAATACATCGTCCTCCAGCCGACTTGTCTCCATGGGTCTATTGCTGCCTCGGGCACCTTATGGCCGTTCTGCTGTGAGTCAAAGAATTTCGAATCGGACGAAAAACTGATAGTGAATTGTAACGTTCAGGGCCACCTAATGACGATGGATCACTCAAATTGCGTCCCGATTCAATACATCGTCCTTCAGCCGACTTGTCTCCATGGGTCTTTTGCTGGCTCGGGCACCTTATGGCCGTTCTGCTGTGAGTCACAGATTTTCGAATCGGACGAAAACCTGATAGTGAATTGTAACGTTCAGGGCCTCCTAATGACGATGGACACTCAAATTGCGTCCCGATTCAATACATGGTCCTCCAGCAGACTTGTCTCCATGGGTCTATTGCTGCCTCGGGCACCTTATGGCCGTTCTGCTGTTAGTCAAAGATTTTCAAATCGGACAAAAAACTGATGGTGAATTGTATCGTTCAGGGCCTCCTAATGACGATGGAACACTCAAATTGCGTCCCGATTCAATACCTCGCCCTCCAGCAGACTTGTCTCCATGGGTCTATTGCTGCCTAGGGCACCTTATGGCCGTTCTGCTGTGAGTCAAAGATTTTCGAATCTGACGAAAAACTGATAGTCAATTGTAACATTCAGGGCCACCTAATGACGATGGATCACTCAAATTGCGTCCCGATTCAATACATCGTCCTCCAGCCGACTTGTCTCCATGGGTCTATTGCTGCCTCGGGCACCTTATGGCCGTTCTGCTGTGAGTCAAAGAATTTCGAAACGGACGAAAAACTGATAGTGAATTGTAACGTTCAGGGCCACCAAATGACGTTGGATCACTCAAATTGCGTCCGGATTAAATACATCGTCCTCCAGCAGACTTGTCTCCATGGGTCTATTGCTGCCTCGGGCACCTTATGGCCGTTCTGCTGTGAGTCAAAGATTATCGAATCGGACGAAAAACTGATAGTGAATTGTAACATTCAGGGCCACCTAATGACGATGGACCACACAAATTGCGTCCCGCTTCAATACATCGTCCTCCAGCCGACTTGACTCCATGGGTCTATTGCTGCCTCGGGCACCTTATGGCCGTTCTGCTGTGAGTCTAGATTATCGAATGGGAGGAAAAACTGATAGTGAATTGTAACGTTCAGGGCCACCTAATGACGATGGATCACTCAAATTGCGTCCCGATTCAATACATCGTCCTCCAGCAGACTTGACTCCGTGGGTCTATTGCTGCCTCGGGCACATTATGGCCGTTCTCCCGTGAGTCAAAGATTTTCGAATCGGACGAAAAACTGATAGTGAATTGTAGCGTTCAGGGCCACCTAATGACGATGGATTACTCAAATTGCGTCCCGATTCAATATATCGTCCTCCAGCAGACTTGTCTCCATGGGTCTATTGCTGCCTCGGGCACCCTATGGCCGTTCTGCTGTGAGTCAAAGATTTTCGAATCGGACGAAAAACTGATAGTGAATTGTAACGTTCAGGGCCTCCTAATGACGATGGAACACTCAAATTGCGTCCCGATTCAATACCTCGTCCTCCAGCAGACTTGTCTCCATGGGTCTATTGTTGCCTCGGGCACCTTATGGTCGTTCTCCCGTGAGTCTAGATTATCGAATGGGACGAAAAACTGATAGTTAATTGTAACATTCAGGGCCTCCTAATGACGATGGACCACACAAATTGCGTCCCAATTCAATACATCGTCCTCCAGCCGACTTGACTCCATGGGTCTATTGCTGCCTCGGGCACCTTTTGGCCGTTCTGCTGTTAGTCAAAGATTTTCAAATCGGACAAAAAACTGATAGTGAATTGTAACGTTCAGGGCCTCCTAATGACGATGGAACACTCAAATTGCGTCCCAATTCAATACATCGTCCTCCAGCAGAATTGTCTCCATGGGTCTATTGCTGCCTCGGGCACCTTATGGTCGTTCTCCCGTGAGTCTAGATTATCGAATGGGACGAAAAACTGATAGTTAATTGTAACGTTCAGGGCCTCCTAATGACGATGGAACAATCAAATTGCGTCCCGATTCAATACATCGCCCTCCAGCAGACTTGTCTCCATGGGTCTATTGCTGCCTAGGGCACGTTATGGCCGTTCTGCTGTGAGTCAAAGATTTTCGAATCGGACGAAAAACTGATAGTGAATTGTAACGTTCAGGGCCTCCTAATGACGATGGAACACTCAAATTGCGTCCCGATTCAATACCTCGTCCTCCAGCAGACTTGTCTCCATGGGTCTATTGTTGCCTCGGGCACCTTATGGTCGTTCTCCCGTGAGTCTAGATTATCGAATGGGACGAAAAACTGATAGTTAATTGTAACATTCAGGGCCTCCTAATGACGATGGACCACACAAATTGCGTCCCAATTCAATACATCGTCCTCCAGCCGACTTGACTCCATGGGTCTATTGCTGCCTCGGGCACCTTTTGGCCGTTCTGCTGTTAGTCAAAGATTTTCAAATCGGACAAAAAACTGATAGTGAATTGTAACGATCAGGGCCTCCTAATGACGATGGAACACTCAAATTGCGTCCCAATTCAATACATCGTCCTCCAGCAGACTTGTCTCCATGGGGCTATTGCTGCCTCGGGCACCTTATGGTCGTTCTCCCGTGAGTCTAGATTATCGAATGGGAGGAAAAACTGATAGTGAATTGTAACGTTCAGGGCCACCTAATGACGATGGATCACTCAAATTGCGTCCCGATTCAATACATCGTCCTCCAGCAGACTTGCCTCCATGGGTCTATTGCTGCTTCGGGCACATTATGGCCGTTCTCCCGTGAGTCAAAGATTTTCGAATCTTACGAAAAACTGATAGCGAATTGTAACATTCAGGGCCACCTAATGACGATGGATCACTCAAATTGCGTCCCGATTCAATACATCGTCCTCCAGCCGACTTGTCTCCATGGGTCTTTTGCTGGCTCGGGCACCTTATGGCCGTTCTGCTGTGAGTCAAAGATTTTCGAATCGGACGAAAACTTGATAGTGAATTGTAACGTTCAGGGCCTCCTAATGACGATGGAACACTCAAATTGCGTCCCGATTCAATACATGGTCCTCCAGCAGACTTGTCTCCATGGGTCTATTGCTGCCTCGGGCACCTTATGGCCGTTCTGCTGTGAGTCAAAGATTTTCGAATCGGACGAAAAACTGATAGTGAATTGTAACATTCAGGGCCACCTAATGACGATGGACCACACAAATTGCGTCCCGATTCAATACATCGTCCTCCAGCCGACTTGACTCCATGGGTCTATTGCTGCCTCGGGCACCTTATGGCCGTTCTGCTGTGAGTCTAGATTATCGAATGGGAGGAAAAACTGATAGTGAATTGTAACGATCAGGGCCACCTAATGACGATGGATCACTCAAATTGCGTCCCGATTCAATACATCGTCCCCCAGCAGACTTGTCTCCATGGGTCTATTGCTGCCTCGGGCCCCTTATGGAAGTTGTGCTGTTAGTCAAAGATTTTCAAATCGGACAAAAAACTGATAGTGAATTGTATCGTTCAGGGCCTCCTAATGACGATGGAACACTCAAATTGCGTCCCGATTCAATACCTCGCCCTCCAGCAGACTTGTCTCCATGGGTCTATTGCTGCCTCGGGCACCTTATGGCCGTTCTGCTGTGAGTCTAGATTATCGAATGGGACGAAAAACTGATAGTGAATTGTAACGTTCAGGGCCACCTAATGACGATGGATCACTCAAATTGCGTCCCGATTCAGTATATCGTCCTCCAGCAGACTTGTCTCCATGGGTCTATTGCTGCCTCGGGCACCTTATGGCCGTTCTGCTGTGAGTCAAAGATTTTCGAATCGGACGAAAAACTGATAGTGAATTGTAACGTTCAGGGCCTCCTAATGACGATGGAACACTCAAATTGCGTCCCGATTCAATACCTCGTCCTCCAGCAGACTTGTCTCCATGGGTCTATTGTTGCCTCGGGCACCTTATTGTCGTTCTCCCGTGAGTCTAGATTATCGAATGGGACGAAAAACTGATAGTTAATTGTAACATTCAGGGCCTCCTAATGACGATGGACCACACAAATTGCGTCCCAATTCAATACATCGTCCTCCAGCCGACTTGACTCCATGGGTCTATTGCTGCCTCGGGCACCTTTTGGCCGTTCTGCTGTTAGTCAAAGATTTTCAAATCGGACAAAAAACTGATAGTGAATTGTAACGTTCAGGGCCTCCTAATGACGATGGAACACTCAAATTGCGTCCCAATTCAATACATCGTCCTCCAGCAGAATTGTCTCCATGGGTCTATTGCTGCCTCGGGCACCTTATGGTCGTTCTCCCGTGAGTCTAGATTATCGAATGGGACGAAAAACTGATAGTTAATTGTAACGTTCAGGGCCTCCTAATGACGATGGAACAATCAAATTGCGTCCCGATTCAATACATCGCCCTCCAGCAGACTTGTCTCCATGGGTCTATTGCTGCCTAGGGCACGTTATGGCCGTTCTGCTGTGAGTCAAAGATTTTCGAATCTGACGAAAAACTGATAGTCAATTGTAACATTCAGCGCCACCTAATGACGATGGATCACTCAAAGTGCGTCCCGATTCAATACATCGTCCTCCAGCCGACTTGTCTCCATTGGTCTATTGCTGCCTCGGACACCTTATGGCCGTTCTGCTGTGAGTCAAAGATTATCGAATCGGACGAAAAACTGATAGTGAATTGTAACATTCAGGGCCACCTAATGACGATGGACCACACAAATTGCGTCCCGCTTCAATACATCGTCCTCCAGCCGACTTGACTCCATGGGTCTATTGCTGCCTCGGGCACCTTATGGCCGTTCTGCTGTGAGTCTAGATTATCGAATGGGAGGAAAAACTGATAGTGAATTGTAACGTTCAGGGCCACCTAATGACGATGGATCACTCAAATTGCGTCCCGATTCAATACATCGTCCTCCAGCAGACTTGCCTCCATGGGTCTATTGCTGCTTCGGGCTCATTATGGCCGTTCTCCCGTGAGTCAAAGATTTTCGAATCTTACGAAAAACTGATAGCGAATTGTAACATTCAGGGCCACCTAATGACGATGGATCACTCAAATTGCGTCCCGATTCAATACATCGTCCTCCAGCCGACTTGTCTCCATGGGTCTTTTGCTGGCTCGGGCACCTTATGGCCGTTCTGCTGTGAGTCAAAGATTTTCGAATCGGACGAAAAACTGATAGTGAATTGTAACATTCAGGGCCACCTAATGACGATGGACCACACAAATTGCGTCCCGATTCAATACATCGTCCTCCAGCCGACTTGACTCCATGGGTCTATTGCTGCCTCGGGCACCTTATGGCCGTTCTGCTGTGAGTCTAGATTATCGAATGGGAGGAAAAACTGATAGTGAATTGTAACGATCAGGGCCACCTAATGACGATGGATCACTCAAATTGCGTCCCGATTCAATACATCGTCCCCCAGCAGACTTGTCTCCATGGGTCTATTGCTGCCTCGGGCCCCTTATGGAAGTTGTGCTGTTAGTCAAAGATTTTCAAATCGGACAAAAAACTGATAGTGAATTGTATCGTTCAGGGCCTCCTAATGACGATGGAACACTCAAATTGCGTCCCGATTCAATACCTCGCCCTCCAGCAGACTTGTCTCCATGGGTCTATTGCTGCCTCGGGCACCTTATGGCCGTTCTGCTGTGAGTCTAGATTATCGAATGGGACGAAAAACTGATAGTGAATTGTAACGTTCAGGGCCACCTAATGACGATGGATCACTCAAATTGCGTCCCGATTCAATATATCGTCCTCCAGCAGACTTGTCTCCATGGGTCTATTGCTGCCTCGGGCACCTTATGGCCGTTCTGCTGTGAGTCAAAGATTTTCGAATCGGACGAAAAACTGATAGTGAATTGTAACGTTCAGGGCCTCCTAATGACGATGGAACACTCAAATTGCGTCCCGATTCAATACCTCGTCCTCCAGCAGACTTGTCTCCATGGGTCTATTGTTGCCTCGGGCACCTTATGGTCGTTCTCCCGTGAGTCTAGATTATCGAATGGGACGAAAAACTGATAGTTAATTGTAACATTCAGGGCCTCCTAATGACGATGGACCACACAAATTGCGTCCCAATTCAATACATCGTCCTCCAGCCGACTTGACTCCATGGGTCTATTGCTGCCTCGGGCACCTTTTGGCCGTTCTGCTGTTAGTCAAAGATTTTCAAATCGGACAAAAAACTGATAGTGAATTGTAACGTTCAGGGCCTCCTAATGACGATGGAACACTCAAATTGCGTCCCAATTCAATACATCGTCCTCCAGCAGACTTGTCTCCATGGGTCTATTGCTGCCTAGGGCACGTTATGGCCGTTCTGCTGTGAGTCAAAGATTTTCGAATCTGACGAAAAACTGATAGTCAATTGTAACATTCAGCGCCACCTAATGACGATGGATCACTCAAATTGCGTCCCGATTCAATACATCGTCCTGCAGCCGACTTGTCTCCATTGGTCTATTGCTGCCTCGGACACCTTGTGGCCGTTCTGCTGTGAGTCAAAGATTATCGAATCGGACGAAAAACTGATAGTGAATTGTAACATTCAGGGCCACCTAATGACGATGGACCACACAAATTGCGTCCCGCTTCAATACATCGTCCTCCAGCCGACTTGACTCCATGGGTCTATTGCTGCCTCGGGCACCTTATGGCCGTTCTGCTGTGAGTCTAGATTATCGAATGGGAGGAAAAACTGATAGTGAATTGTAACGTTCAGGGCCACCTAATGACGATGGATCACTCAAATTGCGTCCCGATTCAATACATCGTCCTCCAGCAGACTTGCCTCCATGGGTCTATTGCTGCTTCGGGCACATTATGGCCGTTCTCCCGTGAGTCAAAGATTTTCGAATCTTACGAAAAACTGATAGCGAATTGTAACATTCAGGGCCACCTAATGACGATGGATCACTCAAATTGCGTCCCGATTCAATACATCGTCCTCCAGCCGACTTGTCTCCATGGGTCTTTTGCTGGCTCGGGCACCTTATGGCCGTTCTGCTGTGAGTCAAAGATTTTCGAATCGGACGAAAACTTGATAGTGAATTGTAACGTTCAGGGCCTCCTAATGACGATGGAACACTCAAATTGCGTCCCGATTCAATACATGGTCCTCCAGCAGACTTGTCTCCATGGGTCTATTGCTGCCTCGGGCACCTTATGGCCGTTCTGCTGTGAGTCAAAGATTTTCGAATCGGACGAAAAACTGATAGTGAATTGTAACATTCAGGGCCACCTAATGACGATGGACCACACAAATTGCGTCCCGATTCAATACATCGTCCTCCAGCCGACTTGACTCCATGGGTCTATTGCTGCCTCGGGCACCTTATGGCCGTTCTGCTGTGAGTCTAGATTATCGAATGGGAGGAAAAACTGATAGTGAATTGTAACGATCAGGGCCACCTAATGACGATGGATCACTCAAATTGCGTCCCGATTCAATACATCGTCCCCCAGCAGACTTGTCTCCATGGGTCTATTGCTGCCTCGGGCCCCTTATGGAAGTTGTGCTGTTAGTCAAAGATTTTCAAATCGGACAAAAAACTGATAGTGAATTGTATCGTTCAGGGCCTCCTAATGACGATGGAACACTCAAATTGCGTCCCGATTCAATACCTCGCCCTCCAGCAGACTTGTCTCCATGGGTCTATTGCTGCCTCGGGCACCTTATGGCCGTTCTGCTGTGAGTCTAGATTATCGAATGGGACGAAAAACTGATAGTGAATTGTAACGTTCAGGGCCACCTAATGACGATGGATCACTCAAATTGCGTCCCGATTCAGTATATCGTCCTCCAGCAGACTTGTCTCCATGGGTCTATTGCTGCCTCGGGCACCTTATGGCCGTTCTGCTGTGAGTCAAAGATTTTCGAATCGGACGAAAAACTGATAGTGAATTGTAACGTTCAGGGCCTCCTAATGACGATGGAACACTCAAATTGCGTCCCGATTCAATACCTCGTCCTCCAGCAGACTTGTCTCCATGGGTCTATTGTTGCCTCGGGCACCTTATTGTCGTTCTCCCGTGAGTCTAGATTATCGAATGGGACGAAAAACTGATAGTTAATTGTAACATTCAGGGCCTCCTAATGACGATGGACCACACAAATTGCGTCCCAATTCAATACATCGTCCTCCAGCCGACTTGACTCCATGGGTCTATTGCTGCCTCGGGCACCTTTTGGCCGTTCTGCTGTTAGTCAAAGATTTTCAAATCGGACAAAAAACTGATAGTGAATTGTAACGTTCAGGGCCTCCTAATGACGATGGAACACTCAAATTGCGTCCCAATTCAATACATCGTCCTCCAGCAGAATTGTCTCCATGGGTCTATTGCTGCCTCGGGCACCTTATGGTCGTTCTCCCGTGAGTCTAGATTATCGAATGGGACGAAAAACTGATAGTTAATTGTAACGTTCAGGGCCTCCTAATGACGATGGAACAATCAAATTGCGTCCCGATTCAATACATCGCCCTCCAGCAGACTTGTCTCCATGGGTCTATTGCTGCCTAGGGCACGTTATGGCCGTTCTGCTGTGAGTCAAAGATTTTCGAATCTGACGAAAAACTGATAGTCAATTGTAACATTCAGCGCCACCTAATGACGATGGATCACTCAAAGTGCGTCCCGATTCAATACATCGTCCTCCAGCCGACTTGTCTCCATTGGTCTATTGCTGCCTCGGACACCTTATGGCCGTTCTGCTGTGAGTCAAAGATTATCGAATCGGACGAAAAACTGATAGTGAATTGTAACATTCAGGGCCACCTAATGACGATGGACCACACAAATTGCGTCCCGCTTCAATACATCGTCCTCCAGCCGACTTGACTCCATGGGTCTATTGCTGCCTCGGGCACCTTATGGCCGTTCTGCTGTGAGTCTAGATTATCGAATGGGAGGAAAAACTGATAGTGAATTGTAACGTTCAGGGCCACCTAATGACGATGGATCACTCAAATTGCGTCCCGATTCAATACATCGTCCTCCAGCAGACTTGCCTCCATGGGTCTATTGCTGCTTCGGGCTCATTATGGCCGTTCTCCCGTGAGTCAAAGATTTTCGAATCTTACGAAAAACTGATAGCGAATTGTAACATTCAGGGCCACCTAATGACGATGGATCACTCAAATTGCGTCCCGATTCAATACATCGTCCTCCAGCCGACTTGTCTCCATGGGTCTTTTGCTGGCTCGGGCACCTTATGGCCGTTCTGCTGTGAGTCAAAGATTTTCGAATCGGACGAAAAACTGATAGTGAATTGTAACATTCAGGGCCACCTAATGACGATGGACCACACAAATTGCGTCCCGATTCAATACATCGTCCTCCAGCCGACTTGACTCCATGGGTCTATTGCTGCCTCGGGCACCTTATGGCCGTTCTGCTGTGAGTCTAGATTATCGAATGGGAGGAAAAACTGATAGTGAATTGTAACGATCAGGGCCACCTAATGACGATGGATCACTCAAATTGCGTCCCGATTCAATTCATCGTCCTCCAGCAGACTTGTCTCCATGGGTCTATTGCTGCCTCGGGCACCTTATGGCCGTTCTGCTGTGAGTCAAAGATTTTCGAATCGGACGAAAAACTGATAGTGAATTGCAACGTTGAGGGCGTCCTAATGACGATGGAACACTCAAATTGCGTCCCGATTCAATACCTCGTCCTCCAGCAGACTTATCTCCATGGGTCTATTGCTGCCTCGGGCACCTTATGGGCGTTCTGCTGTGAGTCAAAGATTTTCGAATCGGACGAAAAACTGATAGTGAATTGTAACGTTCAGGGCCACCTAATGACGATGGATCACTCAAATTGCGTCCCGATTCAATACATCGTCCTCCAGCAGACTTGTCTCCATGGGTCTATTGCTGCCTCGGGCACCTCATGGTCGTTCTCCCGTGAGTCTGGATTATCGAATGGGACGAAAAACTGATAGTTAATTGTAACATTCAGGGCCTCCTAATGACGATGGAACACTCAAATTGCGTCCCGATTCAATACATCGTCCTCCAGCAGACTTGTCTCCATGGGTCTATTGCTGCCTCGGGCACATTATGGCCGTTCTCCCGTGAGTCAAAGAATTTCGAATCGGACGAAAAACTGATAGTGAATTGTAACGTTCAGGGCCACCTAATGACGATGGATTACTCAAATTGCGTCCCGATTCAATATATCGTCCTCCAGCAGACTTGTCTCCATGGGTCTATTGCTGCCTCGGGCACCTTATGGCCGTTCTGCTGTGAGTCAAAGATTTTCGAATCGGACGAAAAACTGATAGTGAATTGTAACGTTCAGGGCCTCCTAATGACGATGGAACACTCAAATTGCGTCCCGATTCAATTCCTTGTCCTCCAGCAGACTTGTTTCCATGGGTCTATTGCTGCCTCGGGAACCTTATGGCCGTTCGGCTGTGAGTCAAAGGTTTTCGAATCGGTCGAATACCTCATAGTGAATTGTAACGTTCAGGGCCACTTAATGGCGATGGATCACTCAAATTGCATCCCCATTCAATACATCGTCCTCCAGCAGAATTGTCTCCATGGGTCTATTGCTGCCTCGGGAACCTTATGGCCGTTCTGCTGTGAGGCAAAGATTTTCGAATCGGACGAAAAACTGATAGTGAATTGTAACGTTCAGGGCCTCCTAATGACGATGGAACACTCAAATTGCGTCCCGATTCAATACCTCGTCCCCCAGCAGACTTGTCTCCATGGGTGTATTGCTGCCTCGGGCACCTTATGGCCGTTCTGCTGTGAGTCAAAGATTTTCGAATCGGACGAAAATCTGATAGTGAATTGTAAGGTTCAGGGCCACCTAATGACGATGGATCACTCAAATTACGTCCCGATTCGATTCATCGTCCTCCAGCAGACTTGTCTCCATGGGTCTATTGCTGCCTCGGGCACCTTATGGTCATTCTGCTGTGAGTCAAAGATTTTCGAAATGACGAAAAACTGATAGTGAATGGTAATTTTCAGGGCCACCTAATGACGATGGATCAGTCAAATTGCGTCCCGATTTAATACATCGTCCTCCAGCCGACTTGTCTCCATGGGTCTATCGCTGCCTCGGGCACCTTATGGCCGTTCTGCTGTGAGTCAAAGATTTTCGAATCGGACGAAAAACTGATAGTGAATTGTAACGGTCAGGGCCTCCTAATGACGATGGAACACTCAAATTGCGTCCCGATTCAATACATCGTCCTCCAGCAGACTTGTCTCCATGGGTCTATTGCTGTCTCGGTCACCTTATGGCCGTTCTGCTGTTAGTTAAAGATTTTCGAATCGGACGAAAAACTGATAGTGAATTGTAACATTCAGTGCCACCTAATGACGATGGACCACACAAATTGCGTCCCGATCCAATACATCGTCCTCCAGCCGACTTGACTCCATGGGTCTATTGCTGCCTCGGGCACCTTATGGCCGTTCTGCTGTGAGTCTAGATTATCGAATGGAACGAAAAACTGATAGTTAATTGTAACGTTCAGGGCCTCCTAATGACGATGGAACACTCAAATTGCGTAGCGATTCAATACCTCGTCCTCCAGCAGACTTGACTCCATGGGTCTATTGCTGCCTCGGGAACCTTATGGCCGTTATGCTGTGAGTCAAAGATTTTCGAATCGGACGAAAAACTGATAGTGAATTGTAACGTTCAGGGCCTCCTAATGACGATGGAACACTCAAATTGCGTAGCGATTCAATACCTCGTCCTCCAGCAGACTTGACTCCATGGGTCTATTGTTGCTTCGGGCACCTTATGGTCGTTCTCCCGTGAGTCTAGATTATCGAATGGGACAAAAAACTGATAGTGAATTGTAACGTTCAGGGCCTCCTAATGACGATGGAACACTCAAATTGCGTCCCGATTGAATACATCGTCCTCCAGCAGACTTGTCTCCATGTGTCTATTGTTTCCTCGGGCACCTTAATGGGACGAAAAACTGATAGTCAATTGTAACATTCAGGGCCAACTAATGACGATGGATCACTCAAATTGCGTCCCGATTCAATACATCGTCCTCCAGCCGACTTGTCTCCATGGGTCTATTGCTGCCTCGGGCACCTTATGGCCGTTCTGCTGTGAGTCAAAGAATTTCGAATCGGACGAAAAACTGATAGTGAATTGTAACGTTCAGGGCCACCTAATGACGATGGATCACTCAAATTGCGTCCCGATTCAATACATCGTCCTTCAGCCGACTTGTCTCCATGGGTCTTTTGCTGGCTCGGGCACCTTATGGCCGTTCTGCTGTGAGTCACAGATTTTCGAATCGGACGAAAACCTGATAGTGAATTGTAACGTTCAGGGCCTCCTAATGACGATGGACACTCAAATTGCGTCCCGATTCAATACATGGTCCTCCAGCAGACTTGTCTCCATGGGTCTATTGCTGCCTCGGGCACCTTATGGCCGTTCTGCTGTTAGTCAAAGATTTTCAAATCGGACAAAAAACTGATGGTGAATTGTATCGTTCAGGGCCTCCTAATGACGATGGAACACTCAAATTGCGTCCCGATTCAATACCTTGCCCTCCAGCAGACTTGTCTCCATGGGTCTATTGCTGCCTAGGGCACCTTATGGCCGTTCTGCTGTGAGTCAAAGATTTTCGAATCTGACGAAAAACTGATAGTCAATTGTAACATTCAGGGCCACCTAATGACGATGGATCACTCAAATTGCGTCCCGATTCAATACATCGTCCTCCAGCCGACTTGTCTCCATGGGTCTATTGCTGCCTCGGGCACCTTATGGCCGTTCTGCTGTGAGTCAAAGAATTTCGAAACGGACGAAAAACTGATAGTGAATTGTAACGTTCAGGGCCACCAAATGACGTTGGATCACTCAAATTGCGTCCGGATTAAATACATCGTCCTCCAGCAGACTTGTCTCCATGGGTCTATTGCTGCCTCGGGCACCTTATGGCCGTTCTGCTGTGAGTCAAAGATTATCGAATCGGACGAAAAACTGATAGTGAATTGTAACATTCAGGGCCACCTAATGACGATGGACCACACAAATTGCGTCCCGCTTCAATACATCGTCCTCCAGCCGACTTGACTCCATGGGTCTATTGCTGCCTCGGGCACCTTATGGCCGTTCTGCTGTGAGTCTAGATT
This sequence comes from Schistocerca cancellata, assembly GCF_023864275.1. Classification (NCBI taxonomy): domain Eukaryota; kingdom Metazoa; phylum Arthropoda; class Insecta; order Orthoptera; family Acrididae; genus Schistocerca; species Schistocerca cancellata. The sequence continues at coordinate 473,374 of NW_026047101.1, forward strand.
ATCGAATGGGAGGAAAAACTGATAGTGAATTGTAACGTTCAGGGCCACCTAATGACGATGGATCACTCAAATTGCGTCCCGATTCAATACATCGTCCTCCAGCAGACTTGACTCCATGGGTCTATTGCTGCCTCGGGCATATTATGGCCGTTCTCCCGTGAGTCAAAGATTTTCGAATCGGACGAAAAACTGATAGTGAATTGTAGCGTTCAGGGCCACCTAATGACGATGGATTACTCAAATTGCGTCCCGATTCAATATATCGTCCTCCAGCAGACTTGTCTCCATGGGTCTATTGCTGCCTCGGGCACCTTATGGCCGTTCTGCTGTGAGTCAAAGATTTTCGAATCGGACGAAAAACTGATAGTGAATTGTAACGTTCAGGGCCTCCTAATGACGATGGAACACTCAAATTGCGTCCCGATTCAATACCTCGTCCTCCAGCAGACTTGTCTCCATGGGTCTATTGTTGCCTCGGGCACCTTATGGTCGTTCTCCCGTGAGTCTAGATTATCGAATGGGACGAAAAACTGATAGTTAATTGTAACATTCAGGGCCTCCTAATGACGATGGACCACACAAATTGCGTCCCAATTCAATACATCGTCCTCCAGCCGACTTGACTCCATGGGTCTATTGCTGCCTCGGGCACCTTTTGGCCGTTCTGCTGTTAGTCAAAGATTTTCAAATCGGACAAAAAACTGATAGTGAATTGTAACGTTCAGGGCCTCCTAATGACGATGGAACACTCAAATTGCGTCCCAATTCAATACATCGTCCTCCAGCAGAATTGTCTCCATGGGTCTATTGCTGCCTCGGGCACCTTATGGTCGTTCTCCCGTGAGTCTAGATTATCGAATGGGACGAAAAACTGATAGTTAATTGTAACGTTCAGGGCCTCCTAATGACGATGGAACAATCAAATTGCGTCCCGATTCAATACATCGCCCTCCAGCAGACTTGTCTCCATGGGTCTATTGCTGCCTAGGGCACGTTATGGCCGTTCTGCTGTGAGTCAAAGATTTTCGAATCGGACGAAAAACTGATAGTGAATTGTAACGTTCAGGGCCTCCTAATGACGATGGAACACTCAAATTGCGTCCCGATTCAATACCTCGTCCTCCAGCAGACTTGTCTCCATGGGTCTATTGTTGCCTCGGGCACCTTATGGTCGTTCTCCCGTGAGTCTAGATTATCGAATGGGACGAAAAACTGATAGTTAATTGTAACATTCAGGGCCTCCTAATGACGATGGACCACACAAATTGCGTCCCAATTCAATACATCGTCCTCCAGCCTACTTGACTCCATGGGTCTATTGCTGCCTCGGGCACCTTTTGGCCGTTCTGCTGTTAGTCAAAGATTTTCAAATCGGACAAAAAACTGATAGTGAATTGTAACGATCAGGGCCTCCTAATGACGATGGAACACTCAAATTGCGTCCCAATTCAATACATCGTCCTCCAGCAGACTTGTCTCCATGGGGCTATTGCTGCCTCGGGCACCTTATGGTCGTTCTCCCGTGAGTCTAGATTATCGAATGGGACGAAAAACTGATAGTTAATTGTAACGTTCAGGGCCTCCTAATGACGATGGAACAATCAAATTGCGTCCCGATTCAATACATCGCCCTCCAGCAGACTTGTCTCCATGGGTCTATTGCTGCCTAGGGCACGTTATGGCCGTTCTGCTGTGAGTCAAAGATTTTCGAATCTGACGAAAAACTGATAGTCAATTGTAACATTCAGCGCCACCTAATGACGATGGATCACTCAAATTGCGTCCCGATTCAATACATCGTCCTGCAGCCGACTTGTCTCCATTGGTCTATTGCTGCCTCGGACACCTTGTGGCCGTTCTGCTGTGAGTCAAAGATTATCGAATCGGACGAAAAACTGATAGTGAATTGTAACATTCAGGGCCACCTAATGACGATGGACCACACAAATTGCGTCCCGCTTCAATACATCGTCCTCCAGCCGACTTGACTCCATGGGTCTATTGCTGCCTCGGGCACCTTATGGCCGTTCTGCTGTGAGTCTAGATTATCGAATGGGAGGAAAAACTGATAGTGAATTGTAACGTTCAGGGCCACCTAATGACGATGGATCACTCAAATTGCGTCCCGATTCAATACATCGTCCTCCAGCAGACTTGCCTCCATGGGTCTATTGCTGCTTCGGGCACATTATGGCCGTTCTCCCGTGAGTCAAAGATTTTCGAATCTTACGAAAAACTGATAGCGAATTGTAACATTCAGGGCCACCTAATGACGATGGATCACTCAAATTGCGTCCCGATTCAATACATCGTCCTCCAGCCGACTTGTCTCCATGGGTCTTTTGCTGGCTCGGGCACCTTATGGCCGTTCTGCTGTGAGTCAAAGATTTTCGAATCGGACGAAAAACTGATAGTGAATTGTAACATTCAGGGCCACCTAATGACGATGGACCACACAAATTGCGTCCCGATTCAATACATCGTCCTCCAGCCGACTTGACTCCATGGGTCTATTGCTGCCTCGGGCACCTTATGGCCGTTCTGCTGTGAGTCTAGATTATCGAATGGGAGGAAAAACTGATAGTGAATTGTAACGATCAGGGCCACCTAATGACGATGGATCACTCAAATTGCGTCCCGATTCAATACATCGTCCCCCAGCAGACTTGTCTCCATGGGTCTATTGCTGCCTCGGGCCCCTTATGGAAGTTGTGCTGTTAGTCAAAGATTTTCAAATCGGACAAAAAACTGATAGTGAATTGTATCGTTCAGGGCCTCCTAATGACGATGGAACACTCAAATTGCGTCCCGATTCAATACCTCGCCCTCCAGCAGACTTGTCTCCATGGGTCTATTGCTGCCTCGGGCACCTTATGGCCGTTCTGCTGTGAGTCTAGATTATCGAATGGGACGAAAAACTGATAGTGAATTGTAACGTTCAGGGCCACCTAATGACGATGGATCACTCAAATTGCGTCCCGATTCAATATATCGTCCTCCAGCAGACTTGTCTCCATGGGTCTATTGCTGCCTCGGGCACCTTATGGCCGTTCTGCTGTGAGTCAAAGATTTTCGAATCGGACGAAAAACTGATAGTGAATTGTAACGTTCAGGGCCTCCTAATGACGATGGAACACTCAAATTGCGTCCCGATTCAATACCTCGTCCTCCAGCAGACTTGTCTCCATGGGTCTATTGTTGCCTCGGGCACCTTATGGTCGTTCTCCCGTGAGTCTAGATTATCGAATGGGACGAAAAACTGATAGTTAATTGTAACATTCAGGGCCTCCTAATGACGATGGACCACACAAATTGCGTCCCAATTCAATACATCGTCCTCCAGCCGACTTGACTCCATGGGTCTATTGCTGCCTCGGGCACCTTTTGGCCGTTCTGCTGTTAGTCAAAGATTTTCAAATCGGACAAAAAACTGATAGTGAATTGTAACGTTCAGGGCCTCCTAATGACGATGGAACACTCAAATTGCGTCCCAATTCAATACATCGTCCTCCAGCAGAATTGTCTCCATGGGTCTATTGCTGCCTCGGGCACCTTATGGTCGTTCTCCCGTGAGTCTAGATTATCGAATGGGACGAAAAACTGATAGTTAATTGTAACGTTCAGGGCCTCCTAATGACGATGGAACAATCAAATTGCGTCCCGATTCAATACATCGCCCTCCAGCAGACTTGTCTCCATGGGTCTATTGCTGCCTAGGGCACGTTATGGCCGTTCTGCTGTGAGTCAAAGATTTTCGAATCTGACGAAAAACTGATAGTCAATTGTAACATTCAGCGCCACCTAATGACGATGGATCACTCAAATTGCGACCCGATTCAATACATCGTCCTCCAGCCGACTTGTCTCCATTGGTCTATTGCTGCCTCGGACACCTTATGGCCGTTCTGCTGTGAGTCAAAGAATATCGAATCGGACGAAAAACTGATAGTGAATTGTAACATTCAGGGCCACCTAATGACGATGGACCACACAAATTGCGTCCCGCTTCAATACATCGTCCTCCAGCCGACTTGACTCCATGGGTCTATTGCTGCCTCGGGCACCTTATGGCCGTTCTGCTGTGAGTCTAGATTATCGAATGGGAGGAAAAACTGATAGTGAATTGTAACGTTCAGGGCCACCTAATGACGATGGATCACTCAAATTGCGTCCCGATTCAATACATCGTCCTCCAGCAGACTTGCCTCCATGGGTCTATTGCTGCTTCGGGCACATTATGGCCGTTCTCCCGTGAGTCAAAGATTTTCGAATCTTACGAAAAACTGATAGCGAATTGTAACATTCAGGGCCACCTAATGACGATGGATCACTCAAATTGCGTCCCGATTCAATACATCGTCCTCCAGCCGACTTGTCTCCATGGGTCTTTTGCTGGCTCGGGCACCTTATGGCCGTTCTGCTGTGAGTCAAAGATTTTCGAATCGGACGAAAACTTGATAGTGAATTGTAACGTTCAGGGCCTCCTAATGACGATGGAACACTCAAATTGCGTCCCGATTCAATACATGGTCCTCCAGCAGACTTGTCTCCATGGGTCTATTGCTGCCTCGGGCACCTTATGGCCGTTCTGCTGTGAGTCAAAGATTTTCGAATCGGACGAAAAACTGATAGTGAATTGTAACATTCAGGGCCACCTAATGACGATGGACCACACAAATTGCGTCCCGATTCAATACATCGTCCTCCAGCCGACTTGACTCCATGGGTCTATTGCTGCCTCGGGCACCTTATGGGCGTTCTGCTGTGAGTCAAAGATTTTCGGACGAAAAACTGATAGTGAATTGTAACGTTCAGGGCCACCTAATGACGATGGATCACTCAAATTGCGTCCCGATTCAATACATCGTCCTCCAGCAGACTTGTCTCCATGTGTCTATTGCTGCCTCGGGCACCTCATGGTCGTTCTCCCGTGAGTCTGGATTATCGAATGGGACGAAAAACTGATAGTTAATTGTAACATTCAGGGCCTCCTAATGACGATGGAACACTCAAATTGCGTCCCGATTCAATACATCGTCCTCCAGCAGACTTGTCTCCATGGGTCTATTGCTGCCTCGGGCACATTATGGCCGTTCTCCCGTGAGTCAAAGAATTTCGAATCGGACGAAAAACTGATAGTGAATTGTAACGTTCAGGGCCACCTAATGACGATGGATTACTCAAATTGCGTCCCGATTCAATATATCGTCCTCCAGCAGACTTGTCTCCATGGGTCTATTGCTGCCTCGGGCACCTTATGGCCGTTCTGCTGTGAGTCAAAGATTTTCGAATCGGACGAAAAACTGATAGTGAATTGTAACGTTCAGGGCCTCCTAATGACGATGGAACACTCAAATTGCGTCCCGATTCAATTCCTTGTCCTCCAGCAGACTTGTTTCCATGGGTCTATTGCTGCCTCGGGAACCTTATGGCCGTTCTGCTGTGAGTCAAAGGTTTTCGAATCGGTCGAATACCTCATAGTGAATTGTAACGTTCAGGGCCACTTAATGGCGATGGATCACTCAAATTGCATCCCCATTCAATACATCGTCCTCCAGCAGAATTGTCTCCATGGGTCTATTGCTGCCTCGGGAACCTTATGGCCGTTATGCTGTGAGTCAAAGATTTTCGAATCGGACGAAAAACTGATAGTGAATTGTAACGGTCAGGGCCTCCTAATGACGATGGAACACTCAAATTGCGTCCCGATTCAATACATCGTCCTCCAGCAGACTTGTCTCCATGGGTCTATTGCTGCCTCGGTCACCTTATGGCCGTTCTGCTGTTAGTTAAAGATTTTCGAATCGGACGAAAAACTGATAGTGAATTGTAACATTCAGTGCCACCTAATGACGATGGACCACACAAATTGCGTCCCGATCCAATACATCGTCCTCCAGCCGACTTGTCTCCATGGGTCTATCGCTGCCTCGGGCACCTTATGGCCGTTCTGCTGTGAGTCTAGATTATCGAATGGAACGAAAAACTGATAGTTAATTGTAACATTCAGGGCCTCCTAATGACGATGGAACACTCAAATTGCGTCCCGATTCAATACATCGTCCTCCGGCAGACTTGTCTCCATGGGTCTATTGCTGCCTCGGGCACCTTATGGCCGTTCTGCTGTGAATCAAAGATTTACGAATCGGACGAAAAACTGATAGTGAATTGTAACGTTCAGGGCCACCCAATGACGATGGATCACTCAAATTGCGTCCCGATTCAACACATCGTCCTCCAGCAGACATGTCTCCATGGGTCTATTGCTGCCTCGGGCACCTTATGGCCGTTCTCCCGTGAGTCAAAGATTTTCGAATCGGACGAAAAACTGATAGTGAATTGTAACGTTCAGGGCCTCCTAATGACGATGGAACACTCAAATTGCGTCCCGATTCAATACATCGTCCTCCAGCAGACTTGTCTCCATGGGTCTATCGCTGCCTCGGGCACGTTATGGCCGTTCTGCTGTGAGTCCAAGATTTTCGAATCGGACGAAAAACTGATAGTGAATTGAAACGTTCAGGGCCACCTAATGACGATGGATCACTCAAATTGCGTCCCGATTCAATTCATCGTCCTCCAGCAGACTTGTCTCCATGGGTCTATTGCTGCCTCGGGCACCTTATGGCCGTTCTGCTGTGAGTCAAAGATTTTCGAATCGGACGAAAAACTGATAGTGAATTGCAACGTTGAGGGCGTCCTAATGACGATGGAACACTCAAATTGCGTCCCGATTCAATACCTCGTCCTCCAGCAGACTTATCTCCATGGGTCTATTGCTGCCTCGGGCACCTTATGGGCGTTCTGCTGTGAGTCAAAGATTTTCGAATCGGACGAAAAACTGATAGTGAATTGTAACGTTCAGGGCCACCTAATGACGATGGATCACTCAAATTGCGTCCCGATTCAATACATCGTCCTCCAGCAGACTTGTCTCCATGGGTCTATTGCTGCCTCGGGCACCTCATGGTCGTTCTCCCGTGAGTCTGGATTATCGAATGGGACGAAAAACTGATAGTTAATTGTAACATTCAGGGCCTCCTAATGACGATGGAACACTCAAATTGCGTCCCGATTCAATACATCGTCCTCCAGCAGACTTGTCTCCATGGGTCTATTGCTGCCTCGGGCACATTATGGCCGTTCTCCCGTGAGTCAAAGAATTTCGAATCGGACGAAAAACTGATAGTGAATTGTAACGTTCAGGGCCACCTAATGACGATGGATTACTCAAATTGCGTCCCGATTCAATATATCGTCCTCCAGCAGACTTGTCTCCATGGGTCTATTGCTGCCTCGGGCACCTTATGGCCGTTCTGCTGTGAGTCAAAGATTTTCGAATCGGACGAAAAACTGATAGTGAATTGTAACGTTCAGGGCCTCCTAATGACGATGGAACACTCAAATTGCGTCCCGATTCAATTCCTTGTCCTCCAGCAGACTTGTTTCCATGGGTCTATTGCTGCCTCGGGAACCTTATGGCCGTTCGGCTGTGAGTCAAAGGTTTTCGAATCGGTCGAATACCTCATAGTGAATTGTAACGTTCAGGGCCACTTAATGGCGATGGATCACTCAAATTGCATCCCCATTCAATACATCGTCCTCCAGCAGAATTGTCTCCATGGGTCTATTGCTGCCTCGGGAACCTTATGGCCGTTCTGCTGTGAGGCAAAGATTTTCGAATCGGACGAAAAACTGATAGTGAATTGTAACGTTCAGGGCCTCCTAATGACGATGGAACACTCAAATTGCGTCCCGATTCAATACCTCGTCCCCCAGCAGACTTGTCTCCATGGGTGTATTGCTGCCTCGGGCACCTTATGGCCGTTCTGCTGTGAGTCAAAGATTTTCGAATCGGACGAAAATCTGATAGTGAATTGTAAGGTTCAGGGCCACCTAATGACGATGGATCACTCAAATTACGTCCCGATTCGATTCATCGTCCTCCAGCAGACTTGTCTCCATGGGTCTATTGCTGCCTCGGGCACCTTATGGTCATTCTGCTGTGAGTCAAAGATTTTCGAAATGACGAAAAACTGATAGTGAATGGTAATTTTCAGGGCCACCTAATGACGATGGATCAGTCAAATTGCGTCCCGATTTAATACATCGTCCTCCAGCCGACTTGTCTCCATGGGTCTATCGCTGCCTCGGGCACCTTATGGCCGTTCTGCTGTGAGTCAAAGATTTTCGAATCGGACGAAAAACTGATAGTGAATTGTAACGGTCAGGGCCTCCTAATGACGATGGAACACTCAAATTGCGTCCCGATTCAATACATCGTCCTCCAGCAGACTTGTCTCCATGGGTCTATTGCTGTCTCGGTCACCTTATGGCCGTTCTGCTGTTAGTTAAAGATTTTCGAATCGGACGAAAAACTGATAGTGAATTGTAACATTCAGTGCCACCTAATGACGATGGACCACACAAATTGCGTCCCGATCCAATACATCGTCCTCCAGCCGACTTGACTCCATGGGTCTATTGCTGCCTCGGGCACCTTATGGCCGTTCTGCTGTGAGTCTAGATTATCGAATGGAACGAAAAACTGATAGTTAATTGTAACGTTCAGGGCCTCCTAATGACGATGGAACACTCAAATTGCGTAGCGATTCAATACCTCGTCCTCCAGCAGACTTGACTCCATGGGTCTATTGCTGCCTCGGGAACCTTATGGCCGTTATGCTGTGAGTCAAAGATTTTCGAATCGGACGAAAAACTGATAGTGAATTGTAACGTTCAGGGCCTCCTAATGACGATGGAACACTCAAATTGCGTAGCGATTCAATACCTCGTCCTCCAGCAGACTTGACTCCATGGGTCTATTGTTGCTTCGGGCACCTTATGGTCGTTCTCCCGTGAGTCTAGATTATCGAATGGGACAAAAAACTGATAGTGAATTGTAACGTTCAGGGCCTCCTAATGACGATGGAACACTCAAATTGCGTCCCGATTGAATACATCGTCCTCCAGCAGACTTGTCTCCATGTGTCTATTGTTTCCTCGGGCACCTTAATGGGACGAAAAACTGATAGTCAATTGTAACATTCAGGGCCAACTAATGACGATGGATCACTCAAATTGCGTCCCGATTCAATACATCGTCCTCCAGCCGACTTGTCTCCATGGGTCTATTGCTGCCTCGGGCACCTTATGGCCGTTCTGCTGTGAGTCAAAGAATTTCGAATCGGACGAAAAACTGATAGTGAATTGTAACGTTCAGGGCCACCTAATGACGATGGATCACTCAAATTGCGTCCCGATTCAATACATCGTCCTTCAGCCGACTTGTCTCCATGGGTCTTTTGCTGGCTCGGGCACCTTATGGCCGTTCTGCTGTGAGTCACAGATTTTCGAATCGGACGAAAACCTGATAGTGAATTGTAACGTTCAGGGCCTCCTAATGACGATGGACACTCAAATTGCGTCCCGATTCAATACATGGTCCTCCAGCAGACTTGTCTCCATGGGTCTATTGCTGCCTCGGGCACCTTATGGCCGTTCTGCTGTTAGTCAAAGATTTTCAAATCGGACAAAAAACTGATGGTGAATTGTATCGTTCAGGGCCTCCTAATGACGATGGAACACTCAAATTGCGTCCCGATTCAATACCTTGCCCTCCAGCAGACTTGTCTCCATGGGTCTATTGCTGCCTAGGGCACCTTATGGCCGTTCTGCTGTGAGTCAAAGATTTTCGAATCTGACGAAAAACTGATAGTCAATTGTAACATTCAGGGCCACCTAATGACGATGGATCACTCAAATTGCGTCCCGATTCAATACATCGTCCTCCAGCCGACTTGTCTCCATGGGTCTATTGCTGCCTCGGGCACCTTATGGCCGTTCTGCTGTGAGTCAAAGAATTTCGAAACGGACGAAAAACTGATAGTGAATTGTAACGTTCAGGGCCACCAAATGACGTTGGATCACTCAAATTGCGTCCGGATTAAATACATCGTCCTCCAGCAGACTTGTCTCCATGGGTCTATTGCTGCCTCGGGCACCTTATGGCCGTTCTGCTGTGAGTCAAAGATTATCGAATCGGACGAAAAACTGATAGTGAATTGTAACATTCAGGGCCACCTAATGACGATGGACCACACAAATTGCGTCCCGCTTCAATACATCGTCCTCCAGCCGACTTGACTCCATGGGTCTATTGCTGCCTCGGGCACCTTATGGCCGTTCTGCTGTGAGTCTAGATTATCGAATGGGAGGAAAAACTGATAGTGAATTGTAACGTTCAGGGCCACCTAATGACGATGGATCACTCAAATTGCGTCCCGATTCAATACATCGTCCTCCAGCAGACTTGACTCCATGGGTCTATTGCTGCCTCGGGCATATTATGGCCGTTCTCCCGTGAGTCAAAGATTTTCGAATCGGACGAAAAACTGATAGTGAATTGTAGCGTTCAGGGCCACCTAATGACGATGGATTACTCAAATTGCGTCCCGATTCAATATATCGTCCTCCAGCAGACTTGTCTCCATGGGTCTATTGCTGCCTCGGGCACCTTATGGCCGTTCTGCTGTGAGTCAAAGATTTTCGAATCGGACGAAAAACTGATAGTGAATTGTAACGTTCAGGGCCTCCTAATGACGATGGAACACTCAAATTGCGTCCCGATTCAATACCTCGTCCTCCAGCAGACTTGTCTCCATGGGTCTATTGTTGCCTCGGGCACCTTATGGTCGTTCTCCCGTGAGTCTAGATTATCGAATGGGACGAAAAACTGATAGTTAATTGTAACATTCAGGGCCTCCTAATGACGATGGACCACACAAATTGCGTCCCAATTCAATACATCGTCCTCCAGCCGACTTGACTCCATGGGTCTATTGCTGCCTCGGGCACCTTTTGGCCGTTCTGCTGTTAGTCAAAGATTTTCAAATCGGACAAAAAACTGATAGTGAATTGTAACGTTCAGGGCCTCCTAATGACGATGGAACACTCAAATTGCGTCCCAATTCAATACATCGTCCTCCAGCAGAATTGTCTCCATGGGTCTATTGCTGCCTCGGGCACCTTATGGTCGTTCTCCCGTGAGTCTAGATTATCGAATGGGACGAAAAACTGATAGTTAATTGTAACGTTCAGGGCCTCCTAATGACGATGGAACAATCAAATTGCGTCCCGATTCAATACATCGCCCTCCAGCAGACTTGTCTCCATGGGTCTATTGCTGCCTAGGGCACGTTATGGCCGTTCTGCTGTGAGTCAAAGATTTTCGAATCGGACGAAAAACTGATAGTGAATTGTAACGTTCAGGGCCTCCTAATGACGATGGAACACTCAAATTGCGTCCCGATTCAATACCTCGTCCTCCAGCAGACTTGTCTCCATGGGTCTATTGTTGCCTCGGGCACCTTATGGTCGTTCTCCCGTGAGTCTAGATTATCGAATGGGACGAAAAACTGATAGTTAATTGTAACATTCAGGGCCTCCTAATGACGATGGACCACACAAATTGCGTCCCAATTCAATACATCGTCCTCCAGCCTACTTGACTCCATGGGTCTATTGCTGCCTCGGGCACCTTTTGGCCGTTCTGCTGTTAGTCAAAGATTTTCAAATCGGACAAAAAACTGATAGTGAATTGTAACGATCAGGGCCTCCTAATGACGATGGAACACTCAAATTGCGTCCCAATTCAATACATCGTCCTCCAGCAGACTTGTCTCCATGGGGCTATTGCTGCCTCGGGCACCTTATGGTCGTTCTCCCGTGAGTCTAGATTATCGAATGGGACGAAAAACTGATAGTTAATTGTAACGTTCAGGGCCTCCTAATGACGATGGAACAATCAAATTGCGTCCCGATTCAATACATCGCCCTCCAGCAGACTTGTCTCCATGGGTCTATTGCTGCCTAGGGCACGTTATGGCCGTTCTGCTGTGAGTCAAAGATTTTCGAATCTGACGAAAAACTGATAGTCAATTGTAACATTCAGCGCCACCTAATGACGATGGATCACTCAAATTGCGTCCCGATTCAATACATCGTCCTGCAGCCGACTTGTCTCCATTGGTCTATTGCTGCCTCGGACACCTTGTGGCCGTTCTGCTGTGAGTCAAAGATTATCGAATCGGACGAAAAACTGATAGTGAATTGTAACATTCAGGGCCACCTAATGACGATGGACCACACAAATTGCGTCCCGCTTCAATACATCGTCCTCCAGCCGACTTGACTCCATGGGTCTATTGCTGCCTCGGGCACCTTATGGCCGTTCTGCTGTGAGTCTAGATTATCGAATGGGAGGAAAAACTGATAGTGAATTGTAACGTTCAGGGCCACCTAATGACGATGGATCACTCAAATTGCGTCCCGATTCAATACATCGTCCTCCAGCAGACTTGCCTCCATGGGTCTATTGCTGCTTCGGGCACATTATGGCCGTTCTCCCGTGAGTCAAAGATTTTCGAATCTTACGAAAAACTGATAGCGAATTGTAACATTCAGGGCCACCTAATGACGATGGATCACTCAAATTGCGTCCCGATTCAATACATCGTCCTCCAGCCGACTTGTCTCCATGGGTCTTTTGCTGGCTCGGGCACCTTATGGCCGTTCTGCTGTGAGTCAAAGATTTTCGAATCGGACGAAAACTTGATAGTGAATTGTAACGTTCAGGGCCTCCTAATGACGATGGAACACTCAAATTGCGTCCCGATTCAATACATGGTCCTCCAGCAGACTTGTCTCCATGGGTCTATTGCTGCCTCGGGCACCTTATGGCCGTTCTGCTGTGAGTCAAAGATTTTCGAATCGGACGAAAAACTGATAGTGAATTGTAACATTCAGGGCCACCTAATGACGATGGACCACACAAATTGCGTCCCGATTCAATACATCGTCCTCCAGCCGACTTGACTCCATGGGTCTATTGCTGCCTCGGGCACCTTATGGCCGTTCTGCTGTGAGTCTAGATTATCGAATGGGAGGAAAAACTGATAGTGAATTGTAACGATCAGGGCCACCTAATGACGATGGATCACTCAAATTGCGTCCCGATTCAATACATCGTCCCCCAGCAGACTTGTCTCCATGGGTCTATTGCTGCCTCGGGCCCCTTATGGAAGTTGTGCTGTTAGTCAAAGATTTTCAAATCGGACAAAAAACTGATAGTGAATTGTATCGTTCAGGGCCTCCTAATGACGATGGAACACTCAAATTGCGTCCCGATTCAATACCTCGCCCTCCAGCAGACTTGTCTCCATGGGTCTATTGCTGCCTCGGGCACCTTATGGCCGTTCTGCTGTGAGTCTAGATTATCGAATGGGACGAAAAACTGATAGTGAATTGTAACGTTCAGGGCCACCTAATGACGATGGATCACTCAAATTGCGTCCCGATTCAATATATCGTCCTCCAGCAGACTTGTCTCCATGGGTCTATTGCTGCCTCGGGCACGTTATGGCCGTTCTGCTGTGAGTCAAAGATTTTCGAATCGGACGAAAAACTGATAGTGAATTGTAACGTTCAGGGCCTCCTAATGACGATGGAACACTCAAATTGCGTCCCGATTCAATACCTCGTCCTCCAGCAGACTTGTCTCCATGGGTCTATTGTTGCCTCGGGCACCTTATGGTCGTTCTCCCGTGAGTCTAGATTATCGAATGGGACGAAAAACTGATAGTTAATTGTAACATTCAGGGCCTCCTAATGACGATGGACCACACAAATTGCGTCCCAATTCAATACATCGTCCTCCAGCCGACTTGACTCCATGGGTCTATTGCTGCCTCGGGCACCTTTTGGCCGTTCTGCTGTTAGTCAAAGATTTTCAAATCGGACAAAAAACTGATAGTGAATTGTAACGTTCAGGGCCTCCTAATGACGATGGAACACTCAAATTGCGTCCCAATTCAATACATCGTCCTCCAGCAGAATTGTCTCCATGGGTCTATTGCTGCCTCGGGCACTTTATGGTCGTTCTCCCGTGAGTCTAGATTATCGAATGGGACGAAAAACTGATAGTTAATTGTAACGTTCAGGGCCTCCTAATGACGATGGAACAATCAAATTGCGTCCCGATTCAATACATCGCCCTCCAGCAGACTTGTCTCCATGGGTCTATTGCTGCCTAGGGCACGTTATGGCCGTTCTGCTGTGAGTCAAAGATTTTCGAATCTGACGAAAAACTGATAGTCAATTGTAACATTCAGCGCCACCTAATGACGATGGATCACTCAAAGTGCGTCCCGATTCAATACATCGTCCTCCAGCCGACTTGTCTCCATTGGTCTATTGCTGCCTCGGACACCTTATGGCCGTTCTGCTGTGAGTCAAAGATTATCGAATCGGACGAAAAACTGATAGTGAATTGTAACATTCAGGGCCACCTAATGACGATGGACCACACAAATTGCGTCCCGCTTCAATACATCGTCCTCCAGCCGACTTGACTCCATGGGTCTATTGCTGCCTCGGGCACCTTATGGCCGTTCTGCTGTGAGTCTAGATTATCGAATGGGAGGAAAAACTGATAGTGAATTGTAACGTTCAGGGCCACCTAATGACGATGGATCACTCAAATTGCGTCCCGATTCAATACATCGTCCTCCAGCAGACTTGCCTCCATGGGTCTATTGCTGCTTCGGGCACATTATGGCCGTTCTCCCGTGAGTCAAAGATTTTCGAATCTTACGAAAAACTGATAGCGAATTGTAACATTCAGGGCCACCTAATGACGATGGATCACTCAAATTGCGTCCCGATTCAATACATCGTCCTCCAGCCGACTTGTCTCCATGGGTCTTTTGCTGGCTCGGGCACCTTATGGCCGTTCTGCTGTGAGTCAAAGATTTTCGAATCGGACGAAAAACTGATAGTGAATTGTAACATTCAGGGCCACCTAATGACGATGGACCACACAAATTGCGTCCCGATTCAATACATCGTCCTCCAGCCGACTTGACTCCATGGGTCTATTGCTGCCTCGGGCACCTTATGGCCGTTCTGCTGTGAGTCTAGATTATCGAATGGGAGGAAAAACTGATAGTGAATTGTAACGATCAGGGCCACCTAATGACGATGGAACACTCAAATTGCGTCCCGCTTCAATACATCGTCCTCCAGCCGACTTGACTCCATGGGTCTATTGCTGCCTCGGGCACCTTATGGCCGTTCTGCTGTGAGTCTAGATTATCGAATGGGAGGAAAAACTGATAGTGAATTGTAACGTTCAGGGCCACCTAATGACGATGGATCACTCAAATTGCGTCCCGATTCAATACATCGTCCCCCAGCAGACTTGTCTCCATGGGTCTATTGCTGCCTCGGGCCCCTTATGGAAGTTGTGCTGTTAGTCAAAGATTTTCAAATCGGACAAAAAACTGATAGTGAATTGTATCGTTCAGGGCCTCCTAATGACGATGGAACACTCAAATTGCGTCCCGATTCAATACCTCGCCCTCCAGCAGACTTGTCTCCATGGGTCTATTGCTGCCTCGGGCACCTTATGGCCGTTCTGCTGTGAGTCTAGATTATCGAATGGGACGAAAAACTGATAGTGAATTGTAACGTTCAGGGCCACCTAATGACGATGGATCACTCAAATTGCGTCCCGATTCAATATATCGTCCTCCAGCAGACTTGTCTCCATGGGTCTATTGCTGCCTCGGGCACCTTATGGCCGTTCTGCTGTGAGTCAAAGATTTTCGAATCGGACGAAAAACTGATAGTGAATTGTAACGTTCAGGGCCTCCTAATGACGATGGAACACTCAAATTGCGTCCCGATTCAATACCTCGTCCTCCAGCAGACTTGTCTCCATGGGTCTATTGTTGCCTCGGGCACCTTATGGTCGTTCTCCCGTGAGTCTAGATTATCGAATGGGACGAAAAACTGATAGTTAATTGTAACATTCAGGGCCTCCTAATGACGATGGACCACACAAATTGCGTCCCAATTCAATACATCGTCCTCCAGCCGACTTGACTCCATGGGTCTATTGCTGCCTCGGGCACCTTTTGGCCGTTCTGCTGTTAGTCAAAGATTTTCAAATCGGACAAAAAACTGATAGTGAATTGTAACGTTCAGGGCCTCCTAATGACGATGGAACACTCAAATTGCGGCCCAATTCAATACATCGTCCTCCAGCAGAATTGTCTCCATGGGTCTATTGCTGCCTCGGGCACCTTATGGTCGTTCTCCCGTGAGTCTAGATTATCGAATGGGACGAAAAACTGATAGTTAATTGTAACGTTCAGGGCCTCCTAATGACGATGGAACAATCAAATTGCGTCCCGATTCAATACATCGCCCTCCAGCAGACTTGTCTCCATGGGTCTATTGCTGCCTAGGGCACGTTATGGCCGTTCTGCTGTGAGTCAAAGATTTTCGAATCTGACGAAAAACTGATAGTCAATTGTAACATTCAGCGCCACCTAATGACGATGGATCACTCAAATTGCGACCCGATTCAATACATCGTCCTCCAGCCGACTTGTCTCCATTGGTCTATTGCTGCCTCGGACACCTTATGGCCGTTCTGCTGTGAGTCAAAGAATATCGAATCGGACGAAAAACTGATAGTGAATTGTAACATTCAGGGCCACCTAATGACGATGGACCACACAAATTGCGTCCCGCTTCAATACATCGTCCTCCAGCCGACTTGACTCCATGGGTCTATTGCTGCCTCGGGCACCTTATGGCCGTTCTGCTGTGAGTCTAGATTATCGAATGGGAGGAAAAACTGATAGTGAATTGTAACGTTCAGGGCCACCTAATGACGATGGATCACTCTAATTGCGTCCCGATTCAATACATCGTCCTCCAGCAGACTTGCCTCCATGGGTCTATTGCTGCTTCGGGCACATTATGGCCGTTCTCCCGTGAGTCAAAGATTTTCGAATCTTACGAAAAACTGATAGCGAATTGTAACATTCAGGGCCACCTAATGACGATGGATCACTCAAATTGCGTCCCGATTCAATACATCGTCCTCCAGCCGACTTGTCTCCATGGGTCTTTTGCTGGCTCGGGCACCTTATGGCCGTTCTGCTGTGAGTCAAAGATTTTCGAATCGGACGAAAACTTGATAGTGAATTGTAACGTTCAGGGCCTCCTAATGACGATGGAACACTCAAATTGCGTCCCGATTCAATACATGGTCCTCCAGCAGACTTGTCTCCATGGGTCTATTGCTGCCTCGGGCACCTTATGGCCGTTCTGCTGTGAGTCAAAGATTTTCGAATCGGACGAAAAACTGATAGTGAATTGTAACATTCAGGGCCACCTAATGACGATGGACCACACAAATTGCGTCCCGATTCAATACATCGTCCTCCAGCCGACTTGACTCCATGGGTCTATTGCTGCCTCGGGCACCTTATGGGCGTTCTGCTGTGAGTCAAAGATTTTCGGACGAAAAACTGATAGTGAATTGTAACGTTCAGGGCCACCTAATGACGATGGATCACTCAAATTGCGTCCCGATTCAATACATCGTCCTCCAGCAGACTTGTCTCCATGTGTCTATTGCTGCCTCGGGCACCTCATGGTCGTTCTCCCGTGAGTCTGGATTATCGAATGGGACGAAAAACTGATAGTTAATTGTAACATTCAGGGCCTCCTAATGACGATGGAACACTCAAATTGCGTCCCGATTCAATACATCGTCCTCCAGCAGACTTGTCTCCATGGGTCTATTGCTGCCTCGGGCACATTATGGCCGTTCTCCCGTGAGTCAAAGAATTTCGAATCGGACGAAAAACTGATAGTGAATTGTAACGTTCAGGGCCACCTAATGACGATGGATTACTCAAATTGCGTCCCGATTCAATATATCGTCCTCCAGCAGACTTGTCTCCATGGGTCTATTGCTGCCTCGGGCACCTTATGGCCGTTCTGCTGTGAGTCAAAGATTTTCGAATCGGACGAAAAACTGATAGTGAATTGTAACGTTCAGGGCCTCCTAATGACGATGGAACACTCAAATTGCGTCCCGATTCAATTCCTTGTCCTCCAGCAGACTTGTTTCCATGGGTCTATTGCTGCCTCGGGAACCTTATGGCCGTTCTGCTGTGAGTCAAAGGTTTTCGAATCGGTCGAATACCTCATAGTGAATTGTAACGTTCAGGGCCACTTAATGGCGATGGATCACTCAAATTGCATCCCCATTCAATACATCGTCCTCCAGCAGAATTGTCTCCATGGGTCTATTGCTGCCTCGGGAACCTTATGGCCGTTATGCTGTGAGTCAAAGATTTTCGAATCGGACGAAAAACTGATAGTGAATTGTAACGTTCAGGGCCTCCTAATGACGATGGAACACTCAAATTGCGTAGCGATTCAATACCTCGTCCTCCAGCAGACTTGACTCCATGGGTCTATTGTTGCTTCGGGCACCTTATGGTCGTTCTCCCGTGAGTCTAGATTATCGAATGGGACAAAAAACTGATAGTGAATTGTAACGTTCAGGGCCTCCTAATGACGATGGAACACTCAAATTGCGTCCCGATTGAATACATCGTCCTCCAACAGACTTGTCTCCATGTGTCTATTGTTTCCTCGGGCACCTTAATGGGACGAAAAACTGATAGTCAATTGTAACATTCAGGGCCAACTAATGACGATGGATCACTCAAATTGCGTCCCGATTCAATACATCGTCCTCCAGCCGACTTGTCTCCATGGGTCTATTGCTGCCTCGGGCACCTTATGGCCGTTCTGCTGTGAGTCAAAGAATTTCGAATCGGACGAAAAACTGATAGTGAATTGTAACGTTCAGGGCCACCTAATGACGATGGATCACTCAAATTGCGTCCCGATTCAATACATCGTCCTTCAGCCGACTTGTCTCCATGGGTCTTTTGCTGGCTCGGGCACCTTATGGCCGTTCTGCTGTGAGTCACAGATTTTCGAATCGGACGAAAACCTGATAGTGAATTGTAACGTTCAGGGCCTCCTAATGACGATGGACACTCAAATTGCGTCCCGATTCAATACATGGTCCTCCAGCAGACTTGTCTCCATGGGTCTATTGCTGCCTCGGGCACCTTATGGCCGTTCTGCTGTTAGTCAAAGATTTTCAAATCGGACAAAAAACTGATGGTGAATTGTATCGTTCAGGGCCTCCTAATGACGATGGAACACTCAAATTGCGTCCCGATTCAATACCTCGCCCTCCAGCAGACTTGTCTCCATGGGTCTATTGCTGCCTAGGGCACCTTATGGCCGTTCTGCTGTGAGTCAAAGATTTTCGAATCTGACGAAAAACTGATAGTCAATTGTAACATTCAGGGCCACCTAATGACGATGGATCACTCAAATTGCGTCCCGATTCAATACATCGTCCTCCAGCCGACTTGTCTCCATGGGTCTATTGCTGCCTCGGGCACCTTATGGCCGTTCTGCTGTGAGTCAAAGAATTTCGAAACGGACGAAAAACTGATAGTGAATTGTAACGTTCAGGGCCACCAAATGACGTTGGATCACTCAAATTGCGTCCGGATTAAATACATCGTCCTCCAGCAGACTTGTCTCCATGGGTCTATTGCTGCCTCGGGCACCTTATGGCCGTTCTGCTGTGAGTCAAAGATTATCGAATCGGACGAAAAACTGATAGTGAATTGTAACATTCAGGGCCACCTAATGACGATGGACCACACAAATTGCGTCCCGCTTCAATACATCGTCCTCCAGCCGACTTGACTCCATGGGTCTATTGCTGCCTCGGGCACCTTATGGCCGTTCTGCTGTGAGTCTAGATTATCGAATGGGAGGAAAAACTGATAGTGAATTGTAACGTTCAGGGCCACCTAATGACGATGGATCACTCAAATTGCGTCCCGATTCAATACATCGTCCTCCAGCAGACTTGACTCCGTGGGTCTATTGCTGCCTCGGGCACATTATGGCCGTTCTCCCGTGAGTCAAAGATTTTCGAATCGGACGAAAAACTGATAGTGAATTGTAGCGTTCAGGGCCACCTAATGACGATGGATTACTCAAATTGCGTCCCGATTCAATATATCGTCCTCCAGCAGACTTGTCTCCATGGGTCTATTGCTGCCTCGGGCACCCTATGGCCGTTCTGCTGTGAGTCAAAGATTTTCGAATCGGACGAAAAACTGATAGTGAATTGTAACGTTCAGGGCCTCCTAATGACGATGGAACACTCAAATTGCGTCCCGATTCAATACCTCGTCCTCCAGCAGACTTGTCTCCATGGGTCTATTGTTGCCTCGGGCACCTTATGGTCGTTCTCCCGTGAGTCTAGATTATCGAATGGGACGAAAAACTGATAGTTAATTGTAACATTCAGGGCCTCCTAATGACGATGGACCACACAAATTGCGTCCCAATTCAATACATCGTCCTCCAGCCGACTTGACTCCATGGGTCTATTGCTGCCTCGGGCACCTTTTGGCCGTTCTGCTGTTAGTCAAAGATTTTCAAATCGGACAAAAAACTGATAGTGAATTGTAACGTTCAGGGCCTCCTAATGACGATGGAACACTCAAATTGCGTCCCAATTCAATACATCGTCCTCCAGCAGAATTGTCTCCATGGGTCTATTGCTGCCTCGGGCACCTTATGGTCGTTCTCCCGTGAGTCTAGATTATCGAATGGGACGAAAAACTGATAGTTAATTGTAACGTTCAGGGCCTCCTAATGACGATGGAACAATCAAATTGCGTCCCGATTCAATACATCGCCCTCCAGCAGACTTGTCTCCATGGGTCTATTGCTGCCTAGGGCACGTTATGGCCGTTCTGCTGTGAGTCAAAGATTTTCGAATCGGACGAAAAACTGATAGTGAATTGTAACGTTCAGGGCCTCCTAATGACGATGGAACACTCAAATTGCGTCCCGATTCAATACCTCGTCCTCCAGCAGACTTGTCTCCATGGGTCTATTGTTGCCTCGGGCACCTTATGGTCGTTCTCCCGTGAGTCTAGATTATCGAATGGGACGAAAAACTGATAGTTAATTGTAACATTCAGGGCCTCCTAATGACGATGGACCACACAAATTGCGTCCCAATTCAATACATCGTCCTCCAGCCGACTTGACTCCATGGGTCTATTGCTGCCTCGGGCACCTTTTGGCCGTTCTGCTGTTAGTCAAAGATTTTCAAATCGGACAAAAAACTGATAGTGAATTGTAACGATCAGGGCCTCCTAATGACGATGGAACACTCAAATTGCGTCCCAATTCAATACATCGTCCTCCAGCAGACTTGTCTCCATGGGGCTATTGCTGCCTCGGGCACCTTATGGTCGTTCTCCCGTGAGTCTAGATTATCGAATGGGAGGAAAAACTGATAGTGAATTGTAACGTTCAGGGCCACCTAATGACGATGGATCACTCAAATTGCGTCCCGATTCAATACATCGTCCTCCAGCAGACTTGCCTCCATGGGTCTATTGCTGCTTCGGGCACATTATGGCCGTTCTCCCGTGAGTCAAAGATTTTCGAATCTTACGAAAAACTGATAGCGAATTGTAACATTCAGGGCCACCTAATGACGATGGATCACTCAAATTGCGTCCCGATTCAATACATCGTCCTCCAGCCGACTTGTCTCCATGGGTCTTTTGCTGGCTCGGGCACCTTATGGCCGTTCTGCTGTGAGTCAAAGATTTTCGAATCGGACGAAAACTTGATAGTGAATTGTAACGTTCAGGGCCTCCTAATGACGATGGAACACTCAAATTGCGTCCCGATTCAATACATGGTCCTCCAGCAGACTTGTCTCCATGGGTCTATTGCTGCCTCGGGCACCTTATGGCCGTTCTGCTGTGAGTCAAAGATTTTCGAATCGGACGAAAAACTGATAGTGAATTGTAACATTCAGGGCCACCTAATGACGATGGACCACACAAATTGCGTCCCGATTCAATACATCGTCCTCCAGCCGACTTGACTCCATGGGTCTATTGCTGCCTCGGGCACCTTATGGCCGTTCTGCTGTGAGTCTAGATTATCGAATGGGAGGAAAAACTGATAGTGAATTGTAACGATCAGGGCCACCTAATGACGATGGATCACTCAAATTGCGTCCCGATTCAATACATCGTCCCCCAGCAGACTTGTCTCCATGGGTCTATTGCTGCCTCGGGCCCCTTATGGAAGTTGTGCTGTTAGTCAAAGATTTTCAAATCGGACAAAAAACTGATAGTGAATTGTATCGTTCAGGGCCTCCTAATGACGATGGAACACTCAAATTGCGTCCCGATTCAATACCTCGCCCTCCAGCAGACTTGTCTCCATGGGTCTATTGCTGCCTCGGGCACCTTATGGCCGTTCTGCTGTGAGTCTAGATTATCGAATGGGACGAAAAACTGATAGTGAATTGTAACGTTCAGGGCCACCTAATGACGATGGATCACTCAAATTGCGTCCCGATTCAGTATATCGTCCTCCAGCAGACTTGTCTCCATGGGTCTATTGCTGCCTCGGGCACCTTATGGCCGTTCTGCTGTGAGTCAAAGATTTTCGAATCGGACGAAAAACTGATAGTGAATTGTAACGTTCAGGGCCTCCTAATGACGATGGAACACTCAAATTGCGTCCCGATTCAATACCTCGTCCTCCAGCAGACTTGTCTCCATGGGTCTATTGTTGCCTCGGGCACCTTATTGTCGTTCTCCCGTGAGTCTAGATTATCGAATGGGACGAAAAACTGATAGTTAATTGTAACATTCAGGGCCTCCTAATGACGATGGACCACACAAATTGCGTCCCAATTCAATACATCGTCCTCCAGCCGACTTGACTCCATGGGTCTATTGCTGCCTCGGGCACCTTTTGGCCGTTCTGCTGTTAGTCAAAGATTTTCAAATCGGACAAAAAACTGATAGTGAATTGTAACGTTCAGGGCCTCCTAATGACGATGGAACACTCAAATTGCGTCCCAATTCAATACATCGTCCTCCAGCAGAATTGTCTCCATGGGTCTATTGCTGCCTCGGGCACCTTATGGTCGTTCTCCCGTGAGTCTAGATTATCGAATGGGACGAAAAACTGATAGTTAATTGTAACGTTCAGGGCCTCCTAATGACGATGGAACAATCAAATTGCGTCCCGATTCAATACATCGCCCTCCAGCAGACTTGTCTCCATGGGTCTATTGCTGCCTAGGGCACGTTATGGCCGTTCTGCTGTGAGTCAAAGATTTTCGAATCTGACGAAAAACTGATAGTCAATTGTAACATTCAGCGCCACCTAATGACGATGGATCACTCAAAGTGCGTCCCGATTCAATACATCGTCCTCCAGCCGACTTGTCTCCATTGGTCTATTGCTGCCTCGGACACCTTATGGCCGTTCTGCTGTGAGTCAAAGATTATCGAATCGGACGAAAAACTGATAGTGAATTGTAACATTCAGGGCCACCTAATGACGATGGACCACACAAATTGCGTCCCGCTTCAATACATCGTCCTCCAGCCGACTTGACTCCATGGGTCTATTGCTGCCTCGGGCACCTTATGGCCGTTCTGCTGTGAGTCTAGATTATCGAATGGGAGGAAAAACTGATAGTGAATTGTAACGTTCAGGGCCACCTAATGACGATGGATCACTCAAATTGCGTCCCGATTCAATACATCGTCCTCCAGCAGACTTGCCTCCATGGGTCTATTGCTGCTTCGGGCTCATTATGGCCGTTCTCCCGTGAGTCAAAGATTTTCGAATCTTACGAAAAACTGATAGCGAATTGTAACATTCAGGGCCACCTAATGACGATGGATCACTCAAATTGCGTCCCGATTCAATACATCGTCCTCCAGCCGACTTGTCTCCATGGGTCTTTTGCTGGCTCGGGCACCTTATGGCCGTTCTGCTGTGAGTCAAAGATTTTCGAATCGGACGAAAAACTGATAGTGAATTGTAACATTCAGGGCCACCTAATGACGATGGACCACACAAATTGCGTCCCGATTCAATACATCGTCCTCCAGCCGACTTGACTCCATGGGTCTATTGCTGCCTCGGGCACCTTATGGCCGTTCTGCTGTGAGTCTAGATTATCGAATGGGAGGAAAAACTGATAGTGAATTGTAACGATCAGGGCCACCTAATGACGATGGATCACTCAAATTGCGTCCCGATTCAATACATCGTCCCCCAGCAGACTTGTCTCCATGGGTCTATTGCTGCCTCGGGCCCCTTATGGAAGTTGTGCTGTTAGTCAAAGATTTTCAAATCGGACAAAAAACTGATAGTGAATTGTATCGTTCAGGGCCTCCTAATGACGATGGAACACTCAAATTGCGTCCCGATTCAATACCTCGCCCTCCAGCAGACTTGTCTCCATGGGTCTATTGCTGCCTCGGGCACCTTATGGCCGTTCTGCTGTGAGTCTAGATTATCGAATGGGACGAAAAACTGATAGTGAATTGTAACGTTCAGGGCCACCTAATGACGATGGATCACTCAAATTGCGTCCCGATTCAATATATCGTCCTCCAGCAGACTTGTCTCCATGGGTCTATTGCTGCCTCGGGCACCTTATGGCCGTTCTGCTGTGAGTCAAAGATTTTCGAATCGGACGAAAAACTGATAGTGAATTGTAACGTTCAGGGCCTCCTAATGACGATGGAACACTCAAATTGCGTCCCGATTCAATACCTCGTCCTCCAGCAGACTTGTCTCCATGGGTCTATTGTTGCCTCGGGCACCTTATGGTCGTTCTCCCGTGAGTCTAGATTATCGAATGGGACGAAAAACTGATAGTTAATTGTAACATTCAGGGCCTCCTAATGACGATGGACCACACAAATTGCGTCCCAATTCAATACATCGTCCTCCAGCCGACTTGACTCCATGGGTCTATTGCTGCCTCGGGCACCTTTTGGCCGTTCTGCTGTTAGTCAAAGATTTTCAAATCGGACAAAAAACTGATAGTGAATTGTAACGTTCAGGGCCTCCTAATGACGATGGAACACTCAAATTGCGTCCCAATTCAATACATCGTCCTCCAGCAGACTTGTCTCCATGGGTCTATTGCTGCCTAGGGCACGTTATGGCCGCTCTGCTGTGAGTCAAAGATTTTCGAATCTGACGAAAAACTGATAGTCAATTGTAACATTCAGCGCCACCTAATGACGATGGATCACTCAAATTGCGTCCCGATTCAATACATCGTCCTGCAGCCGACTTGTCTCCATTGGTCTATTGCTGCCTCGGACACCTTGTGGCCGTTCTGCTGTGAGTCAAAGATTATCGAATCGGACGAAAAACTGATAGTGAATTGTAACATTCAGGGCCACCTAATGACGATGGACCACACAAATTGCGTCCCGCTTCAATACATCGTCCTCCAGCCGACTTGACTCCATGGGTCTATTGCTGCCTCGGGCACCTTATGGCCGTTCTGCTGTGAGTCTAGATTATCGAATGGGAGGAAAAACTGATAGTGAATTGTAACGTTCAGGGCCACCTAATGACGATGGATCACTCAAATTGCGTCCCGATTCAATACATCGTCCTCCAGCAGACTTGCCTCCATGGGTCTATTGCTGCTTCGGGCACATTATGGCCGTTCTCCCGTGAGTCAAAGATTTTCGAATCTTACGAAAAACTGATAGCGAATTGTAACATTCAGGGCCACCTAATGACGATGGATCACTCAAATTGCGTCCCGATTCAATACATCGTCCTCCAGCCGACTTGTCTCCATGGGTCTTTTGCTGGCTCGGGCACCTTATGGCCGTTCTGCTGTGAGTCAAAGATTTTCGAATCGGACGAAAACTTGATAGTGAATTGTAACGTTCAGGGCCTCCTAATGACGATGGAACACTCAAATTGCGTCCCGATTCAATACATGGTCCTCCAGCAGACTTGTCTCCATGGGTCTATTGCTGCCTCGGGCACCTTATGGCCGTTCTGCTGTGAGTCAAAGATTTTCGAATCGGACGAAAAACTGATAGTGAATTGTAACATTCAGGGCCACCTAATGACGATGGACCACACAAATTGCGTCCCGATTCAATACATCGTCCTCCAGCCGACTTGACTCCATGGGTCTATTGCTGCCTCGGGCACCTTATGGCCGTTCTGCTGTGAGTCTAGATTATCGAATGGGAGGAAAAACTGATAGTGAATTGTAACGATCAGGGCCACCTAATGACGATGGATCACTCAAATTGCGTCCCGATTCAATACATCGTCCCCCAGCAGACTTGTCTCCATGGGTCTATTGCTGCCTCGGGCCCCTTATGGAAGTTGTGCTGTTAGTCAAAGATTTTCAAATCGGACAAAAAACTGATAGTGAATTGTATCGTTCAGGGCCTCCTAATGACGATGGAACACTCAAATTGCGTCCCGATTCAATACCTCGCCCTCCAGCAGACTTGTCTCCATGGGTCTATTGCTGCCTCGGGCACCTTATGGCCGTTCTGCTGTGAGTCTAGATTATCGAATGGGACGAAAAACTGATAGTGAATTGTAACGTTCAGGGCCACCTAATGACGATGGATCACTCAAATTGCGTCCCGATTCAGTATATCGTCCTCCAGCAGACTTGTCTCCATGGGTCTATTGCTGCCTCGGGCACCTTATGGCCGTTCTGCTGTGAGTCAAAGATTTTCGAATCGGACGAAAAACTGATAGTGAATTGTAACGTTCAGGGCCTCCTAATGACGATGGAACACTCAAATTGCGTCCCGATTCAATACCTCGTCCTCCAGCAGACTTGTCTCCATGGGTCTATTGTTGCCTCGGGCACCTTATTGTCGTTCTCCCGTGAGTCTAGATTATCGAATGGGACGAAAAACTGATAGTTAATTGTAACATTCAGGGCCTCCTAATGACGATGGACCACACAAATTGCGTCCCAATTCAATACATCGTCCTCCAGCCGACTTGACTCCATGGGTCTATTGCTGCCTCGGGCACCTTTTGGCCGTTCTGCTGTTAGTCAAAGATTTTCAAATCGGACAAAAAACTGATAGTGAATTGTAACGTTCAGGGCCTCCTAATGACGATGGAACACTCAAATTGCGTCCCAATTCAATACATCGTCCTCCAGCAGAATTGTCTCCATGGGTCTATTGCTGCCTCGGGCACCTTATGGTCGTTCTCCCGTGAGTCTAGATTATCGAATGGGACGAAAAACTGATAGTTAATTGTAACGTTCAGGGCCTCCTAATGACGATGGAACAATCAAATTGCGTCCCGATTCAATACATCGCCCTCCAGCAGACTTGTCTCCATGGGTCTATTGCTGCCTAGGGCACGTTATGGCCGTTCTGCTGTGAGTCAAAGATTTTCGAATCTGACGAAAAACTGATAGTCAATTGTAACATTCAGCGCCACCTAATGACGATGGATCACTCAAAGTGCGTCCCGATTCAATACATCGTCCTCCAGCCGACTTGTCTCCATTGGTCTATTGCTGCCTCGGACACCTTATGGCCGTTCTGCTGTGAGTCAAAGATTATCGAATCGGACGAAAAACTGATAGTGAATTGTAACATTCAGGGCCACCTAATGACGATGGACCACACAAATTGCGTCCCGCTTCAATACATCGTCCTCCAGCCGACTTGACTCCATGGGTCTATTGCTGCCTCGGGCACCTTATGGCCGTTCTGCTGTGAGTCTAGATTATCGAATGGGAGGAAAAACTGATAGTGAATTGTAACGTTCAGGGCCACCTAATGACGATGGATCACTCAAATTGCGTCCCGATTCAATACATCGTCCTCCAGCAGACTTGCCTCCATGGGTCTATTGCTGCTTCGGGCTCATTATGGCCGTTCTCCCGTGAGTCAAAGATTTTCGAATCTTACGAAAAACTGATAGCGAATTGTAACATTCAGGGCCACCTAATGACGATGGATCACTCAAATTGCGTCCCGATTCAATACATCGTCCTCCAGCCGACTTGTCTCCATGGGTCTTTTGCTGGCTCGGGCACCTTATGGCCGTTCTGCTGTGAGTCAAAGATTTTCGAATCGGACGAAAAACTGATAGTGAATTGTAACATTCAGGGCCACCTAATGACGATGGACCACACAAATTGCGTCCCGATTCAATACATCGTCCTCCAGCCGACTTGACTCCATGGGTCTATTGCTGCCTCGGGCACCTTATGGCCGTTCTGCTGTGAGTCTAGATTATCGAATGGGAGGAAAAACTGATAGTGAATTGTAACGATCAGGGCCACCTAATGACGATGGATCACTCAAATTGCGTCCCGATTCAATACATCGTCCCCCAGCAGACTTGTCTCCATGGGTCTATTGCTGCCTCGGGCCCCTTATGGAAGTTGTGCTGTTAGTCAAAGATTTTCAAATCGGACAAAAAACTGATAGTGAATTGTATCGTTCAGGGCCTCCTAATGACGATGGAACACTCAAATTGCGTCCCGATTCAATACCTCGCCCTCCAGCAGACTTGTCTCCATGGGTCTATTGCTGCCTCGGGCACCTTATGGCCGTTCTGCTGTGAGTCTAGATTATCGAATGGGACGAAAAACTGATAGTGAATTGTAACGTTCAGGGCCACCTAATGACGATGGATCACTCAAATTGCGTCCCGATTCAATATATCGTCCTCCAGCAGACTTGTCTCCATGGGTCTATTGCTGCCTCGGGCACCTTATGGCCGTTCTGCTGTGAGTCAAAGATTTTCGAATCGGACGAAAAACTGATAGTGAATTGTAACGTTCAGGGCCTCCTAATGACGATGGAACACTCAAATTGCGTCCCGATTCAATACCTCGTCCTCCAGCAGACTTGTCTCCATGGGTCTATTGTTGCCTCGGGCACCTTATGGTCGTTCTCCCGTGAGTCTAGATTATCGAATGGGACGAAAAACTGATAGTTAATTGTAACATTCAGGGCCTCCTAATGACGATGGACCACACAAATTGCGTCCCAATTCAATACATCGTCCTCCAGCCGACTTGACTCCATGGGTCTATTGCTGCCTCGGGCACCTTTTGGCCGTTCTGCTGTTAGTCAAAGATTTTCAAATCGGACAAAAAACTGATAGTGAATTGTAACGTTCAGGGCCTCCTAATGACGATGGAACACTCAAATTGCGTCCCAATTCAATACATCGTCCTCCAGCAGAATTGTCTCCATGGGTCTATTGCTGCCTCGGGCACCTTATGGTCGTTCTCCCGTGAGTCTAGATTATCGAATGGGACGAAAAACTGATAGTTAATTGTAACGTTCAGGGCCTCCTAATGACGATGGAACAATCAAATTGCGTCCCGATTCAATACATCGCCCTCCAGCAGACTTGTCTCCATGGGTCTATTGCTGCCTAGGGCACGTTATGGCCGTTCTGCTGTGAGTCAAAGATTTTCGAATCTGACGAAAAACTGATAGTCAATTGTAACATTCAGCGCCACCTAATGACGATGGATCACTCAAATTGCGACCCGATTCAATACATCGTCCTCCAGCCGACTTGTCTCCATTGGTCTATTGCTGCCTCGGACACCTTATGGCCGTTTTGCTGTGAGTCAAAGAATATCGAATCGGACGAAAAACTGATAGTGAATTGTAACATTCAGGGCCACCTAATGACGATGGACCACACAAATTGCGTCCCGCTTCAATACATCGTCCTCCAGCCGACTTGACTCCATGGGTCTATTGCTGCCTCGGGCACCTTATGGCCGTTCTGCTGTGAGTCTAGATTATCGAATGGGAGGAAAAACTGATAGTGAATTGTAACGTTCAGGGCCACCTAATGACGATGGATCACTCAAATTGCGTCCCGATTCAATACATCGTCCTCCAGCAGACTTGCCTCCATGGGTCTATTGCTGCTTCGGGCACATTATGGCCGTTCTCCCGTGAGTCAAAGATTTTCGAACCTTACGAAAAACTGATAGCGAATTGTAACATTCAGGGCCACCTAATGACGATGGATCACTCAAATTGCGTCCCGATTCAATACATCGTCCTCCAGCCGACTTGTCTCCATGGGTCTTTTGCTGGCTCGGGCACCTTATGGCCGTTCTGCTGTGAGTCAAAGATTTTCGAATCGGACGAAAACTTGATAGTGAATTGTAACGTTCAGGGCCTCCTAATGACGATGGAACACTCAAATTGCGTCCCGATTCAATACATGGTCCTCCAGCAGACTTGTCTCCATGGGTCTATTGCTGCCTCGGGCACCTTATGGCCGTTCTGCTGTGAGTCAAAGATTTTCGAATCGGACGAAAAACTGATAGTGAATTGTAACATTCAGGGCCACCTAATGACGATGGACCACACAAATTGCGTCCCGATTCAATACATCGTCCTCCAGCCGACTTGACTCCATGGGTCTATTGCTGCCTCGGGCACCTTATGGCCGTTCTGCTGTGAGTCTAGATTATCGAATGGGAGGAAAAACTGATAGTGAATTGTAACGATCAGGGCCACCTAATGACGATGGATCACTCAAATTGCGTCCCGATTCAATACATCGTCCCCCAGCAGACTTGTCTCCATGGGTCTATTGCTGCCTCGGGCCCCTTATGGAAGTTGTGCTGTTAGTCAAAGATTTTCAAATCGGACAAAAAACTGATAGTGAATTGTATCGTTCAGGGCCTCCTAATGACGATGGAACACTCAAATTGCGTCCCGATTCAATACCTCGCCCTCCAGCAGACTTGTCTCCATGGGTCTATTGCTGCCTCGGGCACCTTATGGCCGTTCTGCTGTGAGTCTAGATTATCGAATGGGACGAAAAACTGATAGTGAATTGTAACGTTCAGGGCCACCTAATGACGATGGATCACTCAAATTGCGTCCCGATTCAATATATCGTCCTCCAGCAGACTTGTCTCCATGGGTCTATTGCTGCCTCGGGCACCTTATGGCCGTTCTGCTGTGAGTCAAAGATTTTCGAATCGGACGAAAAACTGATAGTGAATTGTAACGTTCAGGGCCTCCTAATGACGATGGAACACTCAAATTGCGTCCCGATTCAATACCTCGTCCTCCAGCAGACTTGACTCCATGGGTCTATTGTTGCCTCGGGCACCTTATGGTCGTTCTCCCGTGAGTCTAGATTATCGAATGGGACGAAAAACTGATAGTTAATTGTAACATTCAGGGCCTCCTAATGACGATGGACCACACAAATTGCGTCCCGATTCAATACATCGTCCTCCAGCCGACTTGTCTCCATGGGTCTATTGCTGGCTCGGGCGCCTTATGGCCGTTCTGCTGTGAGTCAAAGATTTTCGAATCGGACGAAAACCTGATAGTGAATTGTAACGTTCAGGGCCTCCTAATGACGATGGATACACTCAAATGCGTCCCGATTCAATACATGGTCCTCCAGCAGACTTGTCTCCATGGGTCTATTGCTGCCTCGGGCACCTTATGGCCGTTCTGCTGTTAGTCAAAGATTTTCAAATCGGACAAAAAACTGATAGTGAATTGTAACGTTCAGGGCCTCCTAATGACGATGGAACACTCAAATTGCGTCCCGATTCAATACATCGTCCTCCAGCAGACTTGTCTCCATGGGTCTATTGCTGCCTCGGGCACCTTATGGTCGTTCTCCCGTGAGTCTACATTATCGAATGGGACGAAAAACTGATAGTTAATTGTAACGTTCAGGGCCTCCTAATGACGATGGAACACTCAAATTGCGTCCCGATTCAATACATGGTCCTCCAGCAGAGTTGTCTCGATGGGTCTATTGCTGCCTCGGGCACCTTATGGCTGTTCTGCTGTGAGTCAAAGATTTTCGAATCGGACGAAAAACTGATAGCGAATTGTAACATTCAGGGCCACCTAATGACGATGGATCACTCAAATTGCGTCCCGATTCAATACATCGTCCTCCAGCCGACTTGTCTCCATGGGTCTTTTGCTGGCTCGGGCACCTTATGGCCGTTCTGCTGTGAGTCAAAGATTTTCGAATCGGACGAAAACTTGATAGTGAATTGTAACGTTCAGGGCCTCCTAATGACGATGGAACACTCAAATTGCGTCCCGATTCAATACATGGTCCTCCAGCAGACTTGTCTCCATGGGTCTATTGCTGCCTCGGGCACCTTATGGCCGTTCTGCTGTGAGTCAAAGATTTTCGAATCGGACGAAAAACTGATAGTGAATTGTAACATTCAGGGGAACCTAATGACGATGGACCACACAAATTGCGTCCCGATTCAATACATCGTCCTCCAGCCGACTTGACTCCATGGGTCTATTGCTGCCTCGGGCACCTTATGGCCGTTCTGCTGTGAGTCTAGATTATCGAATGGGAGGAAAAACTGATAGTGAATTGTAACGATCAGGGCCACCTAATGACGATGGATCACTCAAATTGCGTCCCGATTCAATACATCGTCCCCCAGCAGACTTGTCTCCATGGGTCTATTGCTGCCTCGGGCCCCTTATGGAAGTTCTGCTGTTAGTCAAAGATTTTCAAATCGGACAAAAAACTGATAGTGAATTATATCGTTCAGGGCCTCCTAATGACGATGGAACACTCAAATTGCGTCCCGATTCAATACCTCGCCCTCCAGCAGACTTGTCTCCATGGGTCTATTGCTGCCTCGGGCACCTTATGGCCGTTCTGCTGTGAGTCTAGATTATCGAATGGGACGAAAAACTGATAGTGAATTGTAACGTTCAGGGCCACCTAATGACGATGGATCACTCAAATTGCGTCCCGATTCAATATATCGTCCTCCAGCAGACTTGTCTCCATGGGTCTATTGCTGCCTCGGGCACCTTATGGCCGTTCTGCTGTGAGTCAAAGATTTTCGAATCGGACGAAAAACTGATAGTGAATTGTAACGTTCAGGGCCTCCTAATGACGATGGAACACTCAAATTGCGTCCCGATTCAATACCTCGTCCTCCAGCAGACTTGACTCCATGAGTCTATTGTTGCCTCGGGCACCTTATGGTCGTTCTCCCGTGAGTCTAGATTATCGAATGGGACGAAAAACTGATAGTTAATTGTAACATTCAGGGCCTCCTAATGACGATGGACCACACAAATTGCGTCCCGATTCAATACATCGTCCTCCAGCCGACTTGTCTCCATGGGACTATTGCTGGCTCGGGCGCCTTATGGCCGTTCTGCTGTGAGTCAAAGATTTTCGAATCGGACGAAAACCTGATAGTGAATTGTAACGTTCAGGGCCTCCTAATGACGATGGATACACTCAAATGCGTCCCGATTCAATACATGGTCCTCCAGCAGACTTGTCTCCATGGGTCTATTGCTGCCTCGGGCACCTTATGGCCGTTCTGCTGTTAGTCAAAGATTTTCAAATCGGACAAAAAACTGATAGTGAATTGTAACGTTCAGGGCCTCCTAATGACGATGGAACACTCAAATTGCGTCCCGATTCAATACATCGTCCTCCAGCAGACTTGTCTCCATGGGTCTATTGCTGCCTCGGGCACCTTATGGTCGTTCTCCCGTGAGTCTACATTATCGAATGGGACGAAAAACTGATAGTTAATTGTAACGTTCAGGGCCTCCTAATGACGATGGAACAATCAAATTGCGTCCCGATTCAATACATCGCCCTCCAGCAGACTTGTCTCCATGGGTCTATTGCTGCCTAGGGCACCTTATGGCCGTTCTGCTGTGAGTCAAAGATTTTCGAATCTGACGAAAAACTGATAGTCAATTGTAACATTCAGGGCCACCTAATGACGATGGATCACTCAAATTGCGTCCCGATTCATTACATCGTCCTCCAGCCGACTTGTCTCCATGGGTCTATTGCTGCCTCGGGCACCTTATGGCCGTTCTGCTGTGAGTCAAAGAATTTCGAATCGGACGAAAAACTGATAGTGAATTGTAATGTTCAGGGCCTCCTAATGACGATGGAACACTCAAATTGCGTCCCGATTCAATACATCGTCCTCCAGCAGAGTTGTCTCGATGGGTCTATTGCTGCCTCGGGCACCTTATGGCTGTTCTGCTGTGAGTCAAAGATTTTCGAATCGGACGAAAAACTGATAGCGAATTGTAACATTCAGGGCCACCTAATGACGATGGATCACTCAAATTGCGTCCCGATTCAATACATCGTCCTCCAGCCGACTTGTCTCCATGGGTCTTTTGCTGGCTCGGGCACCTTATGGCCGTTCTGCTGTGAGTCAAAGATTTTCGAATCGGACGAAAACTTGATAGTGAATTGTAACGTTCAGGGCCTCCTAATGACGATGGAACACTCAAATTGCGTCCCGATTCAATACATGGTCCTCCAGCAGACTTGTCTCCATGGGTCTATTGCTGCCTCTGGCACCTTATGGCCGTTCTGCTGTGAGTCAAAGATTTTCGAATCGGACGAAAAACTGATAGTGAGTTGTAACATTCAGGGCCACCTAATGACGATGGACCACACAAATTGCGTCCCGATTTAATACATCGTCCTCCAGCCGACTTGACTCCATGGGTCTATTGCTGCCTCGGGCACCTTATGGCCGTTCTGCTGTGAGTCTAGATTATCGAATGGGAGGAAAAACTGATAGTGAATTGTAACGATCAGGGCCACCTAATGACGATGGATCACTCAAATTGCGTCCCGATTCAATACATCGTCCCCCAGCAGACTTGTCTCCATGGGTCTATTGCTGCCTTGGGCCCCTTATGGAAGTTCTGCTGTTAGTCAAAGATTTTCAAATCGGACGAAAAACTGATAGTGAATTGTAACATTCAGGGCCACCTAATGACGATGGACCACACAAATTGCGTCCCGATTCAATACATCGTCCTCCAGCCGACTTGACTCCATGGGTCTATTGCTGCCTCGGGCACATTATGGCCGTTCTGCTGTGAGTCAAAGATTTTCGAATCGGACGAAAAACTGATAGTGAATTGTAACTTTCAGGGCCACCTAATGACGATGGATCACTCAAATTGCGTCCCTATTCAATACATCGTCCTCCAGGCGACTTGTCTCCATGGGTCTATTGCTGCCTCGGGCACCTTATGGCCGTTCTGTTGTGAGTCAAAGATTTTCGAGTCGGACGAAAAACTGATTGTGAATTGTAATGTTCAGGGCCTTCTAATGACGATGGAACACTCAAATTGCGTCCGAGATTCAATACATCGTCCTCCAGCAGACTTGTCTCGATGGGTCTATTGCTGCCTCGGGCACCTTATGGCCGTTCTGCTGTGAGTCAAAGATTTTCGAATCGGACGAAAAACTGATAGCGAATTGTAACATTCAGGGCCACCTAATGACGATGGATCACTCAAATTGCGTCCCGATTCAATACATCGTACTCCAGCCGACTTGTCTCCATGGGTCTATTGCTGGCTCGGGCACCTTATGGCCGTTCTGCTGTGAGTCAAAGATTTTCGAATCGGACGAAAACCTGATAGTGAATTGTAACGTTCAGAGCCTCCTAATGACGATGGAACACTCAAATTGCGTCCCGATTTAATACATGGTCCTCCAGCGGACTTGTCTCCATGGGTCTATTGCTGCCTCGGGCACCTTATGGCCGTTCTGCTGTGAGTCTAGATTATCGAATGGGACGAAAAACTGATAGTGAATTGTAACGTTCAGGGCCACCTAATGACGATGGATCACTCAAATTGCGTCCCGATTCAATACATCGTCCTCCAGCAGACTTGTCTCCATGGGTCTATTGCTGCCTCGGGCGCATTATGGCCGTTCTCCCGTGAGTCAAAGATTTTCGAATCGGACGAAAAACTGATAGTGAATTGTAACGTTCAGGGCCACCTAATGACGATGGATTACTCAAATTGCGTCCCGATTCTATACATCGTCCTCCAGCCGACTTGACTCCATGGGTCTATTGCTGCCTCGGGCACATTATGGCCGTTCTGCTGTGAGTCAAAGATTTTCGAATCGGACGAAAAACTGATAGTGAATTGTAACTTTCAGGGCCACCTAATGACGATGGATCACTCAAATTGCGTCCCTATTCAATACATCGTCCTCCAGGCGACTTGTCTTCATGGGTCTATTGCTGCCTCGGGCACCTTATGGCCGTTCTGTTGTGAGTCAAAGATTTTCGAGTCGGACGAAAAACTGATTGTGAATTGTAATGTTCAGGGCCTTCTAATGACGATGGAACACTCAAATTGCGTCCCGATTCAATACATCGTCCTCCAGCAGACTTGTCTCGATGGGTCTATTGCTGCCTCGGGCACCTTATGGCCGTTCTGCTGTGAGTCAAAGATTTTCGAATCGGACGAAAAACTGATAGCGAATTGTAACATTCAGGGCCACCTAATGACGATGGATCACTCAAATTGCGTCCCGATTCAATACATCGTACTCCAGCCGACTTGTCTCCATGGGTCTATTGCTGGCTCGGGCACCTTATGGCCGTTCTGCTGTGAGTCAAAGATTTTCGAATCGGACGAAAACCTGATAGTGAATTGTAACGTTCAGGGCCTCCTAATGACGATGGAACACTCAAATTGCGTCCCGATTTAATACATGGTCCTCCAGCGGACTTGTCTCCATGGGTCTATTGCTGCCTCGGGCACCTTATGGCCGTTCTGCTGTTAGTCAAAGATTTTCAAATCGGACAAAAAACTGATAGTGAATTGTATCGTTCAGGGCCCCCTAATGACGATGGAACACTCAAATTGCGTCCCGATTCAATACCTCGAACTCCAGGAGACTTGTCTCCATGGGTCTATTGCTGCCTAGGGCACCTTATGACCGTTCTGCTGTGAGTCAAAGATTTTCGAATCTGACGAAAAACTGATAGTCAATTGTAACATTCAGGGCCACCTAATGACGATGGATCACTCAAATTGCGTCCCGATTCAATACATCGTCCTCCAGCAGACTTGTCTCCATGGGTCTATTGCTGCCTCGGGCGCATTATGGCCGTTCTCCCGTGAGTCAAAGATTTTCGAATCGGACGAAAAACTGATAGTGAATTGTAACGTTCAGGGCCACCTAATGACGATGGATTACTCAAATTGCGTCCCGATTCAATATATCGTCCTCCAACAGACTTGTCTCCATGGGTCTATTGCTGCCTCGGGCACCTTATGGCCGTTCTGCTGTGAGTCAAAGATTTTCGAATCGGACGAAAAACTGATAGTGAATTGTAACGTACAGGGCCTCCTAATGACGATGGAACACTCAAATTGCGTCCCGATTCAATACATCGCCCTCCAGCAGACTTGTCTCCATGGGTCTATTGCTGCCTCGGGCACCTTATGGCCGTTCTGCTGTGAGTCAAAGATTTTCGAATCGGACGAAAAACTGATAGTGAATTGTAACGTTCAGGACGTCCGCCCCAGTAGCTGAGTGGTCAGCGTGACGGATTGACGTCCTCCGGGCCCGGGTTCGATTCCCGGCTGGGTCGGAGATTTTCTCCGCTCAGGGACTGGGTGTTGTGTTGTGTTCATCATCATTTCATCCCCATCCGGCGTGCAGGTCGCCCAAGGCGGCCGGACCTGCCCCGCGAGGGGCCTCCCGGCCAATGACGCCAAACGCTCATCATCATCATCAACGTTCAGGGCCATTTAATGACGATGGATCACTCAAATTGCATCCCCATTCATTACATCGTCCTCCAGCAGACTTGTCTCCATGGGTCTATTGCTGCCTCGGGAACCTTATGGCCGTTATGCAGTGAGTCAAAGATTTTCGAATCGGACGAAAAACTGATAGTAAATTGTAACGTTCAGGGCCTCCTAATGACGATGGAACACTGAAATTGCGTCCCGATTCAATACATCGTCCTCCAGCCGACTTGTCTCCATGGGTCTATTGCTGCCTCGGGCACCTTATGGCCGTTCTGCTGTGAGTCAAAGAATTTCGAATCGGACGAAAAACTGATAGTGAATTGTAACGTTCAGGGCCACCTAATGACGTTGGATCACTCAAATTGCGTCCGGATTCAATACATCGTCCTCCAGCAGACTTGTCTCAATGGGTCTATTGCTGCCTCGGGCACATTATGGTCGTTCTGCTGTGAGTCAAAGATTTTCGAATCGGACGAAAAACTGATAGTGAATTGTAACTTTCAGGGCCACCTAATGACGATGGATCACTCAAATTGCGTCCCTATTCAATACATCGTCCTCCAGGCGACTTGTCTCCATGGGTCTATTGCTGCCTCGGGCACCTTATGGCCGTTCTGTTGTGAGTCAAAGATTTTCGAGTCGGACGAAAAACTGATAGTGAATTGTAATGTTCAGGGCCTCCTAATGACGATGGAACACTCAAATTGCGTCCCGATTCAATACATCGTCCTCCAGCAGAGTTGTCTCGATGGGTCTATTGCTGCCTCGGGCACCTTATGGCCGTTCTGCTGTGAGTCAAAGATTTTCGAATCGGCGAAAAACTGATAGCGAATTGTAACATTCAGGGCCACCTAATGACGATGGATCACTCAAATTGCGTCCCGATTCAATACATCGTCCTCCAGCCGACTTGTCTCCATGGGTCTTTTGCTGGCTCGGGCACCTTATGGCCGTTCTGCTGTGAGTCAAAGAATTTCGAATCGGACGAAAAACTGATAGTGAATTGTAACGTTCAGGGCCACCAAATAACGTTGGATCACTCAAATTGCGTCCGGATTCAATACATCGTCCTCCAGCAGACTTGTCTCCATGGGTCTATTGCTGCCTCGGGCACCTTATGGCCGTTCTGCTGTGAGTCAAAGATTTTCGAATCGGACGAAAAACTGATAGTGAATTGTAACGTTCAGGGCCTCCTAATTACGATGGAACACTCAAATTGCGTCACGATTCAATTCCTTGTCCTCCAGCAGACTTGTCTCCATGGGTCTATTGCTGCCTCGGGAACCTTATGGCCGTTCTGCTGTGAGTCAAAGATTTTCGAATCTGACGAAAAACTGATAGTCAATTGTAACATTCAGGGCCACCTAATGACGATGGATCACTCAAATTGCGTCCCTATTCAATACATCGTCCTCCAGGCGACTTGTCTTCATGGGTCTATTGCTGCCTCGGGCACCTTATGGCCGTTCTGTTGTGAGTCAAAGATTTTCGAGTCGGACGAAAAACTGATTGTGAATTGTAATGTTCAGGGCCTTCTAATGACGATGGAACACTCAAATTGCGTCCCGATTCAATACATCGTCCTCCAGCAGACTTGTCTCGATGGGTCTATTGCTGCCTCGGGCACCTTATGGCCGTTCTGCTGTGAGTCAAAGATTTTCGAATCGGACGAAAAACTGATAGCGAATTGTAACATTCAGGGCCACCTAATGACGATGGATCACTCAAATTGCGTCCCGATTCAATACATCGTACTCCAGCCGACTTGTCTCCATGGGTCTATTGCTGGCTCGGGCACCTTATGGCCGTTCTGCTGTGAGTCAAAGATTTTCGAATCGGACGAAAACCTGATAGTGAATTGTAACGTTCAGGGCCTCCTAATGACGATGGAACACTCAAATTGCGTCCCGATTTAATACATGGTCCTCCAGCGGACTTGTCTCCATGGGTCTATTGCTGCCTCGGGCACCTTATGGCCGTTCTGCTGTTAGTCAAAGATTTTCAAATCGGACAAAAAACTGATAGTGAATTGTATCGTTCAGGGCCCCCTAATGACGATGGAACACTCAAATTGCGTCCCGATTCAATACCTCGCCCTCCAGGAGACTTGTCTCCATGGGTCTATTGCTGCCTAGGGCACCTTATGACCGTTCTGCTGTGAGTCAAAGATTTTCGAATCTGACGAAAAACTGATAGTCAATTGTAACATTCAGGGCCACCTAATGACGATGGATCACTCAAATTGCGTCCCGATTCAATACACCGTCCTCCAGCCGACTTGTCTCCATGGGTCTATTGCTGCCTCGGGCACCTTTTGGCCGTTCTGTTGCGAGTCAAAGAATTTCGAATCGGACGAAAAACTGATAGGGAATTGTAACGATCAGGGCCACCAAATGACGTTGGATCACTCAAATTGCGTCCGGATTCAATCCATCGTCCTCCAGCAGACTTGTCTCCATGGGTCTATTGCTGCCTCGGGCACCTTATGGCCGTTCTGCTGTGAGTCTAGATTATCGAATGGGACGAAAAACTGATAGTGAATTGTAACGTTCAGGGCCACCTAATGACGATGGATCACTCAAATTGCGTCCCGATTCAATACATCGTCCTCCAGCAGACTTGTC
The DNA here is from genome assembly GCF_023864275.1 of Schistocerca cancellata. Lineage (NCBI taxonomy): Eukaryota > Metazoa > Arthropoda > Insecta > Orthoptera > Acrididae > Schistocerca > Schistocerca cancellata. The sequence goes on from NW_026047101.1 coordinate 513,416, forward strand.
TCCATGGGTCTATTGCTGCCTCGGGCGCATTATGGCCGTTCTCCCGTGAGTCAAAGATTTTCGAATCGGACGAAAAACTGATAGTGAATTGTAACGTTCAGGGCCACCTAATGACGATGGATTACTCAAATTGCGTCCCGATTCAATATATCTTCCTCCAACAGACTTGTCTCCATGGGTCTATTGCTGCCTCGGGCACCTTATGGCCGTTCTGCTGTGAGTCAAAGATTTTCGAATCGGACGAAAAACTGATAGTGAATTGTAACGTTCAGGGCCTCCTAATGACGATGGAACACTCAAATTGCGTCCCGATTCAATACATCGCCCTCCAGCAGACTTGTCTCCATGGGTCTATTGCTGCCTCGGGCACCTTATGGCCGTTCTGCTGTGAGTCAAAGATTTTCGAATCGGACGAAAAACTGATAGTGAATTGTAAGATTCAGGGCCACCTAATGACGATGGACCACACAAATTGCGTCCCGATTCAATACATCGTCCTCCAGCCGACTTGACTCCATGGGTCTATTGCTGCCTCGGGCACCTTATGGCCGTTCTGTTGTGAGTCTAGATTATCGAATGGGAGGAAAAACTGATAGTGAATTGTATCGATCAGGGCCACCTAATGACGATGGATCACTCAAATTGCGTCCCGATTCAATACATCGTCCCCCAGCAGACTTGTCTCCATGGGTCTATTGCTGCCTCGGGCACATTATGGCCGTTCTGCTGTGAGTCAAAGATTTTCGAATCGGACGAAAAACTGATAGTGAATTGTAACTTTCAGGGCCACCTAATGACGATGGATCACTCAAATTGCGTCCCTATTCAATACATCGTCCTCCAGGCGACTTGTCTCCATGGGTCTATTGCTGCCTCGGGCACCTTATGGCCGTTCTGTTGTGAGTCAAAGATTTTCGAATCGGACGAAAACCTGATAGTGAATTGTAACGTTCAGGACGTCCGCCCCAGTAGCTGAGTGGTCAGCGTGACGGATTGACGTCCTCCGGGCCCGGGTTCGATTCCCGGCTGGGTCGGAGATTTTCTCCGCTCAGGGACTGGGTGTTGTGTTGTGTTCATCATCATTTCATCCCCATCCGGCGTGCTGGTCGCCCAAGGCGGCCGGACCTGCCCCGCGAGGGGCCTCCCGGCCAATGACGCCAAACGCTCATCATCATCATCAACGTTCAGGGCCATTTAATGACGATGGATCACTCAAATTGCATCCCCATTCAATACATCGTCCTCCAGCAGACTAGTCTCCATGGGTCTATTGCTGCCTCGGGAACCTTATGGCCGTTATGCAGTGAGTCAAAGATTTTCGAATCGGACGAAAAACTGATAGTAAATTGTAACGTTCAGGGCATCCTAATGACGATGGAACACTGAAATTGCGTCCCGATTCAATACATCGTCCTCCAGCAGACTTGTCTCAATGGGTCTATTGCTGCCTCGGGCACATTATGGTCGTTCTGCTGTGAGTCAAAGATTTTCGAATCGGACGAAAAACTGATAGTGAATTGTAACTTTCAGGGCCACCTAATGACGATGGATCACTCAAATTGCGTCCCTATTCAATACATCGTCCTCCAGCAGACTTGTCTCAATGGGTCTATTGCTGCCTCGGGCACATTATGGTCGTTCTGCTGTGAGTCAAAGATTTTCGAATCGGACGAAAAACTGATAGTGAATTGTAACTTTCAGGGCCACCTAATGACGATGGATCACTCAAATTGCGTCCCTATTCAATACATCGTCCTCCAGGCGACTTGTCTCCATGGGTCTATTGCTGCCTCGGGCACCTTATGGCCGTTCTGTTGTGAGTCAAAGATTTTCAAGTCGGACGAAAAACTGATAGTGAATTGTAATGTTCAGGGCCTCCTAATGACGATGGAACACTCAAATTGCGTCCCGATTCAATACATCGTCCTCCAGCAGAGTTGTCTCGATGGGTCTATTGCTGCCTCGGGCACCTTATGGCCGTTCTGCTGTGAGTCAAAGATTTTCGAATCGGCGAAAAACTGATAGCGAATTGTAACATTCAGGGCCACCTAATGACGATGGATCACTCAAATTGCGTCCCGATTCAATACATCGTCCTCCAGCCGACTTGTCTCCATGGGTCTTTTGCTGGCTCGGGCACCTTATGGCCGTTCTGCTGTGAGTCAAAGAATTTCGAATCGGACGAAAAACTGATAGTGAATTGTAACGTTCAGGGCCACCAAATAACGTTGGATCACTCAAATTGCGTCCGGATTCAATACATCGTCCTCCAGCAGACTTGTCTCCATGGGTCTATTGCTGCCTCGGGCACCTTATGGCCGTTCTGCTGTGAGTCAAAGATTTTCGAATCGGACGAAAAACTGATAGTGAATTGTAACGTTCAGGGCCTCCTAATTACGATGGAACACTCAAATTGCGTCACGATTCAATTCCTTGTCCTCCAGCAGACTTGTCTCCATGGGTCTATTGCTGCCTCGGGAACCTTATGGCCGTTCTGCTGTGAGTCAAAGATTTTCGAATCTGACGAAAAACTGATAGTCAATTGTAACATTCAGGGCCACCTAATGACGATGGATCACTCAAATTGCGTCCCTATTCAATACATCGTCCTCCAGGCGACTTGTCTTCATGGGTCTATTGCTGCCTCGGGCACCTTATGGCCGTTCTGTTGTGAGTCAAAGATTTTCGAGTCGGACGAAAAACTGATTGTGAATTGTAATGTTCAGGGCCTTCTAATGACGATGGAACACTCAAATTGCGTCCCGATTCAATACATCGTCCTCCAGCAGACTTGTCTCGATGGGTCTATTGCTGCCTCGGGCACCTTATGGCCGTTCTGCTGTGAGTCAAAGATTTTCGAATCGGACGAAAAACTGATAGCGAATTGTAACATTCAGGGCCACCTAATGACGATGGATCACTCAAATTGCGTCCCGATTCAATACATCGTACTCCAGCCGACTTGTCTCCATGGGTCTATTGCTGGCTCGGGCACCTTATGGCCGTTCTGCTGTGAGTCAAAGATTTTCGAATCGGACGAAAACCTGATAGTGAATTGTAACGTTCAGGGCCTCCTAATGACGATGGAACACTCAAATTGCGTCCCGATTTAATACATGGTCCTCCAGCGGACTTGTCTCCATGGGTCTATTGCTGCCTCGGGCACCTTATGGCCGTTCTGCTGTTAGTCAAAGATTTTCAAATCGGACAAAAAACTGATAGTGAATTGTATCGTTCAGGGCCCCCTAATGACGATGGAACACTCAAATTGCGTCCCGATTCAATACCTCGCCCTCCAGGAGACTTGTCTCCATGGGTCTATTGCTGCCTAGGGCACCTTATGACCGTTCTGCTGTGAGTCAAAGATTTTCGAATCTGACGAAAAACTGATAGTCAATTGTAACATTCAGGGCCACCTAATGACGATGGATCACTCAAATTGCGTCCCGATTCAATACACCGTCCTCCAGCCGACTTGTCTCCATGGGTCTATTGCTGCCTCGGGCACCTTATGGCCGTTCTGTTGCGAGTCAAAGAATTTCGAATCGGACGAAAAACTGATAGGGAATTGTAACGATCAGGGCCACCAAATGACGTTGGATCACTCAAATTGCGTCCGGATTCAATCCATCGTCCTCCAGCAGACTTGTCTCCATGGGTCTATTGCTGCCTCGGGCACCTTATGGCCGTTCTGCTGTGAGTCTAGATTATCGAATGGGACGAAAAACTGATAGTGAATTGTAACGCTCAGGGCCACCTAATGACGATGGATCACTCAAATTGCGTCCCGATTCAATACATCGTCCTCCAGCAGACTTGTCTCCATGGGTCTATTGCTGCCTCGGGCGCATTATGGCCGTTCTCCCGTGAGTCAAAGATTTTCGAATCGGACGAAAAACTGATAGTGAATTGTAACGTTCAGGGCCACCTAATGACGATGGATTACTCAAATTGCGTCCCGATTCAATATATCGTCCTCCAACAGACTTGTCTCCATGGGTCTATTGCTGCCTCGGGCACCTTATGGCCGTTCTGCTGTGAGTCAAAGATTTTCGAATCGGACGAAAAACTGATAGTGAATTGTAACGTTCAGGGCCTCCTAATGACGATGGAACACTCAAATTGCGTCCCGATTCAATACATCGCCCTCCAGCAGACTTGTCTCCATGGGTCTATTGCTGCCTCGGGCACCTTATGGCCGTTCTGCTGTGAGTCAAAGATTTTCGAATCGGACGAAAAACTGATAGTGAATTGTAACATTCAGGGCCACCTAATGACGATGGACCACACAAATTGCGTCCCGATTCAATACATCGTCCTCCAGCCGACTTGACTCCATGGGTCTATTGCTGCCTCGGGCACCTTATGGCCGTTCTGTTGTGAGTCTAGATTATCGAATGGGAGGAAAAACTGATAGTGAATTGTAACGATCAGGGCCACCTAATGACGATGGATCACTCAAATTGCGTCCCGATTCAATACATCGTCCCCCAGCAGACTTGTCTCCATGGGTCTATTGCTGCCTCGGGCACATTATGGCCGTTCTGCTGTGAGTCAAAGATTTTCGAATCGGACGAAAAACTGATAGTGAATTGTAACTTTCAGGGCCACCTAATGACGATGGATCACTCAAATTGCGTCCCTATTCAATACATCGTCCTCCAGGCGACTTGTCTCCATGGGTCTATTGCTGCCTCGGGCACCTTATGGCCGTTCTGTTGTGAGTCAAAGATTTTCGAATCGGACGAAAACCTGATAGTGAATTGTAACGTTCAGGACGTCCGCCCCAGTAGCTGAGTGGTCAGCGTGACGGATTGACGTCCTCCGGGCCCGGGTTCGATTCCCGGCTGGGTCGGAGATTTTCTCCGCTCAGGGACTGGGTGTTGTGTTGTGTTCATCATCATTTCATCCCCATCCGGCGTGCAGGTCGCCCAAGGCGGCCGGACCTGCCCCGCGAGGGGCCTCCCGGCCAATGACGCCAAACGCTCATCATCATCATCAACGTTCAGGGCCATTTAATGACGATGGATCACTCAAATTGCATCCCCATTCAATACATCGTCCTCCAGCAGACTTGTCTCCATGGGTCTATTGCTGCCTCGGGAACCTTATGGCCGTTATGCAGTGAGTCAAAGATTTTCGAATCGGACGAAAAACTGATAGTAAATTGTAACGTTCAGGGCCTCCTAATGACGATGGAACACTCAAATTGCGTCCCGATTCAATACATCGTCCTCCAGCCGACTTGTCTCCATGGGTCTATTGCTGCCTCGGGCACCTTATGGCCGTTCTGCTGTGAGTCAAAGAATTTCGAATCGGACGAAAAACTGATAGTGAATTGTAACGTTCAGGGCCACCTAATGACGTTGGATCACTCAAATTGCGTCCGGATTCAATACATCGTCCTCCAGCAGACTTGTCTCAATGGGTCTATTGCTGCCTCGGGCACATTATGGTCGTTCTGCTGTGAGTCAAAGATTTTCGAATCGGACGAAAAACTGATAGTGAATTGTAACTTTCAGGGCCACCTAATGACGATGGATCACTCAAATTGCGTCCCTATTCAATACATCGTCCTCCAGGCGACTTGTCTCCATGGGTCTATTGCTGCCTCGGGCACCTTATGGCCGTTCTGTTGTGAGTCAAAGATTTTCGAGTCGGACGAAAAACTGATAGTGAATTGTAATGTTCAGGGCCTCCTAATGACGATGGAACACTCAAATTGCGTCCCGATTCAATACATCGTCCTCCAGCAGAGTTGTCTCGATGGGTCTATTGCTGCCTCGGGCACCTTATGGCCGTTCTGCTGTGAGTCAAAGATTTTCGAATCGGCGAAAAACTGATAGCGAATTGTAACATTCAGGGCCACCTAATGACGATGGATCACTCAAATTGCGTCCCGATTCAATACATCGTCCTCCAGCCGACTTGTCTCCATGGGTCTTTTGCTGGCTCGGGCACCTTATGGCCGTTCTGCTGTGAGTCAAAGAATTTCGAATCGGACGAAAAACTGATAGTGAATTGTAACGTTCAGGGCCACCAAATAACGTTGGATCACTCAAATTGCGTCCGGATTCAATACATCGTCCTCCAGCAGACTTGTCTCCATGGGTCTATTGCTGCCTCGGGCACCTTATGGCCGTTCTGCTGTGAGTCAAAGATTTTCGAATCGGACGAAAAACTGATAGTGAATTGTAACGTTCAGGGCCTCCTAATTACGATGGAACACTCAAATTGCGTCACGATTCAATTCCTTGTCCTCCAGCAGACTTGTCTCCATGGGTCTATTGCTGCCTCGGGAACCTTATGGCCGTTCTGCTGTGAGTCAAAGATTTTCGAATCTGACGAAAAACTGATAGTCAATTGTAACATTCAGAGCCACCTAATGACGATGGAACACTCAAATTGCGTCCCGATTCATTACATCGTCCTCCAGCCGACTTGTCTCCATGGGTCTATTGCTGCCTCGGGCACCTTATGGCCGTTCTGCTGTGAGTCAAAGAATTTCGAATCGGACGAAAAACTGATAGTGAATTGTAATGTTCAGGGCCTCCTAATGACGATGGAACACTCAAATTGCGTCCCGATTCAATACATCGTCCTCCAGCCGACTTGTCTCCATGGGTCTATTGCTGGCTCGGGCGCCTTATGGCCGTTCTGCTGTGAGTCAAAGATTTTCGAATCGGACGAAAACCTGATAATGAATTGTAACGTTCGGGGCCTCCTAATGACGATGGATACACTCAAATGCGTCCCGATTCAATACATGGTCCTCCAGCAGACTTGTCTCCATGGGTCTATTGCTGCCTCGGGCACCTTATGGCCGTTCTGCTGTTAGTGAAAGATTTTCAAATCGGACAAAAAACTGATAGTGAATTGTAACGTTCAGGGCCTCCTAATGACGATGGAACACTCAAATTGCGTCCCGATTCAATACATGGTCCTCCAGCAGACTTGTCTCCATGGGTCTATTGCTGCCTCGGGCACCTTATGGCTGTTCTGCTGTGAGTCAAAGATTTTCGAATCGGACGAAAAACTGATAGTGAATTGTAACATTCAGGGCCACCTAATGACGATGGACCACACAAATTGCGTCCCGATTCAATACATCGTCCTCCAGCCGACTTGACTCCATGGGTCTATTGCTGCCTCGGGCACCTTATGGCCGTTCTGCTGTGAGTCTAGATTATCGAATGGGAGGAAAAACTGATAGTGAATTGTAACGATCAGGGCCACCTAATGACGATGGATCACTCAAATTGCGTCCCGATTCAATACATCGTCCCCCAGCAGACTTGTCTCCATGGGACTATTGCTGCCTCGGGCCCCTTATGGAAGTTCTGCTGTTAGTCAAAGATTTTCAAATCGGACAAAAAACTGATAGTGAATTGTATCGTTCAGGGCCTCCTAATGACGATGGAACACTCAAATTGCGTCCCGATTCAATACCTCGCCCTCCAGCAGACTTGTCTCCATGGGTCTATTGCTGCCTCGGGCACCTTATGGCCGTTCTGCTGTGAGTCAAAGATTTTCGAATCGGACGAAAAACTGATAGTGAATTGTAACATTCAGGGCCACCTAATGACGATGGACCACACAAATTGCGTCCCGATTCAATACATCGTCCTCCAGCCGACTTGACTCCATGGGTCTATTGCTGCCTCGGGCACATTATGGCCGTTCTGCTGTGAGTCAAAGATTTTCGAATCGGACGAAAAACTGATAGTGAATTGTAACGTTCAGGGCCACCTAATGACGATGGATCACTCAAATTGCGTCCGGATTCAATCCATCGTCCTCCAGCAGACTTGTCTCCATGGGTCTATTGCTGCCTCGGGCACCTTATGGCCGTTCTGCTGTGAGTCTAGATTATCGAAAGGGAGGAAAAACTGATAGTGAATTGTAACGTTCAGGGCCACCTAATGACGATGGATCACTCAAATTACGTCCCGATTCAATACATCGTCCTCCAGCAGACTTGTCTCAATGGGTCTATTGCTGCCTCGGGCGCATTATGGCCGTTCTCCCGTGAGTCAAAGATTTTCGAATCGGACGAAAAACTGATTTTGAATTGTAACGTTCAGGGCCACCTAATGACGATGAATTACTCAAATTGCGTCCCGATTCAATATATCGTCCTCCAGCAGACTTGTCTCCATGGGTCTATTGCTGCCTCGGGCACCTTATGGCCGTTCTGCTGTGAGTCAAAGATTTTCGAATCGGACGAAAAACTGATAGTGAATTGTAACGTTCAGGGCCTCCTAATGACGATGGAACACTCAAATTGCGTCCCGATTCAATACATCGCCCTCCAGCAGACTTGTCTCCATGGGTCTATTGCTGCCTCGGGCACCTTATGGCCGTTCTGCTGTGAGTCAAAGATTTTCGAATCGGACGAAAAACTGATAGTGAATTGTAACATTCAGGGCCACCTAATGACGATGGACCACACAAGTTGCGTCCCGATTCAATACATCGTCCTCCAGCCGACTTGACTCCATGGGTCTATTGCTGCCTCGGGCACCTTATGGCCGTTCTGCTGTGAGTCTAGATTATCGAATGGGAGGAAAAACTGATAGTGAATTGTAACGATCAGGGCCACCTAATGACGATGGATCACTCAAATTGCGTCCCGATTCAATACATCGTCCCCCAGCAGATTTGTCTCCATGGGTCTATTGCTGCCTCGGGCCCCTTATGGCCGTTCTGCTGTGAGTCAAAGATTTTCGAGTCGGACGAAAAACTGATTGTGAATTGTAATGTTCAGGGCCTTCTAATGACGATGGAACACTCAAATTGCGTCCCGATTCAATACATCGTCCTCCAGCAGATTTGTCTCGATGGGTCTATTGCTGCCTCGGGCACCTTATGGCCGTTCTGCTGTGAGTCAAAGATTTTCGAATCGGACGAAAAACTGATAGTGAATTGTAACATTCAGGGCCACCTAATGACGATGGACCACACAAATTGCGTCCCGATTCAATACATCGTCCTCCAGCCGACTTGACTCCATGGGTCTATTGCTGCCTCGGGCACCTTATGGCCGTTCTGTTGTGAGTCTAGATTATCGAATGGGAGGAAAAACTGATAGTGAATTGTAACGATCAGGGCCACCTAATGACGATGGATCATTCAAATTGCGTCCCGATTCAATACATCGTCCCCCAGCAGACTTGTCTCCATGGGTCTATTGCTGCCTCGGGCACATTATGGCCGTTCTGCTGTGAGTCAAAGATTTTCGAATCGGACGAAAAACTGATAGTGAATTGTAACTTTCAGGGCCACCTAATGACGATGGATCACTCAAATTGCGTCCCTATTCAATACATCGTCCTCCAGCAGACTTGTCTCCATGGGTCTATTGCTGCCTCGGGCACCTTATGGCCGTTCTGCTGTGAGTCAAAGATTTTCGAATCGGACGAAAAACTGATAGTGAATTGTAACGTTCAGGGCCTCCTAATTACGATGGAACACTCAAATTGCGTCACGATTCAATTCCTTGTCCTCCAGCAGACTTGTCTCCATGGGTCTATTGCTGCCTCGGGAACCTTATGGCCGTTCTGCTGTGAGTCAAAGATTTTCGAATCTGACGAAAAACTGATAGTCAATTGTAACATTCAGAGCCACCTAATGACGATGGAACACTCAAATTGCGTCCCGATTCATTACATCGTCCTCCAGCCGACATGTCTCCATGGGTCTATTGCTGCCTCGGGCACCTTATGGCCGTTCTGCTGTGAGTCAAAGAATTTCGAATCGGACGAAAAACTGATAGTGAATTGTAATGTTCAGGGCCTCCTAATGACGATGGAACACTCAAATTGCGTCCCGATTCAATACATCGTCCTCCAGCCGACTTGTCTCCATGGGTCTATTGCTGGCTCGGGCGCCTTATGGCCGTTCTGCTGTGAGTCAAAGATTTTCGAATCGGACGAAAACCTGATAATGAATTGTAACGTTCGGGGCCTCCTAATGACGATGGATACACTCAAATGCGTCCCGATTCAATACATGGTCCTCCAGCAGACTTGTCTCCATGGGTCTATTGCTGCCTCGGGCACCTTATGGCCGTTCTGCTGTTAGTGAAAGATTTTCAAATCGGACAAAAAACTGATAGTGAATTGTAACGTTCAGGGCCTCCTAATGACGATGGAACACTCAAATTGCGTCCCGATTCAATACATGGTCCTCCAGCAGACTTGTCTCCATGGGTCTATTGCTGCCTCGGGCACCTTATGGCTGTTCTGCTGTGAGTCAAAGATTTTCGAATCGGACGAAAAACTGATAGTGAATTGTAACATTCAGGGCCACCTAATGACGATGGACCACACAAATTGCGTCCCGATTCAATACATCGTCCTCCAGCCGACTTGACTCCATGGGTCTATTGCTGCCTCGGGCACCTTATGGCCGTTCTGCTGTGAGTCTAGATTATCGAATGGGAGGAAAAACTGATAGTGAATTGTAACGATCAGGGCCACCTAATGACGATGGATCACTCAAATTGCGTCCCGATTCAATACATCGTCCCCCAGCAGACTTGTCTCCATGGGACTATTGCTGCCTCGGGCCCCTTATGGAAGTTCTGCTGTTAGTCAAAGATTTTCAAATCGGACAAAAAACTGATAGTGAATTGTATCGTTCAGGGCCTCCTAATGACGATGGAACACTCAAATTGCGTCCCGATTCAATACCTCGCCCTCCAGCAGACTTGTCTCCATGGGTCTATTGCTGCCTCGGGCACCTTATGGCCGTTCTGCTGTGAGTCAAAGATTTTCGAATCGGACGAAAAACTGATAGTGAATTGTAACATTCAGGGCCACCTAATGACGATGGACCACACAAATTGCGTCCCGATTCAATACATCGTCCTCCAGCCGACTTGACTCCATGGGTCTATTGCTGCCTCGGGCACATTATGGCCGTTCTGCTGTGAGTCAAAGATTTTCGAATCGGACGAAAAACTGATAGTGAATTGTAACGTTCAGGGCCACCTAATGACGATGGATCACTCAAATTGCGTCCGGATTCAATCCATCGTCCTCCAGCAGACTTGTCTCCATGGGTCTATTGCTGCCTCGGGCACCTTATGGCCGTTCTGCTGTGAGTCTAGATTATCGAAAGGGAGGAAAAACTGATAGTGAATTGTAACGTTCAGGGCCACCTAATGACGATGGATCACTCAAATTACGTCCCGATTCAATACATCGTCCTCCAGCAGACTTGTCTCAATGGGTCTATTGCTGCCTCGGGCGCATTATGGCCGTTCTCCCGTGAGTCAAAGATTTTCGAATCGGACGAAAAACTGATTTTGAATTGTAACGTTCAGGGCCACCTAATGACGATGAATTACTCAAATTGCGTCCCGATTCAATATATCGTCCTCCAGCAGACTTGTCTCCATGGGTCTATTGCTGCCTCGGGCACCTTATGGCCGTTCTGCTGTGAGTCAAAGATTTTCGAATCGGACGAAAAACTGATAGTGAATTGTAACGTTCAGGGCCTCCTAATGACGATGGAACACTCAAATTGCGTCCCGATTCAATACATCGCCCTCCAGCAGACTTGTCTCCATGGGTCTATTGCTGCCTCGGGCACCTTATGGCCGTTCTGCTGTGAGTCAAAGATTTTCGAATCGGACGAAAAACTGATAGTGAATTGTAACATTCAGGGCCACCTAATGACGATGGACCACACAAGTTGCGTCCCGATTCAATACATCGTCCTCCAGCCGACTTGACTCCATGGGTCTATTGCTGCCTCGGGCACCTTATGGCCGTTCTGCTGTGAGTCTAGATTATCGAATGGGAGGAAAAACTGATAGTGAATTGTAACGATCAGGGCCACCTAATGACGATGGATCACTCAAATTGCGTCCCGATTCAATACATCGTCCCCCAGCAGATTTGTCTCCATGGGTCTATTGCTGCCTCGGGCCCCTTATGGCCGTTCTGCTGTGAGTCAAAGATTTTCGAGTCGGACGAAAAACTGATTGTGAATTGTAATGTTCAGGGCCTTCTAATGACGATGGAACACTCAAATTGCGTCCCGATTCAATACATCGTCCTCCAGCAGATTTGTCTCGATGGGTCTATTGCTGCCTCGGGCACCTTATGGCCGTTCTGCTGTGAGTCAAAGATTTTCGAATCGGACGAAAAACTGATAGTGAATTGTAACATTCAGGGCCACCTAATGACGATGGACCACACAAATTGCGTCCCGATTCAATACATCGTCCTCCAGCCGACTTGACTCCATGGGTCTATTGCTGCCTCGGGCACCTTATGGCCGTTCTGTTGTGAGTCTAGATTATCGAATGGGAGGAAAAACTGATAGTGAATTGTAACGATCAGGGCCACCTAATGACGATGGATCATTCAAATTGCGTCCCGATTCAATACATCGTCCCCCAGCAGACTTGTCTCCATGGGTCTATTGCTGCCTCGGGCACATTATGGCCGTTCTGCTGTGAGTCAAAGATTTTCGAATCGGACGAAAAACTGATAGTGAATTGTAACTTTCAGGGCCACCTAATGACGATGGATCACTCAAATTGCGTCCCTATTCAATACATCGTCCTCCAGGCGACTTGTCTCCATGGGTCTATTGCTGCCTCGGGCACCTTATGGCCGTTCTGTTGTGAGTCAAAGATTTTCGAGTCGGACGAAAAACTGATAGTGAATTGTAATGTTCAGGGCCTCCTAATGACGATGGAACACTCAAATTGCGTCCCGATTCAATACATCGTCCTCCAGCAGAGTTGTCTCGATGGGTCTATTGCTGCCTCGGGCACCTTATGGCCGTTCTGCTGTGAGTCAAAGATTTTCGAATCGGCGAAAAACTGATAGCGAATTGTAACATTCAGGGCCACCTAATGACGATGGATCACTCAAATTGCGTCCCGATTCAATACATCGTCCTCCAGCCGACTTGTCTCCATGGGTCTTTTGCTGGCTCGGGCACCTTATGGCCGTTCTGCTGTGAGTCAAAGAATTTCGAATCGGACGAAAAACTGATAGTGAATTGTAACGTTCAGGGCCACCAAATAACGTTGGATCACTCAAATTGCGTCCGGATTCAATACATCGTCCTCCAGCAGACTTGTCTCCATGGGTCTATTGCTGCCTCGGGCACCTTATGGCCGTTCTGCTGTGAGTCAAAGATTTTCGAATCGGACGAAAAACTGATAGTGAATTGTAACGTTCAGGGCCTCCTAATTACGATGGAACACTCAAATTGCGTCACGATTCAATTCCTTGTCCTCCAGCAGACTTGTCTCCATGGGTCTATTGCTGCCTCGGGAACCTTATGGCCGTTCTGCTGTGAGTCAAAGATTTTCGAATCTGACGAAAAACTGATAGTCAATTGTAACATTCAGAGCCACCTAATGACGATGGAACACACAAATTGCGTCCCGATTCATTACATCGTCCTCCAGCCGACTTGTCTCCATGGGTCTATTGCTGCCTCGGGCACCTTATGGCCGTTCTGCTGTGAGTCAAAGAATTTCGAATCGGACGAAAAACTGATAGTGAATTGTAATGTTCAGGGCCTCCTAATGACGATGGAACACTCAAATTGCGTCCCGATTCAATACATCGTCCTCCAGCCGACTTGTCTCCATGGGTCTATTGCTGGCTCGGGCGCCTTATGGCCGTTCTGCTGTGAGTCAAAGATTTTCGAATCGGACGAAAACCTGATAATGAATTGTAACGTTCGGGGCCTCCTAATGACGATGGATACACTCAAATGCGTCCCGATTCAATACATGGTCCTCCAGCAGACTTGTCTCCATGGGTCTATTGCTGCCTCGGGCACCTTATGGCCGTTCTGCTGTTAGTCAAAGATTTTCAAATCGGACAAAAAACTGATAGTGAATTGTAACGTTCAGGGCCTCCTAATGACGATGGAACACTCAAATTGCGTCCCGATTCAATACATCGTCCTCCAGCAGACTTGACTCCATGGGTCTATTGCTGCCTCGGGCACCTTATGGTCATTCTCCCGTGAGTCTACATTATCGAATGGGACGAAAAACTGATAGTTAATTGTAACGTTCAGGGCCTCCTAATGACGATGGAACAATCAAATTGCGTCCCGATTCAATACATCGCCCTCCAGCAGACTTGTCTCCATGGGTCTATTGCTGCCTAGGGCACCTTATGGCCGTTCTGCTGTGAGTCAAAGATTTTCGAATCTGACGAAAAACTGATAGTCAATTGTAACATTCAGGGCCACCTAATGACGATGGATCACTCAAATTGCGTCCCAATTCATTACATCGTCCTCCAGCCGACTTGTCTCCATGGGTCTATTGCTGCCTTGGGCACCTTATGGCCGTTCTGCTGTGAGTCAAAGAATTTCGAATCGGACGAAAAACTGATAGTGAATTGTAATGTTCAGGGCCTCCTAATGACGATGGAACACTCAAATTGCGTCCCGATTCAATACATCGTCCTCCAGCAGAGTTGTCTCGATGGGTCTATTGCTGCCTCGGGCACCTTATGGCCGTTCTGCTGTGAGTCAAAGATTTTCGAATCGGACGAAAAACTGATAGCGAATTGTAACATTCAGGGCCACCTAATGACGATGGATCACTCAAATTGCGTCCCGATTCAATACATCGTCCTCCAGCCGACTTGTCTCCATGGGTCTTTTGCTGGCTCGGGCACCTTATGGCCGTTCTGCTGTGAGTCAAAGATTTTCGAATCGGACGAAAACTTGATAGTGAATTGTAACGTTCAGGGCCTCCTAATGACGATGGAACACTCAAATTGCGTCCCGATTCAATACATGGTCCTCCAGCAGACTTGTCTCCATGGGTCTATTGCTGCCTCGGGCACCTTATGGCTGTTCTGCTGTGAGTCAAATATTTTCGAATCGGACGAAAAACTGATAGTGAATTGTAACATTCAGGGCCACCTAATGACGATGGACCACACAAATTGCGTCCCGATTCAATACATCGTCCTCCAGCCGACTTGACTCCATGGGTCTATTGCTGCCTCGGGCACCTTATGGCCGTTCTGCTGTGAGTCTAGATTATCGAATGGGAGGAAAAACTGATAGTGAATTGTAACGATCAGGGCCACCTAATGACGATGGATCACTCAAATTGCGTCCCGATTCAATACATCGTCCCCCAGCAGACTTGTCTCCATGGGACTATTGCTGCCTCGGGCCCCTTATGGAAGTTCTGCTGTTAGTCAAAGATTTTCAAATCGGACAAAAAACTCATAGTGAATTGTATCGTTCAGGGCCTCCTAATGACGATGGAACACTCAAATTGCGTCCCGATTCAATACCTCGCCCTCCAGCAGACTTGTCTCCATGGGTCTATTGCTGCCTCGGGCACCTTATGGCCGTTCTGCTGTGAGTCAAAGATTTTCGAATCGGACGAAAAACTGATAGTGAATTGTAACATTCAGGGCCACCTAATGACGATGGACCACACAAATTGCGTCCCGATTCAATACATCGTCCTCCAGCCGACTTGACTCCATGGGTCTATTGCTGCCTCGGGCACATTATGGCCGTTCTGCTGTGAGTCAAAGAATTTCGAATCGGACGAAAAACTGATAGTGAATTGTAACGTTCAGGGCCACCTAATGACGATGGATCACTCAAATTGCGTCCGGATTCAATCCATCGTCCTCCAGCAGACTTGTCTCCATGGGTCTATTGCTGCCTCGGGCACCTTATGGCCGTTCTGCTGTGAGTCTAGATTATCGAAAGGGAGGAAAAACTGATAGTGAATTGTAACGTTCAGGGCCACCTAATGACGATGGATCACTCAAATTACGTCCCGATTCAATACATCGTCCTCCAGCAGACTTGTCTCAATGGGTCTATTGCTGCCTCGGGCGCATTATGGCCGTTCTCCCGTGAGTCAAAGATTTTCGAATCGGACGAAAAACTGATTTTGAATTGTAACGTTCAGGGCCACCTAATGACGATGAATTACTCAAATTGCGTCCCGATTCAATATATCGTCCTCCAGCAGACTTGTCTCCATGGGTCTATTGCTGCCTCGGGCACCTTATGGCCGTTCTGCTGTGAGTCAAAGATTTTCGAATCGGACGAAAAACTGATAGTGAATTGTAACGTTCAGGGCCTCCTAATGACGATGGAACACTCAAATTGCGTCCCGATTCAATACATCGCCCTCCAGCAGACTTGTCTCCATGGGTCTATTGCTGCCTCGGGCACCTTATGGCCGTTCTGCTGTGAGTCAAAGATTTTCGAATCGGACGAAAAACTGATAGTGAATTGTAACATTCAGGGCCACCTAATGACGATGGACCACACAAGTTGCGTCCCGATTCAATACATCGTCCTCCAGCCGACTTGACTCCATGGGTCTATTGCTGCCTCGGGCACCTTATGGCCGTTCTGCTGTGAGTCTAGATTATCGAATGGGAGGAAAAACTGATAGTGAATTGTAACGATCAGGGCCACCTAATGACGATGGATCACTCAAATTGCGTCCCGATTCAATACATCGTCCCCCAGCAGATTTGTCTCCATGGGTCTATTGCTGCCTCGGGCCCCTTATGGCCGTTCTGCTGTGAGTCAAAGATTTTCGAGTCGGACGAAAAACTGATTGTGAATTGTAATGTTCAGGGCCTTCTAATGACGATGGAACACTCAAATTGCGTCCCGATTCAATACATCGTCCTCCAGCAGATTTGTCTCGATGGGTCTATTGCTGCCTCGGGCACCTTATGGCCGTTCTGCTGTGAGTCAAAGATTTTCGAATCGGACGAAAAACTGATAGTGAATTGTAACATTCAGGGCCACCTAATGACGATGGAACACACAAATTGCGTACCGATTCAATACATCGTCCTCCAGCCGACTTGACTCCATGGGTCTATGGCTGCCTCGGGCACCTTATGGCCGTTCTGTTGTGAGTCTAGATTATCGAATGGGAGGAAAAACTGATAGTGAATTGTAACGATCAGGGCCACCTAATGACGATGGATCATTCAAATTGCGTCCCGATTCAATACATCGTCCCCCAGCAGACTTGTCTCCATGGGTCTATTGCTGCCTCGGGCACATTATGGCCGTTCTGCTGTGAGTCAAAGATTTTCGAATCGGACGAAAAACTGATAGTGAATTGTAACTTTCAGGGCCACCTAATGACGATGGATCACTCAAATTGCGTCCCTATTCAATACATCGTTCTCCAGGCGACTTGTCTCCATGGGTCTATTGCTGCCTCGGGCACCTTATGGCCGTTCTGTTGTGAGTCAAAGATTTTCGAATCGGACGAAAACCAGATAGTGAATTGTAACGTTCAGGACGTCCGCCCCAGTAGCTGAGTGGTCAGCGTGACGGATTGACGTCCTCCGGGCCCGGGTTCGATTCCCGGCTGGGTCGGAGATTTTCTCCGCTCAGGGACTGGGTGTTGTGTTGTGTTCATCATCATTTCATCCCCATCCGGCGAGCAGGTCGCCCAAGGCGGCCGGACCTGCCCCGCGAGGGGCCTCCCGGCCAATGACGCCAAACGCTCATCATCATCATCAACGTTCAGGGCCATTTAATGACGATGGATCACTCAAATTGCATCCCCATTCAATACATCGTCCTCCAGCAGACTTGTCTCCATGGGTCTATTGCTGCCTCGGGAGCCTTATGGCCGTTATGCAGTGAGTCAAAGATTTTCGAATCGGACGAAAACTGATAGTAAATTGTAACGTTCAGGGCCTCCTAATGACGATGGAACACTCAAATTGCGTCCCGATTCAATACATCGTCCTCCAGCCGACTTGTCTCCATGGGTCTATTGCTGCCTCGGGCACCTTATGGCCGTTCTGCTGTGAGTCAAAGAATTTCGGATCGGACGAAAAACTGATAGTGAATTGTAACGTTCAGGGCCACCTAATGACGTTGGATCACTCAAATTGCGTCCGGATTCAATACATCGTCCTCCAGCAGACTTGTCTCAATGGGTCTATTGCTGCCTCGGGCACATTATGGTCGTTCTGCTGTGAGTCAAAGATTTTCGAATCGGACGAAAAACTGATAGTGAATTGTAACTTTCAGGGCCACCTAATGACGATGGATCACTCAAATTGCGTCCCTATTCAATACATCGTCCTCCAGGCGACTTGTCTCCATGGGTCTATTGCTGCCTCGGGCACCTTATGGCCGTTCTGTTGTGAGTCAAAGATTTTCGAGTCGGACGAAAAACTGATAGTGAATTGTAATGTTCAGGGCCTCCTAATGACGATGGAACACTCAAATTGCGTCCCGATTCAATACATCGTCCTCCAGCAGAGTTGTCTCGATGGGTCTATTGCTGCCTCGGGCACCTTATGGCCGTTCTGCTGTGAGTCAAAGATTTTCGAATCGGCGAAAAACTGATAGCGAATTGTAACATTCAGGGCCACCTAATGACGATGGATCACTCAAATTGCGTCCCGATTCAATACATCGTCCTCCAGCCGACTTGTCTCCATGGGTCTTTTGCTGGCTCGGGCACCTTATGGCCGTTCTGCTGTGAGTCAAAGAATTTCGAATCGGACGAAAAACTGATAGTGAATTGTAACGTTCAGGGCCACCAAATAACGTTGGATCACTCAAATTGCGTCCGGATTCAATACATCGTCCTCCAGCAGACTTGTCTCCATGGGTCTATTGCTGCCTCGGGCACCTTATGGCCGTTCTGCTGTGAGTCAAAGATTTTCGAATCGGACGAAAAACTGATAGTGAATTGTAACGTTCAGGGCCTCCTAATTACGATGGAACACTCAAATTGCGTCACGATTCAATTCCTTGTCCTCCAGCAGACTTGTCTCCATGGGTCTATTGCTGCCTCGGGAACCTTATGGCCGTTCTGCTGTGAGTCAAAGATTTTCGAATCTGACGAAAAACTGATAGTCAATTGTAACATTCAGAGCCACCTAATGACGATGGAACACTCAAATTGCGTCCCGATTCATTACATCGTCCTCCAGCCGACTTGTCTCCATGGGTCTATTGCTGCCTCGGGCACCTTATGGCCGTTCTGCTGTGAGTCAAAGAATTTCGAATCGGACGAAAAACTGATAGTGAATTGTAATGTTCAGGGCCTCCTAATGACGATGGAACACTCAAATTGCGTCCCGATTCAATACATCGTCCTCCAGCCGACTTGTCTCCATGGGTCTATTGCTGGCTCGGGCGCCTTATGGCCGTTCTGCTGTGAGTCAAAGATTTTCGAATCGGACGAAAACCTGATAATGAATTGTAACGTTCGGGGCCTCCTAATGACGATGGATACACTCAAATGCGTCCCGATTCAATACATGGTCCTCCAGCAGACTTGTCTCCATGGGTCTATTGCTGCCTCGGGCACCTTATGGCCGTTCTGCTGTTAGTCAAAGATTTTCAAATCGGACAAAAAACTGATAGTGAATTGTAACGTTCAGGGCCTCCTAATGACGATGGAACACTCAAATTGCGTCCCGATTCAATACATCGTCCTCCAGCAGACTTGACTCCATGGGTCTATTGCTGCCTCGGGCACCTTATGGTCATTCTCCCGTGAGTCTACATTATCGAATGGGACGAAAAACTGATAGTTAATTGTAACGTTCAGGGCCTCCTAATGACGATGGAACAATCAAATTGCGTCCCGATTCAATACATCGCCCTCCAGCAGACTTGTCTCCATGGGTCTATTGCTGCCTAGGGCACCTTATGGCCGTTCTGCTGTGAGTCAAAGATTTTCGAATCTGACGAAAAACTGATAGTCAATTGTAACATTCAGGGCCACCTAATGACGATGGATCACTCAAATTGCGTCCCAATTCATTACATCGTCCTCCAGCCGACTTGTCTCCATGGGTCTATTGCTGCCTTGGGCACCTTATGGCCGTTCTGCTGTGAGTCAAAGAATTTCGAATCGGACGAAAAACTGATAGTGAATTGTAATGTTCAGGGCCTCCTAATGACGATGGAACACTCAAATTGCGTCCCGATTCAATACATCGTCCTCCAGCAGAGTTGTCTCGATGGGTCTATTGCTGCCTCGGGCACCTTATGGCCGTTCTGCTGTGAGTCAAAGATTTTCGAATCGGACGAAAAACTGATAGCGAATTGTAACATTCAGGGCCACCTAATGACGATGGATCACTCAAATTGCGTCCCGATTCAATACATCGTCCTCCAGCCGACTTGTCTCCATGGGTCTTTTGCTGGCTCGGGCACCTTATGGCCGTTCTGCTGTGAGTCAAAGATTTTCGAATCGGACGAAAACTTGATAGTGAATTGTAACGTTCAGGGCCTCCTAATGACGATGGAACACTCAAATTGCGTCCCGATTCAATACATGGTCCTCCAGCAGACTTGTCTCCATGGGTCTATTGCTGCCTCGGGCACCTTATGGCTGTTCTGCTGTGAGTCAAATATTTTCGAATCGGACGAAAAACTGATAGTGAATTGTAACATTCAGGGCCACCTAATGACGATGGACCACACAAATTGCGTCCCGATTCAATACATCGTCCTCCAGCCGACTTGACTCCATGGGTCTATTGCTGCCTCGGGCACCTTATGGCCGTTCTGCTGTGAGTCTAGATTATCGAATGGGAGGAAAAACTGATAGTGAATTGTAACGATCAGGGCCACCTAATGACGATGGATCACTCAAATTGCGTCCCGATTCAATACATCGTCCCCCAGCAGACTTGTCTCCATGGGACTATTGCTGCCTCGGGCCCCTTATGGAAGTTCTGCTGTTAGTCAAAGATTTTCAAATCGGACAAAAAACTGATAGTGAATTGTATCGTTCAGGGCCTCCTAATGACGATGGAACACTCAAATTGCGTCCCGATTCAATACCTCGCCCTCCAGCAGACTTGTCTCCATGGGTCTATTGCTGCCTCGGGCACCTTATGGCCGTTCTGCTGTGAGTCAAAGATTTTCGAATCGGACGAAAAACTGATAGTGAATTGTAACATTCAGGGCCACCTAATGACGATGGACCACACAAATTGCGTCCCGATTCAATACATCGTCCTCCAGCCGACTTGACTCCATGGGTCTATTGCTGCCTCGGGCACATTATGGCCGTTCTGCTGTGAGTCAAAGATTTTCGAATCGGACGAAAAACTGATAGTGAATTGTAACGTTCAGGGCCACCTAATGACGATGGATCACTCAAATTGCGTCCGGATTCAATCCATCGTCCTCCAGCAGACTTGTCTCCATGGGTCTATTGCTGCCTCGGGCACCTTATGGCCGTTCTGCTGTGAGTCTAGATTATCGAAAGGGAGGAAAAACTGATAGTGAATTGTAACGTTCAGGGCCACCTAATGACGATGGATCACTCAAATTACGTCCCGATTCAATACATCGTCCTCCAGCAGACTTGTCTCAATGGGTCTATTGCTGCCTCGGGCGCATTATGGCCGTTCTCCCGTGAGTCAAAGATTTTCGAATCGGACGAAAAACTGATTTTGAATTGTAACGTTCAGGGCCACCTAATGACGATGAATTACTCAAATTGCGTCCCGATTCAATATATCGTCCTCCAGCAGACTTGTCTCCATGGGTCTATTGCTGCCTCGGGCACCTTATGGCCGTTCTGCTGTGAGTCAAAGATTTTCGAATCGGACGAAAAACTGATAGTGAATTGTAACGTTCAGGGCCTCCTAATGACGATGGAACACTCAAATTGCGTCCCGATTCAATACATCGCCCTCCAGCAGACTTGTCTCCATGGGTCTATTGCTGCCTCGGGCACCTTATGGCCGTTCTGCTGTGAGTCAAAGATTTTCGAATCGGACGAAAAACTGATAGTGAATTGTAACATTCAGGGCCACCTAATGACGATGGACCACACAAGTTGCGTCCCGATTCAATACATCGTCCTCCAGCCGACTTGACTCCATGGGTCTATTGCTGCCTCGGGCACCTTATGGCCGTTCTGCTGTGAGTCTAGATTATCGAATGGGAGGAAAAACTGATAGTGAATTGTAACGATCAGGGCCACCTAATGACGATGGATCACTCAAATTGCGTCCCGATTCAATACATCGTCCCCCAGCAGATTTGTCTCCATGGGTCTATTGCTGCCTCGGGCCCCTTATGGCCGTTCTGCTGTGAGTCAAAGATTTTCGAGTCGGACGAAAAACTGATTGTGAATTGTAATGTTCAGGGCCTTCTAATGACGATGGAACACTCAAATTGCGTCCCGATTCAATACATCGTCCTCCAGCAGATTTGTCTCGATGGGTCTATTGCTGCCTCGGGCACCTTATGGCCGTTCTGCTGTGAGTCAAAGATTTTCGAATCGGACGAAAAACTGATAGTGAATTGTAACATTCAGGGCCACCTAATGACGATGGACCACACAAATTGCGTCCCGATTCAATACATCGTCCTCCAGCCGACTTGACTCCATGGGTCTATTGCTGCCTCGGGCACCTTATGGCCGTTCTGTTGTGAGTCTAGATTATCGAATGGGAGGAAAAACTGATAGTGAATTGTAACGATCAGGGCCACCTAATGACGATGGATCATTCAAATTGCGTCCCGATTCAATACATCGTCCCCCAGCAGACTTGTCTCCATGGGTCTATTGCTGCCTCGGGCACATTATGGCCGTTCTGCTGTGAGTCAAAGATTTTCGAATCGGACGAAAAACTGATAGTGAATTGTAACTTTCAGGGCCACCTAATGACGATGGATCACTCAAATTGCGTCCCTATTCAATACATCGTCCTCCAGGCGACTTGTCTCCATGGGTCTATTGCTGCCTCGGGCACCTTATGGCCGTTCTGTTGTGAGTCAAAGATTTTCGAATCGGACGAAAACCAGATAGTGAATTGTAACGTTCAGGACGTCCGCCCCAGTAGCTGAGTGGTCAGCGTGACGGATTGACGTCCTCCGGGCCCGGGTTCGATTCCCGGCTGGGTCGGAGATTTTCTCCGCTCAGGGACTGGGTGTTGTGTTGTGTTCATCATCATTTCATCCCCATCCGGCGTGCAGGTCGCCCAAGGCGGCCGGACCTGCCCCGCGAGGGTTCTCCCGGCCAATGACGCCAAACGCTCATCATCATCATCAACGTTCAGGGCCATTTAATGACGATGGATCACTCAAATTGCATCCCCATTCAATACATCGTCCTCCAGCAGACTTGTCTCCATGGGTCTATTGCTGCCTCGGGAACCTTATGGCCGTTATGCAATGAGTCAAAGATTTTCGAATCGGACGAAAACTGATAGTAAATTGTAACGTTCAGGGCCTCCTAATGACGATGGAACACTCAAATTGCGTCCCGATTCAATACATCGTCCTCCAGCCGACTTGTCTCCATGGGTCTATTGCTGCCTCGGGCACCTTATGGCCGTTCTGCTGTGAGTCAAAGAATTTCGAATCGGACGAAAAACTGATAGTGAATTGTAACGTTCAGGGCCACCTAATGACGTTGGATCACTCAAATTGCGTCCGGATTCAATACATCGTCCTCCAGCAGACTTGTCTCAATGGGTCTATTGCTGCCTCGGGCACATTATGGTCGTTCTGCTGTGAGTCAAAGATTTTCGAATCGGACGAAAAACTGATAGTGAATTGTAACTCTCAGGGCCACCTAATGACGATGGATCACTCAAATTGCGTCCCTATTCAATACATCGTCCTCCAGGCGACTTGTCTCCATGGGTCTATTGCTGCCTCGGGCACCTTATGGCCGTTCTGTTGTGAGTCAAAGATTTTCGAGTCGGACGAAAAACTGATAGTGAATTGTAATGTTCAGGGCCTCCTAATGACGATGGAACACTCAAATTGCGTCCCGATTCAATACATCGTCCTCCAGCAGAGTTGTCTCGATGGGTCTATTGCTGCCTCGGGCACCTTATGGCCGTTCTGCTGTGAGTCAAAGATTTTCGAATCGGCGAAAAACTGATAGCGAATTGTAACATTCAGGGCCACCTAATGACGATGGATCACTCAAATTGCGTCCCGATTCAATACATCGTCCTCCAGCCGACTTGTCTCCATGGGTCTTTTGCTGGCTCGGGCACCTTATGGCCGTTCTGCTGTGAGTCAAAGAATTTCGAATCGGACGAAAAACTGATAGTGAATTGTAACGTTCAGGGCCACCAAATAACGTTGGATCACTCAAATTGCGTCCGGATTCAATACATCGTCCTCCAGCAGACTTGTCTCCATGGGTCTATTGCTGCCTCGGGCACCTTATGGCCGTTCTGCTGTGAGTCAAAGATTTTCGAATCGGACGAAAAACTGATAGTGAATTGTAACGTTCAGGGCCTCCTAATTACGATGGAACACTCAAATTGCGTCACGATTCAATTCCTTGTCCTCCAGCAGACTTGTCTCCATGGGTCTATTGCTGCCTCGGGAACCTTATGGCCGTTCTGCTGTGAGTCAAAGATTTTCGAATCTGACGAAAAACTGATAGTCAATTGTAACATTCAGAGCCACCTAATGACGATGGAACACTCAAATTGCGTCCCGATTCATTACATCGTCCTCCAGCCGACTTGTCTCCATGGGTCTATTGCTGCCTCGGGCACCTTATGGCCGTTCTGCTGTGAGTCAAAGAATTTCGAATCGGACGAAAAACTGATAGTGAATTGTAATGTTCAGGGCCTCCTAATGACGATGGAACACTCAAATTGCGTCCCGATTCAATACATCGTCCTCCAGCCGACTTGTCTCCATGGGTCTATTGCTGGCTCGGGCGCCTTATGGCCGTTCTGCTGTGAGTCAAAGATTTTCGAATCGGACGAAAACCTGATAATGAATTGTAACGTTCGGGGCCTCCTAATGACGATGGATACACTCAAATGCGTCCCGATTCAATACATGGTCCTCCAGCAGACTTGTCTCCATGGGTCTATTGCTGCCTCGGGCACCTTATGGCCGTTCTGCTGTTAGTCAAAGATTTTCAAATCGGACAAAAAACTGATAGTGAATTGTAACGTTCAGGGCCTCCTAATGACGATGGAACACTCAAATTGCGTCCCGATTCAATACATCGTCCTCCAGCAGACTTGACTCCATGGGTCTATTGCTGCCTCGGGCACCTTATGGTCGTTCTCCCGTGAGTCTACATTATCGAATGGGACGAAAAACTGATAGTTAATTGTAACGTTCAGGGCCTCCTAATGACGATGGAACAATCAAATTGCGTCCCGATTCAATACATCGCCCTCCAGCAGACTTGTCTCCATGGGTCTATTGCTGCCTAGGGCACCTTATGGCCGTTCTGCTGTGAGTCAAAGATTTTCGAATCTGACGAAAAACTGATAGTCAATTGTAACATTCAGGGCCACCTAATGACGATGGATCACTCAAATTGCGTCCCGATTCATTACATCGTCCTCCAGCCGACTTGTCTCCATGGGTCTATTGCTGCCTTGGGCACCTTATGGCCGTTCTGCTGTGAGTCAAAGAATTTCGAATCGGACGAAAAACTGATAGTGAATTGTAATGTTCAGGGCCTCCTAATGACGATGGAACACTCAAATTGCGTCCCGATTCAATACATCGTCCTCCAGCAGAGTTGTCTCGATGGGTCTATTGCTGCCTCGGGCACCTTATGGCCGTTCTGCTGTGAGTCAAAGATTTTCGAATCGGACGAAAAACTGATAGCGAATTGTAACATTCAGGGCCACCTAATGACGATGGATCACTCAAATTGCGTCCCGATTCAATACATCGTCCTCCAGCCGACTTGTCTCCATGGGTCTTTTGCTGGCTCGGGCACCTTATGGCCGTTCTGCTGTGAGTCAAAGATTTTCGAATCGGACGAAAACTTGATAGTGAATTGTAACGTTCAGGGCCTCCTAATGACGATGGAACACTCAAATTGCGTCCCGATTCAATACATGGTCCTCCAGCAGACTTGTCTCCATGGGTCTATTGCTGCCTCGGGCACCTTATGGCTGTTCTGCTGTGAGTCAAAGATTTTCGAATCGGACGAAAAACTGATAGTGAATTGTAACATTCAGGGCCACCTAATGACGATGGACCACACAAATTGCGTCCCGATTCAATACATCGTCCTCCAGCCGACATGACTCCATGGGTCTATTGCTGCCTCGGGCACCTTATGGCCGTTCTGCTGTGAGTCTAGATTATCGAATGGGAGGAAAAACTGATAGTGAATTGTAACGATCAGGGCCACCTAATGACGATGGATCACTCAAATTGCGTCCCGATTCAATACATCGTCCCCCAGCAGACTTGTCTCCATGGGTCTATTGCTGCCTCGGGCCCCTTATGGAAGTTCTGCTGTTAGTCAAAGATTTTCAAATCGGACAAAAAACTGATAGTGAATTGTATCGTTCAGGGCCTCCTAATGACGATGGAACACTCAAATTGCGTCCCGATTCAATACCTCGCCCTCCAGCAGACTTGTCTCCATGGGTCTATTGCTGCCTCGGGCACCTTATGGCCGTTCTGCTGTGAGTCAAAGATTTTCGAATCGGACGAAAAACTGATAGTGAATTGTAACATTCAGGGCCACCTAATGACGATGGACCACACAAATTGCGTCCCGATTCAATACATCGTCCTCCAGCCGACTTGACTCCATGGGTCTATTGCTGCCTCGGGCACATTATGGCCGTTCTGCTGTGAGTCAAAGATTTTCGAATCGGACGAAAAACTGATAGTGAATTGTAACGTTCAGGGCCACCTAATGACGATGGATCACTCAAATTGCGTCCGGATTCAATCCATCGTCCTCCAGCAGACTTGTCTCCATGGGTCTATTGCTGCCTCGGGCACCTTATGGCCGTTCTGCTGTGAGTCTAGATTATCGAAAGGGAGGAAAAACTGATAGTGAATTGTAACGTTCAGGGCCACCTAATGACGATGGATCACTCAAATTACGTCCCGATTCAATACATCGTCCTCCAGCAGACTTGTCTCAATGGGTCTATTGCTGCCTCGGGCGCATTATGGCCGTTCTCCCGTGAGTCAAAGATTTTCGAATCGGACGAAAAACTGATTTTGAATTGTAACGTTCAGGGCCACCTAATGACGATGAATTACTCAAATTGCGTCCCGATTCAATATATCGTCCTCCAGCAGACTTGTCTCCATGGGTCTATTGCTGCCTCGGGCACCTTATGGCCGTTCTGCTGTGAGTCAAAGATTTTCGAATCGGACGAAAAACTGATAGTGAATTGTAACGTTCAGGGCCTCCTAATGACGATGGAACACTCAAATTGCGTCCCGATTCAATACATCGCCCTCCAGCAGACTTGTCTCCATGGGTCTATTGCTGCCTCGGGCACCTTATGGCCGTTCTGCTGTGAGTCAAAGATTTTCGAATCGGACGAAAAACTGATAGTGAATTGTAACATTCAGGGCCACCTAATGACGATGGACCACACAAGTTGCGTCCCGATTCAATACATCGTCCTCCAGCCGACTTGACTCCATGGGTCTATTGCTGCCTCGGGCACCTTATGGCCGTTCTGCTGTGAGTCTAGATTATCGAATGGGAGGAAAAACTGATAGTGAATTGTAACGATCAGGGCCACCTAATGACGATGGATCACTCAAATTGCGTCCCGATTCAATACATCGTCCCCCAGCAGATTTTTCTCCATGGGTCTATTGCTGCCTCGGGCCCCTTATGGCCGTTCTGCTGTGAGTCAAAGATTTTCGAGTCGGACGAAAAACTGATTGTGAATTGTAATGTTCAGGGCCTTCTAATGACGATGGAACACTCAAATTGCGTCCCGATTCAATACATCGTCCTCCAGCAGATTTGTCTCGATGGGTCTATTGCTGCCTCGGGCACCTTATGGCCGTTCTGCTGTGAGTCAAAGATTTTCGAATCGGACGAAAAACTGATAGTGAATTGTAACATTCAGGGCCACCTAATGACGATGGACCACACAAATTGCGTCCCGATTCAATACATCGTCCTCCAGCCGACTTGACTCCATGGGTCTATTGCTGCCTCGGGCACATTATGGCCGTTCTGCTGTGAGTCAAAGATTTTCGAATCGGACGAAAAACTGATAGTGAATTGTAACTTTCAGGGCCACCTAATGACGATGGATCACTCAAATTGCGTCCCTATTCAATACATCGTCCTCCAGGCGACTTGCCTCCATGGGTCTATTGCTGCCTCGGGCACCTTATGGCCGTTCTGTTGTGAGTCAAAGATTTTCGAGTCGGACGAAAAACTGATTGTGAATTGTAATGTTCAGGGCCTTCTAATGACGATGGAACACTCAAATTGCGTCCCGATTCAATACATCGTCCTCCAGCAGACTTGTCTCGATGGGTCTATTGCTGCCTCGGGCACCTTATGGCCGTTCTGCTGTGAGTCAAAGATTTTCGAATCGGACTAAAAACTGATAGCGAATTGTAACATTCAGGGCCACCTAATGACGATGGATCACCCAAATTGCGTCCCGATTCAATACATCGTACTCCAGCCGACTTGTCTCCATGGGTCTATTGCTGGCTCGGGCACCTTATGGCCGTTCTGCTGTGAGTCAAAGATTTTCGAATCGGACGAAAACCTGATAGTGAATTGTAACGTTCAGGGCCTCCTAATGACGATGGAACACTCAAATTGCGTCCCGATTTAATACATGGTCCTCCAGCGGACTTGTCTCCATGGGTCTATTGCTGCCTCAGGCACCTTATGGACGTTCTGCTGTTAGTCAAAGATTTTCAAATCGGACAAAAAACTGATAGTGAATTGTATCGTTCAGGGCCTCCTAATGACGATGGAACACTCAAATTGCGTCCCGATTCAATACCTCGCCCTCCAGGAGACTTGTCTCCATGGGTCTATTGCTGCCTAGGGCACCTTATGACCGTTCTGCTGTGAGTCAAAGATTTTCGAATCGGACGAAAAACTGATAGTCAATTGTAACATTCAGGGCCACCTAATGACGATGGATCACTCAAATTGCGTCCCGATTCAATACATCGTCCTCCAGCCGACTTGTCTCCATGGGTCTATTGCTGCCTCGGGCACCTTATGGCCGTTCTGTTGTGAGTCAAAGAATTTCGAATCGGACGAAAAACTGATAGGGAATTGTAACGTTCAGGGCCACCAAATGACGTTGGATCACTCAAATTGCGTCCGGATTCAATCCATCGTCCTCCAGCAGACTTGTCTCCATGAGTCTATTGCTGCCTCGGGCACCTTATGGCCGTTCTGCTGTGAGTCTAGATTATCGGAAGGGAGGAAAAACTGATAGTGAATTGTAACGTTCAGGGCCACCTAATGACGATGGATCACTCAAATTGCGTCCCGATTCAATACATCGTCCTCCAGCAGACTTGTCTCCATGGGTCTATTGCTGCCTCGGGCGCATTATGGCCGTTCTCCCGTGAGTCAAAGATTTTCGAATCGGACGAAAAACTGATAGTGAATTGTAACGTTCAGGGCCACCTAATGACGATGGATTACTCAAATTGCGTCCCGATTCAATATATCGTCCTCCAGCAGACTTGTCTCCATGGGTCTATTGCTGCCTCGGGCACCTTATGGCCGTTCTGCTGTGAGTCAAGGATTTTCGAATCGGACGAAAAACTGATAGTGAATTGTAACGTTCAGGGCCTCCTAATGACGATGGAACACTCAAATTGCGTCCCGATTCAATTCCTTGTCCTCCAGCAGACTTGTCTCCATGGGTCTATTGCTGCCTCGGGAACCTTATGGCCGTTCTGCTGTGAGTCAAAGATTTTCGAATCGGACGAAAAACTGATAGTGAATTTTAACGTTCAGGACGTCCGCCCCAGTAGCTGAGTGGTCAGCGTGACGGATTGACGTCCTCCGGGCCCGGGTTCGATTCCCGGCTGGGTCGGAGATTTTCTCCGCTCAGGGACTGGGTGTTGTGTTGTGTTCATCATCATTTCATCCCCATCCGGCGTGCAGGTCGCCCAAGGCGGCCGGACCTGCCCCGGGAGGGGCCTCCCGGCCAATGACGCCAAACGCTCATCATCATCATCAACGTTCAGGGCCATTTAATGACGATGGATCACTCAAATTGCATCCCCATTCAATACATCGTCCTCCAGCAGACTTGTCTCCATGGGTCTATTGCTGCCTCGGGAACCTTATGGCCGTTATGCAGTGAGTCAAAGATTTTCGAATCGGACGAAAAACTGATAGTAAATTGTAACGTTCAGGGCCTCCTAATGACGATGGAACACTCAAATTGCGTCCCGATTCAATACATCGTCCTCCAGCCGACGTGTCTCCATGGGTCTATTGCTGCCTCGGGCACCTTATGGCCGTTGTGCTGTGAGTCAAAGAATTTCGAATCGGACGAAAAACTGATAGTGAATTGTAACGTTCAGGGCCACCTAATGACGTTGGATCACTCAAATTGCCTCCGGATTCAATACATCGTCCTCCAGCAGACTTGTCTCAATGGGTCTATTGCCGCCTCGGGCACATTATGGTCGTTCTGCTGTGAGTCAAAGATTTTCGAATCGGACGAAAAACTGATAGTGAATTGTAACTTTCAGGGCCACCTAATGACGATGGATCACTCAAATTGCGTTCCTATTCAATACATCGTCCTCCAGGCGACTTGTCTCCATGGGTCTTTTGCTGGCTCGGGCACCTTATGGCCGTTCTGCTGTGAGTCAAAGAATTTCGAATCATACGAAAAACTGATAGTGAATTGTAACGTTCAGGGCCACCAAATAACGTTGGATCACTCAAATTGCGTCCGGATTCAATACATCGTCCTCCAGCAGACTTGTCTCCATGGGTCTATTGCTGCCTCGGGCACCTTATGGCCGTTCTGCTGTGAGTCAAAGATTTTCGAATCGGACGAAAAACTGATAGTGAATTGTAACGTTCAGGGCCTCCTAATTACGATGGAACACTCAAATTGCGTCACGATTGAATTCCTTGTCCTCCAGCAGACTTGTCTCCATGGGTCTATTGCTGCCTCGGGAACCTTATGGCCGTTCTGCTGTGAGTCAAAGATTTTCGAATCGGACGAAAAACTGATATTGAATTGTAACGTTCAGGGCCATTTAATAACGATGGATCACTCAAATTGCATCCCCATTCAATACATCGTCCTCCAGCAGACTTGTCTCCATGGGTCTATTGCTGCCTCGGGAACCTTATGGCCGTTATGCTGTGAGTCAAAGATTTTCGAATCGCACGCAAAACTGATAGTGAATTGTAACGTTCAGGGCCTCCTAATGACGATGGAACACTCAAATTGCGGCCCGATTCAATACATCGTCCTCCAGCCGACTTGTCTCCATGGGTCTATTGCTGTTTCGGGCACCTTATGGCCGTTCTGCTGTGAGTCAAAGATTTTCGAATCGGACGAAAACCTGATAGTGAATTGTAACGTTCAGGGCCTCCTAATGACGATGGAACTCTCAAATGCGTCCCGATTCAATACATTGTCCTCCAGCAGACTTGTCTCCATGGGTCTATTGCTGCCTCGGGCACCTTATGGCCGTTCTGCTGTTAGTCAAAGATTTTCATATCGGACAAAGAACTGATAGTGAATTGTAACGTTCAGGGCCTCCTAATGACGATGGAACACTCAAATGCGTCCCGATTCAATACATGGTCCTCCAGCAGACTTGTCTCCATGGGTCTATTGCTGCCTCGGGCACCTTATGGCCGTTCTGCTGTTAGTCAAAGATTTTCAAATCGGACAAAAAACTGATAGTGAATTGTAACGTTCAGGGCCTCCTAATGACGATGGAACACTCAAATTGCGTCCCGATTCAATCCATCGTCCTCCAGCAGACTTGTCTCCATGGATCTATTGCTGCCTCGGGCAGCTTATGGTTGTTCTCCCGTGAGTCTAGATTATCGAATGGGACGAAAAACTGATAGTTAATTGTAACGTTCAGGGCCTCCTAATGACGACGGAACACTCAAATTGCGTCCCGATTCAATACCTCGTCCTCCAGCAGACTTGTCTCCATATGTCTACTGTTTCCTCGGGCACCTTATGGTCGTTCTCCCGTGAGTCTAGATTATCGAATGGGACGATAAACTGATAGTTAATTGTAACATTCAGGGCCTCCTAATGACGATGGAACACTCAAATTGCGTCCCGATTCATTACATCGCCCTCCAGCAGACTTGTCTTAATGGGTCTATTGCTGCCTAGGGCACCTTATGGCCGTTCTGCTGTGAGTCAAAGATTTTCGAATCTGACGAAAAACTGATAGTCAATTGTAACATTCAGGGCCACCTAATGACGATGGATCACTCAAATTGCGTCCCGATTCAATACATCGTCCTCCAGCCGACTTGTCTCCATGGGTCTATTGCTGCCTCGGGCACCTTATGGCCGTTCTGCTGTGGGTCAAAGATTTTCGAATCGGACGAAAAACTGATAGTGAATTGTAACGTTCAGGGCCACCTAATGAAGTTGGATCACTTAAATTGCGTCCGGATTCAATACATCGTCCTCCAGCAGACTTGTCTCCATGGCTCTATTGCTGCCTCGGGCACCTTATGGCCGTTCTGCTATGAGTCAAAGATTTTCGAATCGGACGAAAAACTGATAGTGAATTGTAACATTCTGGGCCACCTAATGACGATGGACCACACAAATTGCGTCTCGATTCAATACATCGTCCTCCAGCCGACTTGACTCCATGGGTCTATTGCTGCCTCGGGCACCTTATGGCCGTTCTGCTGTGAGTCTAGATTATCGAATGGGAGGAAAAACTGATAGTGAATTGTAACGTCGAGGGCCACCTAATGACGATGGATCACTCAAATTGCGTCCCGATTCAATACATCGTCCTCCAGCAGACTTGTCTCCATGGGTCTATTGCTGCCTCGGGCACCTTATGGCCTTTCTGCTGTGAGTCAAAGATTTTCGAATCGGACGAAAAACTGATAGTGAATTGTAACGTTCAGGGCCGCCTAATGACGATGGAACACTCAAATTGCGTCCCGATTCAATTCCTTGTCCTCCAGCAGACTTGTCTCCATGGGTCTATTGCTGCCTCGGGAACCTTATGGCCGTTCTGCTGTGAGTCAAAGATTTTCGAATCGGACGAAAAACTGATAGTGAATTGTAACGTTCAGGGCCACTTAATGACGATGGATCACTCAAATTGCATCCCCGTTCAATACATCGTCTTCCAGCCGACTTGTCTCCATGGGTCTATTGCTGCCTCGGGCACCTTATGGCCGTTCTGCTGTGAGTCAAAGAATTTCGAATCGGACGAAAAACTGATAGTGAATTGTAACGTTCAGGGCCACCCAATTACGTTGGATCACTCAAGTTGCGTCCGGATTCAATACATCGTCCTCCAGCAGACTTGTCTCAATGGATCTATTGCTGCCTCGGGCACATTATGGTCGTTCTGCTGTGAGTCAAAGATTTTCGAATCGGACGAAAAACTGATAGTGAATTGTAACTTTCAGGGCCACCTAATGACGATGGATCACTCAAATTGCGTCCCTATTCAATACATCGTCCTCCAGGCGACTTGTCTCCATGGGTCTATTGCTGCCTCGGGCACCTTATGGCCGTTCTGTTGTGAGTCAAAGATTTTCGAGTCGGACGAAAAACTGATAGTGAATTGTAATGTTCAGGGCCTCCTAATGACGATGGAACACTCAAATTGCGTCCCGATTCAATACATCGTCCTCCAGCAGAGTTGTCTCGATGGGTCTATTGCTGCCTCGGGCACCTGATGGCCGTTCTGCTGTGAGTCAAAGATTTTCGAATCGGCGAAAAACTGATAGCGAATTGTAACATTCAGGGCCACCTAATGACGATGGATCACTCACATTGCGTCCCGATTCAATACATCGTCCTCCAGCCGACTTGTCTCCATGGGTCTTTTGCTGGCTCGGGCACCTTATGGCCGTTCTGCTGTGAGTCAAAGAATTTCGAATCGGACGAAAAACTGATAGTGAATTGTAACGTTCAGGGCCACCAAGTAACGTTGGATCACTCAAATTGCGTCCCGATTCAATACCTCGTCCTCCAGCAGACTTGTCTCCATATGTCTACTGTTTCCTCGGGCACCTTATGGTCGTTCTCCCGTGAGTCTAGATTATCGAATGGGACGATAAACTGATAGTTAATTGTAACGTTCAGGGCGTCCTAATGACGATGGAACACTCAAATTGCGTCCCGATTCATTACATCGCCCTCCAGCAGACTTGTCTTAATGGGTCTATTGCTGCCTAGGGCACCTTATGGCCGTTCTGCTGTGAGTCAAAGATTTTCGAATCTGACGAAAAACTGATAGTCAATTGTAACATTCAGGGCCACCTAATGACGATGGATCACTCAAATTGCGTCCCGATTCAATACATCGTCCTCCAGCCGACTTGTCTCCATGGGTCTATTGCTGCCTCGGGCACCTTATGGCCGTTCTGCTGTGAGTCAAAGATTTTCGAATCGGACGAAAAACTGATAGTGAATTGTAACGTTCAGGGCCACCTAATGAAGTTGGATCACTTAAATTGCGTCCGGATTCAATACATCGTCCTCCAGCAGACTTGTCTCCATGGCTCTATTGCTGCCTCGGGCACCTTATGGCCGTTCTGCTGTGAGTCAAAGATTTTCGAATCGGACGAAAAACTGATAGTGAATTGTAACATTCTGGGCCACCTAATGACGATGGACCACACAAATTGCGTCCCGATTCATTACATCGCCCTCCAGCAGACTTGTCTCCATGGGTCTATTGCTGCCTCGGGCACCTTATGGCCTTTCTGCTGTGAGTCAAAGATTTTCGAATCGGACGAAAAACTGATAGTGAATTGTAACGTTCAGGGCCGCCTAATGACGATGGAACACTCAAATTGCGTCCCGATTCAATTCCTTGTCCTCCAGCAGACTTGTCTCCATGGGTCTATTGCTGCCTCGGGAACCTTATGGCCGTTCTGCTGTGAGTCAAAGATTTTCGAATCGGACGAAAAACTGATAGTGAATTGTAACGTTCAGGGCCACTTAATGACGATGGATCACTCAAATTGCATCCCCGTTCAATACATCGTCCTCCAGCCGACTTGTCTCCATGGGTCTATTGCTGCCTCGGGCACCTTATGGCCGTTCTGCTGTGAGTCAAAGAATTTCGAATCGGACGAAAAACTGATAGTGAATTGTAACGTTCAGGGCCACCTAATGACGTTGGATCACTCAAGTTGCGTCCGGATTCAATACATCGTCCTCCAGCAGACTTGTCTCAATGGATCTATTGCTGCCTCGGGCACATTATGGTCGTTCTGCTGTGAGTCAAAGATTTTCGAATCGGACGAAAAACTGATAGTGAATTGTAACTTTCAGGGCCACCTAATGACGATGGATCACTCAAATTGCGTCCCTATTCAATACATCGTCCTCCAGGCGACTTGTCTCCATGGGTCTATTGCTGCCTCGGGCACCTTATGGCCGTTCTGTTGTGAGTCAAAGATTTTCGAGTCGGACGAAAAACTGATAGTGAATTGTTATGTTCAGGGCCTCCTAATGACGATGGAACACTCAAATTGCGTCCCGATTCAATACATCGTCCTCCAGCAGAGTTGTCTCGATGGGTCTATTGCTGCCTCGGGCACCTGATGGCCGTTCTGCTGTGAGTCAAAGATTTTCGAATCGGCGAAAAACTGATAGCGAATTGTAACATTCAGGGCCACCTAATGACGATGGATCACTCACATTGCGTCCCGATTCAATACATCGTCCTCCAGCCGACTTGTCTCAATGGGTCTTTTGCTGGCTCGGGCACCTTATGGCCGTTCTGCTGTGAGTCAAAGAATTTCGAATCGGACGAAAAACTGATAGTGAATTGTAACGTTCAGGGCCACCAAGTAACGTTGGATCACTCAAATTGCGTCCGGATTCAATACATCGTCCTCCAGGAGACTTCTCTCCATGGGTCTATTGCTGCCTCGGGCACCTTATGGCCGTTCTGCTGTGAGTCAAAGATTTTCGAATCGGACGAAAAACTGATAGTGAATTGTAACGTTCAGGGCCTCCTAATTACGATGGAACACTCAAATTGAGTCACGATTCAATTCCTTGTCCTCCAGCAGACTTGTCTCCATGGGTCTATTGCTGCCTCGGGAACCTTATGGCCGTTCTGCTGTGAGTCAAAGATTTTCGAATCGGACGAAAAACTGATATTGAATTGTAACGTTCAGGGCCATTTAATAACGATGGATCACTCAAATTGCATCCCCATTCAATACATCGTCCTCCAGCAGACTTGTCTCCATGGGTCTATTGCTGCCTCGGGAACCTTATGGCCGTTATGCTGTGAGTCAAAGATTTCCGAATCGCACGCAAAACTGATAGTGAATTGTAACGTTCAGGGCCTCCTAATGACGATGGAACACTCAAATTGCGGCCCGATTCAATACCTCGTCCTCCAGCAGACTTGACTCCATGGGTCTATTGTTGCCTCGGGCACCTTATGGTCGTTCTCCCGTGAGTCTAGATTATCGAATGGGACGAAAAACTGATAGTGAATTGTAACATTCAGGGCCTCCTAATGACGATGGACCACACAAATTGCGTCCCGATTCAATACATCGTCCTCCAGCCGACTTGTCTCCATGGGTCTATTGCTGTTTCGGGCACCTTATGGCCGTTCTGCTGTGAGTCAAAGATTTTCGAATCGGACGAAAACCTGATAGTGAATTGTAACGTTCAGGGCCTCCTAATGACGATGGAACACACAAATACGTCCCGATTCAATACATGGTCCTCAAGCAGACTTGTCTCCATGGGTCTATTGCTGCCTCGGGCACCATATGGCCGTTCTGCTGTTAGTCAAAGATTTTCAAATCGGACAAAGAACTGATAGTGAATTGTAACGTTCAGGGCCTCCTAATGACGATGGAACACTCAAATTGCGTCCCGATTCAATACATCGTCCTCCAGCAGACTTGTCTCCATGGGTCTATTGCTGCCTCGGGCACCTTATGGTCGTTCTCCCGTGAGTCTAGATTATCGAATTGGACGAAAAACTGATAGTTAATTGTAACGTTCAGGGCCTCCTAATGACGACGGAACACTCAAATTGCGTCCCGATTCAATACCTCGTCCTCCAGCAGACTTGTCTCCATATGTCTATTGTTTCCTCGGGCACCTTATGGTCGTTCTCCCGTGAGTCTAGATTATCGAATGGGACGATAAACTGATAGTTAATTGTAACATTCAGGGCCTCCTAATGACGATGGAACACTCAAATTGCGTCCCGATTCATTACATCGGCCTCCAGCAGACTTGTCTCCATGGGTCTATTGCTGCCTAGGGCACCTTATGGCCGTTCTGCTGTGAGTCAAAGATTTTCGAATCTAACGAAAAACTGATAGTCAATTGTAACATTCAGGGCCACCTAATGACGATGGATCACTCAAATTGCGTCCCGATTCAATACATCGTCCTCCAGCCGACTTGTCTCCATGGGTCTATTGCTGCCTCGGGCACCTTATGGCCGTTCTGCTGTGAGTCAAAGAATTTCGAATCGGACGAAAAACTGATAGTGAATTGTAACGTTCAGGGCCACCTAATGACGTTGGATCACTCAAATTGCGTCCGGATTCAATACATCGTCCTCCAGCAGACTTGTCTCCATGGGTCTATTGCTGCCTCGGGCACCTTATGGCCGTTCTGCTGTGAGTCAAAGATTTTCGATTCGGACGAAAAACTGATAGTGAATTGTAACATTCAGGGCCACCTAATGACGATGGACCACACAAATTGCGTCCCGATTCAATACATCGTCCTCCAGCCGACTTGACTCCATGGGTCTATTGCTGCCTCGGGCACCTTATGGCCGTTCTGCTGTGAGTCTAGATTATCGAATGGGAGGAAAAACTGATAGTGAATTGTAACGTTCAGGACCACCTAATGACGATGGATCACTCAAATTGCGTCCCGATTCAATACATCGTCCTCCAGCCGACTTGACTCCATGGGTCTATTGCTGCCTCGGCCACCTTATGGCCGTTCTGCTGTGAGTCTAGATTATCGAATGGGAGGAAAAACTGATAGTGAATTGTAACGTTCAGGGCCACCTAATGACGATGGATCACTCAAATTGCGTCCCGATTCAATACATCGTCCTCCAGCAGACTTGTCTCCTTGGGTCTATTGCTGCCTCGGGCACATTATGGCCGTTCTCCCGTGAGTCAAAGATTTTCGAATCGGACGAAAAACTGATAGTGGATTGTAACGTTCAGGGCCTCCTAATGACGATGGAACACTCAAATTGCGTCCCGATTAAATACATCGTCCTCCAGCAGACTTGTCTCCATGGGTCTATTGCTGCCTTGGGCACCTTATGGTCGTTCTCCCGTGAGTCTAGATTATCGAATGGGACGAAAAACTGATAGTTAATTGTAACGTTCAGGGCCTCCTAATGACGACGGAACACTCAAATTGCGTCCCGATTCAATACCTCGTCCTCCAGCAGACTTGTCTCCATATGTCTATTGTTTCCTCGGGCACCTTATGGTCGTTCTCCCGTGAGTCTAGATTATCGAATGGGACGATAAACTGATAGTTAATTGTAACATTCAGGGCCTCCTAATAACGATGGAACACTCAAATTGCGTCCCGATTCAATACATGGTCCTCCAGCAGACTTGTCTCCATGGGTCTATTGCTGCCTCGGGCACCTTATGGCCGTTCTGCTGTTAGTCAAAGATTTTCAAATCGGACAAAAAACTGATAGTGAATTGTAACGTTCAGGGCCTCCTAATGACGATGGAACACTCAAATTGCGTCCCGATTCAATCCATCGTCCTCCAGCAGACTTGTCTCCATGGGTCTATTGCTGCCTCGGGCACCTTATGGCCGTTCTGCTGTGAGTCAAAGATTTTCGAATCGGACGAAAAACTGATAGTGAATTGTAACTTTCAGGGCCTCCTAATGACGATGGAACACTCAAATTGCGTCCCGATTCTATACATCGTCCTCCAGCAGACTTGTCTCCATGGGTCTATTGCTGCCTCGGGCACCTTATGGCCGTTCTGCTGTGAGTCAAAGATTTTCGAATCGGACGAAAAACTGATAGTGAATTGTAACATTCAGGGCCACCTAATGACGATGGATCACTCAAATTGCGTCCCGATTCAATACATCGTCCACCAGCCGACTTGTCTCCATGGGTCTATTGCTGCCTCGGGCACCTTATGGCCGTTCTGCTGTGAGTCAAAGATTTTCGAATCGGACGAAAAACTGATAGTGAATTGTAACGTTCAGGGCCTCCTAATGACGATGGATCTCTCAAATTGCGTCCCGATTCAATACATCGTCCTGCAGCAGACTTGTCTCCATGGGTCTATTGCTGCCTCGGGCACCTTATGGCCGTTCTGCTGTGAGTCAAAGATTTTCGAATCGGACGAAAAACTGATAGTGAATTGTAACTTTCAGGGCCTCCTAATGACGATGGAACACTCAAATTGCGTCCCGATTCTATACATCGTCCTCCAGCAGACTTGTCTCCATGGGTCTATTGCTGCCTCGGGCACCTTATGGCCGTTCTGCTGTGAGTCAAAGATTTTCGAATCGGACGAAAAACTGATAGTGAATTGTAACTTTCAGGGCCACCTAATGACGATGGATCACTCAAATTGCGTCCCGATTCAATACATCGT
Organism: Schistocerca cancellata; assembly: GCF_023864275.1. Lineage (NCBI taxonomy): Eukaryota > Metazoa > Arthropoda > Insecta > Orthoptera > Acrididae > Schistocerca > Schistocerca cancellata. Next base: position 552,990 of record NW_026047101.1, read on the forward strand.
CCACCAGCCGACTTGTCTCCATGGGTCTATTGCTGCCTCGGGCACCTTATGGCCGTTCTGCTGTGAGTCAAAGATTTTCGAATCGGACGAAAAACTGATAGTGAATTGTAACGTTCATGGCCTCCTAATGACGATGGATCTCTCAAATTGCGTCCCGATTCAATACATCGTCCTGCAGCAGACTTGTCTCCATGGGTCTATTGCAGCCTCGGGCACCTTATGGCCGTTCTGCTGTGAGTCAAAGATTTTCGAATCGGACGAAAACCTGATAGTGAATTGTAACGTTCAGGGCCTCCTAATGACGATGGAACACTCAAATTGCGTCCCGATTCAATACATCGTCCTCCAGCCGACTTGTCTCCATGGGTCTTTTGCTGGCTCGGGCACCTTATGGCCGTTCTGCTGTGAGTCAAAGAATTTCGAATCGGACGAAAAACTGATAGTGAATTGTAACGTTCAGGGCCACCAAGTAACGTTGGATCACTCAAATTGCGTCCGGATTCAATACATCGTCCTCCAGGAGACTTGTCTCCATGGGTCTATTGCTGCCTCGGGAACCTTATGGCCGTTCTGCTGTGAGTCAAAGATTTTCGAATCGGACGAAAAACTGATAGTGAATTGTAACGTTCAGGGCCTCCTAATTACGATGGAACACTCAAATTGCGTCACGATTCAATACATCGTCCTCCAGCAGACTTGTCTCCTTGGGTCTATTGCTGCCTCGGGCACCTTATGGTCGTTCTCCCGTGAGTCTAGATTATCGAATGGGACGAAAAACTGATAGTTAATTGTAACGTTCGGGGCCTCCTAATGACGACGGAACACTCAAATTGCGTCCCGATTCAATACCTCGTCCTCCAGCAGACTTGTCTCCATATGTCTATTGTTTCCTCGGGCACCTTATGGTCGTTCTCCCGTGAGTCTAGATTATCGAATGGGACGATAAACTGATAGTTAATTGTAACATTCAGGGCCTCCTAATGACGATGGAACACTCAAATTGCGTCCCGATTCAATACATCGCCATCCAGCAGACTTGTCTCCATGGGTCTATTGCTGCCTAGGGCACCTTATCGCCGTTCTGCTGTGAGTCAAAGATTTTCGAATCTGACGAAAAACTGATAGTGAATTGTAACATTCAGTGCCACCTAATGACGATGGATCACTCAAATTGCGTCCCGATTCAATACATCGTCCTCCAGCCGACTTGTCTCCATGGGTCTATTGCTGGCTCGGGCACCTTATGGCCGTTCTGCTGTGAGTCAAAGATTTTCGAATCGGACGAAAACCTGATAGTGAATTGTAACGTTCAGGGCCTCCTAATGACGATGGAACACTCAAATGCGTCCCGATTCAATACATGGTCCTCCAGCAGACTTGTCTCCATGGGTCTATTGCTGCCTCGGGCACCTTATGGCCGTTCTGCTGTTAGTCAAAGATTTTCAAATCGGACAAAAAACTGATAGTGAATTGTAACGTTCAGGGCCTCCTAATGACGATGGAACACTCAAATTGCGTCCCGATTCAATCCATCGTCCTCCAGCAGACTTGTCTCCATGGGTCTATTGCTGCCTCGGGCACCTTATGGTTGTTCTCCCGTGAGTCTAGATTATCGAATGGGACGAAAAACTGATAGTTAATTGTAACGTTCAGGGCCTCCTAATGACGACGGAACACTCAAATTGCGTCCCGATTCAATACCTCGTCCTCCAGCAGACTTGTCTCCATGGGTCTATTGCTGCCTCGGGCACCTTATGGCCGTTCTGCTGTGAGTCAAAGATTTTCGAATCGGACGAAAAACTGATAGTGAATTGTAACTTTCAGGGCCTCCTAATGACGATGGAACACTCAAATTGCGTCCCGATTCTATACATCGTCCTCCAGCAGACTTGTCTCCATGGGTCTATTGCTGCCTCGGGCACCTTAAGGCCGTTCTGCTGTGAGTCAAAGATTTTCGAATCGGACGAAAAACTGATAGTGAATTGTAACATTCAGGGCCACCTAATGACGATGGATCACTCAAATTGCGTCCCGATTCAATACATCGTCCTCCAGCCGACTTGTCTCCATGGGTCTATTGCTGCCTCGGGCACCTTATGGCCGTTCTGCTGTGAGTCAAAGATTTTCGAATCGGACGAAAAACTGATAGTGAATTGTAACGTTCAGGGCCTCCTAATGACGATGGATCTCTCAAATTGCGTCCCGATTCAATACATCGTCCTGCAGCAGACTTGTCTCCATGGGTCTATTGCAGCCTCGGGCACCTTATGGCCGTTCTGCTGTGAGTCAAAGATTTTCGAATCGGACGAAAACCTGATAGTGAATTGTAACGTTCAGGGCCTCCTAATGACGATGGAACACTCAAATTGCGTCCCGATTCAATACATCGTCCTCCAGCCGACTTGTCTCCATGGGTCTTTTGCTGGCTCGGGCACCTTATGGCCGTTCTGCTGTGAGTCAAAGAATTTCGAATCGGACGAAAAACTGATAGTGAATTGTAACGTTCAGGGCCACCAAGTAACGTTGGATCACTCAAATTGCGTCCGGATTCAATACATCGTCCTCCAGGAGACTTGTCTCCATGGGTCTATTGCTGCCTCGGGCACCTTATGGCCGTTCTGCTGTGAGTCAAAGATTTTCGAATCGGACGAAAAACTGATAGTGAATTGTAACGTTCAGGGCCTCCTAATTACGATGGAACACTCAAATTGCGTCACGATTCAATTCCTTGTCCTCCAGCAGACTTGTCTCCATGGGTCTATTGCTGCCTCGGGAACCTTATGGCCGTTATGCTGTGAGTCAAAGATTTTCGAATCCCACGCAAAACTGATAGTGAATTGTATCGTTCAGGGCCTCCTAATGACGATGGAACACTCAAATTGCGGCCCGATTCAATACCTCGTCCTCCAGCAGACTTGACTCCATGGGTCTATTGTTGCCTCGGGCACCTTATGGTCGTTCTCCCGTGAGTCTAGATTATCGAATGGGACGAAAAACTGATAGTGAATTGTAACATTCAGGGCCTCCTAATGACGATGGACCACACAAATTGCGTCCCGATTCAATACATCGTCCTCCAGCCGACTTGTCTCCATGGGTCTATTGCTGTTTCGGGCACCTTATGGCCGTTCTGCTGTGAGTCAAAGATTTTCGAATCGGACGAAAACCTGATAGTTAATTGTAACGTTCAGGGCCTCCTAATGACGACGGAACACTCAAATTGCGTCCCGATTCAATACCACGTCCTCCAGCAGACTTGTCTCCATATGTCTATTGTTTCCTCGGGCACCTTATGGTCGTTCTCCCGTGAGTCTAGATTATCGAATGGGACGATAAACTGATAGTTAATTGTAACATTCAGGGCCTCCTAATGACGATGGAACACTCAAATTGCGTCCCGATTCATTACATCGGCCTCCAGCAGACTTGTCTCCATGGGTCTATTGCTGCCTAGGGCACCTTATGGCCGTTCTGCTGTGAGTCAAAGATTTTCGAATCTAACGAAAAACTGCTAGTCAATTGTAACATTCAGGGCCACCTAATGACGATGGATCACTCAAATTGCGTCCCGATTCAATACATCGTCCTCCAGCCGACTTGTCTCCATGGGTCTATTGCTGCCTCGGGCACCTTATGGCCGTTCTGCTGTGAGTCAAAGAATTTCGAATCGGACGAAAAACTGATAGTGAATTGTAACGTTCAGGGCCACCTAATGACGTTGGATCACTCAAATTGCGTCCGGATTCAATACATCGTCCTCCAGCAGACTTGTCTCCATGGGTCTATTGCTGCCTCGGGCACCTTATGGCCGTTCTGCTGTGAGTCAAAGATTTTCGATTCGGACGAAAAACTGATAGTGAATTGTACCATTCAGGGCCACCTAATGACGATGGACCACACAAATTGCGTCCCGATTCAATACATCGTCCTCCAGCCGACTTGACTCCATGGGTCTATTGCTGCCTCGGGCACCTTATGGCCGTTCTGCTGTGAGTCTAGATTATTGAATGGGAGGAAAAACTGATAGTGAATTGTAACGTTCAGGACCACCTAATGACGATGGATCACTCAAATTGCGTCCCGATTCAATACATCGTCCTCCAGCCGACTTGACTCCATGGGTCTATTGCTGCCTCGGGCACCTTATGGCCGTTCTGCTGTGAGTCTAGATTATCGAATGGGAGGAAAAACTGATAGTGAATTGTAACGTTCAGGACCACCTAATGACGATGGATCACTCAAATTGCGTCCCGATTCAATACATCGTCCTCCAGCAGACTTGTCTCCATGGGTCTATTGCTGCCTCGGGCACATTATGGCCGTTCTCCCGTGAGTCAAAGATTTTCGAATCGGACGAAAAACTGATAGTGAATTGTAACGTTCAGGGCCCCCTAATGACGATGGAACACTCAAATTGCGTCCCGATTAAATACATCGTCCTCCAGCAGACTTGTCTCCATGGGTCTATTGCTGCCTCGGGCACCTTATGGTCGTTCTCCCGTGAGTCTAGATTATCGAATGGGACGAAAAACTGATAGTTAATTGTAACGTTCAGGGCCTCCTAATGACGACGGAACACTCAAATTGCGTCCCGATTCAATACCTCGTCCTCCAGCAGACTTGTCTCCATATGTCTATTGTTTCCTCGGGCACCTTATGGTCGTTCTCCCGTGAGTCTAGATTATCGAATGGGACGATAAACTGATAGTTAATTGTAACATTCAGGGCCTCCTAATGACGATGGAACACTCAAATTGCGTCCCGATTCAATACATCGTCCTCCAGCAGACTTGTCTCCTTGGGTCTATTGCTGCCTCGGGCACCTTATGGTCGTTCTCCCGTGAGTCTAGATTATCGAATGGGACGAAAAACTGATAGTTAATTGTAACGTTCGGGGCCTCCTAATGACGACGGAACACTCAAATTGCGTCCCGATTCAATACCTCGTCCTCCAGCAGACTTGTCTCCATATGTCTATTGTTTCCTCGGGCACCTTATGGTCGTTCTCCCGTGAGTCTAGATTATCGAATGGGACGATAAACTGATAGTTAATTGTAACATTCAGGGCCTCCTAATGACGATGGAACACTCAAATTGCGTCCCGATTCAATACATCGCCATCCAGCAGACTTGTCTCCATGGGTCTATTCCTGCCTAGGGCACCTTATCGCCGTTCTGCTGTGAGTCAAAGATTTTCGAATCGGACGAAAACCTGATAGTGAATTGTAACGTTCAGGGCCTCCTAATGACGATGGAACACTCAAATGCGTCCCGATTCAATACATGGTCCTCCAGCAGACTTGTCTCCATGGGTCTATTGCTGCCTCGGGCACCTTATGGCCGTTCTGCTGTTAGTCAAAGATTTTCAAATCGGACAAAAAACTGATAGTGAATTGTAACGTTCAGGGCCTCCTAATGACGATGGAACACTCAAATTGCGTCCCGATTCAATCCATCGTCCTCCAGCAGACTTGTCTCCATGGGTCTATTGCTGCCTCGGGCACCTTATGGTTGTTCTCCCGTGAGTCTAGATTATCGAATGGGACGAAAAACTGATAGTTAATTGTAACGTTCAGGGCCTCCTAATGACGACGGAACACTAAAATTGCGTCCCGATTCAATACCTCGTCCTCCAGCAGACTTGTCTCCATGGGTCTATTGCTGCCTCGGGCACCTTATGGCCGTTCTGCTGTGAGTCAAAGATTTTCGAATCGGACGAAAAACTGATAGTGAATTGTAACTTTCAGGGCCTCCTAATGACGATGGAACACTCAAATTGCGTCCCGATTCTATACATCGTCCTCCAGCAGACTTGTCTCCATGGGTCTATTGCTGCCTCGGGCACCTTATGGCCGTTCTGCTGTGAGTCAAAGATTTTCGAATCGGACGAAAAACTGATAGTGAATTGTAACATTCAGGGCCACCTAATGACGATGGATCACTCAAATTGCGTCCCGATTCAATACATCGTCCACCAGCCGACTTGTCTCCATGGGTCTATTGCTGCCTCGGGCACCTTATGGCCGTTCTGCTGTGAGTCAAAGATTTTCGAATCGGACGAAAAACTGATAGTGAATTGTAACGTTCAGGGCCTCCTAATGACGATGGATCTCTCAAATTGCGTCCCGATTCAATACATCGTCCTGCAGCAGACTTGTCTCCATGGGTCTATTGCAGCCTCGGGCACCTTATGGCCGTTCTGCTGTGAGTCAAAGATTTTCGAATCGGACGAAAACCTGATAGTCAATTGTAACGTTCAGGGCCTCCTAATGACGATGGAACACTCAAATTGCGTCCCGATTCAATACATCGTCCTCCAGCAGACTTGTCTACATGGGTCTATTGCTGCCTCGGGCACCTTATGGCCGTTCTGCTGTGAGTCAAAGATTTTCGAATCGGACGAAAAACTGATAGGGAATTGTAACGTTCAGGGCCTCCTAATGACGATGGAACTCTCAAATTGCGTCCCGATTCAATACATCGTCCTGCAGCAGACTTGTCTCCATGGGTCTATTGCAGCCTCGGGCACCTTATGGCCGTTCTGCTGTGACTCAAAGATTTTCGAATCGGACGAAAAACTGATAGTGAATTGTAACGTTCAGGGCCTCCTAATGACGATGGATCACTCAAATTGCGTCCCGATTCAATACATTGTCCTCCAGCAGACTGTCTCCATGGGTCTATTGCAGCCTCGGGCACCTTATGGCCGTTCTGCTGTGAGTCAAAGTTTTTCGAATCGGACAAAAAACTGATAGTGAATTGTGACGTTCAGGGCCACCTAATGACGATGGATCACTCAAATTGCGTCCCGATTCAATACATCGTCCTCCAGCAGACTTGTCTCCATGGGTCTACTGCGGCCTCGGGCACCTTATGGTCGTTCTCCCGTGAGTCTAGGTTATCGAATGGGACGAAAATCTGATAGTTAATTGTTTCATTCAGTCCTCCTAATGACGATGGAACCTTCAAATTGCGTCCCGATTCAATACATCGTCCTCCAGCAGATTTGTCTCCATGGGTCTATTGCTGCCTCGGGCACCTTAGGGCCGTTCTGCTGTGAGTCAAAGATTTTCGAATCGGACGAAAAACTGATAGTGAATTGTTACGTTCAGGGCCTCCTAATGACGATGGATCACTCAAATTGCGTCCCGATTCAATACATCGTCCTCCAGCAGACTTGTCTCCATGGGTCTATTGCTGCCTCAAGCACCTTATGGCCGTTCTGCTGTGAGTCAAAGATTTTCGAATCGGACGAAAAACTGATAGTGAATTGTAACATTCAGGGCCACCTAATGACGATGGATCACTCAAATTGCGTCCCGATTCAATACATCGTCCTCCAGCAGACTTGTCTCCATGGGTCTACTGCGGCCTCGGGCACCTTATGGTCGTTCTCCCGTGAGTCTAGGTTATCGAATGGGACGAAAATCTGATAGTTAATTGTATCATTCAGTCCTCCTAATGACGATGGAACCTTCAAATTGCGTCCCGATTCAATACATCGTCCTCCAGCAGATTTGTCTCCATGGGTCTATTGCTGCCTCGGGCACCTTAGGGCCGTTCTGCTGTGAGTCAAAGATTTTCGAATCGGACGAAAAACTGATAGTGAATTGTAACATTCAGGGCCACCATATGACGATGGATCACTCAAATTACGTCCCGATTCAATACATCGTCCTCCAGCAGACTTGACTCCATGGGTGTATTGCTGCCTCAGGCACCTTATGGCCGTTCTGCTGTGAGTGAAAGATTTTCGAGTCGGACGAAAAACTAATAGTGAATTGTAACGTTCAGGGCCTCCTAATGACGATGGATCTCTCAAATTGCGTCCCGATTCAATACATCGTCCTCCAGCAGACTTGTCTCCATGGGTCTATTGCAGCCTCGGGCACCTTATGGCCGTTCTGCTGTGACTCAAAGATTTTCGAATCGGACGAAATACTGATAGTGAATTGTAACGTTCAGGGCCTCCTAATGACGATGGATCACTCAAATTGCGTCCCGATTCAATACATTGTCCTCCAGCAGACTGTCTCCATGGGTCTATTGCAGCCTCGGGCACCTTATAGCCGTCTGCTGTGAGTCAAAGATTTTCGAATCGGACAAAAAACTGATAGTGAATTGTGACGTTAAGGGCCACCTAATGACGATGGATCACTCAATTTGCGTCCCGATTCAATACATCGTCCTCCAGCAGACTTGTCTCCATGGGTCTACTGCGGCCTCGGGCACCTTATGGTCGATCTCCCGTGAGTCTAGGTTATCGAATGGGACGAAAAACTGATAGTTAATTGTATCATTCAGTCCTCCTAATGACGATGGAACCTTCAAATTGCGTCCCGATTCAATACATCGTCCTCCAGCAGACTTGTCTCCATGGGTCTATTGCTGCCTCGGGCACCTTATGGCCGTTCTGCTGTGAGTCAAAGATTTTCGAATCGGACGAAAAACTGATAGTGAATTGTAACGTTCAGGGCCTCCTAATGACGATGGATCACTCAAATTGCGTCCCGATTCAATACATCGTCCTCCAGCAGACTTGTCTCCATGGGTCTATTGCTGCCTCGGGCACCTTATGGCCGTTCTGCTGTGAGTCAAAGATTTTCGAATCGGACGAAAAACTGATAGTGAATTGTAACATTCAGGGCCACCATATGACGATGGATCACTCAAATTACGTCCCGATTCAATACATCGTCCTCCAGCAGACTTGTCTCCATGGGTCTATTGCTGCCTCGGGCACCTTATGGCCGTTCTTCTGTGAGTCAACGATTTTCGAATCGGACAAAAAACGGATAGTGAATTGTAACATTCAGGGCCACCTATTGACGATGGACCACGCAAATTGCGTCCCGATTCAATACATCGTCCTCCAGCAGACTTGACTCCATGGGTGTATTGCTGCCTCGGGCACCTTATGGCCGTTCTGCTGTAAGTCAAAGATTTTCGAATCGGACGAAAACCTGATAGTTAATTGTAACGTTCAGGGCCTCCTAATGACGATGGAACACTCAAATTGCGTCCCGATTCAATACATCGTCCTCCAGCAGACTTGTCTCCACGGGTCTATTGCTGCCTCGGGCACCTTATGGCCGTTCTGCTGTGAGTCAAAGATTTTCGAATCGGACGAAAAACTGATAGTGAATTGTAACGTTCAGGGCCTCCTAATGACGATGGATCACTCAAATTGCGTCCCGATTCAATACATTGTCCTCCAGCAGACTGTCTCCATGGGTCTATTGCAGCCTCGGGCACCTTATGGCCGTTCTGCTGTGAGTCAAAGTTTTTCGAATCGGACAAAAAACTGATAGTGAATTGTGACGTTCAGGGCCACCTAATGACGATGGATCACTCAAATTGCGTCCCGATTCAATACATCGTCCTCCAGCAGACTTGTCTCCATGGGTCTACTGCGGCCTCGGGCACCTTATGGTCGTTCTCCCGTGAGTCTAGGTTATCGAATGGGACGAAAAACTGATAGTTAATTGTATCATTCAGTCCTCCTAATGACGATGGAACCTTCAAATTGCGTCCCGATTCAATACATCGTCCTCCAGCAGACTTGTCTCCATGGGTCTATTGCTGCCTCGGGCACCTTATGGCCGTTCTGCTGTGAGTCAAAGATTTTCGAATCGGACGAAAAACTGATAGTGAATTGTAACGTTCAGGGCCTCCTAATGACGATGGATCACTCAAATTGCGTCCCGATTCAATACATCGTCCTCCAGCAGACTTGTCTCCATGGGTCTATTGCTGCCTCGGGCACCTTATGGCCGTTCTGCTGTGAGTCAAAGATTTTCGAATCGGACGAAAAACTGATAGTGAATTGTAACATTCAGGGCCACCATATGACGATGGATCACTCAAATTACGTCCCGATTCAATACATCGTCCTCCAGCAGACTTGTCTCCATGGGTCTATTGCTGCCTCGGGCACCTTATGGCCGTTCTTCTGTGAGTCAACGATTTTCGAATCGGACAAAAAACGGATAGTGAATTGTAACATTCAGGGCCACCTATTGACGATGGACCACGCAAATTGCGTCCCGATTCAATACATCGTCCTCCAGCAGACTTGACTCCATGGGTGTATTGCTGCCTCGGGCACCTTATGGCCGTTCTGCTGTAAGTCAAAGATTTTCGAATCGGACGAAAACCTGATAGTTAATTGTAACGTTCAGGGCCTCCTAATGACGATGGAACACTCAAATTGCGTCCCGATTCAATACATCGTCCTCCAGCAGACTTGTCTCCACGGGTCTATTGCTGCCTCGGGCACCTTATGGCCGTTCTGCTGTGAGTCAAAGATTTTCGAATCGGACGAAAAACTGATAGTGAATTGTAACGATCAGGGCCTCCTAATGACGATGGATCACTCAAATTGCGTCCCGATTCAATACATTGTCCTCCAGCAGACTGTCTCCATGGGTCTATTGCAGCCTCGGGCACCTTATGGCCGTTCTGCTGTGAGTCAAAGTTTTTCGAATCGGACAAAAAACTGATAGTGAATTGTGACGTTCAGGGCCACCTAATGACGATGGATCACTCAAATTGCGTCCCGATTCAATACATCGTCCTCCAGCAGACTTGTCTCCATGGGTCTACTGCGGCCTCGGGCACCTTATGGTCGTTCTCCCGTGAGTCTAGGTTATCGAATGGGACGAAAAACTGATAGTTAATTGTATCATTCAGTCCTCCTAATGACGATGGACACTTCAAATTGCGTCCCGATTCAATACATCGTCCTCCAGCAGACTTGTCTCCATGGGTCTATTGCTGCCTCGGGCACCTTAGGGCCGTTCTGCTGTGAGTCAAAGATTTTCGAATCGGACGAAAAACTGATAGTGAATTGTTACGTTCAGGGCCTCCTAATGACGATGGATCACTCAAATTGCGTCCCGATTCAATACATCGTCCTCCAGCAGACTTGTCTCCATGGGTCTATTGCTGCCTCGGGCACCTTATGGCCGTTCTGCTGTGAGTCAAAGATTTTCGAATCGGACGAAAAACTGATAGTGAATTGTAACATTCAGGGCCACCATATGACGATGGATCACTCAAATTACGTCCCGATTCAATACATCGTCCTCCAGCAGACTTGTCTCCATGGGTCTATTGCTGCCTCGGGCACCTTATGGCCGTTCTTCTGTGAGTCAACGATTTTCGAATCGGACAAAAAACGGATAGTGAATTGTAACATTCAGGGCCACCTAATGACGATGGACCACGCAAATTGCGTCCCGATTCAATACATCGTCCTCCAGCCGACTTGACTCCATGGGTGTATTGCTGCCTCAGGCACCTTATGGCCGTTCTGCTGTGAGTGAAAGATTTTCGAGTCGGACGAAAAACTAATAGTGAATTGTAACGTTCAGGGCCTCCTAATGACGATGGATCTCTCAAATTGCGTCCCGATTCAATACATCGTCCTCCAGCAGACTTGTCTCCATGGGTCTATTGCAGCCTCGGGCACCTTATGGCCGTTCTGCTGTGACTCAAAGATTTTCGAATCGGACGAAAAACTGATAGTGAATTGTAACGTTCAGGGCCTCCTAATGACGATGGATCACTCAAATTGCGTCCCGATTCAATACATTGTCCTCCAGCAGACTGTCTCCATGGGTCTATTGCAGCCTCGGGCACCTTATAGCCGTCTGCTGTGAGTCAAAGATTTTCGAATCGGACAAAAAACTGATAGTGAATTGTGACGTTAAGGGCCACCTAATGACGATGGATCACTCAAATTGCGTCCCGATTCAATACATCGTCCTCCAGCAGACTTGTCTCCATGGGTCTACTGCGGCCTCGGGCACCTTATGGTCGTTCTCCCGTGAGTCTAGGTTATCGAATGGGACGAAAAACTGATAGTTAATTGTATCATTCAGTCCTCCTAATGACGATGGAACCTTCAAATTGCGTCCCGATTCAATACATCGTCCTCCAGCAGACTTGTCTCCATGGGTCTATTGCTGCCTCGGGCACCTTATGGCCGTTCTGCTGTGAGTCAAAGATTTTCGAATCGGACGAAAAAGTGATAGTGAATTGTAACGTTCAGGGCCTCCTAATGACGATGGATCACTCAAATTGCGTCCCGATTCAATACATCGTCCTCCAGCAGACTTGTCTCCATGGGTCTATTGCTGCCTCGGGCACCTTATGGCCGTTCTGCTGTGAGTCAAAGATTTTCGAATCGGACGAAAAACTGATAGTGAATTGTAACATTCAGGGCCACCATATGACGATGGATCACTCAAATTACGTCCCGATTCAATACATCGTCCTCCAGCAGACTTGTCTCCATGGGTCTATTGCTGCCTCGGGCACCTTATGGCCGTTCTTCTGTGAGTCAACGATTTTCGAATCGGACAAAAAACGGATAGTGAATTGTAACATTCAGGGCCACCTATTGACGATGGACCACGCAAATTGCGTCCCGATTCAATACATCGTCCTCCAGCAGACTTGTCTCCATGGGTCTATTGCTGCCTCGGGCACCTTATGGCCGTTCTGCTGTGAGTCAAAGATTTTCGAATCGTACGAAAAACTGATAGTGAATTGTAACTTTCAGGGCCACCTAATGACGATGGATCACTCAAATTGCGTCCCGATTCAATACATCGTCCACCAGCCGACTTGTCTCCATGGGTCTATTGCTGCCTCGGGCACCTTATGGCCGTTCTGCTGTGAGTCAAAGATTTTCGAATCGGACGAAAAACTGATAGTGAATTGTAACGTTCAGGGCCTCCTAATGACGATGGAACTCTCAAATTGCGTCCCGATTCAATACATCGTCCTGCAGCAGACTTGTCTCCATGGGTCTATTGCAGCCTCGGGCACCTTATGGCCGTTCTGCTGTGACTCAAAGATTTTCGAATCGGACGAAAAACTGATAGTGAATTGTAACGTTCAGGGCCTCCTAATGACGATGGATCACTCAAATTGCGTCCCGATTCAATACATCGTCCTCCAGCAGACTTGACTTCATGGGTCTATTGCTGCCTCGGGCACCTTATGGCCGTTCTGCTGTGAGTCAAAGATTTTCGAATCGGACGAAAAACTGATACTGAATTGTAACGTACAGGGCCACCTAATGACGATGGATCACTCAAATTGCGTCCCGATTCAAAACATCGTCCTCTAGCCGACTTGATTCCATGGGTCTATTGCTGCCTCGGACACCTTATGGCCGTTCTGCTGTGAGTCTAGATTATCGAATGGGACGAAAAACTGATAGTGAATTGTAACGTTCAGGGCCTCCTAATGACGATGGATCACTCAAATTGCGTCCCGATGCAATACATCGTCCACCAGCAGACTTGGCTCCATGGGTCTATTGCTGCCTCGGGCACCTTATGGATGTTCTGCTGTGAGTCAAAGATTTTCGAATCGGACGAAAAACTGATAGTGAATTGTTACGTTCAGGGCCACCTAATGACGACGGATCACTCAAATTGCGTCCCGATTCAATACGTCGTCCTCCAGCCGACTTGTCTCCATGGGTCTATTGCTTCCTCGGGAACCTTATGGCCGTTCTGCTGTGAGTCAAAGATTTTCGAATCGGACGAAAAACTGACAGTGAATTGTAACGTTCAGGGCCTCCTAATGACGATGGAACACTCAAATTGCGTCCCGATTCAATACCTCGTCCTCCAGCAGACTTGCCTCCATGGGTCTATTGCTGCCTCGGGCACCTTATGGCCGTTCTGCTGTGAGTCAAAGTTTTTCGAATCGGACAAAAAACTGATAGTGAATTGTAACGTTCAGGGCCACCTAATGACGATGGATCACTCAAATTGCGTCCCGATTCAATACATCGCCCTCCAGCAGACTTGTCTCCATGGGTCTATTGCTGCCTCGGGCCCCTTATGGTCGCTCTCCCGTGAGTCTAGGTTATCGAATGGGACGAAAAACTGTTAGTTAATTGTATCATTCAGTCCTCCTAATGACGATGGATCCTTCAAATTGTGTCCCGATTCAATACATCGTCCTCCAGCAGACTTGTCTCCATGGGTCTATTGCTGCCTCGGGCACCTTATGGCCGTTCTGCTGTGAGTCAAAGATTTTCGAATCGGACGAAAAACTGATAGTTAATTGCAACGTTCAGGGCCTCCTAATGACGATGGAACACTCAAATTGCGTCCCGATTCAATACATCGTCCTCCAGCAGACTTGGCTCCATGGGTCTATTGCTGCCTCGGGCACCTTATGGCCGTTCTTCTGTGAGTCAAAGATTTTCGAATCGGACGAAAAACTGATAGTGAATTGTAACATTCAGGGCCACCTAATGACGATGGACCACACAAATTGCGTCCCGATTGAATACATCGTCCTCCAGCAGACTTGACTCCATGGGTCTATTGCTGCCTCGGGCACCTTATGGCCGTTCTGCTGTGAGTCAAAGATTTTCGAATCGGACGAAAACCTGATAGTGAATTGTAACGTTCAGGGCCTCCTAATGACGATGGAACACTCAAATTGCGTCCCGATTCAATACATCGTCCTCCAGCAGACTTGTCTACATGAGTCTATTGCTGCCTCGGGCACCTTATGGCCGTTCTGCTGTGAGTCAAAGATTTTCGAATCGGACGAAAAACTGATAGTGAATTGTAACTTTCAGGGCCTCCTAATGACGATGGAACACTCAAATTGCGTCCCGATTCAATACATCGTCCTCCAGCAGACTTGTCTCCATGGGTCTATTGCTGCCTCGGGCACCTTATGGCCGTTCTGCTGTGAGTCAAAGATTTTCGAATCGGACAAAAAACTGATAGTGAATTGTAACGTTCAGGGCCACCTAATGACGATGGACCACACAAATTGCGTCCCGATTGAATACATCGTCCTCCAGCAGACTTGACTCCATGGGTCTATTGCTGCCTCGGGCACCTTATGGCCGTTCTGCTGTGAGTCAAAGATTTTCGAATCGGACGAAAACCTGATAGTGAATTGTAACGTTCAGGGCCTCCTAATGACGATGGAACACTCAAATTGCGTCCCGATTCAATACATCGTCCTCCAGCAGACTTGTCTACATGGGTCTATTGCTGCCTCGGGCACCTTATGGCCGTTCTGCTGTGAGTCAAAGATTTTCGAATCGGACGAAAAACTGATAGTGAATTGTAACTTTCAGGGCCTCCTAATGACGATGGAACACTCAAATTGCGTCCCGATTCAATACATCGTCCTCCAGCAGACTTGTCTCCATGGGTCTATTGCTGCCTCGGGCACCTTATGGCCGTTCTGCTGTGAGTCAAAGATTTTCGAATCGGACAAAAAACTGATAGTGAATTGTAACGTTCAGGGCCACCTAATGACGATGGATCACTCAAATTGCGTCCCGATTCAATACATCGCCCTCCAGCAGACTTGTCTCCATGGGTCTATTGCTGCCTCGGGCCCCTTATGGTCGCTCTCCCGTGAGTCTAGGTTATCGAATGGGACGAAAAACTGTTAGTTAATTGTATCATTCAGTCCTCCTAATGACGATGGATCCTTCAAATTGTGTCCCGATTCAATACATCGTCCTCCAGCAGACTTGTCTCCATGGGTCTATTGCTGCCTCGGGCACCTTATGGCCGTTCTGCTGTGAGTCAAAGATTTTCGAATCGGACGAAAAACTGATAGTTAATTGCAACGTTCAGGGCCTCCTAATGACGATGGAACACTCAAATTGCGTCCCGATTCAATACATCGTCCTCCAGCAGACTTGGCTCCATGGGTCTATTGCTGCCTCGGGCACCTTATGGCCGTTCTTCTGTGAGTCAAAGATTTTCGAATCGGACGAAAAACTGATAGTGAATTGTAACATTCAGGGCCACCTAATGACGATGGACCACACAAATTGCGTCCCGATTGAATACATCGTCCACCAGCAGACTTGACTCCATGGGTCTATTGCTGCCTCGGGCACCTTATGGCCGTTCTGCTGTGAGTCAAAGATTTTCGAATCGGACGAAAACCTGATAGTGAATTGTAACGTTCAGGGCCTCCTAATGACGATGGAACACTCAAATTGCGTCCCGATTCAATACATCGTCCTCCAGCAGACTTGTCTACATGAGTCTATTGCTGCCTCGGGCACCTTATGGCCGTTCTGCTGTGAGTCAAAGATTTTCGAATCGGACGAAAAACTGATAGTGAATTGTAACTTTCAGGGCCTCCTAATGACGATGGAACACTCAAATTGCGTCCCGATTCAATACATCGTCCTCCAGCAGACTTGTCTCCATGGGTCTATTGCTGCCTCGGGCACCTTATGGCCGTTCTGCTGTGAGTCAAAGATTTTCGAATCGGACGAAAAACTGATAGTGAATTGTAACTTTCAGGGCCACCTAATGACGATGGATCACTCAAATTGCGTCCCGATTCAATACATCGTCCACCAGCCGACTTGTCTCCATGGGTCTATTGCTGCCTCGGGCACCTTATGGCCGTTCTGCTGTGAGTCAAAGATTTTCGAATCGGACGAAAAACTGATAGGGAATTGTAACGTTCAGGGCCTCCTAATGACGATGGAACTCTCAAATTGCGTCCCGATTCAATACATCGTCCTGCAGCAGACTTGTCTCCATGGGTCTATTGCAGCCTCGGGCACCTTATGGCCGTTCTGCTGTGAGTCAAAGATTTTCGAATCGGACAAAAAACTGATAGTGAATTGTGACGTTCAGGGCCACCTAATGACAATGGATCACTCAAATTGCGTCCCGATTCAATACATCGTTCTCCAGCAGACTTGGCTCCATGGGTCTATTGCTGCCTCGGGCACCTTATGGTCGTTCTAGCGTGAGTCTAGGTTATCGAATGGGACGAAAAACTGATAGTTAATTGTATCATTCAGTCCTCCTAATGACGATGGAACACTCAAATTGCGTCCCGATTCAATACATCGTCCTCCAGCAGACTTGTCTCCATGGGTCTATTGCTGCCTCGGGCACTTTATGGCCGTTCTGCTGTGAGTCAAAGATTTTCGAATCGGACGAAAAACTGATAGTGAATTGTAACATTCAGGGCCACCATATGACGATGGATCACTCAAATTACGTCCCGATTCAATACATCGTCCTCCAGCAGACTTGTCTCCATGGGTCTATTGCTGCCTCGGGCACCTTATGGCCGTTCTTCTGTGAGTCAAAGATTTTCGAATCGGACAAAAAACGGATAGTGAATTGTAACATTCAGGGCCACCTAATGACGATGGACCACGCAAATTGCGTCCCGATTCAATACATCGTCCTCCAGCAGACTTGACTCCATGGGTGTATTGCTGCCTCGGGCACCTTATGGCCGTTCTGCTGTGAGTCAAAGATTTTCGAATCGGACGAAAAACTGATAGTGAATTGTAACTTTCAGGGCCTCCTAATGACGATGGAACACTCAAATTGCGTCCCGATTCAATACATCGTCCTCCAGCAGACTTATCTCCATGGGTCTATTGCTGCCTCGGGCACCTTATGGCCGTTCTGCTGTGACTCAAAGATTTTCGAATCGGACGAAAAACTGATAGTGAATTGTAACGTTCAGGGCCTCCTAATGACGATGGATCACTCAAATTGCGTCCCGATTCAATACATTGTCCTCCAGCAGACTGTCTCCATGGGTCTAATGCAGCCTCGGGCACCTTATGGCCGTTCTGCTGTGAGTCAAAGATTTTCGAATCGGACAAAAAACTGATAGTGAATTGTGACGTTCAGGGCCACCTAATGACGATGGATCACTCAAATTGCGTCCCGATTCAATACATCGTCCTCCAGCAGACTTGTCTCCATGGGTCTACTGCGGCCTCGGGCACCTTATGGTCGTTCTCCCGTGAGTCTAGGTTATCGAATGGGACGAAAACCTGATAGTTAATTGTATCATTCAGTCCTCCTAATGACGATGGAACCTTCAAATTGCGTCCCGATTAAATACATCGTCCTCCAGCAGACTTGTCTCCATGGGTCTATTGCTGCCTCGGGCACCTTATGGCCGTTCTGCTGTGAGTCAAAGATTTTCGAATCGGACGAAAAACTGATAGTGAATTGTAACGTTCAGGGCCTCCTAATGACGATGGATCACTCAAATTGCGTCCCGATTCAATACATCGTCCTCCAGCAGACTTGTCTCCATGGGTCTATTGCTGCCTCGGGCACCTTATGGCCGTTCTTCTGTGAGTCAACGATTTTCGAATCGGACAAAAAACGGATAGTGAATTGTAACATTCAGGGCCACCTATTGACGATGGACCACGCAAATTGCGTCCCGATTCAATACATCGTCCTCCAGCAGACTTGACTCCATGGGTGTATTGCTGCCTCGGGCACCTTATGGCCGTTCTGCTGTAAGTCAAAGATTTTCGAATCGGACGAAAACCTGATAGTGAATTGTAACGTTCAGGGCCTCCTAATGACGATGGAACACTCAAATTGCGTCCCGATTCAATACATCGTCCTCCAGCAGACTTGTCTCCACGGGTCTATTGCTGCCTCGGGCACCTTATGGCCGTTCTGCTGTGAGTCAAAGATTTTCGAATCGGACGAAAAACTGATAGTGAATTGTAACTTTCAGGGCCTCCTAATGACGATGGAACACTCAAATTGCGTCCCGATTCAATACATCGTCCTCCAGCAGACTTGTCTCCATGGGTCTATTGCTGCCTCGGGCACCTTATGGCCGTTCTGCTGTGAGTCAAAGATTTTCGAATCGTACGAAAAACTGATAGTGAATTGTAACTTTCAGGGCCACCTAATGACGATGGATCACTCAAATTGCGTCCCGATTCAATACATCGTCCACCAGCCGACTTGTCTCCATGGGTCTATTGCTGCCTCGGGCACCTTATGGCCGTTCTGCTGTGAGTCAAAGATTTTCGAATCGGACGAAAAACTGATAGTGAATTGTAACGTTCAGGGCCTCCTAATGACGATGGAACTCTCAAATTGCGTCCCGATTCAATACATCGTCCTGCAGCAGACTTGTCTCCATGGGTCTATTGCAGCCTCGGGCACCTTATGGCCGTTCTGCTGTGACTCAAAGATTTTCGAATCGGACGAAAAACTGATAGTGAATTGTAACGTTCAGGGCCTCCTAATGACGATGGATCACTCAAATTGCGTCCCGATTCAATACATCGTCCTCCAGCAGACTTGACTTCATGGGTCTATTGCTGCCTCGGGCACCTTATGGCCGTTCTGCTGTGAGTCAAAGATTTTCGAATCGGACGAAAAACTGATACTGAATTGTAACGTACAGGGCCACCTAATGACGATGGATCACTCAAATTGCGTCCCGATTCAAAACATCGTCCTCTAGCCGACTTGATTCCATGGGTCTATTGCTGCCTCGGACACCTTATGGCCGTTCTGCTGTGAGTCTAGATTATCGAATGGGACGAAAAACTGATAGTGAATTGTAACGTTCAGGGCCTCCTAATGACGATGGATCACTCAAATTGCGTCCCGATGCAATACATCGTCCACCAGCAGACTTGGCTCCATGGGTCTATTGCTGCCTCGGGCACCTTATGGCCGTTCTGCTGTGAGTCAAAGATTTTCGAATCGGACGAAAAACTGATAGTGAATTGTTACGTTCAGGGCCACCTAATGACGACGGATCACTCAAATTGCGTCCCGATTCAATACGTCGTCCTCCAGCCGACTTGTCTCCATGGGTCTATTGCTTCCTCGGGAACCTTATGGCCGTTCTGCTGTGAGTCAAAGATTTTCGAATCGGACGAAAAACTGACAGTGAATTGTAACGTTCAGGGCCTCCTAATGACGATGGAACACTCTAATTGCGTCCCGATTCAATACCTCGTCCTCCAGCAGACTTGCCTCCATGGGTCTATTGCCGCCTCGGGCACCTTATGGCCGTTCTGCTGTGAGTCAAAGATTTTCGAATCGGACGAAAAACTGATAGTGAATTGTAACATTCAGGGCCACCTAATGACGATGGACCACACAAATTGCGTCCCGATTGAATACATCGTCCTCCAGCAGACTTGACTCCATGGGTCTATTGCTGCCTCGGGCACCTTATGGCCGTTCTGCTGTGAGTCAAAGATTTTCGAATCGGACGAAAACCTGATAGTGAATTGTAACGTTCAGGGCCTCCTAATGACGATGGAACACTCAAATTGCGTCCCGATTCAATACATCGTCCTCCAGCAGACTTGTCTACATGGGTCTATTGCTGCCTCGGGCACCTTATGGCCGTTCTGCTGTGAGTCAAAGATTTTCGAATCGGACGAAAAACTGATAGTGAATTGTAACTTTCAGGGCCTCCTAATGACGATGGAACACTCAAATTGCGTCCCGATTCAATACATCGTCCTCCAGCAGACTTGTCTCCATGGGTCTATTGCTGCCTCGGGCACCTTATGGCCGTTCTGCTGTGAGTCAAAGATTTTCGAATCGGACAAAAAATTGATAGTGAATTGTAACGTTCAGGGCCACCTAATGACGATGGATCACTCAAATTGCGTCCCGATTCAATACATCGCCCTCCAGCAGACTTGTCTCCATGGGTCTATTGCTGCCTCGGGCCCCTTATGGTCGCTCTCCCGTGAGTCTAGGTTATCGAATGGGACGAAAAACTGTTAGTTAATTGTATCATTCAGTCCTCCTAATGACGATGGATCCTTCAAATTGTGTCCCGATTCAATACATCGTCCTCCAGCAGACTTGTCTCCATGGGTCTATTGCTGCCTCGGGCACCTTATGGCCGTTCTGCTGTGAGTCAAAGATTTTCAGATCGGACGAAAAACTGATAGTTAATTGCAACGTTCAGGGCCTCCTAATGACGATGGAACACTCAAATTGCGTCCCGATTCAATACATCGTCCTCCAGCAGACTTGGCTCCATGGGTCTATTGCTGCCTCGGGCACCTTATGGCCGTTCTTCTGTGAGTCAAAGATTTTCGAATCGGACGAAAAACTGATAGTGAATTGTAACATTCAGGGCCACCTAATGACGATGGACCACACAAATTGCGTCCCGATTGAATACATCGTCCTCCAGCAGACTTGACTCCATGGGTCTATTGCTGCCTCGGGCACCTTATGGCCGTTCTGCTGTGAGTCAAAGATTTTCGAATCGGACGAAAACCTGATAGTGAATTGTAACGTTCAGGGCCTCCTAATGACGATGGAACACTCAAATTGCGTCCCGATTCAATACATCGTCCTCCAGCAGACTTGTCTACATGAGTCTATTGCTGCCTCGGGCACCTTATGGCCGTTCTGCTGTGAGTCAAAGATTTTCGAATCGGACGAAAAACTGATAGTGAATTGTAACTTTCAGGGCCTCCTAATGACGATGGAACACTCAAATTGCGTCCCGATTCAATACATCGTCCTCCAGCAGACTTGTCTCCATGGGTCTATTGCTGCCTCGGGCACCTTATGGCCGTTCTGCTGTGAGTCAAAGATTTTCGAATCGGACGAAAAACTGATAGTGAATTGTAACTTTCAGGGCCACCTAATGACGATGGATCACTCAAATTGCGTCCCGATTCAATACATCGTCCACCAGCCGACTTGTCTCCATGGGTCTATTGCTGCCTCGGGCACCTTATGGCCGTTCTGCTGTGAGTCAAAGATTTTCGAATCGGACGAAAAACTGATAGGGAATATTAACGTTCAGGGCCTCCTAATGACGATGGAACTCTCAAATTGCGTCCCGATTCAATACATCGTCCTGCAGCAGACTTGTCTCCATGGGTCTATTGCAGCCTCGGGCACCTTATGGCCGTTCTGCTGTGAGTCAAAGATTTTCGAATCGGACAAAAAACTGATAGTGAATTGTGACGTTCAGGGCCACCTAATGACAATGGATCACTCAAATTGCGTCCCGATTCAATACATCGTTCTCCAGCAGACTTGGCTCCATGGGTCTATTGCTGCCTCGGGCACCTTATGGTCGTTCTAGCGTGAGTCTAGGTTATCGAATGGGACGAAAAACTGATAGTTAATTGTATCATTCAGTCCTCCTAATGACGATGGAACACTCAAATTGCGTCCCGATTCAATACATCGTCCTCCAGCAGACTTGTCTCCATGGGTCTATTGCTGCCTCGGGCACTTTATGGCCGTTCTGCTGTGAGTCAAAGATTTTCGAATCGGACGAAAAACTGATAGTGAATTGTAACATTCAGGGCCACCATATGACGATGGATCACTCAAATTACGTCCCGATTCAATACATCGTCCTCCAGCAGACTTGTCTCCATGGGTCTATTGCTGCCTCGGGCACCTTATGGCCGTTCTTCTGTGAGTCAAAGATTTTCGAATCGGACAAAAAACGGATAGTGAATTGTAACATTCAGGGCCACCTAATGACGATGGACCACGCAAATTGCGTCCCGATTCAATACATCGTCCTCCAGCAGACTTGACTCCATGGGTGTATTGCTGCCTCGGGCACCTTATGGCCGTTCTGCTGTGAGTCAAAGATTTTCGAATCGGACGAAAAACTGATAGTGAATTGTAACTTTCAGGGCCTCCTAATGACGATGGAACACTCAAATTGCGTCCCGATTCAATACATCGTCCTCCAGCAGACTTATCTCCATGGGTCTATTGCTGCCTCGGGCACCTTATGGCCGTTCTGCTGTGACTCAAAGATTTTCGAATCGGACGAAAAACTGATAGTGAATTGTAACGTTCAGGGCCTCCTAATGACGATGGATCACTCAAATTGCGTCCCGATTCAATACATTGTCCTCCAGCAGACTGTCTCCATGGGTCTAATGCAGCCTCGGGCACCTTATGGCCGTTCTGCTGTGAGTCAAAGATTTTCGAATCGGACAAAAAACTGATAGTGAATTGTGACGTTCAGGGCCACCTAATGACGATGGATCACTCAAATTGCGTCCCGATTCAATACATCGTCCTCCAGCAGACTTGTCTCCATGGGTCTACTGCGGCCTCGGGCACCTTATGGTCGTTCTCCCGTGAGTCTAGGTTATCGAATGGGACGAAAACCTGATAGTTAATTGTATCATTCAGTCCTCCTAATGACGATGGAACCTTCAAATTGCGTCCCGATTAAATACATCGTCCTCCAGCAGACTTGTCTCCATGGGTCTATTGCTGCCTCGGGCACCTTATGGCCGTTCTGCTGTGAGTCAAAGATTTTCGAATCGGACGAAAAACTGATAGTGAATTGTAACGTTCAGGGCCTCCTAATGACGATGGATCACTCAAATTGCGTCCCGATTCAATACATCGTCCTCCAGCAGACTTGTCTCCATGGGTCTATTGCTGCCTCGGGCACCTTATGGCCGTTCTGCTGTGAGTCAAAGATTTTCGAATCGGACGAAAAACTGATAGTGAATTGTAACATTCAGGGCCACCATATGACGATGGATCACTCAAATTACGTCCCGATTCAATACATCGTCCTCGAGCAGACTTGTCTCCATGGGTCTATTGCTGCCTCGGGCACCTTATGGCCGTTCTTCTGTGAGTCAAAGATTTTCGAATCGGACAAAAAACGGATAGTGAATTGTAACGTTCAGGGCCTCGTAATGACGATGGAACACTCAAATTGCGTCCCGATTCAATACATCGTCCTCCAGCAGACTTGTCTCCATGGGTCTATTGCTGCCTCGGGCACCTTATGGCCGTTCTGCTGTGAGTCAAAGATTTTCGAATCGGACGAAAAACTGATAGTGAATTGTAACTTTCAGGGCCTCCTAATGACGATGGAACACTCAAATTGCGTCCCGATTCAATACATAGTCCTCCAGCAGACTTGTCTCCATGGGTCTATTGCTGCCTCGGGCACCTTATGGCCGTTCTGCTGTGAGTCAAAGATTTTCGAATCGGACGAAAAACTGATAGTGAATTGTAACGTTCAGGGCCTCCTAATGACGATGGAACTCTCAAATTGCGTCCCGATTCAATACATCGTCCTGCAGCAGACTTGTCTCCATGGGTCTATTGCAGCCTCGGGCACCTTATGGCCGTTCTGCTGTGACTCAAAGATTTTCGAATCGGACGAAAAACTGATAGTGAATTGTAACGTACAGGGCCACCTAATGACGATGGATCACTCAAATTGCGTCCCGATTCAAAACATCGTCCTCTAGCCGACTTGACTCCATGGGTCTATTGCTGCCTCGGACACCTTATGGCCGTTCTGCTATGAGTCTAGATTATCGAATGGGACGAAAAACTGATAGTGAATTGTAACGTTCAGGGACTCCTAATGACGATGGATCACTCAAATTGCGTCCCGATTCAATACATCGTCCTCCAGCCGACATGTCTCCATGGGTCGATTGCTGCCTCGGGCACCTTATGGCCGTTCTGCTGTGAGTCAAATATTTTCGAATCGGACGAAAAACTGATAGTGAATTGTAACTTTCAGGGCCACCTAATGACGATGGATCACTCAAATTGCGTCCCGATTCAATACATCGTCCTCTAGCAGACTTGTCTCCATGGGTCTATTGCTGCCTCGGGCACCTTATGGGCGTTCTGCTGTGAGTCAAAGATTTTCGAATCGGACGAAAAACTGATAGTGAATTGTTACGTTCAGGGCCACCTAATGACGAGGGATCACTCAAATTGCGTCCCGATTCAATACGTCGTCCTCCAGCCGACTTGTCTCCATGGGTCTATTGCTTCCTCGGGAACCTTATGGCCGTTCTGCTGTGAGTCAAAGATTTTCGAATCGGACGAAAAACTGATAGTGAATTG
The DNA here is from genome assembly GCF_023864275.1 of Schistocerca cancellata. Taxonomy (NCBI): domain Eukaryota; kingdom Metazoa; phylum Arthropoda; class Insecta; order Orthoptera; family Acrididae; genus Schistocerca; species Schistocerca cancellata. The sequence goes on from NW_026047101.1 coordinate 577,670, forward strand.
TAACGTTCAGGGCCTCCTAATGACGATGGAACACTCAAATTGCGTCCCGATTCAATACATCGTCCTCCAGCAGACTTGCCTCCATGGGTCTATTGCTGCCTCGGGCACCTTATGGTCGCTCTCCCGTGAGTCTAGGTTATCGAATGGGACGAAAAACTGTTAGTTAAATGTATCATTCAGTCCTCCTAATGACGATGGAACCTTCAAATTGTGTCCCGATTCAATACATCGTCCTCCAGCAGACTTGTCTCCATGGGTCTATTGCTGCCTCGGGCACCTTATGGCCGTTCTGCTGTGAGTCAAAGATTTTCGAATCGGACGAAAAACTGATAGTTAATTGTAACGTTCAGGGCCTCCTAATGACGATGGAATACTCAAATTGCGTCCCGATTCAATACATCGTCCTCCAGCAGACTTGGCTCCATGGGTCTATTGCTGCCTCGGGCACCTTATGGCCGTTCTGCTGTGAGTCAAAGATTTTCGAATCGGACGAAAAACTGATAGTGAATTGTAACTTTCAGGGCCTCCTAATGACGATGGAACACTCAAATTGCGTCCCGATTCAATACATCGTCCTCCAGCAGACTTGTCTCCATGGGTCTATCGCTGCCTCGGGCACCTTATGGCCGTTCTGCTCTGAGTCAAAGATTTTCGAATCGGACGAAAAACTGATAGTGAATTGTAACGTTCAGGGCCACCTAATGACGATGGATCACTCAAATTGCGTCCCGATTCAAAACATCGTCCTCCAGCCGACTTGACTCCATGGGTCTATTGCTGCCTCCGGCACCTTATGGCCGTTCTGCTGTGAGTCTAGGTTATCGAAAGGGACGAAAAACTGATAGTGAATTGTAACGTTCAGGGCCTCCTAATGACGATGGATCACTCAAATTGCGTCCCGATTCAATACATGGTCCTCCAGCAGACTTGTCTCCATGGGTCTATTGCTGCCTCGGGCACCTTAAGGCCGTTCTGCTGTGAGTCAAAGATTTTCGAATCGGACGAAGAACTGATAGTGAATTGTAACGTTCAGGGCCACCTAATGACGATGGATCACTCAAATTGCGTCCCGATTCAATACATCGTCCTCCAGCCGACTTGTCTCCATGGGTCTATTGCTGCCTCGGGCACCTTATGGCCGTTCTGCTGTGAGTCTAGATTATCGAATGGGACGAAAAACTGATAGTGAATTGTAACGTTCAAGGCCACCTAATGACGATGGATCACTCAAATTGCGTCCCGATTCAATACATCGATCTCCAGCAGACTTGTCTCCATGGGTCCATTGCTGCCTCGGGCACCTTATGGCCGTTCTGCTGTGAGTCAAAGATTTTCGAATCGGACGAAAAACGGATAGTGAATTGTAACGTTCAGGGCCTCCTAATGACGATGGAACACTCAAATTGCGTCCCGATTCACTACATCGTCCTCCAGCAGACTTGTCTCCATGGGTCTATTGCTTCCTCGGGCACCTTATGGCCGTTCTGCTGTGAGTCAAAGATTTTCGAATCGGACGAAAAACTGATAGTGAATTGTAACATTCAGGGCCACCTAATGACGATGGATCACTCAAATTGCGTCCCGATTCAATACATCGTCCTCCAGCCGACTTGTCTCCATGGGTCTATTGCTGCCTCGGGCACCTTATGGCCGTTCTGCTGTGAGTCAAAGATTTTCGAATCGGACGAAAAACTGATAGTGAATTGTAACGTTCTGGGCCTCCTAATGACGATGGATCACTCAAATTGCGTCCCGATTCAATACATCGTCGTCCAGCAGACTTGACTTCATGGGTCTATTGCTGCCTCGGGCACCTTATGGCCGTTCTGCTGTGAGTCAAAGATTTTCGAATCGGACGAAAAACTGATAGTGAATTGTAACGTACAGGGCCACCTAATGACGATGGATCACTCAAATTGCGTCCCGATTCAAAACATCGTCCTCCAGCCGATTTGACTCCATGGGTCTATTGCTGCCTCGGGCACCTTATGGCCGTTCTGCTGTGAGTCTAGGTTATCGAATGGGACGAAAAACTGATAGTGAATTGTAACGTTCAGGGCCTCCTAATGACGATGGATCACTCAAATTGCGTCCCGATTCAATACATGGTCCTCCAGCAGACTTGTCTCCATGGGTCTATTGCTGCCTCGGGCTGCTGTGAGTCAAAGATTTTCGAATCGGACGAAAAACTGATAGTGAATTGTAACGTTCAGGGCCACGTAATGACGATGGATCACTCAAATTGCGTCCCGATTCAATACATCGTCCTCCAGCCGACTTGTCTCCATGGGTCTATTGCTGCCTCGGGCACATTATGGCCGTTCTGCTGTGAGTCAAAGATTTTCGAATCGGACGAAAAACTGATAGTGAATTGTAACTTTCAGGGCCACCTAATGACGATGGATCACTCAAATTGCGTCCCGATTCAATACATCGTCCACCAGCCGACTTGTCTCCATGGGTCTATCGCTGCCTCGGGCACCTAATGGCCGTTCTGCTCTGACTCAAAGATTTTCGAATCGGACGAAAAACTGATAGTGAATTGTGACGTTCAGGGCCACCTAATGACGATGGATCACTCAAATTGCGTACCGATTCAATACATCGTCCTCCAGCAGACTTGTCTCCATGGGTCGATTGCTGCCTCGGGCACCTTATGGGCGTTCTCCCGTGACTCTAGGTTATCGAATGGGACGAAAAACTGATAGTTAATTGTATCATTCAGTCCTCCTAATGACGATGGAACCTTCAAATTGCGTCCCGATTCAATACATCGTCCTTCTGCACACTTGTCTCCATGCGTCTAATGCTGCCTCGGACACCTTATGGCCGTTCTGTTGTGAGTCAAAGATTTTCGAATCGGACGAAAAACTGATAGTGAATTGTAACGTTCAGGGCCACCTAATGACGATGGATCACTCAAATTGCGTCCCGATTCAATACATCGTCCTCCAGCCGACTTGTCTCCATGGGTCTATTGCTGCCTCGGGCACATTATGGCCGTTCTGCTGTGAGTCAAAGATTTTCGAATCGTACGAAAAACTGATAGTGAATTGTAACTTTCAGGGCCACCTAATGACGATGGATCACTCAAATTGCGTCCCGATTCAATACTTCGTCCACCAGCCGACTTGTCTCCATGGGTCTATCCCTGCCTCGGGCACCTTATGGCCGTTCTGCTCTGACTCAAAGATTTTCGAATCGGACGAAAAACTGATAGTGAATTGTGACGTTCAGGGCCACCTAATGACGATGGATCACTCAAATTGCGTACCGATTCAATACATCGTCCTCCAGCAGACTTGTCTCCATGGGTCGATTGCTGCCTCGGGCACCTTATGGGCGTTCTCCCGTGAGTCTAGGTTATCGAATGGGACGAAAAACTGATAGTTAATTGTATCATTCAGTCCTCCTAATGACGATGGAACCTTCAAATTGCGTCCCGATTCAATACATCGTCCTTCAGCACACTTGTCTCCATGCGTCTATTGCTGCCTCGGACATCTTATGGCCGTTCTGTTGTGAGTCAAAGATTTTCGAATCGGACGAAGAACTGATAGTGAATTGTAACGTTCAGGGCCTCCTAATGACGATGGATCACTCAAATTGCGTCCCGATTCAAAACATCGTCCTCCAGCAGACTTGTCTCCATGGGTCTATTGCTGCCTCGGGCACCTTATGGCCGTTCTGCTGTGAGTCAAAGATTTTCGAATCGGACGAAAAACTGATAGTGAATTGTAACTTTCAGGGCCTCCTAATGACGATGGAACACTCAAATTGCGTCCCGATTCAATACATCGTCCTCCAGCAGACTTGTCTCCACGGGTCTATTGCTGCCTCGGGCACCTTATGGCCGTTCTGCTGTGAGTCAAAGATTTTCGAATCGGACGAAAAACTGATAGTGATTTGTAACGTTCAGGGCCACCTAATGACGATGGATCACTCAAATTGGGTCCCGATTCAATACATCGTCCTCCAGCCGACTTGTCTCCATGGGTCTATTGCTGCCTCGGGCACCTTATGGCCGTTCTGCTGTGAGTCAAAGATTTTCGAATCGGACGAAAAACTGATAGTGAATTGTAACGTTCAGGGCCACCTAATGACGATGGATCACTCAAATAGCGTCCCGATTCAATACATTGTCCTCCAGCAGACTGTCTCCATGGGTCTATTGCAGCCTCGGGCACCTTATGGCCGTTCTGCTGTGACTCAAAGATTTTCGAATCGGACGAAAAACGGATAGTGAATTGTAACGTTCAGGGCCTCCTAATGACGATGGTACACTCAAATTGCGTCCCGATTCACTACATCATCCTCCAGCAGACTTGTCTCCATGGGTCTATTGCTGCCTCTGGCACCTTATGGCCGTTCTGCTGTGAGTCAAAGATTTTCGAATCGGACGAAAAACTGATAGTGAATTGTAACTTTCAGGGCCTCCTAATGACGATGGAACACTCAAATTGCGTCCCGATTCAATACATCGTCCTCCAGCAGACTTGTCTCCATGAGTCTATTGCTGCCTCGGGCACCTTATGGCCGTTCTGCTGTGAGTCAAAGATTTTCGAATCGGACGAAAAACTGATAGTGAATTGCAACGTTAAGGGCCACCCAATGACGATGGATCACTCAAATTGCGGCACGATTCAATACATTGTCCTCCAGCAGACTGTCTCCATGGGTCTATTGCAGCCTCGGGCACCTTATGGCCGTTCTGCTGTGACTCACAGATTTTCGAATCGGACGAAAAACTGATAGTGAATTGTAACGTTCAGGGCCTCCTAATGACGATGGATCACTCAAATTGCGTCCCGATTCAATACATCGTCCTCCAGCAAACTTGTCTCCATGGGTCCATTGCAGCCTCGGGCACCTTATGGCCGTTCTGCTGTGACTCAAAGATTTTCGAATCGGACGAAAAACTGATAGTGAATTGTAACGTTCAGGGCCTCCTAATGACGATGCATCACTCAAATTGCGTCCCGATTCAATACATCGTCCTCCAGCAGACTTGACTTCATGGGTCTATTGCTGCCTCGGGCACCTTATGGCCGTTCTGCTGTGAGTCAAAGATTTTCGAATCGGACGAATAACTGATAGTGAATTGTAACGTACAGGGCCACCTAATGACGATGGATCACTCAAATTGCGTCCCGATTCAAAACATCGTCCTCCAGCCGACTTGACTCCATGGGTCTATTGCTGCCTCGGGCACCTTATGGCCGTTCTGCTGTGAGTCTCGGTTATCGAATGGGACGAAAAACTGATAGTGAATTGTAACGTTCAGGGCCTCCTAATGACGATGGATCACTCAAATTGCGTCCCGATTCAATACATCGTCCTCCAGCAGACTTGTCTCCATGGGTCTATAGCTGCCTCGGGCACCTTATGGCCGTTCTGCTGTGAGTCAAAGATTTTCGAATCAGACGAAAAACTGATAGTGAATTGTAACGTTCAGGGCCACCTAATGACGATGCATCACTCAAATTGCGTCCCGATTCAATACATTGTCCTCCAGCAGACTGTCTCCATGGGTCTATTGCAGCCTCGGGCACCTTATGGCCGTTCTGCTGTGACTCAAAGATTTTCGAATCGGACGAAAAACTGATAGTGAATTGTAACGTTCAGGTCCTCCTAATGACGATGGATCACTCAAATTGCGTCCCGATTCAATACATCGTCCTGCAGCAGACTTGTCTTAATGGGTCTATTGCAGCCTCGGGCACCTTATGGCCGTTCTGCTGTGACTCAAAGATTTTCGAATCGGACGAAAATCTGATAGTGAATTGTAACGTTCAGGGCCTCCTAATGACGATGGAACACTCAAGTTGCGTCCCGATTCAATACATCGTCCTCCAGCCGACTTGTCTCCATGGGTCGATTGCTGCCTCGGGCACCTTATGGCCGTTCTGCTGTGAGTCAAAGATTTTCGAATCGGACGAAAAACTGATAGTGAATTGTAACGTTCAGGGCCACCTAATGACGATGGATCACTCAAATTGCGTCCCGATTCAATACATCGTCCTCCAGCCGACTTGTCTCCATGGGTCTAATGCTGCCTCGGGCACATTATGGCCGTTCTGCTGTGAGTCAAAGATTTTTGAATCGGACGAAAAACTGATAGTGAATTGTAACGTTCAGGGCCACCTAATGACGATGGATCACTCAAATTGCGTCCCGATTCAATACATTGTCCTCCAGCAGACTGTCTCCATGGGTCTATTGCAGCCTCGGGCACCTTATGGCCGTTCTGCTGTGACTCAAAGATTTTCGAATCGGACGAAAAACTGATAGTGAATTGTAACGTTCAGGGCCTCCTAATGACGATGGATCACTCAAATTGCGTCCCGATTCAATACATCGTCGTGCAGCAGACTTGTCTCCATGGGTCTATTGCAGCCAAGGGCACCTTATGGCCGTTCTGCTGTGACTCAAAGATTTTCGAATCGGACGAAAATCTGATAGTGAATTGTAACGTTCAGGGCCTCCTAATGACGATGGATCACTCAAATTGCGTCCCGATTCAATACATCGTCCTCTAGCAGACTTGACTTCATGGGTCTATTGCTGCCTCGGGCACCTTATGGACGTTCTGCTGTGAGTCAAAGAATTTCGAATCGGACGAAAAACTGATAGTGAATTGTAACACTCAGGGCCTCCTAATGACGATGGATCACTCAAATTGCGTCCCGATTCAATACATCGTCCTCCAGCAGACTTGACTTCATGGGTCTATTGCTGCCTCGGGCACCTTATGGCCGTTCTGCTGTGAGTCAAAGACTTTCGAATCGCACGAAAAACTGATAGTGAATTGTTACATTCAGGGCCGCCTAATGACGAGCGATCACTCAAATTGCGTCCCGATTCAATACATTGTCCTCCAGCAGACTGTCTCCATGGGTCTATTGCAGCCTCGGGCACCTTATGGCCGTTCTGCTGTGACTCAAAGATTTTCGAATCGGACGAAAAACTGATAGTGAATTGTAACGTTCAGGGCCTCCTAATGACGATGGAACACTCAAATTGCGTTCCGATTCAATACATCGTCCTCCAGCAGACTTTTCTCCATGGGTCTATTGCTGCCTCAGGCACCCTATGGCCGTTCTGCTGTGAGTCAAAGATTTTCGAAGCGGACAAAAAACTGATAGTGACTTGTGACGTTCAGGGCCACCTAATGACGATGGGTCACTCAAATTGCGTCCCGATTCAATACATCGTCCGACAGCAGACTTGTCTCCATGGGTCTACTGCGGCCTCGGGCACCTTATGGTCGTTCTCCCGTGAGTCTAGGTTATCGAATGGGACGAAAAACTGATAGTTAATTGTATCATTCAGTCCTCCTAATGACGATGGAACCTTCAAATTGCGTCCCGAATCAATACATCGTCCTCCAGCAGACTTGTCTCCATGGGTCTATTGCTGCCTCGGGCACCTTATGGCCGTTCTGCAGTGAGTCAAAGATTTTCGAATCGGACGAAAAACTGATAGTGAATTGTAACGTTCAGGGCCACCTAATGACGATGGATCACTCAAATTGCGTCCCGATTCAATACATCGTCCTCCAGCCGACTTGTCTCCATGGGTCGATTGCTGCCTCGGGCACCTTATGGCCGTTCTGCTGTGAGTCAAAGATTTTCGAATCGGACGAAAAACTGATAGTGAATCGTAACGTTCAGGGCCACCTAATGACGATGGATCACTCAAATTGCGTCCCGATTCAATACATCGTCCTCCAGCAGACTTGTCTCCAATGGTCTATTGCTGCCTCGGGCACCTTATGGCCGTTCTGCTGTGAGTCAAAGAATTTCGAATCGGACGAAAAATCGATAGTGAATTGTAACGTTCAGGGCCTCCTAATGACGATGGAACACTCAAATTGCGTCCCGATTCAATACCTCGTCCTCCAGCAGACTTGCCTCCATGGGACTATTGCTGTCTCGGGCACCTTATGGCCGTTCTGCTGTGAGTCAAAGATTTTCGAATCGGACAAAAAACTGATAGTGAATTTTAACGTTCAGGGCCACCTAATGACGATGGATCACTCAAATTGCGTCCCGATTCAATACATCGTCCTCCAGCAGACTTGTCTCCAATGGTCTATTGCTGCCTCGGGCACCTTATGGCCGTTCTGCTGTGAGTCAAAGAATTTCGAATCGGACGAAAAATCGATAGTGAATTGTAACGTTCAGGGCCTCCTAATGACGATGGATCACTCAAATTGCGTCCCGATTCAATACATCGTCCTCCAGCCGACTTGTCTCCATGGGTCGATTGCTGCCTCGGGCACCTTATGGCCGTTTTGCTGTGAGTCTAGATTATCGAATGGGACGAAAAACTGATAGTGAATTGTAACGTTCAGGGCCACCTAATGACGATGGATCACTCAAATTGCGTCCCGATTCAATACATCGTCCTCCAGCCGACTTGTCTCCATGGGTCGATTGCTGCCTCGGGCACCTTAAGGCCGTTCTGCTGTGAGTCAAAGATTTTCGAATCGGACGAAAAACTGATAGTGAATCGTAACTTTCAGGACCACCTAATGACGATGGATCACTCAAATTGCGTCTCGATTCAATACACCGTCTTCCAGCAGACTTGTCTCCATGGGTCTATTGCTGCCTCGGGCACCTTATGGCCGTTCTGCTGTGAGTCAAAGATTTTCGAATCGGACGAAAAACTGATAGTGAATTGTTACGTTCAGGGCCACCTAATGACGAGGGATCACTCAAATTGCGTCCCGATTCAATACATCGTCCTCCAGCCGACTTGTCTCCATGGGTCTATTGCTTCCTCGGGAACCTTATGGCCGTTCTGCTGTGAGTCACAGATTTTCGAATCGGACGAAAAACTGATAGTGAATTGTAACGTTCAGGGCCTCCTAATGACGATGGAACACTCAAATTGCGTCCCGATTCAATACCTCGTCCTCCAGCAGACTTGCCTCCATGGGACTATTGCTGTCTCGGGCACCTTATGGCCGTTCTGCTGTGAGTCAAAGATTTTCGAATCGGACAAAAAACTGATAGTGAATTGTAACGTTCAGGGCCACCTAATGACGATGGATCACTCAAATTGCGTCCCGATTCAATACATCGTCCTCCAGCAGACTTGTCTCCATGGGTCTATTGCTGCATCGGGCACCTTATGGCCGTTCTGCTGTGAGTCAAAGAATTTCGAATCGGACGAAAAATTGATAGTGAATTGTAACGTTCAGGGCCGGCTAATGACGATGGATCACTCAAATTGCGTCTCGATTCAATACATCGTCCTCCAGCCGACTTGTCTCCATGGGTCTATTGTTGCCTCGGGCACCTTATGGCCGTTCTGCTGTGAGTCAAAGATTTTCGAATCGGACAAAAAACTGATAGTGAATTGTGACGTTCAGGGCCACCTAATGACGATGGATCACTCAAATTGCGTCCCGATTCAATACATCGTCCTCCAGCAGACTTGTCTCCATGGGTATACTGCAGCCTCGGGCACCTTATTGTCGTTCTCCCGTGAGTCTAGATTATCGAATGGGACGAAAAACTGATAGTTAATTGTATCATTCAGTCCTCCTAATGACGATGGAACTTTCAAATTGCGTCCCGATTCAATACATCGTCCTCCAGCAGACTTGTCTCCATGCGTCTATTGCTGCCTCGGGCACCTTATGGCCGTTCTGCTGTGAGTCAGAGATTTTCGAATCGGACGAAAAACTGATAGTGAATAGTAACGTTCAGGGCCACCTAATGACGATGGATCACTCAAATTGCGTCCCGATTCAATACATCGTCCTCCAGCCGACTTGTCTCCATGGGTCGATTGCTGCCTCGGGCACCGTATGGCCGTTCTGCTGTGAGTCAAAGATTTTCGAATCGGACGAAAAAGTGATAGTGAATCGTAACTTTCAGTGCCACCTAATGACGATGGATCACTCAAATTGCGTCCCGATTCAATAAATCGTCCTCCAGCAGACTTGTCTCCATAGGTCTATTGCTGCCTCGGGCACCTTATGGCCGTTCTGCTGTGAGTCAAAGATTTTCGAATCGGACGAAAAACTGATAGTGAATTGTTACGTTCAGGGCCTCCTAATGACGATGGAACACTCTAATTGCGTCCCGATTCAATACATCGTCCTCCAGCAGACTTGCCTCCATGGGACTTTTGCTGCCTCGGGCACCTTATGTCCGTTCTGCTGTGAGTCAAAGATTTTCGAATCGGACAAAAAACTGATAGTGAATTGTAACGTTCAGGGCCACCTAATGACGATCGATCACTCAAATTACGTCCCGATTCAATACATCGTCCTCCAGCAGACTTGTCTCCATGGGTCTATTGCTGCCTCGGGCACCTTATGGTCGTTCTCCCGTGAGTCTAGGTTATCGAATGGGACGAAAAACTGATAGTTAATTGTATCATTCAGTCCTCCTAATGACGATGGAACCTTCAAATTGTGTCCCGATTCAATACATCGTCCTCCAGCAGACTTGACTTCATGGGTCTATTGCTGCCTCGGGCACCTTATGGCCGTTCTGCTGTGAGTCAAAGATTTTCGAATCGGACGAATAACTGATAGTGAATTGTAACGTACAGGGCCACCTAATGACGATGGATCACTCAAATTGCGTCCCGATTCAAAACATCGTCCTCCAGCCGACTTGACTCCATGGGTCTATTGCTGCCTCGGGCACCTTATGGCCGTTCTGCTGTGAGTCTCGGTTATCGAATGGGACGAAAAACTGATAGTGAATTGTAACGTTCAGGGCCTCCTAATGACGATGGAACACTCAAGTTGCGTCCCGATTCAGTACATCGTCCTCCAGCCGACTTGTCTCCATGGGTCGATTGCTGCCTCGGGCACCTTATGGCCGTTCTGCTGTGAGTCAAAGATTTTCGAATCGGACGAAAAACTGATAGTGAATTGTAACGTTCAGGGCCACCTAATGACGATGGATCACTCAAATTGCGTCCCGATTCAATACATCGTCCTCCAGCCGACTTGTCTCCATGGGTCTAATGCTGCCTCGGGCACATTATGGCCGTTCTGCTGTGAGTCAAAGATTTTTGAATCGGACGAAAAACTGATAGTGAATTGTAACGTTCAGGGCCACCTAATGACGATGGATCACTCAAATTGCGTCCCGATTCAATACATTGTCCTCCAGCAGACTGTCTCCATGGGTCTATTGCAGCCTCGGGCACCTTATGGCCGTTCTGCTGTGACTCAAAGATTTTCGAATCGGACGAAAAACTGATAGTGAATTGTAACGTTCAGGGCCTCCTAATGACGATGGATCACTCAAATTGCGTCCCGATTCAATACATCGTCCTGCAGCAGACTTGTCTCCATGGGTCTATTGCAGCCATGGGCACCTTATGGCCGTTCTGCTGTGACTCAAAGATTTTCGAATCGGACGAAAATCTGATAGTGAATTGTAACGTTCAGGGCCTCCTAATGACGATGGATCACTCAAATTGCGTCCCGATTCAATACATCGTCCTCCAGCAGACTTGACTTCATGGGTCTATTGCTGCCTCGGGCACCTTATGGCCGTTCTGCTGTGAGTCAAAGAATTTCGAATCGGACGAAAAACTGATAGTGAATTGTAACACTCAGGGCCTCCTAATGACGATGGATCACTCAAATTGCGTCCCGATTCAATACATCGTCCTCCAGCAGACTTGACTTCATGGGTCTATTTCTGCCTCGGGCACCTTATGGCCGTTCTGCTGTGAGTCAAAGATTTTCGAATCGGACGAAAAACTGATAGTGAATTGTAACTTTCAGGGCCACCTAATGACGATGGATCACTCAAATTGCGTCCCGATTCAATACATCGTCCTCCAGCAGACTTGTCTCCATGGGTCTATTGCTGCCTTGGGCACCTTATGGCCGTTCTGCTGTGAGTCAAAGACTTTCGAATCGCATGAAAAACTGATAGTGAATTGTTACATTCAGGGCCGCCTAATGACGAGCGATCACTCAAATTGCGTCCCGATTCAATACATTGTCCTCCAGCAGACTGTCTCCATGGGTCTATTGCAGCCTCGGGCACCTTATGGCCGTTCTGCTGTGACTCAAAGATTTTCGAATCGGACGAAAAACTGATAGTGAATTGTAACGTTCAGGGCCTCCTAATGACGATGGAACACTCAAATTGCGTTCCGATTCAATACATCGTCCTCCAGCAGACTTTTCTCCATGGGTCTATTGCTGCCTCAGGCACCCTATGGCCGTTCTGCTGTGAGTCAAAGATTTTCGAAGCGGACAAAAAACTGATAGTGACTTGTGACGTTCAGGGCCACCTAATGACGATGGATCACTCAAATTGCGTCCCGATTCAATACATCGTCCGACAGCAGACTTGTCTCCATGGGTCTACTGCGGCCTCGGGCACCTTATGGTCGTTCTCCCGTGAGTCTAGGTTATCGAATGGGACGAAAAACTGATAGTTAATTGTATCATTCAGTCCTCCTAATGACGATGGAACCTTCAAATTGCGTCCCGATTCAATACATCGTCCTCCAGCAGACTTGTCTCCATGGGTCTATTGCTGCCTCGGGCACCTTATGGCCGTTCTGCAGTGAGTCAAAGATTTTCGAATCGGACGAAAAACTGATAGTGAATTGTAACGTTCAAGGCCACCTAATGACGATGGATCACTCAAATTGCGTCCCGATTCAATACATCGTCCTCCAGCCGACTTGTCTCCATGGGTCGATTGCTGCCTCGGGCACCTTATGGCCGTTCTGCTGTGAGTCAAAGATTTTCGAATCGGACGAAAAACTGATAGTGAATCGTAACGTTCAGGGCCACCTAATGACGATGGATCACTCAAATTGCGTCCCGATTCAATACATCGTCCTCCAGCAGACTTGTCTCCAATGGTCTATTGCTGCCTCGGGCACCTTACGGCCGTTCTGCTGTGAGTCAAAGAATTTCGAATCGGACGAAAAATCGTTAGTGAATTGTAACGTTCAGGGCCTCCTAATGACGATGGAACACTCAAATTGCGTCCCGATTCAATACCTCGTCCTCCAGCAGACTTGCCTCCATGGGACTATTGCTGTCTCGGGCACCTTATGGCCGTTCTGCTGTGAGTCAAAGATTTTCGAATCGGACGAAAAACTGATAGTGAATTGTAACGTTCAGGTCCTCCTAATGACGATGGATCACTCAAATTGCGTCCCGATTCAATACATCGTCCTGCAGCAGACTTGTCTTCATGGGTCTATTGCAGCCTCGGGCACCTTATGGCCGTTCTGCTGTGACTCAAAGATTTTCGAATCGGACGAAAATCTGATAGTGAATTGTAACGTTCAGGGCCTCCTAATGACGATGGAACACTCAGGTTGCGTCCCGATTCAGTACATCGTCCTCCAGCCGACTTGTCTCCATGGGTCGATTGCTGCCTCGGGCACCTTATGGCCGTTCTGCTGTGAGTCAAAGATTTTCGAATCGGACGAAAAACTGATAGTGAATTGTAACGTTCAGGGCCACCTAATGACGATGGATCACTCAAATTGCGTCCCGATTCAATACATCGTCCTCCAGCCGACTTGTCTCCATGGGTCTAATGCTGCCTCGGGCACATTATGGCCGTTCTGCTGTGAGTCAAAGATTTTTGAATCGGACGAAAAACTGATAGTGAATTGTAACGTTCAGGGCCACCTAATGACGATGGATCACTCAAATTGCGTCCCGATTCAATACATTGTCCTCCAGTAGACTGTCTCCATGGGTCTATTGCAGCCTCGGGCACCTTATGGCCGTTCTGCTGTGACTCAAAGATTTTCGAATCGGACGAAAAACTGATAGTGAATTGTAACGTTCAGGGCCTCCTAATGACGATGGATCACTCAAATTGCGTCCCGATTCAATACATCGTCCTGCAGCAGACTTGTCTCCATGGGTCTATTGCAGCCATGGGCACCTTATGGCCGTTCTGCTGTGACTCAAAGATTTTCGAATCGGACGAAAATCTGATAGTGAATTGTAACGTTCAGGGCCTCCTAATGACGATGGATCACTCAAATTGCGTCCCGATTCAATACATCGTCCTCCAGCAGACTTGACTTCATGGGTCTATTGCTGCCTCGGGCACCTTATGGCCGTTCTGCTGTGAGTCAAAGAATTTCGAATCGGACGAAAAACTGATAGTGAATTGTAACACTCAGGGCCTCCTAATGACGATGGATCACTCAAATTGCGTCCCGATTCAATACATCGTCCTCCAGCAGACTTGACTTCATGGGTCTATTGCTGCCTCGGGCACCTTATGGCCGTTCTGCTGTGAGTCAAAGATTTTCGAATCGGACGAAAAACTGATAGTGAATTGTAACGTTCAGGGCCTCCTAATGACGATGGAACACTCAAATTGCGTTCCGATTCAATACATCGTCCTCCAGCAGACTTTTCTCCATGGGTCTATTGCTGCCTCAGGCACCCTATGGCCGTTCTGCTGTGAGTCAAAGATTTTCGAAGCGGACAAAAAACTGATAGTGACTTGTGACGTTCAGGGCCACCTAATGACGATGGATCACTCAAATTGCGTCCCGATTCAATACATCGTCCGACAGCAGACTTGTCTCCATGGGTCTACTGCGGCCTCGGGCACCTTATGGTCGTTCTCCCGTGAGTCTAGGTTATCGAATGGGACGAAAAACTGATAGTTAATTGTATCATTCAGTCCTCCTAATGACGATGGAACCTTCAAATTGCGTCCCGATTCAATACATCGTCCTCCAGCAGACTTGTCTCCATGGGTCTATTGCTGCCTCGGGCACCTTATGGCCGTTCTGCAGTGAGTCAAAGATTTTCGAATCGGACGAAAAACTGATAGTGAATTGTAACGTTCAAGGCCACCTAATGACGATGGATCACTCAAATTGCGTCCCGATTCAATACATCGTCCTCCAGCCGACTTGTCTCCATGGGTCGATTGCTGCCTCGGGCACCTTATGGCCGTTCTGCTGTGAGTCAAAGATTTTCGAATCGGACGAAAAACTGATAGTGAATCGTAACGTTCAGGGCCACCTAATGACGATGGATCACTCAAATTGCGTCCCGATTCAATACATCGTCCTCCAGCAGACTTGTCTCCAATGGTCTATTGCTGCCTCGGGCACCTTACGGCCGTTCTGCTGTGAGTCAAAGAATTTCGAATCGGACGAAAAATCGATAGTGAATTGTAACGTTCAGGGCCTCCTAATGACGATGGAACACTCAAATTGCGTCCCGATTCAATACCTCGTCCTCCAGCAGACTTGCCTCCATGGGACTATTGCTGTCTCGGGCACCTTATGGCCGTTCTGCTGTGAGTCAAAGATTTTCGAATCGGACAAAAAACTGATAGTGAATTTTAACGTTCAGGGCAACCTAATGACGATGGATCACTCAAATTGCGTCCCGATTCAATACATCGTCCTCCAGCAGACTTGTCTCCAATGGTCTATTGCTGCCTCGGGCACCTTATGGCCGTTCTGCTGTGAGTCAAAGAATTTCGAATCGGACGAAAAATCGATAGTGAATTGTAACGTTCAGGGCCTCCTAATGACGATGGATCACTCAAATTGCGTCCCGATTCAATACATCGTCCTCCAGCCGACTTGTCTCCATGGGTCGATTGCTGCCTCGGGCACCTTATGGCCGTTTTGCTGTGAGTCTAGATTATCGAATGGGACGAAAAACTGATAGTGAATTGTAACGTTCAGGGCCACCTAATGACGATGGATCACTCAAATTGCGTCCCGATTCAATACATCGTCCTCCAGCCGACTTGTCTCCATGGGTCGATTGCTGCCTCGGGCACCTTAAGGCCGTTCTGCTGTGAGTCAAAGATTTTCGAATCGGACGAAAAACTGATAGTGAATCGTAACTTTCAGGACCACCTAATGACGATGGATCACTCAAATTGCGTCTCGATTCAATACATCGTCTTCCAGCAGACTTGTCTCCATGGGTCTATTGCTGCCTCGGGCACCTTATGGCCGTTCTGCTGTGAGTCAAAGATTTTCGAATCGGACGAAAAACTGATAGTGAATTGTTACGTTCAGGGCCACCTAATGACGAGGGATCACTCAAATTGCGTCCCGATTCAATACATCGTCCTCCAGCCGACTTGTCTCCATGGGTCTATTGCTTCCTCGGGAACCTTATGGCCGTTCTGCTGTGAGTCACAGATTTTCGAATCGGACGAAAAACTGATAGTGAATTGTAACGTTCAGGGCCTCCTAATGACGATGGAACACTCAAATTGCGTCCCGATTCAATACCTCGTCCTCCAGCAGACTTGCCTCCATGGGACTATTGCTGTCTCGGGCACCTTATGGCCGTTCTGCTGTGAGTCAAAGATTTTCGAATCGGACAAAAAACTGATAGTGAATTGTAACGTTCAGGGCCACCTAATGACGATGGATCACCCAAATTGCGTCCCGATTCAATACATCGTCCTCCAGCAGACTTGTCTCCATGGGTCTATTGCTGCATCGGGCACCTTATGGCCGTTCTGCTGTGAGTCAAAGAATTTCGAATCGGACGAAAAATTGATAGTGAATTGTAACGTTCAGGGCCGGCTAATGACGATGGATCACTCAAATTGCGTCTCGATTCAATACATCGTCCTCCAGCCGACTTGTCTCCATGGGTCTATTGTTGCCTCGGGCACCTTATGGCCGTTCTGCTGTGAGTCAAAGATTTTCGAATCGGACAAAAAACTGATAGTGAATTGTGACGTTCAGGGCCACCTAATGACGATGGATCACTCAAATTGCGTCCCGATTCAATACATCGTCCTCCAGCAGACTTGTCTCCATGGGTATACTGCAGCCTCGGGCACCTTATTGTCGTTCTCCCGTGAGTCTAGATTATCGAATGGGACGAAAAACTGATAGTTAATTGTATCATTCAGTCCTCCTAATGACGATGGAACCTTCAAATTGCGTCCCGATTCAATACATCGTCCTCCAGCAGACTTGTCTCCATGGGTCTATTGCTGCCTCGGGCACCTTATGGCCGTTCTGCTGTGAGTCAGAGATTTTCGAATCGGACGAAAAACTGATAGTGAATTGTAACGTTCAGGGCCACCTAATGACGATGGATCACTCAAATTGCGTCCCGATTCAATACATCGTCCTCCAGCCGACTTGTCTCCATGGGTCGATTGCTGCCTCGGGCACCGTATGGCCGTTCTGCTGTGAGTCAAAGATTTTCGAATCGGACGAAAAACTGATAGTGAATCGTAACTTTCAGTGCCACCTAATGACGATGGATCACTCAAATTGCGTCCCGATTCAATAAATCGTCCTCCAGCAGACTTGTCTCCATAGGTCTATTGCTGCCTCGGGCACCTTATGGCCGTTCTGCTGTGAGTCAAAGATTTTCGAATCGGACGAAAAACTGATAGTGAATTGTTACGTTCAGGGCCTCCTAATGACGATGGAACACTCTAATTGCGTCCCGATTCAATACATCGTCCTCCAGCAGACTTGCCTCCATGGGACTTTTGCTGCCTCGGGCACCTTATGTCCGTTCTGCTGTGAGTCAAAGATTTTCGAATCGGACAAAAAACTGATAGTGAATTGTAACGTTCAGGGCCACCTAATGACGATCGATCACTCAAATTACGTCTCGATTCAATACATCGTCCTCCAGCAGACTTGTCTCCATGGGTCTATTGCTGCCTCGGGCACCTTATGGTCGTTCTCCCGTGAGTCTAGGTTATCGAATGGGACGAAAAACTGATAGTTAATTGTATCATTCAGTCCTCCTAATGACGATGGAACCTTCAAATTGTGTCCCGATTCAATACATCGTCCTCCAGCAGACTTGTCTCCATGGGTCTATTGCTGCCTCGGGCACCTTATGGCCGTTCTGCTGTGAGTCAAAGATTTTCGAATCGGACGAAAAACAGATAGTTAATTGTAACGTTCAGGGCCTCCTAATGACGATGGAACACTCAAATTGCGTCCCGATTCAATACATCGTCCTCCAGCAGACTTGTCTCCATGGGTCTATTGCTGCCTCGGGCACCTTATGGCCGTTCTTCTGTGAGTCAAAGATTTTCGAATCGGACGAAAAACTGATAGTGAATTGTAACATTCACTGCCACCTAATGACGATGGAACACACAAATTGCGTCCCGATTGAATACATCGTCCTCCAGCAGACTTGACTCCATGGGTCTATTGTTGCCTCGGGCACCTTATGGCCGTTCTGCTGTGAGTCAAAGATTTTCGAATCGGACGAAAAGCTGATAGTGAATTGTAACGTTCAGGGCCTCCTAATGACGATGGAACACTCAAATTGCGTCCCGATCCAATACATCGTCCTCCAGCAGACTTGTCTCCATGGGTCTATTGCTGCCTCGGGCACCTTATGGTCGTTCTCCCGTGAGTCTAGGTTATCGAATGGTACGAAAATCTGATAATTAATTGTATCATTCAGTTCTCCTAATGACGATGGAACCTTCAAATTGCGTCCCGATTCAATACATCGTCCTCCAGCAGACTTGACTCCATGGGTCTATTGCTGCCACGGGCACCTTATGGCCGTTTTGCTGTGTGTCAAAGATTTTCGAATCGGTCGAAAAACTGATAGTGAATTCTAACGTTCAGGGCCTCCTAATGACGATGGAACACTCAAATTGCGTCCCGATTCAATACATCGTCCTCCAGCAGACTTGTCTCCATGGGTCTATTGCTGCCTCGGGCACCTTATGGCCGTTCTGCTGTGAGTCAAAGATTTTCGAATCGGACGAAAAACTGATAGTGAATTGTAACTTTCAGGTCCTCCTAATGACGATGGAACACTCAAATTGCGTCCCGATTCAATACATTGTCCTCCAGCAGACTTGTCTCCATGGGTCTATTGCTGCCTCGGGCACCTTATGGCCGTTCTGCTGTGAGTCAAAGATTTTCGAATCGGACGAAAAACTGATAGTGAATTGTAACTTTCAGGGCCACCTAATGACGATGGATCACTCAAATTGCGTCCCGATTCAATACATCGTCCTCCAGCAGACTTGTCTCCATGGGTCTATTGCTGCCTTGGGCACCTTATGGCCGTTCTGCTGTGAGTCAAAGACTTTCGAATCGCACGAAAAACTGATAGTGAATTGTTACATTCAGGGCCGCCTAATGACGAGCGATCACTCAAATTGCGTCCCGATTCAATACATTGTCCTCCAGCAGACTGTCTCCATGGGTCTATTGCAGCCTCGGGCACCTTATGGCCGTTCTGCTGTGACTCAAAGATTTTCGAATCGGACGAAAAACTGATAGTGAATTGTAACGTTCAGGGCCTCCTAATGACGATGGAACACTCAAATTGCGTTCCGATTCAATACATCGTCCTCCAGCAGACTTTTCTCCATGGGTCTATTGCTGCCTCAGGCACCCTATGGCCGTTCTGCTGTGAGTCAAAGATTTTCGAAGCGGACAAAAAACTGATAGTGACTTGTGACGTTAAGGGCCACCTAATGACGATGGATCACTCAAATTGCGTCCCGATTCAATACATCGTCCTCCAGCCGACTTGTCTCCATGGGTCGATTGCTGCCTCGGGCACCTTATGGCCGTTCTGCTGTGAGTCAAAGATTTTCGAATCGGACGAAAAACTGATAGTGAATCGTAACGTTCAGGGCCACCTAATGACGATGGATCACTCAAATTGCGTCCCGATTCAATACATTGTCCTCCAGCAGACTTGTCTCCAATGGTCTATTGCTGCCTCGGGCACCTTATGGCCGTTCTGCTGTGAGTCAAAGAATTTCGAATCGGACGAAAAATCGATAGTGAATTGTAACGTTCAGGGCCTCCTAATGACGATGGAACACTCAAATTGCGTCCCGATTCAATACCTCGTCCTCCAGCAGACTTGCCTCCATGGGACTATTGCTGTCTCGGGCACCTTATGGCCGTTCTGCTGTGAGTCAAAGATTTTCGAATCGGACAAAAAACTGATAGTGAATTTTAACGTTCAGGGCCACCTAATGACGATGGATCACTCAAATTGCGTCCCGATTCAATACATCGTCCTCCAGCAGACTTGTCTCCAATGGTCTATTGCTGCCTCGGGCACCTTATGGCCGTTCTGCTGTGAGTCAAAGAATTTCGAATCGGACGAAAAATCGATAGTGAATTGTAACGTTCAGGGCCTCCTAATGACGATGGATCACTCAAATTGCGTCCCGATTCAATACATCGTCCTCCAGCCGACTTGTCTCCATGGGTCGATTGCTGCCTCGGGCACCTTATGGCCGTTTTGCTGTGAGTCTAGATTATCGAATGGGACGAAAAACTGATAGTGAATTGTAACGTTCAGGGCCACCTAATGACGATGGATCACTCAAATTGCGTCCCGATTCAATACATCGTCCTCCAGCCGACTTGTCTCCATGGGTCGATTGCTGCCTCGGGCACCTTAAGGCCGTTCTGCTGTGAGTCAAAGATTTTCGAATCGGACGGAAAACTGATAGTGAATCGTAACTTTCAGGACCACCTAATGACGATGGATCACTCAAATTGCGTCTCGATTCAATACATCGTCTTCCAGCAGACTTGTCTCCATGGGTCTATTGCTGCCTCGGGCACCTTATGGCCGTTCTGCTGTGAGTCAAAGATTTTCGAATCGGACGAAAAACTGATAGTGAATTGTTACGTTCAGGGCCACCTAATGACGAGGGATCACTCAAATTGCGTCCCGATTCAATACATCGTCCTCCAGCCGACTTGTCTCCATGGGTCTATTGCTTCCTCGGGAACCTTATGGCCGTTCTGCTGTGAGTCACAGATTTTCGAATCGGACGAAAAACTGATAGTGAATTGTAACGTTCAGGGCCTCCTAATGACGATGGAACACTCAAATTGCGTCCCGATTCAATACCTCGTCCTCCAGCAGACTTGCCTCCATGGGACTATTGCTGTCTCGGGCACCTTATGGCCGTTCTGCTGTGAGTCAAAGATTTTCGAATCGGACAAAAAACTGATAGTGAATTGTAACGTTCAGGGCCACCTAATGACGATGGATCACTCAAATTGCGTCCCGATTCAATACATCGTCCTCCAGCAGACTTGTCTCCATGGGTCTATTGCTGCATCGAGCACCTTATGGCCGTTCTGCTGTGAGTCAAAGAATTTCGAATCGGACGAAAAATTGATAGTGAATTGTAACGTTCAGGGCCGGCTAATGACGATGGATCACTCAAATTGCGTCTCGATTCAATACATCGTCCTCCAGCCGAATTGTCTCCATGGGTCTATTGTTGCCTCGGGCACCTTATGGCCGTTCTGCTGTGAGTCAAAGATTTTCGAATCGGACAAAAAACTGAATGTGAATTGTGACGTTCAGGGCCACCTAATGACGATGGATCACTCAAATTGCGTCCCGATTCAATACATCGTCCTCCAGCAGACTTGTCTCCATGGGTATACTGCAGCCTCGGGCACCTTATTGTCGTTCTCCCGTGAGTCTAGATTATCGAATGGGACGAAAAACTGATAGTTAATTGTATCATTCAGTCCTCCTAATGACGATGGAACCTTCAAATTGCGTCCCGATTCAATACATCGTCCTCCAGCAGACTTGTCTCCATGGGTCTATTGCTGCCTCGGGCACCTTATGGCCGTTCTGCTGTGAGTCAGAGATTTTCGAATCGGACGAAAAACTGATAGTGAATTGTAACGTTCAGGGCCACCTAATGACGATGGATCACTCAAATTGCGTCCCGATTCAATACATCGTCCTCCAGCCGACTTGTCTCCATGGGTCGATTGCTGCCTCGGGCACCGTATGGCCGTTCTGCTGTGAGTCAAAGATTTTCGAATCGGACGAAAAACTGATAGTGAATCGTAACTTTCAGTGCCACCTAATGACGATGGATCACTCAAATTGCGTCCCGATTCAATAAATCGTCCTCCAGCAGACTTGTCTCCATAGGTCTATTGCTGCCTCGGGCACCTTATGGCCGTTCTGCTGTGAGTCAAAGATTTTCGAATCGGACGAAAAACTGATAGTGAATTGTTACGTTCAGGGCCTCCTAATGACGATGGAACACTCTAATTGCGTCCCGATTCAATACATCGTCCTCCAGCAGACTTGCCTCCATGGGACTTTTGCTGCCTCGGGCACCTTATGTCCGTTCTGCTGTGAGTCAAAGATTTTCGAATCGGACAAAAAACTGATAGTGAATTGTAACGTTCAGGGCCACCTAATGACGATCGATCACTCAAATTACGTCCCGATTCAATACATCGTCCTCCAGCAGACTTGTCTCCATGGGTCTATTGCTGCCTCGGGCACCTTATGGTCGTTCTCCCGTGAGTCTAGGTTATCGAATGGGACGAAAAACTGATAGTTAATTGTATCATTCAGTCCTCCTAATGACGATGGAACCTTCAAATTGTGTCCCGATTCAATACATCGTCCTCCAGCAGACTTGTCTCCATGGGTCTATTGCTGCCTCGGGCACCTTATGGCCGTTCTGCTGTGAGTCAAAGCTTTTCGAATCGGACGAAAAACAGATAGTTAATTGTAACGTTCAGGGCCTCCTAATGACGATGGAACACTCAAATTGCGTCCCGATTCAATACATCGTCCTCCAGCAGACTTGTCTCCATGGGTCTATTGCTGCCTCGGGCACCTTATGGCCGTTCTTCTGTGAGTCAAAGATTTTCGAATCGGACGAAAAACTGATAGTGAATTGTAACATTCACTGCCACCTAATGACGATGGAACACACAAATTGCGTCCCGATTGAATACATCGTCCTCCAGCAGACTTGACTCCATGGGTCTATTGTTGCCTCGGGCACCTTATGGCCGTTCTGCTGTGAGTCAAAGATTTTCGAATCGGACGAAAAGCTGATAGTGAATTGTAACGTTCAGGGCCTCCTAATGACGATGGAACACTCAAATTGCGTCCCGATCCAATACATCGTCCTCCAGCAGACTTGTCTCCATGGGTCTATTGCTGCCTCGGGCACCTTATGGTCGTTCTCCCGTGAGTCTAGGTTATCGAATGGTACGAAAATCTGATAATTAATTGTATCATTCAGTTCTCCTAATGACGATGGAACCTTCAAATTGCGTCCCGATTCAATACATCGTCCTCCAGCAGACTTGACTCCATGGGTCTATTGCTGCCTCGGGCACCTTATGGCCGTTTTGCTGTGTGTCAAAGATTTTCGAATCGGTCGAAAAACTGATAGTGAATTCTAACGTTCAGGGCCTCCTAATGACGATGGAACACTCAAATTGCGTCCCGATTCAATACATTGTCCTCCAGCAGACTTGTCTCCATGGGTCTATTGCTGCCTCGGGCACCTTATGGCCGTTCTGCTGTGAGTCAAAGATTTTCGAATCGGACGAAAAACTGATAGTGAATTGTAACGTTCAAGGCCACCTAATGACGATGGATCACTCAAATTGCGTCCCGATTCAATACATCGTCCTCCAGCCGACTTGTCTCCATGGGTCTATTGCTGCCTCAGGCACCTTATGGCCGTTCTGCTGTGAGTCAAAGATTTTCGAATCGGACGAAAAACTGATAGTGAATTGTAACTTTCAGGGCCACCTAATGACGATGGATCACTCAAATTGCGTCCCGATTCAATACATCGTCCTCCAGCAGACTTGTCTCCATGGGTCTATTGCTGCTTGGGGCACCTTATGGCCGTTCTGCTGTGAGTCAAAGATTTTCGAATCGGAGAAAAAACTGATAGTGAATTGTGACGTTCAGGGCCACCTAATGACGATGGATCACTCAAATTGCGTCCCGATTCAATACATCGTCCTCCAGCAGACTTGTCTCCATGGGTCTATTGCTGCCTCGGGCACCTTATGGTCGTTCTCCCGTGAGTCTAGGTTATCGAATGGTACGAAAATCTGATAATTAATTGTATCATTCAGTTCTCCTAATGACGATGGAACCTTCAAATTGCGTCCCGATTCAATACATCGTCCTCCAGCAGACTTGACTCCATGGGTCTATTGCTGCCTCGGGCACCTTATGGCCGTTTTGCTGTGTGTCAAAGATTTTCGAATCGGTCGAAAAACTGATAGTGAATTCTAACGTTCAGGGCCTCCTAATGACGATGGAACACTCAAATTGCGTCCCGATTCAATACATCGTCCTCCAGCAGACTTGTCTCCATGGGTCTATTGCTGCCTCGGGCACCTTATGGCCGTTCTGCTGTGAGTCAAAGATTTTCGAATCGGACGAAAAACTGATAGTGAATTGTAACTTTCAGGTCCTCCTAATGACGATGGAACACTCAAATTGCGTCCCGATTCAATACATTGTCCTCCAGCAGACTTGTCTCCATGGGTCTATTGCTGCCTCGGGCACCTTATGGCCGTTCTGCTGTGAGTCAAAGATTTTCGAATCGGACGAAAAACTGATAGTGAATTGTAACGTTCAAGGCCACCTAATGACGATGGATCACTCAAATTGCGTCCCGATTCAATACATCGTCCTCCAGCCGACTTGTCTCCATGGGTCTATTGCTGCCTCGGGCACCTTATGGCCGTTCTGCTGTGAGTCAAAGATTTTCGAATCGCACGAAAAACTGATAGTGAATTGTAACTTTCAGGGCCACCTAATGACGATGGATCACTCAAATTGCATCCCGATTCAATACATCGTCCTCCAGCCGACTTGACTCCATGGGTCTATTGCTGCCTCGGGCACTTTATGGCCGTTTTGCTGTGAGTCTAGATTATCGAATGGGACGAAAAACTGATAGTGAATTGTAACGTTCAGGGCCACCTAATGAGGATGGATCACTCAAATTGCGTCCCGATTCAATACATCGTCCTCCAGCAGACTTGTCTCCATGGGTCTATAGCTGCCTCGGGCACCTTATGGCAGTCCTGCTGTAAATCAAAGATTTTCGAATCGGACGAAAAACTGATAGTGAATTGTAACGTTCAGGGCCTCCTAATGACGATGGAACACTCAAATTGCGTCCCGATTCAATACATCGTCCTCATCAGACTTGTCTCCATGGGTCTTTTGCTGCCTCGGGCACCTTATGGCCGTTCTGCTGTGAGTCAAAGATTTTCGAATCGGAGGAAAAACTGATAGTGATTTGTAACATTCAGGGCCACCCAATGACGATGGACCACACAAATTGCGTCCCGATTCAATACATCGTCCGTCAGCCGACCTGACTCCATGGGTCTATTGCTGCCTCGGGCACCTTATGGCCGTTCTGCTGTGAGTCTAGATTATCGAATGGGAAGAAAAACTGATAGTGAATTGTAACGTTCAGGGCCACCTAATGACGATGGATCACTCAAATTGCGTCCCGATTCAATACATCGTCCTCCAGCAGACTTGTCTCCATGGGTCTATTGCTGCCTCGGGCACCTTATGGCCGTTCTGCTGTGAGTCAAAGATTTTCGAATCGGACGAAAAACTGATAGTGAATTGTAACTTTCAGGGCCACCTAATGACGATGGATCACTCAAATTGCGTCCCGATTCAATACATCGTCCACCAGCCGACTTGTCTCCATGGGTCTATTGCTGCCTCTGGCACCTTATGGCCGTTCTGCTGTGAGTCAAAGATTTTCGAATCGGACGAAAAACTGATAGTGAATTGTAACGTTCAGTGCCTCCTAATGACGATGGAACACTCAAATTGAGTTCCGATTCAATACAACGTCCTCCAGCAGACTTGTCTCCATGGGTCTATTGCTGCCTCGGGCACCTTATGGCCGTTCTGCTGTGAGTCAAAGATTTTCGAATCGGACGAAAAACTGATAGTGAATTGTAATGTTCAGGGCCACCTAACGACGATGGATCACTCAAAATGCGCCCCGATTCAATACATCGTCCTCCAGCAGACTTGTCTCCATGGGTCTATTGCTGCCTCGGGCACCTTATGGCCGTTCTGCTGTGAGTAAAAAATTTTTGAATCGGACGAAAAATCAGATAGTGAATTGTAACGTTCAGGGCCACCTAATGACGATGGATCACTCAAATTGCGTCCCGATTCAATACATCGTCCTGCAGCAGACTTGTCTCCATGGGTCTATTGCTGCCTCGGGCACCTTATGGCCGTTCTGTTGTGAGTCAAAGATTTTCAAATCGGACGAAAAACTGATAGTTAATTGTAACGTTCAGGGCCTCCTAATGACGATGGAACACTCAAATTGCGTCCCGATTCAATACATCGTCCTCCAGCAGACTTGTCTCCATGGGTCTATTGCTGCCTCGGGCACCTTATGGCCGTTCGTCTGTGAGTCAAAGATTTTCGAATCGGACGAAAAACTGATAGTGAATTGTAACATTCAGGGCCACCTAATGACGATGGACCACACAAATTGCGTCCCGATTGAATACATCGTCCTCCAGCAGACTTGACTCCATGGGTCTATTGCTGCCTCGGGCACCTTATGGTCGTTCTCCCGTGAGTCTAGGTTATCGAATGGGACGAAAAACTGATAGTTAATTGTATCATTCAGTCCTCCTAATGACGATGGAACCTTCAAATTGTGTCCCGATTCAATACATCGTCCTCCAGCAGACTTGTCTCCATGGGTCGATTGCTGCCTCGGGCACCGTATGGCCGTTCTGCTGTGAGTCAAAGATTTTCGAATCGGACGAAAAACTGATAGTGAATCGTAACTTTCAGTGCCACCTAATGACGATGGATCACTCAAATTGCGTCCCGATTCAATAAATCGTCCTCCAGCAGACTTGTCTCCATAGGTCTATTGCTGCCTCGGGCACCTTATGGCCGTTCTGCTGTGAGTCAAAGATTTTCGAATCGGACGAAAAACTGATAGTGAATTGTTACGTTCAGGGCCTCCTAATGACGATGGAACACTCTAATTGCGTCCCGATTCAATACATCGTCCTGCAGCAGACTTGCCTCCATGGGACTTTTGCTGCCTCGGGCACCTTATGTCCGTTCTGCTGTGAGTCAAAGATTTTCGAATCGGACAAAAAACTGATAGTGAATTGTAACGTTCAGGGCCACCTAATGGCGATCGATCACTCAAATTACGTCCCGATTCAATACATCGTCCTCCAGCAGACTTGTCTCCATGGGTCTATTGCTGCCTCGGGCACCTTATGGTCGTTCTCCCGTGAGTCTAGGTTATCGAATGGGACGAAAAACTGATAGTTAATTGTATCATTCAGTCCTCCTAATGACGATGGAACCTTCAAATTGTGTCCCGATTCAATACATCGTCCTCCAGCAGACTTGTCTCCATGGGTCTATTGCTGCCTCGGGCACCTTATGGCCGTTCTGCTGTGAGTCAAAGATTTTCGAATCGGACGAAAAACAGATAGTTAATTGTAACGTTCAGGGCCTCCTAATGACGATGGAACACTCAAATTGCGTCCCGATTCAATACATCGTCCTCCAGCAGACTTGTCTCCATGGGTCTATTGCTGCCTCGGGCACCTTATGGCCGTTCTTCTGTGAGTCAAAGATTTTCGAATCGGACGAAAAACTGATAGTGAATTGTAACATTCACTGCCACCTAATGACGATGGAACACACAAATTGCGTCCCGATTGAATACATCGTCCTCCAGCAGACTTGACACCATGGGTCTATTGTTGCCTCGGGCACCTTATGGCCGTTCTGCTGTGAGTCAAAGATTTTCGAATCGGACGAAAAGCTGATAGTGAATTGTAACGTTCAGGGCCTCCTAATGACGATGGAACACTCAAATTGCGTCCCGATCCAATACATCGTCCTCCAGCAGACTTGTCTCCATGGGTCTATTGCTGCCTCGGGCACCTTATGGTCGTTCTCCCGTGAGTCTAGGTTATCGAATGGGACGAAAAACTGATAGTTAATTGTATCATTCAGTCCTCCTAATGACGATGGAACCTTCAAATTGTGTCCCGATTCAATACATCGTCCTCCAGCAGACTTGCCTCCATGGGACTATTGCTGTCTCGGGCACCTTATGGCCGTTCTGCTGTGAGTCAAAGATTTTCGAATCGGACAAAAAACTGATAGTGAATTTTAACGTTCAGGGCCACCTAATGACGATGGATCACTCAAATTGCGTCCCGATTCAATACATCGTCCTCCAGCAGACTTGTCTCCAATGGTCTATTGCTGCCTCGGGCACCTTATGGCCGTTCTGCTGTGAGTCAAAGAATTTCGAATCGGACGAAAAATCGATAGTGAATTGTAACGTTCAGGGCCTCCTAATGACGATGGATCACTCAAATTGCGTCCCGATTCAATACATCGTCCTCCAGCCGACTTGTCTCCATGGGTCGATTGCTGCCTCGGGCACCTAATGGCCGTTTTGCTGTGAGTCTAGATTATCGAATGGGACGAAAAACTGATAGTGAATTGTAACGTTCAGGGCCACCTAATGACGATGGATCACTCAAATTGCGTCCCGATTCAATACATCGTCCTCCAGCCGACTTGTCTCCATGGGTCGATTGCTGCCTCGGGCACCTTAAGGCCGTTCTGCTGTGAGTCAAAGATTTTCGAATCGGACGAAAAACTGATAGTGAATCGTAACTTTCAGGACCACCTAATGACGATGGATCACTCAAATTGCGTCTCGATTCAATACATCGTCTTCCAGCAGACTTGTCTCCATGGGTCTATTGCTGCCTCGGGCACCTTATGGCCGTTCTGCTGTGAGTCAAAGATTTTCGAATCGGACGAAAAACTGATAGTGAATTGTTACGTTCAGGGCCACCTAATGACGAGGGATGACTCAAATTGCGTCCCGATTCAATACATCGTCCTCCAGCCGACTTGTCTCCATGGGTCTATTGCTTCCTCGGGAACCTTATGGCCGTTCTGCTGTGAATCACAGATTTTCGAATCGGACGAAAAACTGATAGTGAATTGTAACGTTCAGGGCCTCCTAATGACGATGGAACACTCAAATTGCGTCCCGATTCAATACCTCGTCCTCCAGCAGACTTGCCTCCATGGGACTATTGCTGTCTCGGGCACCTTATGGCCGTTCTGCTGTGAGTCAAAGATTTTCGAATCGGACAAAAAACTGATAGTGAATTGTAACGTTCAGGGCCACCTAATGACGATGGATTACTCAAATTGCGTCCCGATTCAATACATCGTCCTCCAGCAGACTTGTCTCCATGGGTCTATTGCTGCATCGGGCACCTTATGGCCGTTCTGCTGTGAGTCAAAGATTTTCGAATCGGACGAAAAACAGATAGTTAATTGTAACGTTCAGGGCCTCCTAATGACGATGGAACACTCAAATTGCGTCCCGATTCAATACATCGTCCTCCAGCAGACTTGTCTCCATGGGTCTATTGCTGCCTCGGGCACCTTATGGCCGTTCTTCTGTGAGTCAAAGATTTTCGAATCGGACGAAAAACTGATAGTGAATTGTAACATTCACTGCCACCTAATGACGATGGAACACACAAATTGCGTCCCGATTGAATACATCGTCCTCCAGCAGACTTGACTCCATGGGTCTATTGTTGCCTCGGGCACCTTATGGCCGTTCTGCTGTGAGTCAAAGATTTTCGAATCGGACGAAAAACTGATAGTGAATTGTAACGTTCAGGGCCTCCTAATGACGATGGAACACTCAAATTGCGTCCCGATCCAATACATCGTCCTCCAGCAGACTTGTCTCCATGGGTCTATTGCTGCCTCGGGCACCTTATGGCCGTTCTGCTGTGAGCAAAGATTTTCGAATCGGACGAAAAACTGATAGTGAATTGTAACTTTCAGGGCCTCTTAATGACGATGGAACACTTAAATTGCGTCCCGATTCAATACATCGTCCTCCAGCAGACCTGTCTGCATGGGTCTATTGCTGCCTGGGGCACCTTATGGCCGTTCTGCTGTGAGTCAAAGATTTTCGAATCGGACGAAAAACTGATAGTGAATTGTAACGTTCAGGGCCACCTAATGACGATGGATCACTCAAATTGCGTCCCGATTCAATACATCGTCCTCCGCCGACTTGTCTCCATAGGTCTATTGCTGCCTCGGGCACCTTATGCCCGTTCTGCTGTGAGTCAAAGATTTTCGAGTCGGACGAAAAACTGATAGTGAATTGTAACGTTCAGGGCCACCTAATGACGATGGATCACTCAAATTGCGTCCCGATTCAATACATTGTCCTCCAGCAGACTGTCTCCATTGGTCTATTGCAGCCTCGGGCACCTTATGGCCGTTCTGCTGTGACTCAAAGATTTTCGAATTGGACGAAAAACTGATAGTGAATTGTAACGTTCAGGGCCTCCTAATGACGATGGAACACTCAAATTGCGTCCCGATTCAATACATCGTCCTCCAGCAGACTTTTCTCCATGGGTCTATTGCTGCTTGGGGCACCTTATGGCCGTTCTGCTGTGAGTCAAAGATTTTCGAATCGGAGAAAAAACTGATAGTGAATTGTGACGTTCAGGGCCACCTAATGACGATGGATCACTCAAATTGCGTCCCGATTCAATACATCGTCCTCCAGCAGATTTGTCTCCATGGGTCTATTGCTGCCTCGGGCACCTTATGGTCGTTCTCCCGTGAGTCTAGGTTATCGAATGGTACGAAAATCTGATAATTAATTGTATCATTCAGTTCTCCTAATGACGATGGAACCTTCAAATTGCGTCCCGATTCAATACATCGTCCTCCAGCAGACTTGACTCCATGGGTCTATAGCTGCCTCGGGCACCTTATGGCAGTCCTGCTGTAAATCAAAGATTTTCGAATCGGACGAAAAACTGGTAGTGAATTGTAACGTTCAGGGCCTCCTAATGACGATGGAACACTCAAATTGCGTCCCGATTCAATACATCGTCCTCATCAGACTTGTCTCCATGGGTCTTTTGCTGCCTCGGGCACCTTATGGCCGTTCTGCTGTGAGTCAAAGATTTTCGAATCGGACGAAAAACTGATAGTGATTTGTAACATTCAGGGCCACCCAATGACGATGGACCACACAAATTGCGTCCCGATTCAATACATCGTCCTTCAGCCGACCTGACTCCATGGGTCTATTGCTGCCTCGGGCACCTTATGGCCGTTCTGCTGTGAGTCTAGATTATCGAATGGGACGAAAAACTGATAGTGAATTGTAACGTTCAGGGCCACCTAATGACGATGGATCACTCAAATTGCGTCCCGATTCAATACATCGTCCTCCAGCAGACTTGTCTCCATGGGTCTATTGCTGCCTCGGGCACCTTATGGCCGTTCTGCTGTGAGTCAAAGATTTTCGAATCGGACGAAAAACTGATAGTGAATTGTAACTTTCAGGGCCACCTAATGACGATGGATCACTCAAATTGCGTCCCGATTCAATACATCGTCCACCAGCCGACTTGTCTCCATGGGTCTATTGCTGCCTCTGGCACCTTATGGCCGTTCTGCTGTGAGTCAAAGATTTTCGAATCGGACGAAAAACTGATAGTGAATTGTAACGTTCAGTGCCTCCTAATGACGATGGAACACTCAAATTGAGTTCCGATTCAATACAACGTCCACCAGCAGACTTGTCTCCATGGGTCTATTGCTGCCTCGGGCACCTTATGGCCGTTCTGCTGTGAGTCAAAGATTTTCGAATCGGACGAAAAACTGATAGTGAATTGTAACGTTCAGGGCCACCTAACGACGATGGATCACTCAAATTGCGCCCCGATTCAATACATCGTCCTCCAGCAGACTTGTCTCCATGGGTCTATTGCTGCCTCGGGCACCTTATGGCCGTTCTGCTGTGAGTCAAAAATTTTTGAATCGGACGAAAAATCAGATAGTGAATTGTAACGTTCAGGGCCACCTAATGACGATGGATCACTCAAATTGCGTCCCGATTCAATACATCGTCCTGCAGCAGACTTGTCTCCATGGGTCTATTGCTGCCTCGGGCACCTTATGGCCGTTCTGTTGTGAGTCAAAGATTTTCAAATCGGACGAAAAACTGATAGTTAATTGTAACGTTCAGGGCCTCCTAATGACGATGGAACACTCAAATTGCGTCCCGATTCAATACATCGTCCTCCAGCAGACTTGTCTCCATGGGTCTATTGCTGCCTCGGGCACCTTATGGCCGTTCTGCTGTGAGTCAAAGATTTTCGAATCGGACGAAAAACTGATAGTTCAGGGCCTCCTAATGACGATGGAACACTCAAATTGCGTCCCGATTCAATACATCGTCCTCCAGCAGACTTGTCTCCATGGGTCTATTGCTGCCTCGGGCACCTTATGGCCGTTCTTCTGTGAGTCAAAGATTTTCGAATCGGACGAAAAACTGATAGTGAATTGTAACATTCAGGGCCACCTAATGACGATGGACCACACAAATTGCGTCCCGATTGAATACATCGTCCTCCAGCAGACTTGACTCCATGGGTCTATTGCTGCCTCGGGCACCTTATGGCCGTTCTGCTGTGAGTCAAAGATTTTCGAATCGGACGAAAAACTGATAGTGAATTGTAACGTTCAGGGCCACCTAACGACGATGGATCACTCAAATTGCGCCCCGATTCAATACATCGTCCTCCAGCAGACTTGTCTCCATGGGTCTATTGCTGCCTCGGGCACCTTATGGCCGTTCTGCTGTGAGTCAAAAATTTTTGAATCGGACGAAAAATCAGATAGTGAATTGTAACGTTCAGGGCCACCTAATGACGATGGATCACTCAAATTGCGTCCCGATTCAATACATCGTCCTGCAGCAGACTTGTCTCCATGGGTCTATTGCTGCCTCGGGCACCTTATGGCCCTTCTGTTGTGAGTCAAAGATTTTCAAATCGGACGAAAAACTGATAGTTAATTGTAACGTTCAGGGCCTCCTAATGACGATGGAACACTCAAATTGCGTCCCGATTCAATACATCGTCCTCCAGCAGACTTGTCTCCATGGGTCTATTGCTGCCTCGGGCACCTTATGGCCGTTCGTCTGTGAGTCAAAGATTTTCGAATCGGACGAAAAACTGATAGTGAATTGTAACATTCAGGGCCACCTAATGACGATGGACCACACAAATTGCGTCCCGATTGAATACATCGTCCTCCAGCAGACTTGACTCCATGGGTCTATTGCTGCCTCGGGCACCTTATGGCCGTTCTGCTGTGAGTCAAAGATTTTCGAATTGGACGAAAAACTGATAGTGAATTGTAACGTACAGGGCCACCTAATGACGATGGATCACTCAAATTGCGTCCCGATTCAAAACATCGTCCTCCAGCCGACTTGACTCCATGGGTCCATTGCTGCCTCGGGCACCTTATGGCCGGTCAGCTGTGAGTCTAGATTATCGAATGGGACGAAAATCAGATAGTGAATTGTAACGTTCAGGGCCACCTAATGACGATGGATCACTCAAATTGCGTCCCGATTCAATACATCGTCCTCCAGCAGACTTGTCTCCATGGGTCTATTGCTGCCTCGGGCACCTTATGGCCGTTCTGCTGTGAGTCAAAGATTTTCGAATCGGACGAAAAACTGATAGTGAATTGTTACGTTCAGGGCCACCTAATGACGAGGGATCACTCAAATTGCGTCCCGATTCAATACATGGTCCTCCAGCCGACTAGTCTCCATGGGTCTATTGCTTCCTCGGGAACCTTATGGCCGTTCTGCTGTGAGTCGAAGATTTTCGAATCGGACGAAAAACTGATAGTGAATTGTAACGTTCAGGGCCTCCTAATGACGATGGAACACTCAAATTGCGTCCCGATTCAATACCTCGTCCTCCAGCAGACTTGCCTCCATGGGTCTATTGCTGCCTCGGGCACCTTATGGCCGTTCTGCTGTGAGTCAAAGATTTTCGAATCGGACAAAAAACTGGTAGTGAATTGTAACGTTCAGGGCCACCTAATGACGATGGATCACTCAAATTGCGTCCCGATTCAATACATCGTCCTCCAGCAGACTTGTCTCCATGGGTCTATTGCTGCCTCGGGCACCTTATGGTCGTTCTCCCGTGAGGCTAGGTTATCGAATGGGACGAAAAACTGATAGTTAATTGTATCATTCAGTCCTTCTAATGATGATGGAACCTTCAAATTGTGTCCCGATTCAATACATCGTCCTCCAGCAGACTTGGCTCCATGGGTCTATTGCTGCCTCGGGCACCTTATGGCCGTTCTGCTGTGAGTCAAAGATTTTCGAATCGGACGAAAAACTGATAGTTCAGGGCCTCCTAATGACGATGGAACACTCAAATTGCGTCCCGATTCAATACATCGTCCTCCAGCAGACTTGTCTCCATGGGTCTATTGCTGCCTCGGGCACCTTATGGCCGTTCTTCTGTGAGTCAAAGATTTTCGAATCGGACGAAAAACTGATAGTGAATTGTAACATTCAGGGCCACCTAATGACGATGGACCACACAAATTGCGTCCCGATTGAATACATCGTCCTCCAGCAGACTTGACTCCATGGGTCTATTGCTGCCTCGGGCACCTTATGGCCGTTCTGCTGTGAGTCAAAGATTTTCGAATCGGACGAAAAACTGATTGTGAATTGTAACGTTCAGGGCCTCCTAATGACGATGGAATACTCAAATTGCGTCCCGATCCAATACATCGTCCTCCAGCAGACTTGTCTCCATGGGTCTATTGCTGCCTCGGGCACGTTATGGCCGTTCTGCTGTGAGTCAAAGATTTTCGAATCGGACGAAAAACTGATAGTGAATTGTAACTTTCAGGGCCTCCTAATGACGATGGAACACTCAAATTGCGTCCCGATTCAATACATCGTCCTCCAGCAGACTTGTCTCCATGGGTCTATTGCTGCCTCGTGAACCTTATGGACGTTCTGCTCTGAGTCAAAGATTTTCGATTCGGACGAAAAACTGATAGTGAATTGTAACGTTCAGGGCCACCTAATGACGATGGATGACTCAAATTGCGTCCCGATTCAATACTTTGTCCTCCAGCAGACTGTCTCCATGGGTCTATTGCAGCCTCGGGCACCTTATGGCCGTTCTGCTGTGACTCAAAGATTTTCGAATCGGACGAAAAACTGATAGTGAATTGTAACGTTCAGGGCCTCCTAATGGCGATGGAACACTCAAATTGCGTCCCGATTCAATACATCGTCCTCCAGCAGATTTGTCTCCATGGGTCTATTGCTGCCTCGGGCACCTTATGGTCGTTCTCCCGTGAGTCTAGATTATCGAATGGGACGAAAAACTGATAGTTAATTGTAACATTCAGAGCCGCCTAATAACGATGGAACATTCAAATCGCGTCCCGATTCAATACAACGTCCTCCAGCAGACTTGTCTCCATGGGTCTATTGCTGCCTCGGACACCTAATGGCCGTTCTGCTGTGAGTCTAGATTATCGAATGGGACGAAAAACTGATAGTGAATTGTAACATTCAGGGCCACCTAATGACGATGGATCACTCAAATTGCGTCCCGATTAAATACATCGTCCTCCAGCCGACTTGTCTCCATGGGTCTATTGCTGCCTCGGGCACCTTATGGCCGTTCTGCTGTGAGTCAAAGATTTTCGAATCGGACGAAAAACTGATAGTGAATTGTAACATTCAGGGCCACCTAATGACGATGGCTCACTCAAATTGCGTCCCGATTAAATACATCGTCCTCCAGCCGACTTGTCTCCATGGGTCTATAGCTGCCTCGGACACCTTATGACCGTTCTGCTGTGAGTCAAAGATTTTCGAATCGGACGAAAAACTGATAGTGAATTGTAACTTTCAGGGCCACCTAATAACGATGGATCACTCAAATTGCGTCCCGATTCAATACATCGTCCACCAGCCGACTTGTCTCCATGGGTCTATTGCTGCCTCGGGCACCTTATGGCCGTTCTGCTGTGAGTCAAAGATTTTCGAATCGGACGAAAAACTGATAGTGAATTGTAACGTTCAGGGCCACCTAATGACGATGGATCACTCAAATTGCGCCCCGATTCAATACATCGTCCACCAGCCGACTTGTCTCCATGGGTCTATTGCTGCCTCGGGCACCTTATGGCCGTTCTGCTGTGAGTCAAAAATTTTTGAATCGGACGAAAAATCAGATAGTGAATTGTAACGTTCAGGGCCACCTAATGACGATGGATCACTCAAATTGCGTCCCGATTCAATACATCGTCCTCCAGCAGACTTGTCTCCATGGGTCTATTGCTGCCTCGGGCACCTTATGGCCGTTCTGTTGTGAGTCAAAGATTTTCAAATCGGACGAAAAACTGATAGTTAATTGTAACGTTCAGGGCCTCCTAATGACGATGGAACACTCAAATTGCGTCCCGATTCAATACATCGTCCTCCAGCCGACTTGACTCCATGGGTCCATTGCTGCCTCGGGCACCTTATGGCCGGTCTGCTGTGAGTCTAGATTATCGAATGGGACGAAAATCAGATAGTGAATTGTAACGTTCAGGGCCACCAAATGACGATGGATCACTCAAATTGCATCCCGATTCAATACATCGTCCTCCAGCAGACTTGTCTCCATGGGTCTATTGCTGCCTCGGGCACCTTATGGCCGTTCTGCTGTGAGTCAAAGATTTTCGAATCGGACGAAAACCTGATAGTGAATTGTTACGTTCAGGGCCACCTAATGACGAGGGATCACTCAAATTGCGTCCCGATTCAATACATCGTCCTCCAGCCGACTAGTCCCCATGGGTCTATTGCTTCCTCGGGAACCTTATGGCCGTTCTGCTGTGTGTCGAAGATTTTCGAATCGGACGAAAAACTGATAGTGAATAGTAACGTTCAGGGCCTCCTAATGACGTTGGAACACTCAAATTGCGTCCCGATTCAATACCTCGTCCTCCAGCAGATTTGTCTCCATGGGTCTATTGCTGCCTCGGGCACCTTATGGTCGTTCTCCCGTGAGTCTAGATTATCGAATGGGACGAAAAACTGATAGTTAATTGTATCATTCAGTCCTCCTAATGATGATGGAACCTTCAAATTGTGTCCCGATTCAATACATCGTCCTCCAGCCGACTAGTCTCCATGGGTCTATTGCTTCCTCGGGAACCTTATGGCCGTTCTGCTGTGAGTCGAAGATTTTCGAATCGGACGAAAAACTGATAGTGAATAGTAACGTTCAGGGCCTCCTAATGACGTTGGAACACTCAAATTGCGTCCCGATTCAATACCTCGTCCTCCAGCAGATTTGTCTCCATGGGTCCATTGCTGCCTCGGGCACCTTATGGCCGGTCTGCTGTGAGTCTAGATTATCGAATGGGACGAAAATCAGATAGTGAATTGTAACGTTCAGGGCCACCTAATGACGATGGATCACTCAAATTGCATCCCGATTCAATACATCGTCCTCCAGCAGACTTGTCTCCATGGGTCTATTGCTGCCTCGGGCACCTTATGGCCGTTCTGCTGTGAGTCAAAGATTTTCGCATCGGACGAAAAACTGATAGTGAATTGTAACGTTCAGGGCCACCTAATGACGATGGATCACTCAAATTGCGCCCCGATTCAATACATCGTCCTCCAGTCGACTAGTCTCCATGGGTCTATTGCTTCCTCGGGAACCTTATGGCCGTTCTGCTGTGAGTCGAAGAATTTCGAATCGGACGAAAAACTGATAGTGAATAGTAACGTTCAGGGCCACCTAATGACGATGGATCACTCAAATTGTATCCCGATTGAATACATCGTCCTCCAGCAGACTTGTCTCCATGGGTCTATTGCTGCCTCGGGCACCTTATGGCCGTTCTGCTGTGAGTCAAAGATTTTCGAATCGGACGAAAACCTGATAGTGAATTGTTACGTTCAGGGCCACCTAATGACGATGGATCACTCAAATTGCGTCCCGATTCAATACATCGTCCTCCAGCAGACTTGTCTCCATGGGTCTATTGCTGCATCGGGCACCTTATGGTCGTTCTCCCGTGAGTCTAGGTTATCGAATGGGACGAAAAACTGATAGTTAATTGTATCATTCAGTCCTCCTAATGATGATGGAACCTTCAAATTGTGTCCCGATTCAATACATCGTCCTCCAGCAGACTCCATGGGTCTATTGCTGCCTCGGGCACCTTATGGCCGTTCTGCTGTGAGTCAAAGATTTTCGAATCGGACGAAAAACTGATAGTTCAGGGCCTCCTAATGACGATGGAACACTCAAATTGCGTCCCGATTCAATACATCGTCCTCCAGCAGACTTGTCTCCATGGGTCTATTGCTGCCTCGGGCACCTTATGGCCGTTCTTCTGTGAGTCAAAGATTTTCGAATCGGACGAAAAACTGATAGTGAATTGTTACATTCAGGGCCACCTAATGACGATGGACCACACAAATTGCGTCCCGATTGAATATATCGTCCTCCAGCAGACTTGACTCCATGGGTCTATTGCTGCCTCGGGCACCTTATGGCCGTTCTGCTGTGAGTCAAAGATTTTCGAATCGGACGAAAAACTGATTGTGAATTGTAACGTTCAGGGCCTCCTAATGACGATGGAACACTCAAATTGCGTCCCGATCCAATACATCGTCCTCCAGCAGACTTGTCTCCATGGGTCTATTGCTGCCTCGGGCACGTTATGGCCGTTCTGCTGTGAGTCAAACATTTTCGAATCGGACGAAAAACTGATAGTGAATTGTAACTTTCAGGGCCTCCTAATGACGATGGAACTCTCAAATTGCGTCCCGATTCAATACTTCGTCCTCCAGCAGACTTGTCTGCATGGATCTATTGCTGCCTCGTGCACCTTATGGCCGTTCTGCTGTGAGTCAAAGATTTTCGAATCGGACGAAAAACTGATAGTGAATTGTAACGTTCAGGGCCACCTAATGACGATGGATGACTCAAATTGCGTCCCGATTCAATACTTTGTCCTCCAGCAGACTGTCTCCATGGGTCTATTGCAGCCTCGGGCACCTTATGGCCGTTCTGCTGTGACTCAAAGATTTTCGAATCGGACGAAAAACTGATAGTGAATTGTAACGTTCAGGGCCTCCTAATGACGATGGAACACTCAAATTGCGTCCCGATTCAATACATCGTCCTCCAGCAGATTTGTCTCCATGGGTCTATTGCTGCCTCGGGCACCTTATGGTCGTTCTTCCGTGAGTCTAGATTATCGAATGGGACGAAAAACTGATAATTAATTGTAACATTCAGAGCCGCCTAATGACGATGGAACATTCAAATCGCGTCCCGATTCAATACAACGTCCTCCAGCAGACTTGTCTCCATGGGTCTATTGCTGCCTCGGACACCTAATGGCCGTTCTGCTGTGAGTCTAGATTATCGAATGGGACGAAAAACTGATAGTGAATTGTAACATTCAGGGCCACCTAATGACGATGGATCACTCAAATTGCGTCCCGATTAAATACATCGTCCTCCAGCCGACTTGTCTCCATGGGTCTATTGCTGCCTCGGGCACCTTATGGCCGTTCTGCTGTGAGTCAAAGATTTTCGAATCGGACGAAAAACTGATAGTGAATTGTAACATTCAGGGCCACCTAATGACGATGGATCACTCAAATTGCGTCCCGATTAAATACATCGTCCTCCAGCCGACTTGTCTCCATGGGTCTATTGCTGCCTCGGGCACCTTATGACCGTTCTGCTGTGAGTCAAAGATTTTCGAATCGGACGAAAAACTGATAGTGAATTGTAACTTTCAGGGCCACCTAATAACGATGGATCACTCAAATTGCGTCCCGATTCAATACATCGTCCACCAGCCGACTTGTCTCCATGGGTCTATTGCTGCCTCTGGCACCTTATGGCCGTTCTGCTGTGAGTCAAAGATTTTCGAATCGGACGAAAAACTGATAGTGAATTGTAACGTTCAGGGCCTCCTAATGACGATGGAACACTCAAATTGAGTCCCGATTCAATACAACGTCCTCCAGCAGACTTTTCTCCATGGGTCTATTGCTGCCTCGGGCACCTTATGGCCGTTCTGCTGTGAGTCAAAGATTTTCGAATCGGACGAAAAACTGATAGTGAATTGTAACTTTCAGGGCCTCCTAATGACGTTGGAACACTCAAATTGCGTCCCGATTCAATACATCGTCCTCCAGCAGACTTGTCTCATTGGGTCTATTGCTGCCTCGGGCACCTTATGGCCGTTCTGCTGTGAGTCAAAGATTTTCGAATCGGACGAAAAACTGATAGTGAATTGTAACGTTCAGGGCCACCTAATGACGATGGATCACTCAAATTGCGCCCCGATTCAATACATCGTCCTCCAGCCGACTTGTCTCCATGGGTCTATTGCTGCCTCGGGCACATTATGGCCGTTCAGCTGTGAGTCAAAAATTTTTGAATCGGACGAAAAATCAGATAGTGAATTGTAACGTTCAGGGCCACCTAATGACGATGGATCACTCAAATTGCGTCCCGATTCAATACATCGTCCTCCAGCAGACTTGTCTCCATGGGTCTATTGCTGCCTCGGGCACCTTATGGCCGTTCTGTTGTGAGTCAAAGATTTTCAAATCGGACGAAAAACTGATAGTTAATTGTAACGTTCAGGGCCTCCTAATGACGAAGGAACACTCAAATTGCGTCCCGATTCAATACATCGTCCTCCAGCAGACTTGTCTCCATGGGTCTATTGCTGCCTCGGGCACCTTATGGCCGTTCGTCTGTGAGTCAAAGATTTTCGAATCGGACGAAAAACTGATAGTGAATTGTAACATTCAGGGCCACCTAATGACGATGGACCACACACATTGCGTCCCGATTGAATACATCGTCCTCCAGCAGACTTGACTCCATGGGTCTATTGCTGCCTTGGGCACCTTATGGCCGTTCTGCTGTGAGTCAAAGATTTTCGAATCGGACGAAAAACTGATAGTGAATTGTAACGTACAGGGCCACCTAATGACGATTGATCACTCAAATTGCGTCCCGATTCAAAACATCGTCCTCCAGCCGACTTGACTCCATGGGTCCATTGCTGCCTCGGGCACCTTATGGCCGGTCTGCTGTGGGTCTAGATTATCGAATGGGACGAAAATCAGATAGTGAATTGTAACGTTCGGGGCCACCTAATGACGATGGATCACTCAAATTGCGTCCCGATTCAATACATCGTCCTCCAGCAGACTTGTCTCCATGGGTCTATTGCTGCCTCGGGCACCTTATGGCCGTTCTGCTGTGAGTCAAAGATTTTCGAATCGTACGAAAAACTGATAGTTCAGGGCCTCCTAATGACGATGGAACACTCAATTTGCGTCCCGATTCAATACATCGTCCTCCAGCAGACTTGTCTCCATGGGTCTATTGCTGCCTCGGGCACATTATGTCCGTTCTGCAGTGAGTCTAGATTATCGAAAGGGACGAAAAACTGATAGTGAATTGTAACGTTCAGGGCCACCTAATGACGATGGATCACTCAAATTGCGATCGTCCTCCAGCAGACTTGTCTCCATGGTTCCATTGCTGCCTCGGGCACCTTATGGCCGTTCTGCTGTGAGTCAAAGATTTCCGAATCGGACGAAAAACCGATAGTGAATTGTAACTTTCAGGGCCTCCTAATGACGATGGAACACTCAAATTGCATCCCGAATCAATACATCGTCCTCCAGCAGACTAGTCTCCATGGGTTTATTGCTGCCTCGGGCACCTTATGGCCGTTCTGCTGTGAGTC
Source organism: Schistocerca cancellata (assembly GCF_023864275.1). NCBI lineage: Eukaryota > Metazoa > Arthropoda > Insecta > Orthoptera > Acrididae > Schistocerca > Schistocerca cancellata. The sequence goes on from NW_026047101.1 coordinate 619,197, forward strand.
AAAGATTTTCGAATCGGACGAAAAACTGATAGTGAATTGTAACGTGCAGGGCCACCTAATGACGATGGATCACTCAAATTGCGTCCCCATTCATTACATCGTCCACCAGCCGAGTTGTCTCCATGGGTCTATTGCTGCCTCGGGCACCTTATGGACATTCTGCTGTGAGTCAAAGATTTTCGAATCGGACGAAAAACTGATAGTGAATTGTAACGTTCAGGGCCTCCTAATGACGATGGAACACTCAAATTGCGTCCCGATTCAATACATCGTCCTCCAGCAGATTTGTCTCCATGGGTCTATTGCTGCCTCGGGCACCTTATGGTCGTTCTCCCGTGAGTCTAGATTATCGAATGGGACGAAAAACTGATAGTTAATTGTAACATTCAGAGCCGCCTAATGACGATGGAACATTCAAATCGCGTCCCGATTCAATACAACGTCCTCCAGCAGACTTCTCTCCATGGGTCTATTGCTGCCTCGGACACCTAATGGCCGTTCTGCTGTGAGTCTAGATTATCGAATGGGACGAAAAACTGATAGTGAATTGTAACATTCAGGGCCACCTAATGAGGATGGATCACTCAAATTGCGTCCCGATTAAATACATCGTCCTCCAGCCGACTTGTCTCCATGGGTCTATTGCTGCCTCGGGCACCTTATGGCCGTTCTGCTGTGAGTCAAAGATTTTCGAATCGGACGAAAAACTGATAGTGAATTGTAACATTCAGGGCCACCTAATGACGATGGATCACTCAAATTGCGTCCCGATTAAATACATCGTCCTCCAGCCGACTTGTCTCCATGGTTCTATTGCTGCCTCGGGCACCTTATGACCGTTCTGCTGTGAGTCAAAGATTTTCGAATCGGACGAAAAACTGATAGTGAATTGTAACTTTCAGGGCCACCTAATAACGATGGATCACTCAAATTGCGTCCCGATTCAATACATCGTCCACCAGCCGACTTGTCTCCATGGGTCTATTGCTGCCTCGGGCACCTTATGGCCGTTCTGCTGTGAGTCAAAGATTTTTGAATCGGACGAAAAACTGATAGTGAATTGTAACGTTCAGGGCCACCTAATGACGATGGACCACACAAATTGCGTCCCGATTGAATACATCGTCCTCCAGCAGACTTGAGTCCATGGGTCTATTGCTGCCTCGGGCACCTTATGGCCGTTCTGCAGTGAGTCAAAGATTTTCGAATCGGACGAAAAACTGATAGTGAATTGTAACGTTCAGGGCCTCCTAATGACGATGATACACTCAAATTGCGTCCCGATCCAATACATCGTCCTCCAGCAGACTTGTCTCCATGGGTCTATTGCTGCCTCGGGCACGTTATGGCCGTTCTGCTGTGAGTCAAAGATTTTCGAATCGGACGAAAAACTGATAGTGAATTGTAACATTCAGGGCCTCCTAATGACGATGGAACACTCAAATTGCGTCCCGATTCAATACATCTTCTTCCAGCAGACTTGTCTCCATGGGTCTATTGCTGCCTCGGGCACCTTATGGCCGTTCTGCTGTGAGTCAAAGATTTTCGAATCGGACGAAAAACTGATAGTGAATTGTAACGTTCAGGGCCACCTAATGACGATGGATCACTCAAATTGCGTCCCGATTCAATACATCGTGCTCCAGCCGACTTGTCTCCATTTGTCTATTGCTGCCTCGGGCACCTTATGGCCGTTCTGCTGTGAGTCAAACATTTTCGAATCGGACGAAAAACTGATAGTGAATTGTAACGTTCAGGGCCACCTAATGACGATGGATCACTCAAATTGCGTCCCGATTCAATACATTGTCCTCCTGCAGACTGTCTCCATGGGTCTATTGCAGCCTCGGGCACCTAATGGCCGTTCTGCTGTGACTCAAAGATTTTCGAATCGGACGAAAAACTGATAGTGAATTGTAACGTTCAGGGCCTCCTAATGACGATGGAACACTCTAATTGCGGCCCGATTCAATACATCGTCCTCTAGCAGACTTTTCTCCATGGGTCTATTGCTGCCTGGGGCACATTATGGCCGTTCTGCTGTGAGTCAAAGATTTTCGAATCGGACGAAAAACTGATAGTGAATTGTAACGTTCAGGGCCTCCTAATGACGATGGAACACTCAAATTGCGTCCCGATTCAATACATCGTCCTCCAGCAGACTTGTCTCCATGGGTCTATTGCTGCCTCGGGCACCTTATGTTCGTTCTCCCGTGAGTCTAGATTATCGAATGGGACGAAAAACTGATAGTTAATTGTAACATTCAGGGCCGCCTAATGACGATGGAACATTCAAATCGCGTCCCGATTCAATACAACGTCCTCCAGCAGACTTGTCTCCATGGGTCTATTGCTGCCTCGGACACCTTATGGCCGTTCTGCTGTGAGTCAAAGATTTTCGAATCAGACGAAAAACTGATAGTGAATTGTAACTTTCAGGCCCACCTAATGACGATGGATCACTCAAATTGCGTCCCGATTCAATACATTGTCCACCAGCCGATTTGTCTCCATGGGTCTATTGCTGCCTAGGGCACCTTATGGCCGTTCTGCTGCGAGTCAAAGATTTTCGAATCGGACGAAAAACTGATAGTGAATTGTAACGTTCGGGGCCTCCTAATGACGATGGAACACTCAAATTGCGTCCCGATTCAATACACCGTCCTCCAGCCGACTTGTCTCCATGGGTCTATCTGCCTCGGGCACCTTATGGCCGTTCTGCTGTGAGTCAAAGATTTTTGAATCGGACGAAAAACTGATAGTGAATTGTAACGTTCAGGGCCACCTAATGACGATGGACCACACAAATTGCGTCCCGATTGAATACATCGTCCTCCAGCAGACTTGTCTCCATGGGTCTATTGCTGAATCGGGCACCTTATGGTCGTTCTCCCGTGAGTCTAGGTTATCGAATGGGACGAAAAACTGATAGTTAATTATATCATTCAGTCCTCCTAATGACGATGGAACCTTCAAATTGCGTCCCGATTCAATACATCGTCCTCCAGCAGACTTGTCTCCATGGGTCTATTGCTGCCTCGGGCACCTTATGGCCGTTCTGCTGTGAGTCAAAGATTTTCGAATCGGACGAAAAACTGATAGTGAATTGTAACGTTCAGGGCCACCTAATGACGATGGATGACTCAAATTGCGTCCCGATTCAATACTTTGTCCTCCAGCAGACTGTCTCCATGGGTCTATTGCAGCCTCGGGCACCTTATGGCCTTTCTGCTGTGACTCAAAGATTTTCGAATCGGACGAAAAACTGATAGTGAATTGTAACGTTCAGGGCCTCCTAATGACGATGGAACACTCAAATTGCGTCCCGATTCAATACATCGTCCTCCAGCAGATTTGTCTCCATGGGTCTATTGCTGCCTCGGGCACCTTATGGTCGTTCTCCCGTGAGTCTAGATTATCGAATGGGACGAAAAACTGATAGTTAATTGTAACATTCAGAGCCGCCTAATGACGATGGAACATTCAAATCGCGTCCCGATTCAATACAACGTCCTCCAGCAGACTTCACTCCATGGGTCTATTGCTGCCTCGGACACCTAATCTCCGTTCTGCTGTGAGTCTAGATTATCGAATGGGACGAAAAACTGATAGTGAATTGTAACATTCAGGGCCACCTAATGACGATGGATCACTCAAATTGCGTCCCGATTAAATACATCGTCCTCCAGCCGACTTTTCTCCATGGGTCTATTGCTGCCTCGGGCACCTTATGGCCGTTCTGCTGTGAGTCAAAGATTTTCGAATCGGACGAAAAACTGATAGTGAATTGTAACATTCAGGGCCACCTAATGACGATGGATCACTCAAATTGCGTCCCGATTAAATACATCGTCCTCCAGCCGACTTGTCTCCATGGGTCTATTGCTGCCTCGGGCACCTTATGACCGTTCTGCTGTGAGTCAAAGATTTTCGAATCGGACGAAAAACTGATAATGAATTGTAACTTTCAGGGCCACCTAATAACGATGGATCACTCAAATTGCGTCCCGATTCAATACATCGTCCACCAGCCGACTTGTCTCCATGGGTCTATTGCTGCCTCGGGCACCTTATGGCCGTTCTGCTGTGAGTCAAAGATTTTTGAATCGGACGAAAAACTGATAGTTAATTGTAACGTTCAGGGCCACCTAATGACGATGGACCACACAAATAGCGTCCCGATTGAATACATCGTCCTCCAGCAGACTTGAGTCCATGGGTCTATTGCTGCCTCGGGCACCTTATGGCCGTTCTGCAGTGAGTCAAAGATTTTCGAATCGGACGAAAAACTGATAGTGAATTGTAACGTTCAGGGCCTCCTAATGACGATGATACACTCAAATTGCGTCCCGATCCAATACATCGTCCTCCAGCAGACTTGTCTCCATGGGTCTATTGCTGCCTCGGGCACGTTATGGCCGTTCTGCTGTGAGTCAAAGATTTTCGAATCGGACGAAAAACTGATAGTGAATTGTAACATTCAGGGCCTCCTAATGACGATGGAACACTCAAATTGCGTCCCAATTCAATACATCTTCCTCCAGCAGACTTGTCTCCATGGGTCTATTGCTGCCTCGGGCACCTTATGGCCGTTCTGCTGTGAGTCAAAGATTTTCGAATCGGACGAAAAACTGATAGTGAATTGTAACGTTCAGGGCCACCTAATGACGATGGATCACTCAAATTGCGTCCCGATTCAATACATCGTGCTCCAGCCGACTTGTCTCCATTTGTCTATTGCTGCCTCGGGCACCTTATGGCCGTTCTGCTGTGAGTCAAAGATTTTCGAATCGGACGAAAAACTGATAGTGAATTGTAACGTTCAGGGCCACCTAATGACGATGGATCACTCAAATTGCGTCCCGATTCAATACATTGTCCTCCAGCAGACTGTCTCCATGGGTCTATTGCAGCCTCGGGCACCTAAAGGCCGTTCTGCTGTGACTCAAAGATTTTCGAATCGGACGAAAAACTGATAGTGAATTGTAACGTTCAGGGCCTCCTAATGACGATGGAACACTCTAATTGCGTCCCGATTCAATACATCGTCCTCTAGCAGACTTTTCTCCATGGGTCTATTGCTGCCTGGGGCACATTATGGCCGTTCTGCTGTGAGTCAAAGATTTTCGAATCGGACGAAAAACTGATAGTGAATTGTAACGTTCAGGGCCTCCTAATGACGATGGAACACTCAAATTGCGTCCCGATTCAATACATCGTCCTCCAGCAGACTTGTCTCCATGGGTCTATTGCTGCCTCGGGCACCATATGTTCGTTCTCCCGTGAGTCTAGATTATCGAATGGGACGAAAAACTGATAGTTAATTGTAACATTCAGGGCCGCCTAATGACGATGGAACATTCAAATCGCGTCCCGATTCAATACAACGTCCTCCAGCAGACTTGTCTCCATGGGTCTATTGCTGCCTCGGACACCTTATGGCCGTTCTGCTGTGAGTCAAAGATTTTCGAATCGGACGAAAAACTGATAGTGAATTGTAACTTTCAGGGCCACCTAATGACGATGGATCACTCAAATTGCGTCCCGATTCAATACATTGTCCACCAGCCGACTTGTCTCCATGGGTCTATTGCTGCCTCGGGCACCTTATGGCCGTTCTGCTGCGAGTCAAAGATTTTCGAATCGGACGAAAAACTGATAGTGAATTGTAACGTTCGGGGCCTCCTAATGACGATGGAACACTCAAATTGCGTCCCGATTCAATACATCGTCCTCCAGCAGACTTGTCTCCATGGGTCTATTGCTGCCTCGGGCACCATATGGCCGTTCTGCTGTGAGTCAAAGATTTTCGAATCGGACGAAAAACTGATAGTGAATTGTAACTTTCAGGGCCTCATAATGACGATGGAACACTCAAATTGCGTCCCGATTCAATACATCGTCCTCCAGCAGAATTGTCTCCATGGGTCTATTGCTGCCTCGGGCACCTTATGGCCGTTCTGCTGTGACTCAAAGATTTTCGAATCGGACGAAAAACTGATAGTGAATTGTAACGTTCAGGGCCTCCTAATGACGATGGAACACTCAAATTGCGTCCCGATTCAATACATCGTCCTCCAGCAGACTTTTCTCCATGGGTCTATGGCTGCCTGGGGCACCTTATGGCCGTTCTGCTGTGAGTCAAAGATTTTCGAATCTGACAAAAAACTGATAGTGAATTGTGACGTTCAGGGCCACCTAATGACGATGGATCACTCAAATTGCGTCCCGATTCAATACATCGTCCTCCAGAAGACTTGTCTCCATGGGTCTATTGCTGAATCGGGCACCTTATGGTCGTTCTCCCGTGAGTCTAGGTTATCGAATGGGACGAAAAACTGATAGTTAATTATATCATTCAGTCCTCCTAATGACGATGGAACCTTCAAATTGCGTCCCGATTCAATACATCGTCCTCCAGCAGACTTGTCTCCATGGGTCTATTGCTGCCTCGGGCACCTTATGGCCGTTCTGCTGTGAGTCAAAGATTTTCGAATCGGACGAAAAACTGATAGTGAATTGTAACGTTCAGCGCCTCCTAATGACGATGGATCACTCAAATTGCGTCCCGATTCAATACATCGTCCTCCAGCAGACTTGTCTCCATGGGTCTGTTGCTGCCTCGGGCACCTTATGGCCGTTCTGCTGTGGGTCAAAGATTTTCGAATTGGACGAAAAACTGATAGTGAAATGTAACATTCAGGGCCACCTAATCACGATGGATCACTCAAATTACGTCCCGATTCAATACATCGTCCTCCAGCAGACTTGTCTCCATGGGTCTATTGCTGCCTCGGGCACATTATGTCCGTTCTGCAGTGAGTCTAGATTATCGAAAGGGACGAAAAACTGATAGTGAATTGTAACGTTCAGGGCCACCTAATGACGATGGATCACTCAAATTGCGATCGTCCTCCAGCAGACTTGTCTCCATGGTTCCATTGCTGCCTCGGGCACCTTATGGCCGTTCTGCTGTGAGTCAAAGATTTTCGAATCGGACGAAAAACCGATAGTGAATTGTAACTTTCAGGGCCTCCTAATGACGATGGAACACTCAAATTGCATCCCGAATCAATACATCGTCCTCCAGCAGACTAGTCTCCATGGGTTTATTGCTGCCTCGGGCACCTTATGGCCGTTCTGCTGTGAGTCAAAGATTTTCGAATCGGACGAAAAACTGATAGTGAATTGTAACGTGCAGGGCCACCTAATGACGATGGATCACTCAAATTGCGTCCCCATTCATTACATCGTCCACCAGCCGAGTTGTCTCCATGGGTCTATTGCTGCCTCGGGCACCTTATGGACATTCTGCTGTGAGTCAAAGATTTTCGAATCGGACGAAAAACTGATAGTGAATTGTAACGTTCAGGGCCTCCTAATGACGATGGATCACTCAAATTGCGTCCGGATCCAATACATCGTCCTCCAGGAGACTTGTCTCCATTGTTCTATTGCTGCCTCGGTTACCTTATGGCCGTTCTGCTGTGAGTCAAAGATTTTCGAATCGGACGAAAAACTGATAGTGAATTGTAACGTTCAGGGCCACCTAATAACGATGGATCACTCAAATTGCGTCCCGATTCAATACATCGTCCTCCAGCCGACTTGTCTCCATGGGTCTATTGCTGCCTCGGGCACCTTATGGCCGTTCTGCTGTGAGTCAAAGATTTTAGAATCGGACGAAAAACTGATAGTGAATTGTAACGTTCAGGGCCACCTAATGACGATGGATGACTCAAATTGCGTCCCGATTCAATACATTGTCCTCCAGCAGACTGTCTCCATGGGTCTATTGCAGCCTCGGGCACCTTATGGCCGTTCTGCTGTGACTCAAAGATTTTCGAATCGGACGAAAAACTGATAGTGAATTGTAACGTTCAGGGCCTCCTAATGACGATGGAACACTCAAATTGCGTCCCGATTCAATACATCGTCCTCCAGCAGATTTGTCTCCATGGCTCTATTGCTGCCTCGGGCACCTTATGGTCGTTCTCCCGTGAGTCTAGATTATCGAATGGGACGAAAAACTGATAGTTAATTGTACCATTCAGGGCCGCCTAATGACGATGGAACATTCAAATCGCGTCCCGATTCAATACAACGTCCTCCAGCAGACTTGTCTCCATGGGTCTATTGCTGCCTCGGACACCTAATGGCCGTTCTGCTGTGAGTCAAAGATTTTCGAATCGGACGAAAAACTGATAGTGAATTGTAACATTCAGGGCCACCTAATGACGATGGATCACTCAAATTGCGTCCCGATTAAATACATCGTCCTCCAGCCGACTTGTCTCCATGGGTCTATTGCTGCCTCGGGCACCTTATGGCCGTTCTGCTGTGAGTCAAAGATTTTCGAATCGGACGAAAAACTGATAGTGAATTGTAACGTTCAGGGCCACCTAATGACGATGGATCACTCAAATTGCGTCCCGATTCAATACATTGTCCTCCAGCAGACTGTCTCCATGGGTCTATTGCAGCCTCGGGCACCTAATGGCCGTTCTGCTGTGACTCAAAGATTTTCGAATCGGACGAAAAACTGATAGTGAATTGTAACGTTCAGGGCCTCCTAATGACGATGGAACACTCTAATTGCGTCCCGATTCAATACATCGTCCTCTAGCAGACTTTTCTCCATGGGTCTATTGCTGCCTGGGGCACATTATGGCCGTTCTGCTGTGAGTCAAAGATTTTCGAATCGGACGAAAAACTGATAGTGAATTGCAACGTTCAGGGCCTCCTAATGACGATGGAACACTCAAATTGCGTCCCGATTCAATACATCGTCCTCCAGCAGACTTGTCTCCATGGGTCTATTGCTGCCTCGGGCACCTTATGTTCGTTCTCCCGTGAGTCTAGATTATCGAATGGGACGAAAAACTGATAGTTAATTGTAACATTCAGGGCCGCCTAATGACGATGGAACATTCAAATCGCGTCCCGATTCAATACAACGTCCTCCAGCAGACTTGTCTCCATGGGTCTATTGCTGCCTCGGACACCTTATGGCCGTTCTGCTGTTAGTCAAAGATTTTCGAATCGGATGAAAAACTGATAGTGAATTGTAACTTTCAGGGCCACCTAATGACGATGGATCACTCAAATTGCGTCCCGATTCAATACATTGTCCACCAGCCGACTTGTCTCCATGGGTCTATTGCTGCCTCGGGCACCTTATGGCCGTTCTGCTGCGAGTCAAAGATTTTCGAATCGGACGAAAAACTGATAGTGAATTGTAACGTTCGGGGCCTCCTAATGACGATGGAACACTCAAATTGCGTCCCGATTCAATACATCGTCCTCCAGCAGACTTGTCTCCATGGGTCTATTGCTGCCTCGGGCACCTTATGGCCGTTCTGCTGTGAGTCAAAGATTTTCGAATCGGACGAAAAACTGATAGTGAATTGTAACTTTCAGGGCTCATAATGACGATGGAACACTCAAATTGCGTCCCGATTCAATACATCGTCCTCCAGCAGAATTGTCTCCATGGGTCTATTGCTGCCTCGGGCACCTTATGGCCGTTCTGCTGTGAGTCAAAGATTTTCGAATGGGACGAAAAACTGATAGTGAATTGTAACGTTCAGGGCCACCTAATGACGATGGATCACTCAAATTGCGTCCCGATTCAATACACCGTCCTCCAGCCGACTTGTCTCCATGGGTCTATTGCTGCCTCGGGCACCTTATGGCCGTTCTGCTGTGAGTCAAAGATTTTTGAATCGGACGAAAAACTGATAGTGAATTGTAACGTTCAGGGCCACCTAATGACGATGGACCACACAAATTGCGTCCCGATTGAATACATCGTCCTCCAGCAGACTTGACTCCATGGGTCTATTGCAGCCTCGGGCACCTTATGGCCGTTCTGCTGTGACTCAAAGATTTTCGAATCGGACGAAAAACTGATAGTGAATTGTAACGTTCAGGGCCTCCTAATGACGATGGAACACTCAAATTGCGTCCCGATTCAATACATCGTCCTCCAGCAGACTTTTCTCCATGGGTCTGTTGCTGCCTCGGGCACCTTATGGCCGTTCTGCTGTGGGTCAAAGATTTTCGAATCGGAAGAAAAACTGATAGTGAATTGTAACATTCAGGCCACCTAATGACGATGGATCACTCAAATTACGTCCCGATTCAATACATCGTCCTCCAGCAGACTTGTCTCCATGGGTCTATTGCTGCCTCGGGCACATTATGGCCGTTCTTCTGTGAGTCAAAGATTTTCGAATCGGACGAAAAACGGATAGTGAATTGTAACATTCAGGGCCACCTAATGACGATGGACCACGCAAATTGCGTCCCGATTCAATACATCGTCCTCCAGCAGATTTGACTCCATGGGTCTATTGCTGCCTCGGGCACCTTATGGCCTTTCTGCTGTGAGTCAAAGATTGTCGAATCGGACGAAAAACTGACTGTGAATTGTAACGTTAAGGCCACCTAATGACGATGGATCACTCAAATTACATCCCGATTCAATACATCGACCTCCAGCCGACTTGACTCCATGGGTCTATTGCTGCCTCGGGCACATTATGTCCGTTCTGCAGTGAGTCTAGATTATCGAAAGGGACGAAAAACTGATAGTGAATTGTAACGTTCAGGGCCACCTAATGACGATGGATCACTCAAATTGCGATCGTCCTCCAGCAGACCTGTCTCCATGGGTCCATTGCTGCCTCGGGCACCTTATGGCCGTTCTGCTGTGAGTCAAAGATTTTTGAATCGGACGAAAAACCGATAGTGAATTGTAACTTTCAGGGCCTCCTAATGACGATGGAACACTCAAATTGCATCCCGAATCAATACATCGTCCTCCAGCAGACTAGTCTCCATGGGTTTATTGCTGCCTCGGGCACCTTATGGCCGTTCTGCTGTGAGTCAAAGATTTTCGAATCGGACGAAAAACTGATAGTGAATTGTAACTTTCAGGGCCTCATAATGACGATGGAACACTCAAATTGCGTCCCGATTCAATACATCGTCCTCCAGCAGAATTGTCTCCATGGGTCTATTGCTGCCTCGGGCACCTTATGGCCGTTCTGCTGTGAGTCAAAGATTTTCGAATCGGACGAAAAACTGATAGTGAATTGTAACGTTCAGGGCCACCTAATGACGATGGATCACTCAAATTGCGTCCCGATTCAATACACCGTCCTCCAGCCGACTTGTCTCCATGGGTCTATTGCTGCCTCGGGCACCTTATGGCCGTTCTGCTGTGACTCAAAGATTTTCGAATCGGACGAAAAACTGATAGTGAATTGTAACGTTCAGGGCCTCCTAATGACGATGGAACACTCAAATTGCGTCCCGATTCAATACATCGTCCTCCAGCAGACTTTTCTCCATGGGTCTATGGCTGCCTGGGGCACCTTATGGCCGTTCTGCTGTGAGTCAAAGATTTTCGAATCTGACAAAAAACTGATAGTGAATTGTGACGTTCAGGGCCACCTAATGACGATGGATCACTCAAATTGCGTCCCGATTCAATACATCGTCCTCCAGCAGACTTGTCTCCATGCGTCTATTGCTGAATCGGGCACCTTATGGTCGTTCTCCCGTGAGTCTAGGTTATCGAATGGGACGAAAAACTGATAGTTAATTATATCATTCAGTCCTCCTAATGACGATGGAACCTTCAAATTGCGTCCCGATTCAATACATCGTCCTCCAGCAGACTTGTCTCCATGGGTCTATTGCTGCCTCGAGCACCTTATGGCCGTTCTGCTGTGAGTCAAAGATTTTAGAATCGGACGAAAAACTGATAGTGAATTGTAACGTTCAGGGCCTCCTAATGACGATGGATCACTCAAATTGCGTCCCGATTCAATACATCGTCCTCCAGCAGACTTGTCTCCATGGGTCTGTTGCTGCCTCGGGCACCTTATGGCCGTTCTGCTGTGGGTCAAAGATTTTCGAATCGGAAGAAAAACTGATAGTGAATTGTAACATTCAGGCCACCTAATGACGATGGATCACTCAAATTACGTCCCGATTCAATACATCGTCCTCCAGCAGACTTGTCTCCATGGGTCTATTGCTGCCTCGGGCACATTATGGCCGTTCTTCTGTGAGTCAAAGATTTTCGAATCGGACGAAAAACGGATAGTGAATTGTAACATTCAGGGCCACCTAATGACGATGGACCACGCAAATTGCGTCCCGATTCAATACATCGTCCTCCAGCAGTTTGACTCCATGGGTCTATTGCTGCCTCGGGCACCTTATGGCCTTTCTGCTGTGAGTCAAAGATTGTCGAATCGGACGAAAAACTGACAGTGAATTGTAACGTTCAGGGCCACCTAATGACGATGGATCACTCAAATTACATCCCGATTCAATACATCGTCCTCCAGCCGACTTGACTCCATGGGTCTATTGCTGCCTCGGGCACATTATGTCCGTTCTGCAGTGAGTCTAGATTATCGAAAGGGACGAAAAACTGATAGTGAATTGTAACGTTCAGGGCCACCTAATGACGATGGATCACTCAAATTGCGATCGTCCTCCAGCAGACCTGTCTCCATGGGTCCATTGCTGCCTCGGGCACCTTATGGCCGTTCTGCTGTGAGTCAAAGATTTTCGAATCGGACGAAAAACCGATAGTGAATTGTAACTTTCAGGGCCTCCTAATGACGATGGAACACTCAAATTGCATCCCGAATCAATACATCGTCCTCCAGCAGACTAGTCTCCATGGGTTTATTGCTGCCTCGGGCACCTTATGGCCGTTCTGCTGTGAGTCAAAGATATTTGAATCGGACGAAAAACTGATAGTGAATTGTAACGTTCAGGGCCACCTAATGACGATGGACCACAAAAATTGCGTCCCGATTGAATACATCGTCCTCCAGCAGACTTGAGTCCATGGGTCTATTGCTGCCTCGGGCACCTTATGGCCGTTCTGCTGTGAGTCAAAGATTTTCGAATCGGACGAAAAACTGATAGTGAATTGTAAGGTGCAGGGCCACCTAATGACGATGGATCACTCAAATTGCGTCCCCATTCATTACATCGTCCACCAGCCGAGTTGTCTCCATGGGTCTATTGCTGCCTCGGGCACCTTATGGACATTCTGCTGTGAGTCAAAGATTTTCGAATCGGACGAAAAACTGATAGTGAATTGTAACGTTCAGGGCCTCCTAATGACGATGGATCACTCAAATTGCGTCCGGATCCAATACATCGTCCTCCAGGAGACTTGTCTCCATTGTTCTATTGCTGCCTCGGTTACCTTATGGCCGTTCTGCTGTGAGTCAAAGATTTTCGAATCGGACGAAAAACTGATAGTGAATTGTAACGTTCAGGGCCACCTAATAACGATGGATCACTCAAATTGCGTCCCGATTCAATACATCGTCCTCCAGCCGACTTGTCTCCATGGGTCTATTGCTGCCTCGGGCACCTTATGGCCGTTCTGCTGTGAGTCAAAGATTTTAGAATCGGACGAAAAACTGATAGTGAATTGTAACGTTCAGGGCCACCTAATGACGATGGATGACTCAAATTGCGTCCCGATTCAATACATTGTCCTCCAGCAGACTGTCTCCATGGGTCTATTGCAGCCTCGGGCACCTTATGGCCGTTCTGCTGTGACTCAAAGATTTTCGAATCGGACGAAAAACTGATAGTGAATTGTAACGTTCAGGGCCTCCTAATGACGATGGAACACTCAAATTGCGTCCCGATTCAATACATCGTCCTCCAGCAGATTTGTCTCCATGGCTCTATTGCTGCCTCGGGCACCTTATGGTCGTTCTCCCGTGAGTCTAGATTATCGAATGGGACGAAAAACTGATAGTTAATTGTAACATTCAGGGCCGCCTAATGACGATGGAACATTCAAATCGCGTCCCGATTCAATACAACGTCCTCCAGCAGACTTGTCTCCATGGGTCTATTGCTGCCTCGGACACCTAATGGCCGTTCTGCTGTGAGTCAAAGATTTTCGAATCGGACGAAAAACTGATAGTGAATTGTAACATTCAGGGCCACCTAATGACGATGGATCACTCAAATTGCGTCCCGATTAAATACATCGTCCTCCAGCCGACTTGTCTCCATGGGTCTATTGCTGCCTCGGGCACCTTATGGCCGTTCTGCTGTGAGTCAAAGATTTTCGAATCGGACGAAAAACTGATAGTGAATTGTAACGTTCAGGGCCACCTAATGACGATGGATAACTCAAATTGCGTCCCGATTCAATACATTGTCCTCCAGCAGACTGTCTCCATGGGTCTATTGCAGCCTCGGGCACCTAATGGCCGTTCTGCTGTGACTCAAAGATTTTCGAATCGGACGAAAAACTGATAGTGAATTGTAACGTTCAGGGCCTCCTAATGACGATGGAACACTCTAATTGCGTCCCGATTCAATACATCGTCCTCTAGCAGACTTTTCTCCATGAGTCTATTGGTGCCTGGGGCACATTATGGCCGTTCTGCTGTGAGTCAAAGATTTTCGAATCGGACGAAAAACTGATAGTGAATTGTAACGTTCAGGGCCTCCTAATGACGATGGAACACTCAAATTGCGTCCCGATTCAATACATCGTCCTCCAGCAGACTTGTCTCCATGGGTCTATTGCTGCCTCGGGCACCTTATGTTCGTTCTCCCGTGAGTCTAGATTATCGAATGGGACGAAAAACTGATAGTTAATTGTAACATTCAGGGCCGCCTAATGACGATGGAACATTCAAATCGCGTCCCGATTCAATACAACGTCCTCCAGCAGACTTGTCTCCATGGGTCTATTGCTGCCTCGGACACCTTATGGCCGTTCTGCTGTTAGTCAAAGATTTTCGAATCGGATGAAAAACTGATAGTGAATTGTAACTTTCAGGGCCACCTAATGACGATGGATCACTCAAATAGCGTCCCGATTCAATACATTGTCCACCAGCCGACTTGGCTCCATGGGTCTATTGCTGCCTCGGGCACCTTATGGCCGTTCTGCTGCGAGTCAAAGATTTTCGAATCGGACGAAAAACTGATAGTGAATTGTAACGTTCGGGGCCTCCTAATGACGATGGAACACTCAAATTGCGTCCCGATTCAATACATCGTCCTCCAGCAGACTTGTCTCCATGGGTCTATTGCTGCCTCGGGCACCTTATGGCCGTTCTGCTGTGAGTCAAAGATTTTCGAATCGGACGAAAAACTGATAGTGAATTGTAACTTTCAGGGCCTCATAATGACGATGGAACACTCAAATTGCGTCCCGATTCAATACATCGTCCTCCAGCAGAATTGTCTCCATGGGTCTATTGCTGCCTCGGGCACCTTATGGCCGTTCTGCTGTGAGTCAAAGATTTTCGAATCGGACGAAAAACTGATAGTGAATTGTAACGTTCAGGGCCACCTAATGACGATGGATCACTCAAATTGCGTCCCGATTCAATACACCGTCCTCCAGCCGACTTGTCTCCATGGGTCTATTGCTGCCTCGGGCACCTTATGGCCGTTCTGCTGTGAGTCAAAGATTTTTGAATCGGACGAAAAACTGATAGTGAATTGTAACGTTCAGGGCCACCTAATGACGATGGACCACACAAATTGCGTCCCGATTGAATACATCGTCCTCCAGCAGACTTGACTCCATGGGTCTATTGCAGCCTCGGGCACCTTATGGCCGTTCTGCTGTGACTCAAAGATTTTCGAATCGGACGAAAAACTGATAGTGAATTGTAACGTTCAGGGCCTCCTAATGACGATGGAACACTCAAATTGCGTCCCGATTCAATACATCGTCCTCCAGCAGACTTTTCTCCATGGGTCTATGGCTGCCTGGGGCACCTTATGGCCGTTCTGCTGTGAGTCAAAGATTTTCGAATCTGACAAAAAACTGATAGTGAATTGTGACGTTCAGGGCCACCTAATGACGATGGATCACTCAAATTGCGTCCCGATTCAATACATCGTCCTCCAGCAGACTTGTCTCCATGCGTCTATTGCTGAATCGGGCACCTTATGGTCGTTCTCCCGTGAGTCTAGGTTATCGAATGGGACGAAAAACTGATAGTTAATTATATCATTCAGTCCTCCTAATGACGATGGAACCTTCAAATTGCGTCCCGATTCAATACATCGTCCTCCAGCAGACTTGTCTCCATGGGTCTATTGCTGCCTCGAGCACCTTATGGCCGTTCTGCTGTGAGTCAAAGATTTTCGAATCGGACGAAAAACTGATAGTGAATTGTAACGTTCAGGGCCTCCTAATGACGATGGATCACTCAAATTGCGTCCCGATTCAATACATCGTCCTCCAGCAGACTTGTCTCCATGGGTCTGTTGCTGCCTCGGGCACCTTATGGCCGTTCTGCTGTGGGTCAAAGATTTTCGAATCGGACGAAAAACTGATAGTGAATTGTATCATTCAGGCCACCTAATGACGATGGATCACTCAAATTACGTCCCGATTCAATACATCGTCCTCCAGCAGACTTGTCTCCATGGGTCTATTGCTGCCTCGGGCACATTATGGCCGTTCTTCTGTGAGTCAAAGATTTTCGAATCGGACGAAAAACGGATAGTGAATTGTAACATTCAGGGCCACCTAATGACGATGGACCACGCAAATTGCGTCCCGATTCAATACATCGTCCTCCAGCAGATTTGACTCCATGGGTCTATTGCTGCCTCGGGCACCTTATGGCCGTTCTGCTGTGAGTCAAAGATTGTCGAATCGGACGAAAAACTGACAGTGAATTGTAACGTTCAGGGCCACCTAATGACGATGGATCACTCAAATTACATCCCGATTCAATACATCGTCCTCCAGCCGACTTGACTCCATGGGTCTATTGCTGCCTCGGGCACATTATGTCCGTTCTGCAGTGAGTCTAGATTATCGAAAGGGACGAAAAACTGATAGTGAATTGTAACGTTCAGGGCCACCTAATGACGATGGATCACTCAAATTGCGATCGTCCTCCAGCAGACCTGTCTCCATGGGTCCATTGCTGCCTCGGGCACCTTATGGCCGTTCTGCTGTGAGTCAAAGATTTTCGAATCGGACGAAAAACCGATAGTGAATTGTAACTTTCAGGGCCTCCTAATGACGATGGAACACTCAAATTGCATCCCGAATCAATACGTCGTCCTCCAGCAGACTAGTCTCCATGGGTTTATTGCTGCCTCGGGCACCTTATGGCCGTTCTGCTGTGAGTCAAAGATTTTCGAATCGGACGAAAAACTGATAGTGAATTGTAACGTGCAGGGCCACCTAATGACGATGGATCACTCAAATTGCGTCCCCATTCATTACATCGTCCACCAGCCGAGTTGTCTCCATGGGTCTATTGCTGCCTCGGGCACCTTATGGACGTTCTGCTGTGAGTCAAAGATTTTCTAATCGGACGAAAAACTGATAGTGAATTGTAACGTTCAGGGCCACCTAATGACGATGGATCACTCAAATTGCGTCCGGAACCAATACATCGTCCTCCAGCAGACTTGTCTCCATTGTTCTATTGCTGCCTCGGGCACCTTATGGCCGTTCTGCTGTGAGTCAAAGATTTTCGAATCGGACGAAAAACTGATAGTGAATTGTAACGTTCAGGGCCACCTAATAACGATGGATCACTCAAATTGCGTCCCGATTCAATACATCGTCCTCCAGCCGACTTGTCTCCATGGGTCTATTGCTGCCTCGGGCACCTTATGGCCGTTCTGCTGTGAGTCAAAGATTTTAGAATCGGACGAAAAACTGATAGTGAATTGTAACGTTCAGGGCCACCTAATGACGATGGATGACTCAAATTGCGTCCCGATTCAATACATTGTCCTCCAGCAGACTGTCTCCATGGGTCTATTGCAGCCTCGGGCACCTTATGGCCGTTTTGCTGTGACTCAAAGATTTTCGAATCGGACGAAAAACTGATAGTGAATTGTAACGTTCAGGGCCTCCTAATGACGATGGAACACTCAAATTGCGTCCCGATTCAATACATCGTCCTCCAGCAGATTTGTCTCCATGGGTCTATTGCTGCCTCGGGCACCTTATGGTCGTTCTCCCGTGAGTCTAGATTATCGAATGGGACGAAAAACTGATAGTTAATTGTAACATTCAGGGCCGCCTAATGACGATGGAACATTCATATCGCGTCCCGATTCAATACAACGTCCTCCAGCAGACTTGTCTCCATGGGTCTATTGCTGCCTCGGACACCTAATGGCCGTTCTGCTGTGAGTCAAAGATTTTCGAATCGGACGAAAAACTGATAGTGAATTGTAACATTCAGGGCCACCTAATGACGATGGATCACTCAAATTGCGTCCCGATTAAATACATCGTCCTCCAGCCGACTTGTCTCCATGGGTCTATTGCTGCCTCGGGCACCTTATGGCCGTTCTGCTGTGAGTCAAAGATTTTCGAATCGGACGAAAAACTGATAGTGAATTGTAACTTTCAGGGCCACCTAATGACGATGGATCACTCAAAATGCGTCCCGATTCAATACATCGTCCACCAGCCGACTTGTCTCCATGGGTCTATTGCTGCCTCGGGCACCTTATGGCCGTTCTGCTGTGAGTCAAAGATATTTGAATCGGACGAAAAACTGATAGTGAATTGTAACGTTCAGGGCCACCTAATGACGATGGACCACAAAAATTGCGTCCCGATTGAATACATCGTCCTCCAGCAGACTTGAGTCCATGGGTCTATTGCTGCCTCGGGCACCTTATGGCCGTTCTGCTGTGAGTCAAAGATTTTCGAATCGGACGAAAAACTGATAGTGAATTGTAACGTTCAGGGCCTCCTAATGACGATGGTACACTCAAATTGCGTCCCGATCCAATACATCGTCCTCCAGCAGACTTGTCTCCACGGGTCTATTGCTGCCTCGGGCACGTTATGGCCGTTCTGCTGTGAGTCAAAGATTTTCGAATCGGACGAAAAACAGATAGTTAATTGTAACTTTCAGATCCTCCTAATGACGATGGAACACTCAAATTGGGTCCCGATTCAATACATCGTCCTCCAGCAGACTTGTCTCCATGGGTCTATTGCTGCCTCGGGCACCTTATGGCCGTTCTGCTGTGAGTCAAAGATTTTCGAATCGGACGAAAAACTGATAGTGAATTGTAACGTTCAGGGCCACCTAATGACGATGGATCACTCAAATTGCGTCCCGATTCAATACATCGTCCTCCAGCCGACTTGTCTCCATTTGTCTTTTGCTGCCTCGGGCACCTTATGGCCGTTCTGCTGTGAGTCAAAGATTTTCGAATCGGACGAAAAACTGATAGTGAATTGTAACGTTCAGGGCCACCTAATGACGATGGATCACTCAAATTGCGTCCCGATTCAATACATTGTCCTCCAGCAGACTGTCTCCATGGGTCTATTGCAGCCTCGGGCACCTTATTGCCGTTCTGCTGTGACTCAAAGATTTTCGAATCGGACGAAAAACTGATAGTGAATTGTAACGTTCAGGGCCTCCTTATGACGATGGAACACTCAAATTGCGTCCCGATTCAATACATCGTCCTCCAGCAGACTTTTCTCCATGGGTCTATTGCTGCCTGGGGCACATTATGGCCGTTCTGCTGTGAGTCAAAGATTTTCGAATCGGACGAAAAACTGATAGTGAATTGTAACGTTCAGGGCCACCTAATGACGATGGATCACTCAAATTACGGCTCGATTCAATACATCGTCCTCCAGCAGACTTGTCTCCATGGGTCTATTGCTGCCTCGAGCACCTTATGTTCGTTCTCCCGTGAGTCTAGATTATGGAATGGGACGAAAAACTGATAGTTAATTGTAACATTCAGGGCCGCCTAATGACGATGGAACATTCAAATCGCGTCCCGATTCAATACATCGTCCTCCAGCCGACTTGTCTCCATGGGTCTATTGCTGCCTCGGGCACCTTATGGCCGTTCTGCTGTGAGTCAAAGATTTTCGAATCGGACGAAAAACTGATAGTAAATTGTAACTTTCAGGGAACTTTCAGGGCCTCCTAATGACGATGGAACACTCAAATTGCGTCCCGATTCAATACATCGTCCTCCAGCAGACTTGTCTCCATGTGTCTATTGCTGCCTCGGGCACCTTATGGCCGTTCTGCTGTGAGTCAAAGATTTTCGAATCGGACGAAAAACTGATAGTGAATTGTACGTTCAGGGCCACCTAATGACGATGGATCACTCAAATTGCGTCCCGATTCAATACATCGTCCTCCAGCCGACTTGTCTCCATTTGTCTTTTGCTGCCTCGGGCACCTAATGGCCGTTCTGCTGTGAGTCAAAGATTTTCGAATCGGACGAAAAACTGATAGTGAATTGTAACGTTCAGGGCCACCTAATGACGATGGATCACTCAAATTGCGTCCCGATTCAATACATTGTCCTCCAGCAGACTGTCTCCATGGGTCTATTGCAGCCTCTGGCACCTTATTGCCGTTCTGCTGTGACTCAAAGATTTTCGAATCGGACGAAAAACTGATAGTGAATTGTAACGTTCAGGGCCTCCTAATGACGATGGAACACTCAAATTGCGTCCCGATTCAATACATCGTCCTCCAGCAGATTTTTCTCCATGGGTCTATTGCTGCCTGGGGCACATTATGGCCGTTCTGCTGTGAGTCAAAGATTTTCGAATCGGACGAAAAACTGATAGTGAATTGTAACGTTCAGGGCCACCTAATGACGATGGATCTCTCAAATTACGTCACGATTCAATACATCGTCCTCCAGCAGACTTGTCTCCATGGGTCTATTGCTGCCTCGAGCACCTTATGTTCGTTCTCCCGTGAGTCTAGATTATGGAATGGGACGAAAAACTGATAGTTAATTGTAACATTCAGGGCCGCCTAATGACGATGGAACATTCAAATCGCGTCCCGATTCAATACAACGTCCTCCAGCTGACTTGTCTCCATGGGTCTATTGCTGCCTCGGACACCTTATGGCCGTTCTGCTGTGAGTCAAAGATTTTCGAATCGGACGAAAAACTGATAGTGAAGTGTAACTTTCAGGGCCACCTAATGACGATGGATCACTCAAATTGCGTCCCGATTCAATACATCGTCCTCCAGCCGACTTGTCTCCATGGGTCTATTGCTGCCTCGGGCACCTTATGGCCGTTCTGCTGTGAGTCAAAGATTTTCGAATCGGACGAAAAACTGATAGTGAATTGTAATTTTCAGGGCCACTTAATGACGATGGATCACTCAAATTGCGTCCCGATTCAATACATCGTCCACCAGCCGACTTGTCTCTATGGGTCTATTGCTGCCTCGGGCACCTTATGGCCGTTCTGCTGCGAGTCAAAGATTTTCGAATCGGACGAAAAACTGATAGTGAATTGTAACGTTCAGGGCCTCCTAATGACGATGGAACACTCAAATTGCGTCCCGATTCAATACATCGTCCTCCAGCAGACTTGTCTCCATTGGTCTATTGCTGCCTCGGGCACCTTATGGCCGTTCTGCTGTGAGTCAAAGATTTTTGAATCGGACGAAAAACTGATAGTAAATTGTAACTTTCAGGGAACTTTCAGGGCCTCCTAATGACGATGGAACACTCAAATTGCGTCCCGATTCAATACATCGTCCTCCAGCAGACTTGTCTCCATGGGTCTATTGCTGCCTCGGGCACCTTATGGCCGTTCTGCTGTGAGTCAAAGATTTTCGAATCGGACGAAAAACTGATAGTGAATTGTAACGATCAGGGCCACCTAATGACGATGGAACACTCAAATTGCGTCCCGATTCAATACATCGCCCTCCAGCAGACTTTTCTCCATGGGTCTATTGCTGCCTGCGGCACCATATGGCCGTTCTGCTGTGAGTCAAAGATTTTCGAATCGGACAAAAAACTGATAGTGAATTGTGACGTTCAGGGCCACCTAATGACGATGGATCACTCAAATTGCGTCGCGATTCAATACATCGTCCTCCAGCAGACTTGTCTCCATGGGTCTATTGCTGCCTCGGGCACCTTATGCTCGTTCTCCCGTGAGTCTAGGTTATCGAATGGGACGAAAAACTGATAGTTAATTGTATCATTCAGTCCTCCTAATGACGATGGAACCTTCAAATTGCGTCCCGATTCAATACATCGTCCTCCAGCAGACTTGTCTCCATGGGTCTATTGCTGCTTCGGGCACCTTATGGCCGTTCTGCTGTGAGTCAAAGATTTTCGAATCGGACGAAAAACTGATAGTGAATTGTAACGTTCAGGGCCTCCTAATGACGATGGATCACTCAAATTGCGTCCCGATTCAATACATCGTCCTCCAGCAGACTTGTCTCCATGGGTCTGTTGCTGCCTCGGGCACCTTACGGCCGTTCTGCTGTGAGTCAAAGATTTTCGAATCGTACGAAAAACTGATAGTGAATTGTAACATACAGGGCCACCTAATGACGATGGATCACTCAAATTACGTCCCGATTCAATACATCGTCCTCCAGCAGACTTGTCTCCATGGGTCTATTGCTGCCTCGGGCGCCTTATGGCCGTTCTGCTGTGAGTCTAGATTATCGAATGGGACGAAAAACTGATAGTGAATTGTAACGTTCAGGGCCACCTAATGACGATGGATCACTCAAATTGCGTCCCGATTCAATACATCGTCCTCCAGCCGACGTGTCTATTGCTGCCTCGGGCACCTTATGGCCGTTCTGCTGTGAGTCTAGATTATCGAATGGGACGCTAAACCGATAGTGAATTGTAACGTTCAGGGCAACCTAATGACGATGGATCACTCAAATTGCGTCCCGATTCAATACATCGTCCTCCAGCAGACTTGTCTCCATGGGTCTATTGCTGCCTCGGGCACCTTATGGCCGTTCTGCTGTGAGTCAAAGATTTTCGAATCGGACAAAAAACTGATAGTGAATTGTAACGTTCAGGGCCACCTAATGACGATGGATCA
Source organism: Schistocerca cancellata (assembly GCF_023864275.1). Taxonomy (NCBI): domain Eukaryota; kingdom Metazoa; phylum Arthropoda; class Insecta; order Orthoptera; family Acrididae; genus Schistocerca; species Schistocerca cancellata. Next base: position 642,091 of record NW_026047101.1, read on the forward strand.
CTCAAATTGCGTCCCGATTCAATACATCGTCCTCCAGCAGACTTGTCTCCATGGGTCTATTGCTGCCTCGGGCACCTTATGTCCGTTCTGCTGTGAGTCAAGGATTTTCGAATCGGACGAAAAACTGATAGTGAATTGTAATGTTCAGGGCCACCTAATGACGATGGATCACTCAAATTGCGTCCCGATATGATACATCGTCCTCCAGCCGACTTGTCTCCATGGGTCTATTGCTGCCTCGGGCACCTTATGGCCGTTCTGCTGTGAGTCAAAGATTTTTGAATCGGACGAAAAATCAGATAGTGAATTGTAACGTTCAGGGCCACCTAATGACGATGGATCAATCAAATTGCGTCCCGATTCAATACATTGTCCTCCAGCAGACTGTCTCCATGGGTCTATTGCAGCCTCGGGCACCTTATGGCCGTTCTGCTTTGACTCAAAGATTTTCGAATGAACCGAAAAACTGATAGTGAATTGTAACGTTCAGGGCCTCCTAATGACGATGGATCACTCAAATTGCGTGCCGATTCAATACATCGTCCTCCAGCAGACTTTTCTCCATTGGGCTATTGCAGCCTCGGGCACCTTATGGCCGTTCTGCTGTTACTCAAAGATTTTCGAATCGGACGAAAAACTGATAGTGAATTGTAACGTTCAGGGCCTCCTAATGACGATGGATCACTCAAATTGCGTCCCGATTCAATACATCGTCCTCCAGCAGACTTGTCTCCATGGGTCTACTGCTGCCTCGGGCACCTTATGGCCGTTCTGCTGTGAGTCTAGATTATCGAATGGGACGAAAAACTGATAGTGAATTGTATCGTTCAGGGCCACCTAATGACGATGGATCTCTCATATTGCGTCCCGATTCAATACATCGTCCTCCAGCAGACTTGTCTCCATGGGTCGATTGCTGCCTCGGGCACCTTATGGCCGTTCTGCTGTGAACCAAAGATTTTCGAATCGGACGAAAAACTGATAGTGAATTGTAACTTTCAGGGCCACCTAATGACGATGGATCACTCAAATTGCGTCCCGATTCAATACATTGTCCTCCAGCAGACTGTCTCCATGGGTCTATTGCAGCCTCGGGCACCTTATTGCCGTTCTGCTGTGACTCAAAGATTTTCGAATCGGACGAAAAACTGATAGTGAATTGTAACGTTCAGGGCCTCCTTATGACGATGGAACACTCAAATTGCGTCCCGATTCAATACATCGTCCTCCAGCAGACTTTTCTCCATGGGTCTATTGCTGCCTGGGGCACATTATGGCCGTTCTGCTGTGAGTCAAAGATTTTCGAATCGGACGAAAAACTGATAGTGAATTGTAACGTTTAGGGCCACCTAATGACGATGGATCACTCAAATTACGTCACGATTCAATACATCGTCCTCCAGCAGACTTGTCTCCATGGGTCTATTGCTGCCTCGAGCACCTTATGTTCGTTCTCCCGTGAGTCTAGATTATGGAATGGGACGAAAAACTGATAGTTAATTGTAACATTCAGGGCCGCCTAATGACGATGGAACATTCAAATCGCGTCCCGATTCAATACAACGTCCTCCAGCTGACTTGTCTCCATGGGTCTATTGCTGCCTCGGACACCTTATGGCCGTTCTGCTGTGAGTCAAAGATTTTCGAATCGGACGAAAAACTGATAGTGAATTGTAACTTTCAGGGCCACCTAATGACGATGGATCACTCAAATTGCGTCCCGATTCAATACATCGTCCTCCAGCCGACTTGTCTCCATGGGTCTATTGCTACCTCGGGCACCTTATGGCCGTTCTGCTGTGAGTCAAAGATTTTCGAATCGGACGAAAAACTGATAGTGAATTGTAACTTTCAGGGCCACTTAATGACGATGGATCACTCAAATTGCGTCCCGATTCAATACATCGTCCACTTGTCTCTATGGGTCTATTGCTGCCTCGGGCACCTTATGGCCGTTCTGCTGCGAGTCAAAGATTTTCGAATCGGAAGAAAAACTGATACTGAATTGTAACGTTCAGGGCCTCCTAATGACGACGGAACACTCAAATTGTGTCCCGATTCAATACATCGTCCTCCAGCAGACTTGTCTCCATTGGTCTATTGCTGCCTCGGGCACCTTATGGCCGTTCTGCTGTGAGTCAAAGATTTTCGAATCGGACGAAAAACTGATAGTAAATTATAACTTTCAGGGAACTTTCAGGGCCTCCTAATGACGATGGAACACTCAAATTGCGTCCCGATTCAATACATCGTCCTCCAGCAGACTTGTCTCCATGGGTCTATTGCTGCTTCGGGCACCTTATGGCCGTTCTGCTGTGAGTCAAAGATTTTCGAATCGGACGAAAAACTGATAGTGAATTGTAACGTTCAGGGCCTCCTAATGACGATGGATCACTCAAATTGCATCCCGATTCAATACATCGTCCTCCAGCAGACTTGTCTCCATGGGTCTGTTGCTGCCTCGGGCACCTTATGGCCGTTCTGCTGTGAGTCAAAGATTTTCGAATCGTACGAAAAACTGATAGTGAATTGTAACATACAGGGCCACCTAATGACGATGGATCACTCAAATTACGTCCCGATTCAATACATCGTCCTCCAGCAGACTTGTCTCCATGGGTCTATTGCTGCATCGGGCGCCTTATGGCCGTTCTGCTGTGAGTCTAGATTATCGAATGGGACGAAAAACTGATAGTGAATTGTAACGTTCAGGGCCACCTAATGACGATGGATCACTCAAATTGCGTCCCGATTCAATACATCGTCCTCCAGCCGACGTGTCTCCATGGGTCTATTGCTGCCTCGGGCACCTTATGGCCGTTCTGCTGTGAGTCTAGATTATCGAATGGGACGCTAAACTGATAGTGAATTGTAACGTTCAGGGCCACCTAATGACGATGGATCACTCAAATTGCGTCCCGATTCAATACATCGTCCTCCAGCTGACTTGTCTCCATGGGTCTATTGCTGCCTCGGGCACCTTATGGCCGTTCTGCTGTGAGTCAAAGATTTTCGAATCGGACAAAAAACTGATAGTGAATTGTAACGTTCAGGGCCACCTAATGACGATGGATCACTCAAATTGCGTCCCGATTCAGTACATCGTCCTCCAGCAGACTTGTCTCCATGGGTCTATTGCTGCCTCGGGCACCTTATGTCCGTTCTGCTGTGAGTCAAGGATTTTCGAATCGGACGAAAAACTGATAGTGAATTGTAATGTTCAGGGCCACCTAATGACGATGGATCACTCAAATTGCGTCCCGATTCAATACATCGTCCTCCAGCCGACTTGTCTCCATGGGTCTATTGCTGCCTCGGGCACCTTATGGCCGTTCTGCTGTGAGTCAAAGATTTTTGAATCGGACGAAAAATCAGATAGTGAATTGTAACGTTCAGGGCCACCTAATGACGATGGATCAATCAAATTGCGTCCCGATTCAATACATTGTCCTCCAGCAGACTGTCTCCATGGGTGTATTGCAGCCTCGGGCACCTTATGGCCGTTCTGCTTTGACTCAAAGATTTTCGAATGAACCGAAAAACTGATAGTGAATTGTAACGTTCAGGGCCTCCTAATGACGATGGATCACTCAAATTGCGTCCCGATTCAATACATCGTCCTCCAGCAGACTTGTCTCCATGGGTCTACTGCTGCCTCGGGCACCTTATTGCCGTTCTGCTGTGAGTCTAGATTATCGAATGGGACGAAAAACTGATAGTGAATTGTATCGTTCAGGGCCACCTAATGACGATGGATCTCTCAAATTGCGTCCCGATTCAATACATCGTCCTCCAGCAGACTTGTCTCCATGGGTCGATTGCTGCCTCGGGCACCTTATGGCCGTTCTGCTGTGAACCAAAGATTTTCGAATCGGACGAAAAACTGATAGTGAATTGTAACTTTCAGGGCCACCTAATGACGATGGATCACTCAAATTGCGTCCCGATTCAATACATTGTCCTCCAGCAGACTGTCTCCATGGGTCTATTGCAGCCTCGGGCACCTTATTGCCGTTCTGCTGTGACTCAAAGATTTTCGAATCGGACGAAAAACTGATAGTGAATTGTAACGTTCAGGGCCTCCTTATGACGATGGAACACTCAAATTGCGTCCCGATTCAATACATCGTCCTCCAGCAGACTTTTCTCCATGGGTCTATTGCTGCCTGGGGCACATTATGGCCGTTCTGCTGTGAGTCAAAGATTTTCGAATCGGACGAAAAACTGATAGTGAATTGCAACGTTCAGGGCCACCTAATGACGATGGATCACTCAAATTACGTCACGATTCAATAGATCGTCCTCCAGCAGACTTGTCTCCATGGGTCTAATGCTGCCTCGAGCACCTTATGTTCGTTCTCCCGTGAGTCTAGATTATGGAATGGGACGAAAAACTGATAGTTAATTGTAACATTCACGGCCGCCTAATGACGATGGAACATTCAAATCGCGTCCCGATTCAATACAACGTCCTCCAGCTGACTTGTCTCCATGGGTCTATTGCTGCCTCGGACACCTTATGGCCGTTCTGCTGTGAGTCAAAGATTTTCGAATCGGACGAAAAACTGATAGTGAATTGTAACTTTCAGGGCCACCTAATGACGATGGATCACTCAAATTGCGTCCCGATTCAATACATCGTCCTCCAGCCGACTTGTCTCCATGGGTCTATTGCTACCTCGGGCACCTTATGGCCGTTCTGCTGTGAGTCAAAGATTTTCGAATCGGACGAAAAACTGATAGTGAATTGTAACTTTCAGGGCCACTTAATGACGATGGATCACTCAAATTGCGTCCCGATTCAATACATCGTCCACTTGTCTCTATGGGTCTATTGCTGCCTCGGGCACCTTATGGCCGTTCTGCTGCGAGTCAAAGATTTTCGAATCGGAAGAAAAACTGATACTGAATTGTAACGTTCAGGGCCTCCTAATGACGACGGAACACTCAAATTGTGTCCCGATTCAATACATCGTCCTCCAGCAGACTTGTCTCCATTGGTCTATTGCTGCCTCGGGCACCTTATGGCCGTTCTGCTGTGAGTCAAAGATTTTCGAATCGGACGAAAAACTGATAGTAAATTATAACTTTCAGGGAACTTTCAGGGCCTCCTAATGACGATGGAACACTCAAATTGCGTCCCGATTCAATACATCGTCCTCCAGCAGACTTGTCTCCATGGGTCTATTGCTGCTTCGGGCACCTTATGGCCGTTCTGCTGTGAGTCAAAGATTTTCGAATCGGACGAAAAACTGATAGTGAATTGTAACGTTCAGGGCCTCCTAATGACGATGGATCACTCAAATTGCATCCCGATTCAATACATCGTCCTCCAGCAGACTTGTCTCCATGGGTCTGTTGCTGCCTCGGGCACCTTATGGCCGTTCTGCTGTGAGTCAAAGATTTTCGAATCGTACGAAAAACTGATAGTGAATTGTAACATACAGGGCCACCTAATGACGATGGATCACTCAAATTACGTCCCGATTCAATACATCGTCCTCCAGCAGACTTGTCTCCATGGGTCTATTGCTGCATCGGGCGCCTTATGGCCGTTCTGCTGTGAGTCTAGATTATCGAATGGGACGAAAAACTGATAGTGAATTGTAACGTTCAGGGCCACCTAATGACGATGGATCACTCAAATTGCGTCCCGATTCAATACATCGTCCTCCAGCCGACGTGTCTCCATGGGTCTATTGCTGCCTCGGGCACCTTATGGCCGTTCTGCTGTGAGTCTAGATTATCGAATGGGACGCTAAACTGATAGTGAATTGTAACGTTCAGGGCCACCTAATGACGATGGATCACTCAAATTGCGTCCCGATTCAATACATCGTCCTCCAGCTGACTTGTCTCCATGGGTCTATTGCTGCCTCGGGCACCTTATGGCCGTTCTGCTGTGAGTCAAAGATTTTCGAATCGGACAAAAAACTGATAGTGAATTGTAACGTTCAGGGCCACCTAATGACGATGGATCACTCAAATTGCGTCCCGATTCAGTACATCGTCCTCCAGCAGACTTGTCTCCATGGGTCTATTGCTGCCTCGGGCACCTTATGTCCGTTCTGCTGTGAGTCAAGGATTTTCGAATCGGACGAAAAACTGATAGTGAATTGTAATGTTCAGGGCCACCTAATGACGATGGATCACTCAAATTGCGTCCCGATTCAATACATCGTCCTCCAGCCGACTTGTCTCCATGGGTCTATTGCTGCCTCGGGCACCTTATGGCCGTTCTGCTGTGAGTCAAAGATTTTTGAATCGGACGAAAAATCAGATAGTGAATTGTAACGTTCAGGGCCACCTAATGACGATGGATCAATCAAATTGCGTCCCGATTCAATACATTGTCCTCCAGCAGACTGTCTCCATGGGTGTATTGCAGCCTCGGGCACCTTATGGCCGTTCTGCTTTGACTCAAAGATTTTCGAATGAACCGAAAAACTGATAGTGAATTGTAACGTTCAGGGCCTCCTAATGACGATGGATCACTCAAATTGCGTCCCGATTCAATACATCGTCCTCCAGCAGACTTGTCTCCATGGGTCTACTGCTGCCTCGGGCACCTTATTGCCGTTCTGCTGTGAGTCTAGATTATCGAATGGGACGAAAAACTGATAGTGAATTGTATCGTTCAGGGCCACCTAATGACGATGGATCTCTCAAATTGCGTCCCGATTCAATACATCGTCCTCCAGCAGACTTGTCTCCATGGGTCGATTGCTGCCTCGGGCACCTTATGGCCGTTCTGCTGTGAACCAAAGATTTTCGAATCGGACGAAAAACTGATAGTGAATTGTAACTTTCAGGGCCACCTAATGACGATGGATCACTCAAATTGCGTCCCGATTCAATACATTGTCCTCCAGCAGACTGTCTCCATGGGTCTATTGCAGCCTCGGGCACCTTATTGCCGTTCTGCTGTGACTCAAAGATTTTCGAATCGGACGAAAAACTGATAGTGAATTGTAACGTTCAGGGCCTCCTTATGACGATGGAACACTCAAATTGCGTCCCGATTCAATACATCGTCCTCCAGCAGACTTTTCTCCATGGGTCTATTGCTGCCTGGGGCACATTATGGCCGTTCTGCTGTGAGTCAAAGATTTTCGAATCGGACGAAAAACTGATAGTGAATTGCAACGTTCAGGGCCACCTAATGACGATGGATCACTCAAATTACGTCACGATTCAATAGATCGTCCTCCAGCAGACTTGTCTCCATGGGTCTAATGCTGCCTCGAGCACCTTATGTTCGTTCTCCCGTGAGTCTAGATTATGGAATGGGACGAAAAACTGATAGTTAATTGTAACATTCACGGCCGCCTAATGACGATGGAACATTCAAATCGCGTCCCGATTCAATACAACGTCCTCCAGCTGACTTGTCTCCATGGGTCTATTGCTGCCTCGGATACCTTATGGCCGTTCTGCTGTGAGTCAAAGATTTTCGAATCGGACGAGAAACTGATAGTGAATTGTAACTTTCAGGGCCACCTAATGACGATGGATCACTCAAATTGCGTCCCGATTCAATACATCGTCCTCCAGCCGACTTGTCTCCATGGGTCTATTGCTGCCTCGGGCACCTTATGGCCGTTCTGCTGTGAGTCAAAGATTTTTGAATCGGACGAAAAATCAGATAGTGAATTGTAACGTTCAGGGCCACCTAATGACGATGGATCAATCAAATTGCGTCCCGATTCAATACATTGTCCTCCAGCAGACTGTCTCCATGGGTGTATTGCAGCCTCGGGCACCTTATGGCCGTTCTGCTTTGACTCAAAGATTTTCGAATGAACCGAAAAACTGATAGTGAATTGTAACGTTCAGGGCCTCCTAATGACGATGGATCACTCAAATTGCGTCCCGATTCAATACATCGTCCTCCAGCAGACTTGTCTCCATGGGTCTACTGCTGCCTCGGGCACCTTATTGCCGTTCTGCTGTGAGTCTAGATTATCGAATGGGACGAAAAACTGATAGTGAATTGTATCGTTCAGGGCCACCTAATGACGATGGATCTCTCAAATTGCGTCCCGATTCAATACATCGTCCTCCAGCAGACTTGTCTCCATGGGTCGATTGCTGCCTCGGGCACCTTATGGCCGTTCTGCTGTGAACCAAAGATTTTCGAATCGGACGAAAAACTGATAGTGAATTGTAACTTTCAGGGCCACCTAATGACGATGGATCACTCAAATTGCGTCCCGATTCAATACATTGTCCTCCAGCAGACTGTCTCCATGGGTCTATTGCAGCCTCGGGCACCTTATTGCCGTTCTGCTGTGACTCAAAGATTTTCGAATCGGACGAAAAACTGATAGTGAATTGTAACGTTCAGGGCCTCCTTATGACGATGGAACACTCAAATTGCGTCCCGATTCAATACATCGTCCTCCAGCAGACTTTTCTCCATGGGTCTATTGCTGCCTGGGGCACATTATGGCCGTTCTGCTGTGAGTCAAAGATTTTCGAATCGGACGAAAAACTGATAGTGAATTGCAACGTTCAGGGCCACCTAATGACGATGGATCACTCAAATTACGTCACGATTCAATAGATCGTCCTCCAGCAGACTTGTCTCCATGGGTCTAATGCTGCCTCGAGCACCTTATGTTCGTTCTCCCGTGAGTCTAGATTATGGAATGGGACGAAAAACTGATAGTTAATTGTAACAATCACGGCCGCCTAATGACGATGGAACATTCAAATCGCGTCCCGATTCAATACAACGTCCTCCAGCTGACTTGTCTCCATGGGTCTATTGCTGCCTCGGACACCTTATGGCCGTTCTGCTGTGAGTCAAAGATTTTCGAATCGGACGAGAAACTGATAGTGAATTGTAACTTTCAGGGCCACCTAATGACGATGGATCACTCAAATTGCGTCCCGATTCAATACATCGTCCTCCAGCCGACTTGTCTCCATGGGTCTATTGCTGCCTCGGGCACCTTATGGCCGTTCTGCTGTGAGTCAAAGATTTTCGAATCGGACGAAAAACTGATAGTGAATTGTAACTTTCAGGGCCACTTAATGACGATGGATCACTCAAATTGCGTCCCGATTCAATACATCGTCCACTTTTCTCTATGGGTCTATTGCTGCCTCGGGCACCTTATGGCCGTTCTGCTGCGAGTCAAAGATTTTCGAATCGGACGAAAAACTGATACTGAATTGTGACGTTCAGGGCCTCCTAATGACGATGAAACACTCAAATTGCGGCCCGATTCAATACATCGTCCTCCAGCAGACTTGTCTCCATTGGTCTATTGCTGCCTCGGGCACCTTATGGCCGTTCTGCTGTGAGTCAATGATTTTCGAATCGGACGAAAAACTGATAGTAAATTGTAACTTTCAGGGAACTTTCAGGGCCTCCTAATGACGATGGAACACTCAAATTGCGTCCCGATTCAATACATCGTCCTCCAGCAGACTTGTCTCCATGGGTCTATTGCTGCCTCGGGCACCTTATGGCCGTTCTGCTGTGAGTCAAAGATTTTCGAATCGGACGAAAAACTGATAGTGAATTGTAACGTTCAGGGCCACCTAATGACGATGGATCACTCCAATTGCGTCCCGATTCAATACATCGTCCTCCAGCCGACTTGTCTCCATTTGTCTTTTGCTGCCTCGGGCACCTTATGTCCGTTCTGCTGTGAGTCAAAGATTTTCGAATCGGACGAAGAACTGACAGTGAATTGTAACGTTCAGGGCCACCTAAAGACGATGGATCACTCAAATTGCGTCCCGATTCAATACATTGTCCTCCAGCAGACTGTCTCCATGGGTCTATTGCAGCCTCGGGCACCTTATTGCCGTTCTGCTGTGACTCAAAGATATTCGAATCGGACGAAAAACTGATAGTGAATTGTAACGTTCAGGGCCTCCTAATGACGATGGAACACTCAAATTGCGTCCCGATTCAATACATCGTCCTCCAGCAGATTTTTCTCCATGGGTCTATTGCTGCCTGGGGCACATTATGGCCGTTCTGCTGTGAGTCAAAGATTTTCGAATCGGACGAAAAACTGATAGTGAATTGTAACGTTCAGGGCCACCTAATGACGATGGATCACTCAAATTACGTCACGATTCAATACATCGTCCTCCAGCAGACTTGTCTCCATGGGTCTATTGCTGCCTCGAGCACCTTATGTTCGTTCTCCCGTGAGTCTAGATTATGGAATGGGACGAAAAACTGATAGTTAATTGTAACATTCAGGGCCGCCTAATGACGATGGAACATTCAAATCGCGTCCCGATTCAATACAACGTCCTCCAGCTGACTTGTCCCCATGGGCCTATTGCTGCCTCGGACACCTTATGGCCGTTCTGCTGTGAGTCAAAGATTTTCGAATCGGACGAAAAACTGATAGTGAATTGTAACTTTCAGGGCCACCTAATGACGATGGATCACTCAAATTGCGTCCCGATTCAATATATCGTCCTCCAGCCGACTTGTCTCCATGGGTCTATTGCTGCCTCGGGCACCTTATGGCCGTTCTGCTGTGAGTCAAAGATTTTCGAATCGGACGAAAAACTGATAGTTAATTGTAACTTTCAGGGAACTTTCAGGGCCTCCTAATGACGATGGAACACTCAAATTGCGTCCCGATTCAATACATCGTCCTCCAGCAGACTTGTCTCCATGGGTCTATTGCTGCCTCGGGCACCTTATGGCCGTTCTGCTGTGAGTCAAAGATTTTCGAATCGGACGAAAAACTGATAGTGAATTGTAACGTTCAGGGCCACCTAATGACGATGGAACACTCAAATTGCGTCCCGATTCAATACATCGCCCTCCAGCAGACATTTCTCCATGGGTCTATTGCTGCCTGCGGGACCATATGGCCGTTCTGCTGTGAGTCAAAGATTTTCGAATCGGACAAAAAACTGATAGTGAATTGTGACGTTCAGGGCCACCTAATGACGATGGATCACTCAAATTGCGTCCCGATTCAATACATCGTCCTCCAGCAGACTTGTCTCCATGGGTCTATTGCTGCCTCGGGCACCTTATGGTCGTTCTCCCGTGAGTCTAGGTTATCGAATGGGACGAAAAACTGATAGTTAATTGTATCATTCAGTCCTCCTAATGACGATGGAACCTTCAAATTGCGTCCCGATTCAATACATCGTCCTCCAGCAGACTTGTCTCCATGGCTCTATTGCTGCTTCGGGCACCTTATGGCCGTTCTGGTGTGAGTCAAAGATTTTCGAATCGGACGAAAAACTGATAGTGAATTGTAACGTTCAGGGCCTCCTAATGACGATGGATCACTCAAATTGTGTCCCGATTCAATACATCGTGCTCCAGCAGACTTGCCTCCATGGGTCTATTGCTGCCTCGGGCACCTTATGGCCGTTCTGCTGTGAGTCAAAGATTTTCGAATCGGACAAAAAACTGATAGTGAATTGTAACGTTCAGGGCCACCTAATGACGATGGATCACTCAAATTGCGTCCCGATTCAATACATCGTCCTCCAGCAGACTTGTCTCCATGGGTCTATTGCTGCCTCGGGCACCTTATGGTCGTTTTCCCGTGAGTCTAGGTTATCGAATGGGACGAAAAACTGATAGTTAATTGTATCATTCAGTCTTCCTAATGACGATGGAACCTTCAAATTGTGTCCCGATTCAATACATCGTCCTCCAGCAGACTTGTCTCCATGGGTCTATTGCTGCCTCGGGCACCTTATGGCCGTTCTGCTGTGAGTCAAAGATTTTCGAATCGGACGAAAAACTGATAGTTAATTGTAACGTTCAGGGCCTCCTAATGACGATGGAACACTCAAATTGCGTCCCGATTCAATACATCGTCCTCCAGCAGACTTGTCTCCATGGGTCTATTGCTGCCTCGTGCACCTTATGGCCGTTCTTCTGTGAGTCAAAGATTTTCGAATCGGACGAAAAACTAATAGTGAATTGTAACATTCAGGGCCATTTAATGACGATGGACCACACAAATTGCGTCCCGATTGAATACATCGTCCTCCAGCAGACTTGACTCCATGGGTCTATTGCTGCCTCGGGCACCTTATGGCCGTTCTGCTGTGAGTCAAAGATTTTCGAATCGGACGAAAAACTGATAGTGAATTGTAACGTTCAGGGCCTCCTAATGACGATGGAACACTCAAATTGCGTCCCGATCCAAGACATCGTCCTCCAGCAGACTTGTCTCCATGGGTCTATTGCTGCCTCGGGCACGTTATGGCCGTTCTGCTGTGAGTCAAAGATTTTCGAATCGGACGAAAAACTGATAGTGAATTGTAACTTTCAGGGCCTCCTAATGACGATGGAACACTCAAATTGCGTCCCGATTCAATACATCGTCCTCCAGCAGACTTGTCTCCATGGGTCTATTGCTGCCTCGGGCACCTTATGGCCGTTCTGCTGTGAGTCAAAGATTTTCGAATCGGACGAAAAACTGATAGTGAATTGTAACGTTCAGGGCCACCTAATGACGTTGGATCACTCAAATTGCGTCCCGATTCAATACATTGTCCTCCAGCAGACTGTCTCCATGGGTCTATTGCATCCTCAGGCACCTTATGGCCGTTCTGCTGTGACTCAAAGATTTTCGAATCGGACGAAAAACTGATAGTGAATTGTAACGTTCAGGGCCTCCTAATGACGATGGAACACTCAAATTGCGTCCCGATTCAATACATCGTCCTCCAGCAGACTTTTCTCCTTGGGTCTATTGCTGCCTGGGGCACCTTATGGTCGTTTTCCCGTGAGTCTAGGTTATCGAATGGGACGAAAAACTGATAGTTAATTGTATCATTCAGTCCTCCTAATGACGATGGAACCTTCAAATTGCGTCCCGATTCAATACATCGTCCTCCAGCAGACTTGTCTCCATGGGTCTATTGCTGCATCGGGCACCTTATGGCCGTTCTGCTGTGAGTCAATGATTTTCGAATCTGACGAAAAACTGATAGTGAATTGTAACGTTCAGGGCCTCCTAATGACGATGGATCACTCAAATTGCGTCCCGATTCAATAGATCGTCCTCCAGCAGAATTGTCTCCATGGGTCTATTGCTGCCTCGGGCACCTTATGGCCGTTCTGCTGTGAGTCAAAAATTTTCGAATCGGACGAAAAACTGATAGTGAATTGTAACATTCAGGGCCACCTAATGACGATGGATCACTCAAATTACCTCACGATTCAATACATCGTCCTCCAGCAGACTTGCCTCCATGGGTCTATTGCTGCCTCGGGCACCTTATGGCCGTTCTTCTGTGAGTCAAAGATTTTCGAATCGGACGAAAAACGGATAGTGAATTGTAACATTCAGGGCCACCTAATGACGATGGACCACGCAAATTGCGTCCCGATTCAATACATCGTCCTCCAGCAGACTTGACTCCATGGGTCTATTGCTGCCTCGGGCACCTTATGGCCGTTCTGCTGTGACTCAAAGATTTTCGAATCGGACGAAAAACTGATAGTGAATTGTAACGTTCAGGGCCTCCTAATGACGATGGAACACTGAAATTGCGTCTCGATCCAATACATCGTCCTCCAGCAGACTTGTCTCCATGGGTCTATTGCTGCCTCGGGCACCTTATGGTCGTTCTCCGGTGAGTCTAGATTATCGAATGGGACGAAAAACTGATAGTTAATTGTAACATTCAGGGCCGCCTAATGACGATGGAACATTCAAATCGCGTCCCGATTCAAAACATCGTCCTCCAGCCGACTTGACTCCATGGGTCTATTGCTGCCTCGGGTACCTTATGGCCGTTCTGCTGTGAGTCTAGATTATCGAATGGGACGAAAAACTGATAGTGAATTGTAACGTTCAGGGCCTCCTAATGACGATGGATCACTCAAATTACGTCCCGATTCAATACATCGTCCTCCAGCAGACTTGTCTCCATGGGTCTACTGCTGCCTCGGGCACCTTATGGCCGTTCTGCAGTGAGTCTAGATTATCGAATGGGACGAAAAACTGATAGTGAATTGTAACGTTCAGGGCCTCCTAATGACGATGGAACACTAAAATTGCGTCCCGATTCAATACATCGTCCTCCAGCAGACTTGACTTCATGGGTCTATTGCTGCCTCGGGCACCTTATGGCCGTTCTGCTGTGAGTCAAAGATTTTCGAATCGGACGAAAAACTGATAGTGAATTGTAACTTTCAGGACCACCTAATGACGATGGATCACTCAAATTGCGTCCCGATTCAATACATCTTCCTCCAGCAGACTTGCCTCCATGGGTCGATTGCTGCCTCGGGCACCTTATGGCCGTTTTGCTGTGAGTCAAAGATTTTCGAATCGGACGAAAAACTGATAGTGAATTGTAACATTCAGGGCCACCTAATGACGATGGACCACACAAATTGCGTCCCGATTCAGTACATCGTCCACTAGCCGACTTGACTCAATGGGACTATTGCTGCCTCGGGCACCTTATGGCCGTTCTGCTGTGAGCCTAGATTATCGAATGGGATGAAAAACTGACAGTGAATTGTAACGTTCAGGGCCACCTAATGACGATGGATCACTCAAATTGCGTCCCGATTCAAAACATCGTCCTCCAGCCGACTTGACTCCATGGGTCTATTGCTGCCTCGGGCACCTTATGGCCGTTCTGCTGTGAGTCTAGATTATCGAATGGGACGAAAAACTGATAGTGAATTGTAACGATCAGGGCCTCCTAATGACGATGGATCACTCAAATTGCGTCCCGATTCAATACATCGTCCTCCAGCAGACTTGTCTCCATGGGTCTATTGCTGCCTCGGGCACCTTATGGCCGTTCTGCTGTGAGTCTAGATTATCGAATGGGACGAAAAACAGATAGTGAATTGTAACGTTCAGGGCCACCTAATGACGATGGATCACTCCAATTGCGTCCCGATTCAATACATCGTCCTCCGGCAGACTTGTCTCCATGGGTCGATTGCTGCCTCGGGCACCTTATGGCCGATCTGCTGTGAGTCAAAGATTTTCGAATCGGACGAAAAACTGATAGTGAATTGTTACGTTCAGGGCCACCTAATGACGAGGGATCACTCAAATTGCGTCCCGATTCAATACATCGTCCTCCAGCCGACTTGTCTCCATGGGTCTATTGCTTCCTCGGGAACCTTATGGCCGTTCTGCTGTGAGTCAAAGATTTTCGAATCGGACGAAAAACTGATAGTGAATTGTAACGTTCAGGGCCACCTAATGACGATGGATCACTCAAATTGCGTCCCGATTCAATACATCGTCCTCCAGCCGACTTGTCTCCATGGGTCTATTGCTGCCTCGGGCACCTTATGGCCGTTCTGCTGTGAGTCAAAGATTTTTGAATCGGACGAAAAACTGATAGTGAATTGTAACGTTCAGGGCCACCTAATGACGATGGATCACTCAAATTGCGTCCCGATTCAATACATTGTCCTCCAGCACACTTGTCTCCATGGGTCTACTGCTGCCTCGGGCACCTTATGGCCGTTCTGCTGTGAGTCTAGATTATCGAATGGGACGAAAAACTGATAGTGAATTGTAACGTTCTGGGCCTCCTAATGACGATGGATCACTCAAATTGCGTCCCGATTCAATACATCGTCCTCCAGCCGACTTGACTCCATGGGTCTATTGCTGCCTCGGGTACCTTGGGGCCGTTCTGCTGTGAGTCTAGATTATCGAATGGGACGAAAAACTGATAGTGAATTGTAACGTTCAGGGCCTCCTAATAACGATGGATCACTCAAATTGCGTCCCGATTCAATACATCGTCCTCCAGCCGACTTGACTCCATGGGTCTATTGCTGCCTCGGGCACCTTATGGCCGTTCTGCTGTGAGTCAAAGATTTTCCAATCGGACGAAAAACTGATAGTGAATTGTAACTTTCAGGGCCTCCTAATGACGATGGGACACTCAAATTGCGTCCCGATTCAATACATCGTCCTCCAGCAGACTTGTCTCCTTGCGTCTATTGCTGCCTCGGGCACCTTATGGTCGTTCTCCCGTGAGTCTAGATTATCGAATGGGACGAAAAACTGATAGTTAATTGTAACATTCAGGGCCGCCTAATGACGATGGAACATTCAAATCGCTTTTCAATATTGTTGAATTCTGTAAGTGAGGTAGAGAGAACAGCTATATCGTTCCTCACAAAGATAGCACTGCCATATTGTCTATGGGGTCGCTCAACTGCCAGTTTCATCCCAAGGATTTTTGGTCTTCTCATGGTGTCATCTCGATGGGTTTCTTGTATACATAAAATATCACACCTAGGTTCCTTGGCAATATGTTGCAGGAGTTCTTCTTTGGCAACAGACAATCCTTCTATGTTGATTGATACGATCACAAGGTGAGGTCTTGATAAAGACCTTTGGTTTCCATTCATAGTGAAACCTATAATGCAATGTCCTGTATCATGTTCCACACAAGAGCTTGTTGATGTTTCAGACAATGCTGCTGCCGTTGCACAATTTTGGGCTAATACCGTTTAGTTTGTTCTTTTATGATTTGACCTGATTTGTTATATTGTATATATTGTAAATATTGTTGTAATGTTTTTGACTCGAAATAAATAAATAAAATTCAAATCGCGTCCCGATTCAAAACATCGTCCTCCAGCCGACTTGACTCCATGGGTCTATTGCTGCCTCGGGTACCTTATGGCCGTTCTGCTGTGAGTCTAGATTATCGAATGGGACGAAAAACTGATAGTGAATTGTAACGTTCAGGGTCTCCTAATGACGATGGATCACTCAAATTGCGTCCCGATTCAATACATCGTCCTCCAGCAGACTTGTCTCCATGGGTCTACTGCTGCCTCGGGCACCTTATGGCCGTTCTGCAGTGAGTCTAGATTATCGAATGGGACGAAAAACTGATAGTGAATTGTAACGTTCAGGGCCTCCTAATGACGATGGAACACTCAAATTGCGTCCCGATTCAATACATCGTCCTCCAGCAGACTTGACTTCATGGGTCTATTGCTGCCTCGGGCACCTTATGGCCGTTCTGCTGTGAGTCAAAGATTTTCGAATCGGACGAAAAACTGATAGTGAATTGTAACTTTCAGGACCACCTAATGACAATGGATCACTCAAATTGCGTCCCGATTCAATACATCTTCCTCCAGCAGACTTGCCTCCATGGGTCGATTGCTGCCTCGGGCACCTTATGGCCGTTTTGCTGTGAGTCAAAGATTTTCGAATCGGACGAAAAACTGATAGTGAATTGTAACATTCAGGGCCACCTAATGACGATGGACCACACAAATTGCGTCCCGATTCAGTACATCGTCCACTAGCCGACTTGACTCAATGGGACTATTGCTGCCTCGGGCACCTTATGGCCGTTCTGCTGTGAGCCTAGATTATCGAATGGGATGAAAAACTGATAGTGAATTGTAACGTTCAGGGCCACCTAATGACGATGGATCACTCAAATTGCGTCCCGATTCAATACATCGTCCTCCAGCAAACTTGTCTCCATGGGTCTATTGCTGCCTCGGGCACCTTATGGCAGTCCTGCTGTGACTCAAAGATTTTCGAATCGGACGAAAAACTGATAGTGAATTGTAACGTTCAGGGCCTCCTAATGACGATGGAATACTCAAATTGCGTCTCGATTCAATACATCGTCCTCATCAGACTTGTCTCCATGGGTCTATTGCTGCCTCGGGCACCTTATGGCCGTTCTGCTGTGAGTCTAGATTATCGAATGGGACAAAAAACTGATAGTGAATTGTAACGTTCAGGGCCTCCTAATGACGATGGAACACTCAAATTGCGTCCCGATTCAATACATCGTCCTCCAGCAGACTTGTCTCAATGGGTCTATTGCTGCCTCGGGCACCTTATGGCCGTTCTGCTGTGAGTCAAAGATTTTCGAATCGGACGAAAAACTGATAGTGAATTGTAACTTTCAGGGCCTCCTAATGACGATGGGACACTCAAATTGCGTCCCGATTCAGTACATCGTCCTCCAGCCGACCTGACTCCATGGGTCTATTGCTGCCTCGGGCACCTTATGGCCGTTCTGCTGTGAGTCTAGATTATCGAATGTTACGAAAAACTGATAGTGAATTGTAACGTTCAGGGCCTCCTAATGACGATGGAACACTCAAATTGCGTCCCGATTCAATACATCGTCCTCCAGCAGACTTGTCTCCATGGGTCTATTGCTGCCTCGGGCACCTTATGGCCGTTCTGCTGTGAGTCAAAGATTTTCGAATCGGACGAAAAACTGATAGTGAATTGTAACGTTCAGGGCCACCTAATGACGATGGATCACTCAAATTGCGTCCCGATTCAATACATTGTCCTCCAGCGGACTGTCTCCATGGGTCTATTGCAGCCTCGGGCACCTTATGGCCGTTCTGCTGTGACTCAAAGATTTTCGAATCGGACGAAAAACTGATAGTGAATTGTAACGTTCAGGGCCACCTAATGACGATGGATCACTCAAATTGCGTCCCGATTCAAAACATCGTCCTCCAGCCGACTTGACTCCATGGGTCTATTGCTGCCTCGGGCACCTTATGGCCGTTCTGCTGTGAGTCTAGATTATCGAATGGGACGAAAAACTGATAGTGAATTGTAACGATCAGGGCCTCCTAATGACGATGGATCACTCAAATTGCGTCCCGATTCAATACATCGTCCTCCAGCAGACTTGTCTCCATGGGTCTATTGCTGCCTCGGGCACCTTATGGCCGTTCTGCTGTGAGTCTAGATTATCGAATGGGACGAAAAACAGATAGTGAATTGTAACGTTCAGGGCCACCTAATGACGATGGATCACTCCAATTGCGTCCCGATTCAATACATCGTCCTCCGGCAGACTTGTCTCCATGGGTCGATTGCTGCCTCGGGCACCTTATGGCCGATCTGCTGTGAGTCAAAGATTTTCGAATCGGACGAAAAACTGATAGTGAATTGTTACGTTCAGGGCCACCTAATGACGAGGGATCACTCAAATTGCGTCCCGATTCAATACATCGTCCTCCAGCCGACTTGTCTCCATGGGTCTATTGCTTCCTCGGGAACCTTATGGCCGTTCTGCTGTGAGTCAAAGATTTTCGAATCGGACGAAAAACTGATAGTGAATTGTAACGTTCAGGGCCACCTAATGACGATGGATCACTCAAATTGCGTCCCGATTCAATACATCGTCCTCCAGCCGACTTGTCTCCATGGGTCTATTGCTGCCTCGGGCACCTTATGGCCGTTCTGCTGTGAGTCAAAGATTTTTGAATCGGACGAAAAACTGATAGTGAATTGTAACGTTCAGGGCCACCTAATGACGATGGATCACTCAAATTGCGTCCCGATTCAATACATTGTCCTCCAGCAGACTGTCTCCATGGGTCTATTGCAGCTCGGGCACCTTATGGCCGTTCTGCTGTGACTCAAAGATTTTCGAATCGGACGAAAAACTGATAGTGAATTGTAACGTTCTGGGCCTCCTAATGACGATGGATCACTCAAATTGCGTCCCGATTCAATACATCGTCCTCCAGCCGACTTGACTCCATGGGTCTATTGCTGCCTCGGGTACCTTGGGGCCGTTCTGCTGTGAGTCTAGATTATCGAATGGGACGAAAAACTGATAGTGAATTGTAACGTTCAGGGCCTCCTAATGACGATGGATCACTCAAATTGCGTCCCGATTCAATACATCGTCCTCCAGCAGACTTGTCTCCATGGGTCTACTGCTGCCTCGGGCACCTTATGGCCGTTCTGCTGTGAGTCTAGATTATCGAATGGGACGAAAAACTGATAGTGAATTGTAACGTTCAGGGCCACCTAATGACGATGGATCACTCAAATTGCGTCCCGATTCAATACATCGTCCTCCAGCAGACTTGTCTCCATGTGTCTATTGCTGCCTCGGCCACCTTATGGCCGTTCGGCTGTGAGTCAAAGATTTTCGAATCGGACGAAAAACTGATAGTGAATTGTAACGTTCAGGGCCACCTAACGACGATGGATCACTCAAATTGCGTCCCGATTCAATACATCGTCCTCCAGCAGACTTGTCTCCATGGGTCTATTGCTGCCTCGGGCACCTTATGGTCGTTCTCCCGTGAGTCTAGGTTATCGAATGGGACGAAAAACTGATAGTTAATTGTATCATTCAGTCCTCCTAATGACGATGGAATCTTCAAATTGTGTCCCGATTCAATACATCGTCCTCCAGCAGACTTGTCTCCATGGGTCTATTGCTGCCTAGGGCACCTTATGGCCGTTCTGTTGTGAGTCAAAGATTTTCAAATCGGACGAAAAACTGATAGTTAATTGTAACGTTCAGGGCCTCCTAATGACGATGGAACACTCAAATTGCGTCCCGATTCAATACATCGTCCTCCAGCAGACTTGTCTCCATGGGTCTATTGCTGCCTCGGGCACCTTATGGCCGTTCGTCTGTGAGTCAAAGATTTTCGAATCGGACGAAAAACTGATAGTGAATTGTAACATTCAGGGCCACCTAATGACGATGGACCACACAAATTGCGTCCCGATTGAATACATCGTCCTCCAGCAGACTTGTCTCCATGGGTCTATTGCTGCCTCGGGCACCTTATGGCCGTTCTGCTGTGAGTCAAAGATTTTCGAATCGGACGAAAAACTGATAGTGAATTGTAACTTTCAGGGCCTCCTAATGACGATGGGACACTCAAATTGCGTCCCGATTCAATACATCGTCCTCCAGCAGACTTGTCTCCATGGGTCTATTGCTGCCTCGGACCTTATGGCCGTTCTGCTGTGAGTCAAAGATTTTCGAATCGGACGAAAAACTGATAGTGAATTATAACGTTCAGGGCCACCTAATGACGGTGGATCACTCAAATTGCGTCCCGATTCAATACATTGTCCTCCAGCGGACTGTCTCCATGGGTCTATTGCAGCCTCGGGCACCTTATGGCCGTTCTGCTGTGACTCAAAGATTTTCGAATCGGACGAAAAACTGATACTGAATTGTAACGTTCAGGGCCACCTAATGACGATGGATCACTCAAATTGCGTCCCGATTCAAAACTTCGTCCTCCAGCAGACTTGTCTCCATGGGTCTATTGCTGCCTCGGGTACCTTATGGCCGTTCTGCTGTGAGTCTAGATTATCGAATGGGACGAAAAACTGATAGTGAATTGTAACGTTCAGGGTCTCCTAATGACGATGGATCACTCAAATTGCGTCCCGATTCAATACATCGTCCTCCAGCAGACTTGTCTCCATGGGTCTACTGCTGCCTCGGGCACCTTATGGCCGTTCTGCAGTGAGTCTAGATTATCGAATGGGACGAAAAACTGATAGTGAATTGTAACGTTCAGGGCCACCTAATGACGATGGATCACTCAAATTGCGTCCCGATTCAATACATCGTCCTCCAGCCGACGTGTCTCCATGGGTCTATTGCTGCCTCGGGCACCTTATGGCCGTTCTGCTGTGAGTCTAGATTATCGAATGGGACGCTAAACTGATAGTGAATTGTAACGTTCAGGGCCACCTAATGACGATGGATCACTCAAATTGCGCCCCGATTCAATACATCGTCCTCCAGCAGACTTGTCTCCATGGGTCTATTGCTGCCTCGGGCACCTTATGGCCGTTCTGCTGTGAGTCAAAGATTTTCGAATCGGACAAAAAACTGATAGTGAATTGTAACGTTCAGGGCCACCTAATGACGATGGATCACTCAAATTGCGTCCCGATTCAATACATCGTCCTCCAGCAGACTTGTCTCCATGGGTCTATTGCTGCCTCGGGCACCTTATGTCCGTTCTGCTGTGAGTCAAGGATTTTCGAATCGGACGAAAAACTGATAGTGAATTGTAATGTTCAGGGCCACCTAATGACGATGGATCACTCAAATTGCGTCCCGATTTGATACATCGTCCTCCAGCCGACTTGTCTCCATGGGTCTATTGCTGCCTCGGGCACCTTATGGCCGTTCTGCTGTGAGTCAAAGATTTTTGAATCGGATGAAAAATCAGATAGTGAATTGTAACGTTCAGGGCCACCTAATGACGATGGATCAATCAAATTGCGTCCCGATTCAATACATTGTCCTCCAGCAGACTGTCTCCATGGGTCTATTGCTGCCTCGGGCACCTTATGGCCGTTCTGCTGTGAGTCTAGATTATCGAATGGGACGAAAAACAGATAGTGAATTGTAATGTTCAGGGCCACCTAATGACGATGGATCACTCAAATTGCGTCCCGATTCAATACATCGTCCTCCGGCAGACTTGTCTCCATGGGTCGATTGCTGCCTCGGGCACCTTATGGCCGATCTGCTGTGAGTCAAAGATTTTCGAATCGGACGAAAAACTGATAGTGAATTGTTACGTTCAGGGCCACCTAATGACGAGGGATCACTCAAATTGCGTCCCGATTCAATACATCGTCCTCCAGCAGACTTGTCTCCATGGGTCTATTGCTTCCTCGGGAACCTTATGGCCGTTCTGCCGTGAGTCAAAGATTTTCGAATCGGACGAAAAACTGATAGTGAATTGTAACGTTCAGGGCCACCTAATGACGATGGATCACTCAAATTGCGTCCCGATTCAATACATCATCCTCCAGCCGACTTGTCTCCATGGGTCTATTGCTGCCTCGGGCACCTTATGGCCGTTCTGCTGTGAGTCAAAGATTTTTGAATCGGACGAAAAACTGATAGTGAATTGTAACGTTCAGGGCCACCTAATGACGATGGATCACTCAAATTGCGTCCCGATTCAATACATTGTCCTCCAGCAGACTTGACTCCATGGGTCTATTGCTGCCTCGGGTACCTTTGGGCCGTTCTGCTGTGAGTCTAGATTATCGAATGGGACGAAAAACTGATAGTGAATTGTAACGTTCAGGGCCTCCTAATGACGATGGATCACTCAAATTGCGTCCCGATTCAATACATCGTCCTCCAGCAGACTTGTCTCCATGGGTCTACTGCTGCCTCGGGCACCTTATGGCCGTTCTGCTGTGAGTCTAGATTATCGAATGGGACGAAAAACTGATAGTGAATTGTAACGTTCAGGGCCACCTAATGACGATGGATCACTCAAATTGCGTCCCGATTCAATACATCGTCCTCCAGCAGACTTGTCTCCATGGGTCTATTGCTGCCCCGGGCACCTTATGGCCGTTCTGCTGTGAGTCAAAGATTTTCGAATCGGACGAAAAACTGATAGTTAATTGTAACGTTCAGGGCCTCCTAATGACGATGGAACACTCAAATTGCGTCCCGATTCAAAACATCGTCCTCCAGCAGACTTGTCTCCATGTGTCTATTGCTGCCTCGGCCACCTTATGGCCGTTCGGCTGTGAGTCAAAGATTTTCGAATCGGACGAAAAACTGATAGTGAATTGTAACGTTCAGGGCCACCTAATGACGATGGATCACTCAAATTGCGTCCCGATTCAATACATCGTCCTCCAGCAGACTTGTCTCCATGGGTCTATTGCTGCCTCGGGCACCTTATGGTCGTTCTCCCGTGAGTCTAGGTTATCGAATGGGACGAAAAACTGATAGTTAATTGTATCATTCAGTCCTCCTAATGACGATGGAATCTTCAAATTGTGTCCCGATTCAATACATCGTCCTCCAGCAGACTTGTCTCCATGGGTCTATTGCTGCCTAGGGCACCTTATGGCCGTTCTGTTGTGAGTCAAAGATTTTCAAATCGGACGAAAAACTGATAGTTAATTGTAACGTTCAGGGCCTCCTAATGACGATGGAACACTCAAATTGCGTCCCGATTCAATACATCGTCCTCCAGCAGACTTGTCTCCATGGGTCTATTGCTGCCTCGGGCACCTTATGGCCGTTCGTCTGTGAGTCAAAGATTTTCGAATCGGACGAAAAACTGATAGTGAATTGTAACATTCAGGGCCACCTAATGACGATGGACCACACAAATTGCGTCCCGATTGAATACATCGTCCTCCAGCAGACTTGTCTCCATGGGTCTACTGCTGCCTCGGGCACCTTATGGCCGTTATGCTGTGAGTCAAAGATTTTCGAATCGGACGAAAAACTGATAGTGAATTGTAACTTTCAGGGCCTCCTAATGACGATGGGACACTCAAATTGCGTCCCGATTCAATACATCGTCCTCCAGCAGACTTGTCTCCATGGGTCTATTGCTGCCTCGGACCTTATGGCCGTTCTGCTGTGAGTCAAAGATTTTCGAATCGGACGAAAAACTGATAGTGAATTGTAACGTTCAGGGCCACCTAATGACGGTGGATCACTCAAATTGCGTCCCGATTCAATACATTGTCCTCCAGCGGACTGTCTCCATGGGTCTATTGCAGCCTCGGGCACCTTATGGCCGTTCTGCTGTGACTCAAAGATTTTCGAATCGGACGAAAAACTGATACTGAATTGTAACGTTCAGGGCCACCTAATGACGATGGATCACTCAAATTGCGTCCCGATTCAAAACTTCGTCTTCCAGCAGACTTGTCTCCATGGGTCTATTGCTGCCTCGGACCTTATGGCCGTTCTGCTGTGAGTCAAAGATTTTCGAATCGGACGAAAAACTGATAGTGAATTGTAACGTTCAGGGCCACCTAATGACGGTGGATCACTCAAATTGCGTCCCGATTCAATACATTGTCCTCCAGCGGACTGTCTCCATGGGTCTATTGCAGCCTCGGGCACCTTATGGCCGTTCTGCTTTGACTCAAAGATTTTCGAATGAACCGAAAAACTGATAGTGAATTGTAACGTTCAGGGCCTCCTAATGACGATGGATCACTCAAATTGCGTCCCGATTCAATACATCGTCCTCCAGCAGACTTTTCTCCATGGGGCTATTGCAGCCTTGGGCACCTTATGGCCGTTCTGCTGTTACTCAAAGATTTTCGAATCGGACGAAAAACTGATAGTGAATTGTAAGGTTCAGGGCCTCCTAATGACGATGGTTCACTCAAATTGCGTCCCGATTCAATACATCGTCCTCCAGCAGACTTGTCTCCATGGGTCTACTGCTGCCTCGGGCACCTTGTGGCCGTTCTGCTGTGAGTCTAGATTATCGAATGGGACGAAAAACTGATAGTGAATTGTTACGTTCAGGGCCACCTAATGACGAGGGATCACTCAAATTGCGTCCCGATTCAATACCTCGTCCTCCAGCAGACTTGCCTCCATGGGTCTATTGCTGCCTCGGGCACCTTATGGCCGTTCTGCTGTGAGTCAAAGATTTTCGAATCGGACAAAAAACTGATAGTGATTTGTAACGTTCAGGGCCACCTAATGACGATGGATCACTCAAATTGCGTCCCGATTGAATACATCGTCCTCCAGCAGACTTGTCTCCATGGGTCTATTGCTGCCTCGGGCACCTTATGGCCGTTCTTCTGTGAGTCAAGGATTTTCGAATCGGACGAAAAACTAATAGTGAATTGTAACATTCAGGGCCACCTAATGACGATGGACCACACAAATTGCGTCCCGATTGAATACATCGTCCTCCAGCCGACTTGACTCCATGGGTCTATTGCTGCCTCGGGCACCTTATGGCCGTTCTGCTCTGAGTCAAAGATTTTCGAATCGGACGAAAAACTGATAGTGAATTGTAACGTTCAGGGCCTCCTAATGACGATGGAACACTCAAATTGCGTCCCGATCCAAGACATCGTCCTCCAGCAGACTTGTCTCCATGGGTCTATTGCTGCCTCGGGCACCTTATGGCCGTTCTGCTGTGAGTCAAAGATTTTCGAATCGGACGAAAAACTGATAGTGAATTGTAACATTCAGGGCCACCTAATGACGATGGCTCACACAAATTGCGTCCCGATTCAGTACATCGTCCTCCAGCCGACCTGACTCCATGGGTCTATTGCTGCCTCGGGCACCTTATGGCCGTTCTGCTGTGAGTCTAGATTATCGAATGGGACGAAAAACTGATAGTGAATTGTAACGTTCAGGGCCACCTAATGACGATGGACCACACAAATTGCGTCCCGATTCAGTACATCGTCCTCCAGCCGACCTGACTCCATGGGTCTATTGCTGCCTCGGGCACCTTATGGCCGTTCTGCTGTGAGTCTAGATTATCGAATGGGACGAAAAACTGATAGTGAATTGTAACGTTCAGGGCCTCCTAATGACGATGGAACACTCAAATTGCGTCCCGATTCAATACATCGTCCTCCAGCAGACTTGTCTCCATGGGTCTATTGCTGCCTCGGGCACCTTATGGCCGTTCTGCTGTGAGTCAAA
The DNA here is from genome assembly GCF_023864275.1 of Schistocerca cancellata. Classification (NCBI taxonomy): domain Eukaryota; kingdom Metazoa; phylum Arthropoda; class Insecta; order Orthoptera; family Acrididae; genus Schistocerca; species Schistocerca cancellata. Next base: position 668,293 of record NW_026047101.1, read on the forward strand.
GATTTTCGAATCGGACGAAAAACTGATAGTGAATTGTAACTTTCAGGGCCTCCTAATGACGATGGGACACTCAAATTGCATCCCGATTCAATACATCGTCCTCCAGCAGACTTGTCTCCATGCGTCTATTGCTGCCTCGGACCTTATGGCCGTTCTGCTGTGAGTCAAAGATTTTCGAATCGGACGAAAAACTGATACTGAATTGTAACGTTCAGGGCCACCTAATGACGATGGATCACTCAAATTGCGTCCCGATTCAAAACTTCGTCTTCCAGCAGACTTGTCTCCATGGGTCTATTGCTGCCTCGGACCTTATGGCCGTTCTGCTGTGAGTCAAAGATTTTCGAATCGGACGAAAAACTGATAGTGAATTGTAACGTTCAGGGCCACCTAATGACGGTGGATCACTCAAATTGCGTCCCGATTCAATACATTGTCCTCCAGCGGACTGTCTCCATGGGTCTATTGCAGCCTCGGGCACCTTATGGCCGTTCTGCTTTGACTCAAAGATTTTCGAATGAACCGAAAAACTGATAGTGAATTGTAACGTTCAGGGCCTCCTAATGACGATGGATCACTCAAATTGCGTCCCGATTCAATACATCGTCCTCCAGCAGACTTTTCTCCATGGGGCTATTGCAGCCTTGGGCACCTTATGGCCGTTCTGCTGTTACTCAAAGATTTTCGAATCGGACGAAAAACTGATAGTGAATTGTAAGGTTCAGGGCCTCCTAATGACGATGGTTCACTCAAATTGCGTCCCGATTCAATACATCGTCCTCCAGCAGACTTGTCTCCATGGGTCTACTGCTGCCTCGGGCACCTTGTGGCCGTTCTGCTGTGAGTCTAGATTATCGAATGGGACGAAAAACTGATAGTGAATTGTTACGTTCAGGGCCACCTAATGACGAGGGATCACTCAAATTGCGTCCCGATTCAATACCTCGTCCTCCAGCAGACTTGCCTCCATGGGTCTATTGCTGCCTCGGGCACCTTATGGCCGTTCTGCTGTGAGTCAAAGATTTTCGAATCGGACAAAAAACTGATAGTGATTTGTAACGTTCAGGGCCACCTAATGACGATGGATCACTCAAATTGCGTCCCGATTGAATACATCGTCCTCCAGCAGACTTGTCTCCATGGGTCTATTGCTGCCTCGGGCACCTTATGGCCGTTCTTCTGTGAGTCAAGGATTTTCGAATCGGACGAAAAACTAATAGTGAATTGTAACATTCAGGGCCACCTAATGACGATGGACCACACAAATTGCGTCCCGATTGAATACATCGTCCTCCAGCCGACTTGACTCCATGGGTCTATTGCTGCCTCGGGCACCTTATGGCCGTTCTGCTCTGAGTCAAAGATTTTCGAATCGGACGAAAAACTGATAGTGAATTGTAACGTTCAGGGCCTCCTAATGACGATGGAACACTCAAATTGCGTCCCGATCCAAGACATCGTCCTCCAGCAGACTTGTCTCCATGGGTCTATTGCTGCCTCGGGCACCTTATGGCCGTTCTGCTGTGAGTCAAAGATTTTCGAATCGGACGAAAAACTGATAGTGAATTGTAACATTCAGGGCCACCTAATGACGATGGCTCACACAAATTGCGTCCCGATTCAGTACATCGTCCTCCAGCCGACCTGACTCCATGGGTCTATTGCTGCCTCGGGCACCTTATGGCCGTTCTGCTGTGAGTCTAGATTATCGAATGGGACGAAAAACTGATAGTGAATTGTAACGTTCAGGGCCACCTAATGACGATGGATCACTCAAATTGCGTCCCGATTCAATACATCGTCCTCCGGCAGACTTGTCTCCATGGGTCGATTGCTGCCTCGGGCACCTTATGGCCGATCTGCTGTGAGTCAAAGATTTTCGAATCGGACGAAAAACTGATAGTGAATTGTTACGTTCAGGGCCACCTAATGACGAGGGATCACTCAAATTGCGTCCCGATTCAATACATCGTCCTCCAGCCGACTTGTCTCCATGGGTGTATTGCTTCCTCGGGAACCTTATGGCCGTTCTGCTGTGAGTCAAAGATTTTCGAATCGGACGAAAAACTGATAGTGAATTGTTACGTTCAGGGCCACCTAATGACGATGGATCACTCAAATTGCGTCCCGATTCAATACATCGTCCTCCAGCCGACTTGTCTCCATGGGTCTATTGCTGCCTCGGGCACCTTATGGTCGTTCTCCCGTGAGTCTAGATTATCGAATGGGACGAAAAACTGATAGTTAATTGTAACATTCCGGGCCGCCTAATGACGATGGAACATTCAAACCGCGTCCCGATTCAATACAACGTCCTCCAGCAGACTTGTCTCCATGGGTCTATTGCTGCCTCGGGCACCTTATGGCCGTTCTGCTGTGAGTCAAAGATTTTTGAATCGGACGAAAAACTGATAGTGAATTGTAACGTTCAGGGCCACCTAATGACGATGGATCACTCAAATTGCGTCCCGATTCAATACATTGTCCTCCAGCAGACTGTCTCCATGGGTCTATTGCAGCCTCGGGCACCTTATGGCCGTTCTGCTGTGACTCAAAGATTTTCGAATCGGACGAAAAACTGATAGTGAATTGTAACGTTCAGGGCCTCCTAATGACGATGGATCACTCAAATTGCGTCCCGATTCAATGCATCGTCCTCCAGCCGACTTGACTCCATGGGTCTATTGCTGCCTCGGGTACCTTGGGGCCGTTCTGCTGTGAGTCTAGATTATCGAATGGGACGAAAAACTGATAGTGAATTGTAACATTCAGGGTCTCCTAATGACGATGGATCACTCAAATTGCGTCCCGATTCAATACATCGTCCTCCAGCAGACTTGTCTCCATGGGTCTACTGCTGCCTCGGGCACCTTGTGGCCGTTCTGCTGTGAGTCTAGATTATCGAATGGGACGAAAAACTGATAGTGAATTGTTACGTTCAGGGCCACCTAATGACGAGGGATCACTCAAATTGCGTCCCGATTCAATACCTCGTCCTCCAGCAGACTTGCCTCCATGGGTCTATTGCTGCCTCGGGCACCTTATGGCCGTTCTGCTGTGAGTCAAAGATTTTCGAATCGGACAAAAAACTGATAGTGATTTGTAACGTTCAGGGCCACCTAATGACGATGGATCACTCAAATTGCGTCCCGATTGAATACATCGTCCTCCAGCAGACTTGTCTCCATGGGTCTATTGCTGCCTCGGGCACCTTATGGCCGTTCTTCTGTGAGTCAAGGATTTTCGAATCGGACGAAAAACTAATAGTGAATTGTAACATTCAGGGCCACCTAATGACGATGGACCACACAAATTGCGTCCCGATTGAATACATCGTCCTCCAGCCGACTTGACTCCATGGGTCTATTGCTGCCTCGGGCACCTTATGGCCGTTCTGCTCTGAGTCAAAGATTTTCGAATCGGACGAAAAACTGATAGTGAATTGTAACGTTCAGGGCCTCCTAATGACGATGGAACACTCAAATTGCGTCCCGATCCAAGACATCGTCCTCCAGCAGACTTGTCTCCATGGGTCTATTGCTGCCTCGGGCACCTTATGGCCGTTCTGCTGTGAGTCAAAGATTTTCGAATCGGACGAAAAACTGATAGTGAATTGTAACATTCAGGGCCACCTAATGACGATGGCTCACACAAATTGCGTCCCGATTCAGTACATCGTCCTCCAGCCGACCTGACTCCATGGGTCTATTGCTGCCTCGGGCACCTTATGGCCGTTCTGCTGTGAGTCTAGATTATCGAATGGGACGAAAAACTGATAGTGAATTGTAACGTTCAGGGCCACCTAATGACGATGGATCACTCAAATTGCGTCCCGATTCAATACATCGTCCTCCGGCAGACTTGTCTCCATGGGTCGATTGCTGCCTCGGGCACCTTATGGCCGATCTGCTGTGAGTCAAAGATTTTCGAATCGGACGAAAAACTGATAGTGAATTGTTACGTTCAGGGCCACCTAATGACGAGGGATCACTCAAATTGCGTCCCGATTCAATACATCGTCCTCCAGCCGACTTGTCTCCATGGGTGTATTGCTTCCTCGGGAACCTTATGGCCGTTCTGCTGTGAGTCAAAGATTTTCGAATCGGACGAAAAACTGATAGTGAATTGTTACGTTCAGGGCCACCTAATGACGATGGATCACTCAAATTGCGTCCCGATTCAATACATCGTCCTCCAGCCGACTTGTCTCCATGGGTCTATTGCTGCCTCGGGCACCTTATGGTCGTTCTCCCGTGAGTCTAGATTATCGAATGGGACGAAAAACTGATAGTTAATTGTAACATTCCGGGCCGCCTAATGACGATGGAACATTCAAACCGCGTCCCGATTCAATACAACGTCCTCCAGCAGACTTGTCTCCATGGGTCTATTGCTGCCTCGGGCACCTTATGGCCGTTCTGCTGTGAGTCAAAGATTTTTGAATCGGACGAAAAACTGATAGTGAATTGTAACGTTCAGGGCCACCTAATGACGATGGATCACTCAAATTGCGTCCCGATTCAATACATTGTCCTCCAGCAGACTGTCTCCATGGGTCTATTGCAGCCTCGGGCACCTTATGGCCGTTCTGCTGTGACTCAAAGATTTTCGAATCGGACGAAAAACTGATAGTGAATTGTAACGTTCAGGGCCTCCTAATGACGATGGATCACTCAAATTGCGTCCCGATTCAATGCATCGTCCTCCAGCCGACTTGACTCCATGGGTCTATTGCTGCCTCGGGTACCTTGGGGCCGTTCTGCTGTGAGTCTAGATTATCGAATGGGACGAAAAACTGATAGTGAATTGTAACATTCAGGGTCTCCTAATGACGATGGATCACTCAAATTGCGTCCCGATTCAATACATCGTCCTCCAGCAGACTTGTCTCCATGGGTCTACTGCTGCCTCGGGCACCTTATGGCCGTTCTGCTGTGAGTCTAGATTATCGAATGGGACGAAAAACTGATAGTGAATTGTAACGTTCAGGGCCACCTAATGACGATGGATCACTGAAATTGCGTCCCGATTCAATACATCGTCCTCCAGCAGACGTGTCGCCATGGGTCTATTGCTGCCCCGGGCACCTTATGGCCGTTCTGCTGTGAGTCAAAGATTTTCGAATCGGACGAAAAACTGATAGTTAATTGTAACGTTCAGGGCCTCCTAATGACGATGGAACACTCAAATTGCGTCCCGATTCAAAACATCGTCCTCCAGCAGACTTGTCTCCATGTGTCTATTGCTGCCTCGGCCACCTTATGGCCGTTCGGCTGTGAGTCAAAGATTTTCGAATCGGACGAAAAACTGATAGTGAATTGTAACGTTCAGGGCCACCTAATGACGATGGATCACTCAAATTGCGTCCCGATTCAATACATCGTCCTCCAGCAGACTTGTCTCCATGGGTCTATTGCTGCCTCGGGCACCTTATGGTCGTTCTCCCTTGAGTCTAGGTTATCGAATGGGACGAAAAACTGATAGTTAATTGTATCATTCAGTCCTCCAAATGACGATGGAATCTTCAAATTGTGTCCCGATTCAATACATCGTCCTCCAGCAGACTTGTCTCCATGGGTCTATTGCTGCCTCGGGCACCTTATGGCCGTTCTGTTGTGAGTCAAAGATTTTCAAATCGGACGAAAAACTGATAGTTAATTGTAACGTTCAGGGCCTCCTAATGACGATGGAACACTCAAATTGCGTCCCGATTCAATACATCGTCCTCCAGCAGACTTGTCTCCATGGGTCTATTGCTGCCTCGGGCACCTTATGGCCGTTCGTCTGTGAGTCAAAGATTTTCGAATCGGACGAAAAACTGATAGTGAATTGTAGCATTCAGGGCCACCTAATGACGATGGACCACACAAATAGCGTCCCGATTGAATACATCGTCCTCCAGCAGACTTGTCTCCATGGGTCTATTGCTGCCTCGGGCACCTTATGGCCGTTCTGCTGTGAGTCAAAGATTTTCGAATCGGACGAAAAACTGATAGTGAATTGTAACTTTCAGGGCCTCCTAATGACGATGGGACACTCAAATTGCGTCCCGATTCAATACATCGTCCTCCAGCAGACTTGTCTCCATGGGTCTATTGCTGCCTCGGACCTTATGGCCGTTCTGCTGTGAGTCAAAGATTTTCGAATCGGACGAAAAACTGATAGTGAATTGTAACGTTCAGGGCCACCTAATGACGATGGATCACTCAAATTGCGTCCCGATTCAATACATTGTCCTCCAGCGGACTGTCTCCATGGGTCTATAGCAGATTCGGGCACCTTATGGCCGTTCTGCTGTGACTCAAAGATTTTCGAATCGGACGAAAAACTGATACTGAATTGTAACGTTCAGGGCCACCTAATGACGATGGATCACTCAAATTGCGTCCCGATTCAAAACATCGTCCTCCAGCAGACTTGTCTCCATGGGTCTATTGCTGCCTCGGGTACCTTATGGCCGTTCTGCTGTGAGTCTAGATTATCGAATGGGACGAAAAACTGATAGTGAATTGTAACGTTCAGGGTCTCCTAATGACGATGGATCACTCAAATTGCGTCCCGATTCAATACATCGTCCTCCAGCAGACTTGTCTCCATGGGTCTACTGCTGCCTCGGGCACCTTATGGCCGTTCTGCAGTGAGTCTAGATTATCGAATGGGACGAAAAACTGATAGTGAATTGTAACGTTCAGGGCCTCCTAATGACGATGGAACACTAAAATTGCGTCCCGATTCAATACATCGTCCTCCAGCAGACTTGACTTCATGGGTCTATTGCTGCCTCGGGCACCTTATGGCCGTTCTGCTGTGAGTCAAAGATTTTCGAATCGGACGAAAAACTGATAGTGAATTGTTACGTTCAGGGCCACCTAATGACGAGGGATCACTCAAATTGCGTCCCGATTCAATACATCGTCCTCCAGCCGACTTGTCTCCATGGGTCTATTGCTTCCTCGGGAACCTTATGGCCGTTCTGCTGTGAGTCAAAGATTTTCGAATCGGACGAAAAACTCATAGTGAATTGTAACGTTCAGGGCCACCTAATGACGATGGATCACTCAAATTGCGTCCCGATTCAATACATCGTCCTCCAGCCGACTTGTCTCCATGGGTCTATTGCAGCCTCGGGCACCTTATGGCCGTTCTGCTGTGACTCAAAGATTTTCGAATCGGACGAAAAACTGATAGTGAATTGTAACGTTCAGGGCCTCCTAATGACGATGGATCACTCAAATTGCGTCCCGATTCAATGCATCGTCCTCCAGCCGACTTGACTCCATGGGTCTATTGCTGCCTCGGGTACCTTGGGGCCGTTCTGCTGTGAGTCTAGATTATCGAATGGGACGAAAAACTGATAGTGAATTGTAACGTTCAGGGCCTCCTAATGACGATGGATCACTCAAATTGCGTCCCGATTCAATACATCGTCCTCCAGCAGACTTGTCTCCATGGGTCTACTGCTGCCTCGGGCACCTTATGGCCGTTCTGCTGTGAGTCTAGATTATCGAATGGGACGAAAAACTGATAGTGAATTGTAACGTTCAGGGCCACCTAATGACGATGGATCACTCAAATTGCGTCCCGATTCAATACATCGTCCTCCAGCAGACTTGTCTCCATGGGTCTATTGCTGCCTCGGGCACTTTATGGTCGTTCTCCCGTGAGTCTAGGTTATCGAATGGGACGAAAAACTGATAGTTAATTGTATCATTCAGTCCTCCAAATGACGATGGAATCTTCAAATTGTGTCCCGATTCAATACATCGTCCTCCAGCAGACTTGTCTCCATGGGTCTATTGCTGCCTCGGGCACCTCATGGCCGTTCTGTTGTGAGTCAAAGATTTTCAAATCGGACGAAAAACTGATAGTTAATTGTAACGTTCAGGGCCTCCTAATGACGATGGAACACTCAAATTGCGTCCCGATTCAATACATCGTCCTCCAGCAGACTTGTCTCCATGGGTCTATTGCTGCCTCGGGCACCTTATGGCCGTTCTGCTGTGAGTCAAAGATATTCGAATCGGACGAAAAACTGATAGTGAATTGTAACTTTCAGGGCCTCCTAATGACGATGGGACACTCAAATTGCGTCCCGATTCAATACATCGTCCTCCAGCAGACTTGTCTCCATGGGTCTATTGCTGCCTCGGACCTTATGGCCGTTCTGCTGTGAGTCAAAGATTTTCGAATCGGACGAAAAACTGATAGTGAATTGTAACGTTCAGGGCCACCTAATGACGATGGATCACTCAAATTGCGTCCCGATTCAATACATTGTCCTCCAGCGGACTGTCTCCATGGGTCTATTGCTGCCTCGGGCACCTTATGGCCGTTCTGCTGTGACTCAAAGATTTTCGAATCGGACGAAAAACTGATACTGAATTGTAACGTTCAGGGCCACCTAATGACGATGGATCACTCAAATTGCGTCCCGATTCAAAACATCGTCCTCCAGCAGACTTGTCTCCATGGGTCTATTGCTGCCTCGGGTACCTTATGGCCGTTCTGCTGTGAGTCTAGATTATCGAATGGGACGAAAAACTGATAGTGAATTGTAACGTTCAGGGTCTCCTAATGACGATGGATCACTCAAATTGCGTCCCGATTCAATACATCGTCCTCCAGCAGACTTGTCTCCATGGGTCTACTGCTGCCTCGGGCACCTTATGGCCGTTCTGCAGTGAGTCTAGATTATCGAATGGGACGAAAAACTGATAGTGAATTGTAACGTTCAGGGCCTCCTAATGACGATGGAACACTAAAATTGCGTCCCGATTCAATACATCGTCCTCCAGCAGACTTGACTTCATGGGTCTATTGCTGCCTCGGGCACCTTATGGCCGTTCTGCTGTGAGTCAAAGATTTTCGAATCGGACGAAAAACTGATAGTGAATTGTAACTTTCAGGACCACCTAATGACGATGGATCACTCAAATTGCGTCCCGATTCAATACATCTTCCTCCAGCAGACTTGCCTCCATGGGTCGATTGCTGCCTCGGGCACCTTATGGCCGTTTTGCTGTGAGTCAAAGATTTTCGAATCGGACGAAAAACTGATAGTGAATTGTAACATTCAGGGCCACCTAATGACGATGGACCACACAAATTGCGTCCCGATTCAGTACATCGTCCACTAGCCGACTTGACTCAATGGGACTATTGCTGCCTCGGGCACCTTATGGCCGTTCTGCTGTGAGCCTAGATTATCGAATGGGATGAAAAACTGGTAGTGAATTGTAACGTTCAGGGCCACCTAATGACGATGGATCACTCAAATTGCGTCCCGATTCAATACATCGTCCTCCAGCAAACTTGTCTCCATGGGTCTATTGCTGCCTCGGGCACCTTATGGCAGTCCTGCTGTGACTCAAAGATTTTTGAATCCGACGAAAAACTGATAGTGAATTGTAACGTTCAGGGCCTCCTAATGACGATGGAACACTCAAATTGCGTCTCGATTCAATACATCGTCCTCATCAGACTTGTCTCCATGGGTCTATTGCTGCCTCGGGCACCTTATGGCCGTTCTGCTGTGAGTCTAGATTATCGAATGGGACGAAAAACTGATAGTGAATTGTAACGTTCAGGGCCACCTAATGACGATGGACCACACAAATTGCGTCCCGATTCAGTACATCGTCCTCCAGCCGACCTGACTCCATGGGTCTATTGCTGCCTCGGGCACCTTATGGCCGTTCTGCTGTGAGTCTAGATTATCGAATGGGACGAAAAACTGATAGTGAATTGTAACGTTCAGGGCCTCCTAATGACGATGGAACACTCAAATTGCGTCCCGATTCAATACATCGTCCTCCAGCAGACTTGTCTCCATGGGTCTATTGCTGCCTCGGGCACCTTATGGCCGTTCTGCTGTGAGTCAAAGATTTTCGAATCGGACGAAAAACTGATAGTGAATTGTAACTTTCAGGGCCTCCTAATGACGATGGGACACTCAAATTGCGTCCCGATTCAATACATCGTCCTCCAGCAGACTTGTCTCCATGCGTCTATTGCTGCCTCGGACCTTATGGCCGTTCTGCTGTGAGTCAAAGATTTTCGAATCGAACGAAAAACTGATAGTGAATTGTAACGTTCAGGGCCACCTAATGACGATGGATCACTCAAATTGCGTCCCGATTGAATACATCGTCCTCCAGCAGACTTGTCTCCATGGGTCTATTGCTGCCTCGGGCACTTTATGGTCGTTCTCCCGTGAGTCTAGGTTATCGAATGGGACGAAAAACTGATAGTTAATTGTATCATTCAGTCCTCCAAATGACGATGGAATCTTCAAATTGTGTCCCGATTCAATACATCGTCCTCCAGCAGACTTGTCTCCATGGGTCTATTGCTGCCTCGGGCACCTCATGGCCGTTCTGTTGTGAGTCAAAGATTTTCAAATCGGACGAAAAACTGATAGTTAATTGTAACGTTCAGGGCCTCCTAATGACGATGGAACACTCAAATTGCGTCCCGATTCAATACATCGTCCTCCAGCAGACTTGTCTCCATGGGTCTATTGCTGCCTCGGGCACCTTATGGCCGTTCTGCTGTGAGTCAAAGATATTCGAATCGGACGAAAAACTGATAGTGAATTGTAACTTTCAGGGCCTCCTAATGACGATGGGACACTCAAATTGCGTCCCGATTCAATACATCGTCCTCCAGCAGACTTGTCTCCATGGGTCTATTGCTGCCTCGGACCTTATGGCCGTTCTGCTGTGAGTCAAAGATTTTCGAATCGGACGAAAAACTGATAGTGAATTGTAACGTTCAGGGCCACCTAATGACGATGGATCACTCAAATTGCGTCCCGATTCAATACATTGTCCTCCAGCGGACTGTCTCCATGGGTCTATTGCTGCCTCGGGCACCTTATGGCCGTTCTGCTGTGACTCAAAGATTTTCGAATCGGACGAAAAACTGATACTGAATTGTAACGTTCAGGGCCACCTAATGACGATGGATCACTCAAATTGCGTCCCGATTCAAAACATCGTCCTCCAGCAGACTTGTCTCCATGGGTCTATTGCTGCCTCGGGTACCTTATGGCCGTTCTGCTGTGAGTCTAGATTATCGAATGGGACGAAAAACTGATAGTGAATTGTAACGTTCAGGGTCTCCTAATGACGATGGATCACTCAAATTGCGTCCCGATTCAATACATCGTCCTCCAGCAGACTTGTCTCCATGGGTCTACTGCTGCCTCGGGCACCTTATGGCCGTTCTGCAGTGAGTCTAGATTATCGAATGGGACGAAAAACTGATAGTGAATTGTAACGTTCAGGGCCTCCTAATGACGATGGAACACTAAAATTGCGTCCCGATTCAATACATCGTCCTCCAGCAGACTTGACTTCATGGGTCTATTGCTGCCTCGGGCACCTTATGGCCGTTCTGCTGTGAGTCAAAGATTTTCGAATCGGACGAATAACTGATAGTGAATTGTAACTTTCAGGACCACCTAATGACGATGGATCACTCAAATTGCGTCCCGATTCAATACATCTTCCTCCAGCAGACTTGCCTCCATGGGTCGATTGCTGCCTCGGGCACCTTATGGCCGTTTTGCTGTGAGTCAAAGATTTTCGAATCGGACGAAAAACTGATAGTGAATTGTAACATTCAGGGCCACCTAATGACGATGGACCACACAAATTGCGTCCCGATTCAGTACATCGTCCACTAGCCGACTTGACTCAATGGGACTATTGCTGCCTCGGGCACCTTATGGCCGTTCTGCTGTGAGCCTAGATTATCGAATGGGATGAAAAACTGGTAGTGAATTGTAACGTTCAGGGCCACCTAATGACGATGGATCACTCAAATTGCGTCCCGATTCAATACATCGTCCTCCAGCAAACTTGTCTCCATGGGTCTATTGCTGCCTCGGGCACCTTATGGCAGTCCTGCTGTGACTCAAAGATTTTTGAATCCGACGAAAAACTGATAGTGAATTGTAACGTTCAGGGCCTCCTAATGACGATGGAACACTCAAATTGCGTCTCGATTCAATACATCGTCCTCATCAGACTTGTCTCCATGGGTCTATTGCTGCCTCGGGCACCTTATGGCCGTTCTGCTGTGAGTCTAGATTATCGAATGGGACGAAAAACTGATAGTGAATTGTAACGTTCAGGGCCACCTAATGACGATGGACCACACAAATTGCGTCCCGATTCAGTACATCGTCCTCCAGCCGACCTGACTCCATGGGTCTATTGCTGCCTCGGGCACCTTATGGCCGTTCTGCTGTGAGTCTAGATTATCGAATGGGACGAAAAACTGATAGTGAATTGTAACGTTCAGGGCCTCCTAATGACGATGGAACACTCAAATTGCGTCCCGATTCAATTCATCGTCCTCCAGCAGACTTGTCTCCATGGGTCTATTGCTGCCTCGGGCACCTTATGGCCGTTCTGCTGTGAGTCAAAGATTTTCGAATCGGACGAAATACTGATAGTGAATTGTAACTTTCAGGGCCTCCTAATGACGATGGGACACTCAAATTGCGTCCCGATTCAATACATCGTCCTCCAGCAGACTTGTCTCCATGCGTCTATTGCTGCCTCGGACCTTATGGCCGTTCTGCTGTGAGTCAAAGATTTTCGAATCGAACGAAAAACTGATAGTGAATTGTAACGTTCAGGGCCACCTAATGATGATGGATCACTCAAATTGCGTCCCGATTCAATACATTGTCCTCCAGCGGACTGTCTCCATGGGTCTATTGCAGCCTCGGGCACCTTATGGCCGTTCTGCTGTGACTCAAAGATTTTCGAATCGGACGAAAAACTGATAGTGAATTGTAACGTTCAGGGCCACCTAATGACGATGGATCACTCAAATTGCGCCCCGATTCAAAACATCGTCCTCCAGCCGACTTGACTCCATGGGTCTATTGCTGCCTCGGGCACCTTATGGCCGTTCTGCTGTGAGTCTAGATTATCGAATGGGACGAAAAACAGATAGTGAATTGTAACGATCAGGGCCTCCTAATGACGATGGATCACTCAAATTGCGTCCCGATTCAATCCATCGTCCTCCAGCAGACTTGTCTCCATGGGTCTACTGCTGCCTCGGGCACCTTATGGCCGTTCTGCTGTGAGTCTAGATTATCGAATGGGACGAAAAACAGATAGTGAATTGTAACGTTCAGGGCCACCTAATGACGATGGATCACTCAAATTGCGTCCCGATTCAATACATTGTCCTCCAGCAGACTGTCTCCATGGGTCTATTGCAGCCTCGGGCACCTTATGGCCGTTCTGCTGTGACTCAAAGATTTTCGAATCGGACGAAAAACTGATAGTGAATTGTAACGTTCAGGGCCTCCTAATGACGATGGATCACTCAAATTGCGTCCCGATTCAATGCATCGTCCTCCAGCCGACTTGACTCCATGGGTCTATTGCTGCCTCGGGTACCTTGGGGCCGTTCTGCTGTGAGTCTAGATTATCGAATGGGACGAAAAACTGATAGTGAATTGTAAAGTTCAGGGCCTCCTAATGACGATGGATCACTCAAATTGCGTCCCGATTCAATACATCGTCCTCCAGCAGACTTGTCTCCATGGGTCTACTGCTGCCTCGGGCACCTTATGGCCGTTCTGCTGTGAGTCTAGATTATCGAATGGGACGAAAAACTGATAGTGAATTGTAACGTTCAGGGCCACCTAATGACGATGGATCACTGAAATTGCGTCCCGATTCAATACATCGTCCTCCAGCAGACGTGTCGCCATGGGTCTATTGCTGCCCCGGGCACCTTATGGCCGTTCTGCTGTGAGTCAAAGATTTTCGAATCGGACGAAAAACTGATAGTTAATTGTAACGTTCAGGGCCTCCTAATGACGATGGAACACTCAAATTGCGTCCCGATTCAAAACATCGTCCTCCAGCAGACTTGTCTCCATGTGTCTATTGCTGCCTCGGCCACCTTATGGCCGTTCGGCTGTGAGTCAAAGATTTTCGAATCGGACGAAAAACTGATAGTGAATTGTAACGTTCAGGGCCACCTAATGACGATGGATCACTCAAATTGCGTCCCGATTCAATACATCGTCCTCCAGCAGACTTGTCTCCATGGGTCTATTGCTGCCTCGGGCACTTTATGGTCGTTCTCCCGTGAGTCTAGGTTATCGAATGGGACGAAAAACTGATAGTTAATTGTATCATTCAGTCCTCCAAATGACGATGGAATCTTCAAATTGTGTCCCGATTCAATACATCGTCCTCCAGCAGACTTGTCTCCATGGGTCTATTGCTGCCTCGGGCACCTCATGGCCGTTCTGTTGTGAGTCAAAGATTTTCAAATCGGACGAAAAACTGATAGTTAATTGTAACGTTCAGGGCCTCCTAATGACGATGGATCACTCAAATTGCGTCCCGATTCAATACATCGTCCTCCAGCAGACTTGTCTCCATGGGTCTATTGCTGCCTCGGGCACCTTATGGCCGTTCTGCTGTGAGTCAAAGATATTCGAATCGGACGAAAAACTGATAGTGAATTGTAACTTTCAGGGCCTCCTAATGACGATGGGACACTCAAATTGCGTCCCGATTCAATACATCGTCCTCCAGCAGACTTGTCTCCATGGGTCTATTGCTGCCTCGGACCTTATGGCCGTTCTGCTGTGAGTCAAAGATTTTCGAATCGGACGAAAAACTGATAGTGAATTGTAACGTTCAGGGCCACCTAATGACGATGGATCACTCAAATTGCGTCCCGATTCAATACATTGTCCTCCAGCGGACTGTCTCCATGGGTCTATTGCTGCCTCGGGCACCTTATGGCCGTTCTGCTGTGACTCAAAGATTTTCGAATCGGACGAAAAACTGATACTGAATTGTAACGTTCAGGGCCACCTAATGACGATGGATCACTCAAATTGCGTCCCGATTCAAAACATCGTCCTCCAGCAGACTTGTCTCCATGGGTCTATTGCTGCCTCGGGTACCTTATGGCCGTTCTGCTGTGAGTCTAGATTATCGAATGGGACGAAAAACTGATAGTGAATTGTAACGTTCAGGGTCTCCTAATGACGATGGATCACTCAAATTGCGTCCCGATTCAATACATCGTCCTCCAGCAGACTTGTCTCCATGGGTCTACTGCTGCCTCGGGCACCTTATGGCCGTTCTGCAGTGAGTCTAGATTATCGAATGGG
Organism: Schistocerca cancellata; assembly: GCF_023864275.1. Classification (NCBI taxonomy): domain Eukaryota; kingdom Metazoa; phylum Arthropoda; class Insecta; order Orthoptera; family Acrididae; genus Schistocerca; species Schistocerca cancellata. Next base: position 683,462 of record NW_026047101.1, read on the forward strand.
ACGAAAAACTGATAGTCAATTGTAACGTTCAGGGCCTCCTAATGACGATGGAACACTAAAATTGCGTCCCGATTCAATACATCGTCCTCCAGCAGACTTGACTTCATGGGTCTATTGCTGCCTCGGGCACCTTATGGCCGTTCTGCTGTGAGTCAAAGATTTTCGAATCGGACGAAAAACTGATAGTGAATTGTAACTTTCAGGACCACCTAATGACGATGGATCACTCAAATTGCGTCCCGATTCAATACATCTTCCTCCAGCAGACTTGCCTCCATGGGTCGATTGCTGCCTCGGGCACCTTATGGCCGTTTTGCTGTGAGTCAAAGATTTTCGAATCGGACGAAAAACTGATAGTGAATTGTAACATTCAGGGCCACCTAATGACGATGGACCACACAAATTGCGTCCCGATTCAGTACATCGTCCACTAGCCGACTTGACTCAACGGGACTATTGCTGCCTCGGGCACCTTATGGCCGTTCTGCTGTGAGCCTAGATTATCGAATGGGATGAAAAACTGGTAGTGAATTGTAACGTTCAGGGCCACCTAATGACGATGGATCACTCAAATTGCGTCCCGATTCAATACATCGTCCTCCAGCAAACTTGTCTCCATGGGTCTATTGCTGCCTCGGGCACCTTATGGCAGTCCTGCTGTGACTCAAAGATTTTTGAATCCGACGAAAAACTGATAGTGAATTGTAACGTTCAGGGCCTCCTAATGACGATGGAACACTCAAATTGCGTCTCGATTCAATACATCGTCCTCATCAGACTTGTCTCCATGGGTCTATTGCTGCCTCGGGCACCTTATGGCCGTTCTGCTGTGAGTCTAGATTATCGAATGGGACGAAAAACTGATATTGAATTGTAACGTTCAGGGCCACCTAATGACGATGGACCACACAAATTGCGTCCCGATTCAGTACATCGTCCTCCAGCCGACCTGACTCCATGGGTCTATTGCTGCCTCGGGCACCTTATGGCCGTTCTGCTGTGAGTCTAGATTATCGAATGGGACGAAAAACTGATAGTGAATTGTAACGTTCAGGGCCTCCTAATGACGATGGAACAC